>NC_133038.1:16968750-17695625 GCF_048771995.1 Taeniopygia guttata | reverse complement strand
TCTCCAGGTTATTTGTGGGGTTTGGCAACTTCTTTTGGCTGATTGTTACGCCTAAGTGATGCGTATTTGCTGGTGAGGTGTGCTCACCTCTGAGTACAGGTTCCAGGGGAAATGCTCAGCTGGGTATGGGGCTCAGCACAGATTGGCTGCATGGGATCATACAATGGCATTTTCCCTTTTTGGAGAATGAGCCTCCAGAATAATTGAAACATCAGGTTTGAGCAGTTTCATATTGTACATAGTTCCATCCCAGTCCCTCACAGATCTGTTCTTCCCATTGCACGCCCTTATGCATTGTTCCTTGTTTCAGCCTTGAAATACCTTCTTTTCTTGTTTCTGCATACATTTTCACTTTCTCTGCCCTACTCCTCTTTTCCTCACAGCATTTTCCTCACAGCATCTTTTCCTCTTCAACTTTCATTGGCTGTTTAAAAGTACGACAATGAGAAACGTCCTGCAGCCTTTCCCTCTCTTGTCTCCTAGCACAGCTGAGGTCATTAAGTGATTGCTAGCAGTCCGTCCAGCCTCAGCAACAGCATGAAAGGACAGTAAGTTCGGTGCAGGAAAACTTCCTTGGGTCCATCCAGAGAGCAGGCACTGTATTTCTGCAAGTCTGAGAGTGATGTGTGATCTCAGAGGAGGCTGCTGGGTTTGCTGCTGTGGTTTATGTACCTGGGTTGGTTTACAAATAAAAATCTAGAGAAATACTTGAAAACTAGAAGGGAAAAGTTAAATAGAGCTTGTCAAGGATATGTAACAGTTGTGAGAGGTTGTTATTACTTTTTCATTAATTATGAATTGCCTCTATTACAATTTCAGACTGTGCATGTAAACTGTGACTCAGGTCAGTCCTTCAAGGTTTCCTGGTTTCTTTGTTAGTTGCTTGTCTTCTTGTGACCTGGGTGTGCATTGCTAACACTTACTCAGCTTTTGTTGTCATGAGCTCCAGGGTAAAGCCAAACCCTCGTTTCAAGGTGGGATGTGCTTGTCTGTGCTGCCAACTCTTCTGGAAAAGTCAGTAATGATGGATTAGATTTCTGGAACCTTTCAAAGCTGTTCCTGTGTGTTGTGAAGTTGATGATGTGAATTGTGCCAACAGGCTTACAGAAGGCTGGGAATCGCTAGCTTGAGACAGTCTACTGAAAGGAGGGGTCTTCCTGCTTCTCCTCATGGGTCCTTGGACCCCACAACCACCTACCATTGTCAGCAAGCAGGGAGATTCTGATAGTACAAAGATAGCAGCACCTTCATATGCATTAGAAAAACTGAACTAAGGGGGGAATGTTGAAGGAATGGTTTTGTTAAAGCAGAAAAATTGATATTATGTCGGGACAAGTGTTCATCTGCAAGTTATTTCCCTGAGCTCACAGAGCAAGAAAATGGCAGCTGAAGAACTGAGTTCTTTATTCCCAGCTCCCTGTGTAGCACTAATAGAAAAGGATCCCAATTTCTGTGTTGTCCAATCTAACGAAAGAGATATTTGGGGTTCATCTATTCTTATACTGAATGTTCATCTACTGACAAAAATAATGAGTAGTAATCAGCCAGGACTTTAAAAAAATTATTCTAGCTGGTGGATAACTGCTAGGAAATACCAGTGTGATATGAAATCCAATTAATTTGCAGGCATAGTGGTAAGGCTGGAAATGTAGCAGTGCAAATGGGCAGGGACCTGAGCTCATTGGCACCAAATGGCTGTGGAGATTTTTTGGATTTGATCTACATCATCAGTTACTTAAACACCAAACTTCTAAATTTACTCACAATTTTTTTTTTTTTTTTTAACTGTAGTCAATAGTTATCAATAAGTGGTTTTCTCATCACACAATTTGCAGATGACACAAATTCTTTGGGGCTAGTGAGATCCAGAGAAATCTGAGAAATATGGATGGGGCTTAATCACCTGGCATGAACAGGATGGAGAAATGACTGGTGACCAAGGCAAGCTGATAAAAATCCTTCAATTTAAGCAGTAAATATCATTGCTTGAGACTAGGTAAGTTAAAGTCAGTCACAAGAAAGGTCTAGTTTTCATTTTGGTTTGAACAATGTTAAATCAAAACAGCAACAAAACCAGCTAACTTTATGTACACACAAAAGAATTCATTAGATAAATATGTATGGAATAGTAAATTCATACTCTTGATGCTGCCATGCTATGAATCATTATGCCACTTCTAAAGCAAAACACAAGTGGACGGACAGAAATCTGCAGTGGAAATAGATTTATGGACAGCAGCCATGTGAGAAGATTGTTCAGGACTGCTGAGTGTCAGAAGAGAGGTAAACAGAGCTGTTCTAGGGATGTATGAAATAATGTACTCTACAAGAAGAATCATTCAGATGTTCCTATTTATTCTTTATCATAACACAACAGCAAAGGAATAGTTTATCAAAATGACAAAAATCTAATATTTAGAGTTTTAAACTAGGCAAATCACAGAATACCACTGAATTTTCTTAAAGGTATGCGTATTGAGAACATGTCATGCTGCATTTGTGTTATGGAAAATGAGGAGACAGAGCCTCCTCTTTCAAAAGCTTTCCAAATAGCTTGGTCATTAGAGAAGCTTCTGCTGAGAGGAATATTTCTCCATTTTGCTGTGAATTTTTCACCTGTTTGATGCATTGTTTCTCCCCAACCACTTTTAAGAGCTGATTATAGATTACACAAATAATTGACATGATTCATCATAGAATTCTTTTATTACCAGAAAAGACTTTTCATTACATGTTATTTTGATTGATCTTTATGAAGTTCCCACTTACATTCTCAGAGTGCACATGTTGTGCATGCCTTTTCTGCTGGTAATTGAGACATTCAACTCCTTTTGCTGCATATGAGAAATGTGTAGAGCATGAACATCTATTTCTATTATCAGAAGATCTGGTATTTTAACATTAGGCATTTTACATCCTCATTTAAAATTTGGTAAAAACCAAACTTACTGCTTCATTGGTTAGCTTAACCTTGTCTGTATATAATGAGAAAAATGTTCTTCCAGCTGCTTTTCTGCAAATAGGTTGGTCAGTGTCTACAGTAGAAAACCAGGCAGTTTTGTTTGAGCAGTTTATTCCACGTGTGATTCTAGGTAAAATCATAGTCCCTCGTGCTGCCTACCCTCTCTGAGGATGACAGCGTGTATCTTGCAGCAGATTAGAAATGTTTGGGAGGCATCAATCCAAAACCTGAACATACAGCATGATTTTTAGATTGCAGAGCTGAGTTTTGTAGAAATTAAAAAAAAAAAAAAAAAAAAAAAAAAGTCAATACAATATTTATTTGGCATTGGTTTGAGTTTTTCCTCATTGCTTCAGAAGTGACTCAAATAAAATATCTAAAAATATCTTGATTAATATTTCTGCCTCTTTTTAAGAGTTGATGATCCTCTATTTCTCTGCAGATTTCTACTGGAAAACTAAGCTGGATAGCCTTCTTTTGGTTTAAATCACAGAACCAATCTCTCTCATTAGCTCGATACTACAGTAGAGTGTGACTGTAGGGAATGGGCCCAGTGTTGAGGAAAGCTCTATCCCTTGCTGAAATTAGTTCTTATTATGGGGAAAACATGAGTATTTGGGTCCATAGGATTTGCCTCCCATGACGCAACTGTAGTCAGCTCTTCAGTCAATCACTTGTGATTATTTGAATGCTTAAGGAGCACCAGAAAGCTGATTTGGGTTAATCATAAACCAGAACAATAGGTCAGTATGTGGCTTCCAAGCTGGATGGTTGGATGGATGGGGGGACTTGGTGCTCTGCATGTCAGGCAACTTAACAGCATTTTCCATTAAAAGCACAGCATGACCCTGACATGTGCCAAACATGTTCTTGGGGCACAAACAAGCAGGTGAACAATGAACCCGGAGACAATTTTGAGAAGTTTTGGGAAGTAGGAGAGAAAAAGCAGCATCCAGGAGGAACTGCCAGCATCAGGTAACCCAAAGCAGCCTGAAGGTCCTGAATGGGAAAATTCTCATTCAGAATTCCCTCCAAGCTTGCTTGAAATCTGACTCAACCTCAGAAAAATCATGATTTGGCCTTGACAGCATTGGATATATTGTTAAATGAATTCTGAGCTTCTGGCATGCACAAATTCTTCAAGCAGTGAGCACTCAAGGGAACAAAACTGCATGTTCTTTTGGAGCTGCTGCTATCAGGAATGCCTAAAGCATCGCACATGTTGGGCTTTGCATAAATTGCAGTCATGCTAACAGTGAAACTCACACTTTGCTGTGTCCTTCCTCCCTTCTCTTGCTAAGGTGCTGCTGGAGGGCTTTAGGAGCTGTGGAGTTAAGATGTTAGGGTCAGAAAGCCGTAGAATTGCAAGACATACCTTTGGGGAGCCAGATGCTTTGAGTTTCATTACTCATTATAGCACAATTTTTTGAGTTTCCCTTTTTTTTTTTTTTTTTTAGTGGTAATGAGATGTAGCATGTTTGTGCATTGTTGGGAAGAAACTTTGTGACTAAATGTATCTGTAAGTAAACAAAGTGTCTGGCAAGAAGTGCGTGAAATGGGCTGTGATTCTGTGTGCTCTTTAGGATCTGTCAGCTTAAGGAGTCTAAGAAAACAGTGCAAAGCCTACGAGACAGCCAGTAAATCTGACAAGCATCTCTTCCAAAGACAGGAAAGAATCTGGCTATTTTTGTGGCCATTATTCCTGTCCAAACCTCCTGTGATAGGGGGGACATGATTTTTTGTTTATTTGAGCGTTTTGTGTAGTACTTGTAGTTTAGCTTTTTAATTGGAACAGGAAATTATAAACCAAGGAATTATCTAAATGTTTTGAGGTCTGTTTATCATGTTACTCTTTCAAATTCTTCTCTCTTTATCTGGGAGAGATTTGACAGTACAGTGATTTCAGATCCTTGATAGTTTTAAAGCTGGATGTGTTAATCTAGGAGATATGAAACGTGATGTGGTATTATAGCCAGTTGTACAGCCAGGGGAATGAAAAACTAATGTGGCAGATGCTACAGAGCACTAAAAAGTCCTTTGGTCTAAAGTGTTCTTCAGGAGAAGTGGCTTTGATATGATGCTACTGAACTCTGGGAAGGTGCATGCCCATGGCAGAGAACCCTCATAACACATTTGCTAGTGTGTTCTCCTCCTCAGCCACTTCTATATGGAAACAAAACTCAAATTCAATTAAACTGCTCATTGTTTGTTGACTTGATCACTCAAGTGTGTGAGTATTCTGCACCTCCAATCTGGCCTCAGCATGAGCATCTCTTAGCAATTCAAGTGCACTATTTAGCTACTATGATACACAAAATCCTGTTGAGATTCTGCACCTGATGTTGGTGTTCACCAGCAGTTTAAGGCAGAGTCAACACCACGAGAGGCTGTGGACCAGTGTGGTGGGTGAAAGGCAGCCTGTCCTGCAAACTGTGAACTGCAGGAAAAGGGAGCTACTGATTGCTTGGACTGGGCTGTAGTGTGGGGATGCAGCAACCTCTGACTCCAGTAAAATAAAAGGCATTGGTGAGCTCAGTTCTTCCGAACATCCTGCATGGGACTACCAGCATCTAATAGTATGTTTGAAAAACCCAGCTTTTATTGGTGTTGCAATATTACATCTGCTTCTATCCTGATAAAACACTCATTCTGCCAAGTGTTTTCTCATCTGCAGTGATAATGGAGAAATACATGATCAGCTTGTGAGCAGCCCACAGTGCCTGCAGTCTGGTGAAACACTGAGATGAAATGGTGGAAATTACTCTTCTGCCTCAGCTACCTGCAAGGGGGCTTGTTCAGCCAGCCTGGCCCACCCTGGTCTGGCTGCACTGGAGATGCTGGGGTGCACTTCTGGCTGTCCAGCTGTGTACCCCAGGGGCGCTGCTAACAGACAGAATTACTCTGCAGCTCCTGGGCTGCGTGTGGGTGCACACATGGATGTCAGAAGTGTTTATTTATCCCAGCATGTTGTGGGCAAGGGGAGGCATTCAGAAAAGGAAAGCCCTTTCCTTCCCTACAGTGTCCCTTATTCTCTTATGCATTACAGAAGAGGCATTGACAAAAAGCATCTGCATTGGCAGAATTACTGAGAAAATCTCTAATGCAACTGGTATCACAGGTATTTAAAAAAAAATAAAAAAGGTGTGAGATGTTGCTGAGGTTAGCAGCATGGTGCTCAGTTGTTTTGGAGCAGAGCAAACTCCTGAAAGAATTACCCTGAGGTGAAAGAAAATAAAACTTTAGGTTATGGTTTAATGCAGAAGTTGATTGCATGTTCAAAAAAAAAAAAAAAAAAAAAAAAAAAGGCAAGTGAGAGGGGAAGGGGAGAGGTTGGGAAAGAAAGAGCAGGGTGGGGGGAGAAGGGAATGTACTGTGCACTTAGCTGAGCAGGCTGAGCAGCAGGAAGGAAAGCTTGAAACAGGATTTCTCGGCTTCTGATGCCTGGCAGCTGTTTGCAGGCACACCAGTGGTGTCTGTGTAGTGCCTTGCAGGATGTGGACTAAAGGAGAGTCAGAGGGACTCCAGACTTTAGGGATCGTGGTGGTGGTGTGCTCAGCTCTGAAACTTTTGCACTACCTCGGGCTAATTGACTTGTCAGATGGTAAGAGAACTCCAGTTTTGCAGCTCCTGTTTGCTTGTGTTTAAAATGCATGTGAGTGTAGCCAGGGTAGGCAGCAGATGGCTGTGGGAGGAAAGTGGTGCCTGTCAGTGCACAGATTCTCAGTGTGGGCTTCATCTTTATTAAGAAACATACAGGCTGCAAAGAGGCAATTCTGATTTATTAGGACTTCTGTTTGCTTTTGATATACTACCATAGCCAGAGAGAATCTGAAGCTGTGATGGTTTTTGCCTTGTGTATTATTTTTTAAGTTTACCTAAGTTTATTTTTTTCTTACTGTTAATTCTTGCTCTCTATTGAAAATAAATTAGTACCAAACTTGAAAATAAATTAGTACCAAACTTGAAAAAGGAAAGGCTCTCTTGGGAAAATGGAACCAGAACTGATAATTAGGTGTATGATTTCATAGGGCTATAAGAGTTTTGTTGTGATATTTGCAGATTAAAGACATGATGGATTGAATGTGAACAAAACAAAACTTTTCTGTAATTGCCATTCCAGACACTTCAGCAAAATAACCTAAGAATAAATATTTCTGTTTTTACCAGCTGGAAGATTTGGTCTGTCTTCGACTTGTAGTGAATCAATGTAATGAACTCGAATGTAGTGAATTTTTTTTGTATTAAAGGTTCTCCTGGATGTAAAGCATATGGGTTTTAACAACTAAGTGTGCTTTAGGATTCATCTTTTCATAAAGGGATCTAGGTATCACTGAATTTTTAAAGAAAATACCTTCCTGATTATGCAAGTGAGGTGTTTTTTAAAGCAAAGGGACCCCCAAGTACCTGACTATATTCTTGCTTCCATCATCTATGTCAAGTTCATCTACCAAAGGAAATAATAAGGATAAAATGATAGCATAAACACCTATGTTTTTTAATCAGATTTCTTCAAGATACGCATTAGTACTGGCTGGCAAAAGATTCAAAAAAAGTAAAGAAAATTTGTATATTGAATCTGTTTTACTGGATCAAGCAAAGCAAATGGAATTTTAACCCTGATACAGTAAAATCAACACTGTCACATAATCCTAGAAATCCTCCTGCAGAATTAGGAAAAATTACTGAAAAGTGTTTAATTAATAATTATTTATATTAGGAGATGTAAATAAGCATGTATTTGTTATTACATGACTGATTTCCTTATTTCAAAATTAATATTGTGGGAGCTTTTAGTTTACTCTTAGAATGTCACTGGATTGCAATGACATAATTACAAATAAATTAAGCTCTCCAACGATGACAACTAATTTCAAATAATGGCAGCAGAAATGCTCACATTAAAAATAGGTGCCAAGTCAAATGTTGAGGTACTTGCATTGGTATTGCATTTGTTTTGCATTAACTGCAAGAATGTTTTTATACGTCCTTTGCAGACCTAATTACTAAAATTCCAGTGCCTGTTCCTGAAGCAATTACTTTTCCTAGAAGAGTCTCCCCAGAGTTTCCCCAGCAAAGTCAAGTATATGACAGGGGAGAAAGGTGTCTGTGTGAAAGTGAAAGGAGTTAAAGTGAGCAAATAGCCGAAGTTGTATTCATGGAACAGCTCTGCCTGTGCTTGTTCGTGGTCAGCAGTCAGTGACTGCTCCATCTGTGCAGGTGCAGGAGGGGGTGACATCTACCTCTGTAAGGGACCACAGTTACTGGTACACAGAGCTCTGATTGCATGGGCTGCCTGACAACATGTAGGAACACAGTATTATAAACCTGATCAGATTTGGATAGTTTTTATTGGAAATCTATGTTTCTGGCTGCAAAATAGTTCACTTGGAAACCAAGATATATTTATTTGGCACATATTAGATGAGCTTGTGTTTTTCCCTTTTGACTCTGTTCCTGTGCTAAGAATTATTTATATGTGAAATTAGAACACTAATATAATGTGAGTGGTTGTTAATATCATGCAATACAGATTTCAGTAAGTCAGAGATCTTTAAAGGTGACATTAAGTTGTTTTCTTTGATGTACTGGTGGAAGCAATGGAAAAGGCAAAGTGGATGCTTACATTGCAATGCAAGTATACTCACTACTGTATACTCACTAGAAATGATCACTATTTCATTATTAAAAATAAAAACCTTATTAAACACCTAGAAATTCCAGCTGTGTTCTCATAGCTGTGCATAATAATACTAAAATAAGATACTGCAATTGGCTATCTATATTTCTTCTAAAACTGTTCTCTTCTGAAGATGAAGCAGGCTTACTTAAACCATGTTTCTTTGTTCTGTTTAAATAAAAAATATTAATAATGAAAAACCTGAAATACAGAGAAAAAAACTGGCTGGCAAAGCCTGTTCCTGTGAGTACTTCTGGGCAAGTCCTTGCTGTCTTTGCAGCCTCTTGAGCCAGTCATTTTTGTTCACCTCCTGACTCAGGATCATGTGCAGATCTCCAGCTGTACCTGTGTGCTTTGCTCTGTTGTCAAACTTGTAGCCCTTTGCATCTGTCTTTATTGAAGTCCATTGTAGGAATCTTCAGGAATCCTTTTCTCAATCCTTCCCAGCTGTCAAGTCAGTTTCCATCTAACTCACAGCCCTTTCATAGACTGTTCTTTTCACCAGTTTCCAGGAGTGAATGATATGTGAGACAGGGCCAAAAAGGATTAGTGGGATGGAGATGTAATGCATTCTCTGTTTCTCTCCTCTGCGCAAGGATGCACTCTGACAAATGTTCTCCAGCAGTTCTGGCCATTCAGTGACCATGTATCATTGGCTGTTTCAGTACTTCCCAAGAACAGAAGTGAAAGGTGAAAAAAATTACATAGTCCTGTACCCCTCCATCTCTTTTAGCTGTTTCTCCCTTACAGGAGAAAATAGAACAGCCTGTCTTTGATCTCCCAGTTCCCTAAAGGTAAGGAAAATACAGTGATCACCAGTCCTGGGAAGCTAGGAACAAAAACAGGATGAGGTATCATCAGACACATTCCACATTCCACACAGCCTCATGTTTATGACTGTCTTACAGAGGTCCTGATTGAGGAACTGTTCCCTTCTTGCTCTTGGTGCAGTGTCAGCTCCCCACAGGCAGCGCATGGCAGGGCAGGAACAGCTGCCTCAGACCCCTTGCTTTGGGTTGATTACAGTGAGATACTAATGCTCTGTAAGGAATTTGAAAGTAAGGGGACTGAATTTTTGGCAACGCCCTCTCCCTCACTTCCCCAGGTAGTGTTCTTTAATTGCTGGTATGGGAGTGATCATGACTAGAAGTATAGAAGTGCCCTCCTTGAAATTCTGGAGCAGATGGCCAGGAGAAGAAAGGGATGTGTTTTTAGTGGAATGGGCAGAGTGCTGAGGGGAAGATAAAAAGTGCGCTAGTGTGTGAAGTAGAACTGCTTATTGTGCTTTATGCATCAGTGTTTGAAGGACTTGGGTTCTAAGCTACCTTAGATGTTTGTTAATGGCTTGAAAAGTGCAAACCTTTGTAATAGTGATGCAACAGCTAGATAACGATTAGGTATTTTATTAAGCACAACTTAAAATGGGCCTTCTTAAAAGAACATGGTGGACGTGCAAAAAGAATATACCAATATACCACAGCAAAATTTCTAACATATCCTACACCATATTCCATGACAGTTGTGCTTCCGTTAATTTTCCATGTATATAAAAATGCAACAGTACATGAGTTTTGTACCTGCATATGTTTCTTCCCTTGCATCTTGTCTCTATTCCTTCAGACTACATCCCTATATGAATCACTTCATCTGCTGGGAAGAAGGTTGTTAGAAGCACTTAATATTCTGTAGACTATTTTAAAATAAAATGAACTGAACTGATGTATAAAGGTTGATGGAAATCCTCAGTTTTATTTTTTACAAGAATTTCTGTTTGGCCTCAGTTTTTTCCAAGATAAAATACACTGATGATAAGCTGATCTAGCATATTTCTGAAGAGGAGGAGCTTATGCTTTACCCATTTTCTAGAGCTGCAAGAGAGACTGTGGACTGTAACTGCTGCCTAAAATCCACCTTGCACACTTGCAGGCTCCAGGTAGCCATGCATGTCAGAAGTGCAGCTCCCTAAGTCAGGATATGGTGCTGAGTGCTGCCCTCATCCATGGAGATCCACATCCTATCCAGCTGCAGCAGGGGTAGAGGCATCAGGCAGCCAGAGGGGAGAAGGGTGCAAGCTTTGGTACCTGCACGGCCTGCAAGGCAGGAGTTGGTTTTAAGGAAAAGCTAATATGGTTCAAGAAAAATGCATGCACAACATTTTCTAAAGTGAATGGCAGCATCACTGAAGCTGAGTTTGTCCTTGTAGAGCTTGTAGCTGTCAAAGTTATTCTTCATATATAACCCTAGAAGTATTGGCTGTGGAGGGTAGAGATTCCCCGATGCTCTTGAACCAGCTGTCAGGCTGCTTGATAGATGTTAAAGTGTCTGTGATCGATTGTAACAGACCAAGCTCTCTATATCTGATGAGTCTGTTCTCCCACTGTTTATTCTCTCTTCCCTTGCAAGACTGTCCTCTGATGTACTTTGGAAAGGAGGAGCTGTTGGATGCTGAGGGATTCAGGCAGAATTGTACATCAGTCCCATGCAGGTTACTTTGTTTAGCAGAGACAGTGTTTCCAAAACAAGGTAACAAAAAACTGAGCCAACCTCCTGAAGACTGAAACAGAATTCTGAAGTATAATCTGAAGGGATTTAATTTTTACAGGAAGATTATTTATTTTTCTTCCCAATAGTGGGAAATACAGCCAATATCTAATAGAAAATATTGGATATTTTCTAATATATATTAGTGAGACAGTAAGGATAATAACTTAATAAAGTAATTGGCATCCCTGCCTGCTCTGCTCAGCCAGGCGAGAGCAATGTCGCCGTGTGCTGTCCCTGTGTGCTATCCCTGTGTGCAATCTGGAGTACACAATTCCTGAACGTCCCCCCAAGTTCCATCTTTTGTCTTTTCTGTCCTGCTATTGCATTACAAGTGCGTTTCTAGGTGTTTCTGGAATTATTTTCCTGAGTGAAGCTGTGCAGGCTGGCCTCAACATGTAACCACAAGGTTGGGTATATTTAAAGAGCTGACCCCTCTTGTGTGTGGTGGCCATCATAAGTCTCTGAAATAGACTGATAATAATCTGATACTCAGGAAGAAATTATTATCAGACATAATTGCTGTTTGTCAAGAGATAAAATGTTGGCAAGTTAGAAAAGAAAATACTCCTTCCATGTATACTCTTAAATGTAGCCATGAGAGGAAAACTTGTCTTTTCATATGACAATTCAGCAGAAAGAACAGAAAATATTTTGTGGTTTACCAAAAAATCTTTATTTTTCTTCTCACTTCTCCCCCATTTTTTTACTATTTCTAAAGTGATACTATGAGGCTCTTTAAATGAGTTTTATTACAGTTAATTCTCCCTCTCCTCAGGCAAGCTGCAGCTTTATGTACCAGATTTTTATTATACCCAGAAGCTTTCTGACTGCTAATAAATAATGGTGGTAAATTTTATATGAAATAAATGTGGTTTCTTATTGCAGCAGAAAGGAAGATAAGTGTGGAGTTTTTTCCCGCTTGACATACATGTTTAAATTATAGAAGTTAAATAGTATGAAAATAGCATTACTTTAAAGAAACATGGCCAGGTTAAAAAATCGTTTTTTGGCTTGTGCCATTAAAGATAACTTAGACCATCATTACACAAAAGGTGTTTGAAATCTTGCAGACAGATATGTTTAGTAATTTTTCATTTGGCCTGTGAGGAGCAGTCAGCTATGGTTTCTGTTCCCATTGCTGCAGTGAGCTCCTGTGAGCAGTGCCAGCCTCAATGTCCTGGGAGCACGTGAACAGCCCCACAGAGGCAGTTGTTCATGGTTTGGGCAGGAGATTCTCCTCTGCCTGCAGGAGAAGGGAGGGAAGGAAAGGGGGCACTGAGGTGGAAGGAATGAGAAGTGTGTGACCTGAAGCTGACTCTGTGAATTCTGGAAAAGCCCATCAGTGTTTTGAAGACATGCCCTTCCACCAACCTCAGGGCAGTGTCGGAGGTGGCTTCATTCTGGCAAGATGTTAAAAGTTGCTCATCTTTTACACTGATTTGCCAAAGTATAATGGACACACTTATTAGTAAGTCTTAAAATGAGAGCTCTGCTCCAGCTTCCCCCATTGATGCTGAACCCATTCTCACTGACATGAAGCATCACTCATCTAGATACAGACCTGCCTGTGCTTTTGTGGTTGTCTCATTTTCAGAAACATTCAAGAACCACAAGAAAGCTATTTGAAAGTGTCACATTTTGAAATCTGGAATAATTTCACTTGTCTTGATAAATTTATGGTTGTAGGGGGAGAGATTTCTTTTGATTGAAGAGGATCCTCAAAATTTCAGGATAAGGCTGCTTTTCTTGAAGGAATAGAGTTAGACATGCTTATAATTGGAACGGGATAGCTATATAAATAGTTGACGTAAATGGAATAGAACTAACATTACTTTAAGCCCTCTTCTGCAATTCTTAAACCCACACATGGGAACCTTGAATTGAGGATGCATATCCAAATGTATCTTAATTAAGTCCTAATTAATCTTAATGTATGTTAATTAAGTCCTAAGTTAATTCTTCCTCTCTTAAAAGGACGTTTCACACAGTTGAAAGAGTAAAACATTTAATTTGTCCACTTCATGTGCACCATCATTCCTGACAGCAGTGCTGTGGCAGTCCCTGGCTCCCTGCAGCAGCCTTGTGCCTGTGGGTGGCTGTGGCAGTGCCAGTGGTGGGGTCTGTCACTGCATCTGGTACGGGGGGCTGCTGCGGCTGAGTGCGCCTGAGAGTGCTGGGATTTGTTATAGATGAGTAATGCAATGGTTGGCTCTTGCAATTAAGGGATGAATATTATGTGTATGCTAAGAAGTTTTATTGCTGGATAGTTATGTTATTGTGATTTGTTGTTTGGATGTCCTCTGTTCTCTCCATAGTCCCCTTTCCCCCTGTATGGTTGCCAAGGGATGGCCTTGGTAGTCAGAACATGTGAAGGGAGGGTGTGTACCTGTGCCCCTTGCATGAGGCATTTTTGAGGAAGGCAGGTTTGTTACTAGGAGGTATGCCATGGCAACACCTGACCTCCAATGAAGTTGCAAGGAAGCAGTTTCCACCAATGGACAGCAGAGAAGAGTTGATTGGCAGACTCTGGGAGGGGTTAGGGTTACCTGACACAACACCAAAGGTATAAAATGCAGAGCAGGCATTTTGTGGGTGAGCACATGGCGGTTTAATTCCACACTCCCAGTGCTGTAATTTTTCCTTATTCAGTCCTTTTTGTTGTATTTTGTTAGTCTAATAAACCTTTGAAATTTTAAAAGTGAACATAATTTCTCACAGGTTTCTACATAAAAAGTCCTGTAGTGAAGGTGAAGCTGCCAGACCTGTCCCTAGGGCTGGAGGGGCAGCAGTGCCCTGTGCCCACACCTCAGGGCTGCTCCTGCTGCCCCAGGGCTGGAGTGAGAGCTCCCAGGTGCCAGGGCAGGACTGGCAGCTCACAGAGACTGCCTTTATGTGTCTTTGCATGTACAGTGCTCTAGCTCTCCATTGTCCTCTATTATTCTGGGATTAGGCCAAAACTTAAGTAAATTTCATGTAGATGAATAAAAGGAGCATTGACATTGCAAGATGAAAACTGAAGCATTATGAAAAGGAAATTTTTCGTCTTTATTCTTCACATGCACCATTTAAAATATTTCAAGCTAAGTATTTCTTCCTCCCTAAAATAAATAGGACTGTGCACCTGCAGGCTGGTATAGGCTTCCATAGGTTGATCCTAGACCAGCAGTTCCTACCACAGGTTGTGGGTCTTAGTTGCCTTAACTCTTTGGTGGTCCCCACCCAGATGTCAGAGTCCAAAGCAAAAGGGAAAGAGCCAAAGGGCTCCTCTGTGCAAGGTTCAGCTCTGAGATGAGCTTACCCATGATAGCACTGTCCTTTGTGTCTCTTGCTCTTTGGCAGATTTCCTTTGTGTTGACAATTTAAGATTTCCTCAATTTTAAAATTTCCCAGTCAATGCACTAAAGAGTGTGGTAGGTTTCAGTGCTGGTTGATCACCAATGCACTCACTTCCTGCTAAGAAAGGATTAGGAGAAAGGCAAAGCAGGCTTAAAACTTCAAGAGGGTATAAAGAAAATTTTATTAATAGTGACTAAAAGAAAAAAAGTAGTGAGAATCAAAACAAACCCTTCAGAACACTTCTCCTCCCCCTACAACATTTTCTTTCTCACTAACAATGTAAAGAAACCAAACCTAAGATTTCCAGCCAGTTTACCACCTCTAAACTAGTCTTTCTTCAATTCACTGAGGGAGAGAAGTACCTCCTGTTAAGGTTATGGAGACTTCTCCACAAGAGAAAAGAACAGTTCTCTCGTGGCTCTCAATTTCATCATGAATAGCAGCCATCTGGGGAACCCTTCTGTTATAGATAAGAATTGACCCAGCCAAATTAAAAAAATGAAAAATAAAAATTTTATTTTGAATCGAATTCTCTCTGAGCCAACCACAAGGAAAAGGACAGTGCCGAGCCCGGGATTGGCACTGGGTGCATGACAGGAAGGACGCCTCTCAGCAGAGGTGCCCCCTAGACACACACACCGCCCTCTTGGACCAAGCAGTTCTTATAGGAACTTTTCCACCTGAGGTCAGGATTTCGGCAATCCGCTTTTTCTCAAAGTCCCACATATTCATAAAGTTTCTTTTCTCTGTGTTGAGGCTGAAGAATCCGAGTCCAGGTGTGGATTTTTCCTTGATGGAGTTACGGGAACGATTTTCCTTGATGGAGTTATGGGAACCATGGCTTTCAGATGTATCAGCCCGGAGGACTCCAGGGATCCCAATATAGCATTGTTAGCGAGATGATCAACGTCTAGAGCCACATGTATTAAATTGTAAATGAGGTTTTGTCTGAAAAACCAGTTTTTAGTGTAACAGATATGTGGGGAGGGTAGCTCTAGGTGTCCTTGCAACAACAAAATATTACCCATATCAGGTTATACTTCCCTGAACCAAATACAATAATATTACATTGGCACGAATTTTATTTAACGTGTATATCACTGCCATCGTGAAATCCTTCCCATTTCCACAAGCCTTCCCACAGCTTGTCGATGGGCCATGTTAACTTATGGGGTAAAGGCAAAAGTTCTCATTATCTGTCTCTAACATCATCTTCATTCCTGGGAACAGAGATCTTCTCCTGGAAGCACAGGACTACTTTCTTCCTCTGCTCAAAATTCTCATGGGATCACAGCCATTTCAACATCTGCTTCCTTTAACATGGAGACATTTGCTCGATAGTGTTATAAGTAAGAATTGATCCAGCCAAATTAAAATTAATAAAAATGGGTTTTATTCAGCGATCAAATTCAGTCTGAGCCAGCCACAATAAAAAGGACAGCGTCGAGCTTGGGATTGGTGCTGGGTCTGACTGCTACAGCATAGGGTCCCCTACGTTTCACACCAACCATCCTGCTCAAGCAGTTTTTATAGTTTATTTTACTTGAGGCAGAGAACAAAGCGGTGTCCGGAGAGTGATGTCCGTCCCTGACTGAGCTACTGGAACTTGACATTGAGATGTATCTTTCCAGTGGCTCCAGCAATCGATCTCAATCTTGGGCTTGGGAGTTCCTCGGATCACCCTGGGGAAAGACCCATCTCCAGGCAAGCTACCTTTATTCATTTGTAAATGAAGTCCTCCTCCCTCTTTGTCAGCAGTGGTTTCAACATATGTGAGGCAATCCCTTGGCTCAGACTTGCATGATTTATACAAATATTTCTTAGCAATATAAAACATTACATCTTTATATCACTTTATAGGCACGAATTACCCATATTACATATAACAATGTAAATTGGAACACTTTCATCTCCTCATAGTTTCATGCGTTATTTGCGTTTCCTCCTAGTTTACGAGAGCATTTCAGCCCCAAGACCAAGGCATCTTCTCCTCCCTCCCATCTGAGACTTAATTTCTTCCTCATTGACCTCCATGTCTTCATCTTATTCCTTTGCATGTTTGCATCTCGTTCCTTTCTCTCACTCAGGAGGGTTGAAGCACTGAAAGGCTTAACATCACTCCTGGTGCCTACCTGACACGCTGGTAATCGGCTTCATGGTTGATCTTTGGTTTTCTCTGCATTCACTTCCAGGGGCAGGGCTCCTCTGCACAGGCTGCAGGTGCAGAGCTGCCTCACGGCACAGCCCTGCTCCGACCTGCTCTCCGCAGCCTGCCCCCATCCCTGCCCTCCGCAGCCTGCCCCCATCCCTGCTCTCCGCAGCCTGCCCCCATCCCTGCTCTCCGCAGCCTGCCCCCATCCCTGCTCTCCACAGCCCTGCTCCGACCTGCTCTCCGCAGCCTGCCCCCATCCCTGCTCTCCGCAGCCTGCCCCCATCCCTGCTCTCCGCAGCCTGCAGCCTGCCCCCATCCCTGCCCTCCGCAGCCTGCCCCCATCCCTGCCCCCCATCCCTGCCCTCCGCAGCCTGCCCCCATCCCTGCCCTCCGCAGCCTGCAGCCTGCCCCCATCCCTGCCCTCCGCAGCCTGCCCCCATCCCTGCTCTCCGCAGCCTGCCCCCATCCCTGCCCTCCGCAGCCTGCCCCCATCCCTGCCCTCCGCAGCCTGCCCCCATCCCTGCTCTCCGCAGCCTGCCCCCATCCCTGCTCTCCGCAGCCTGCAGCCTGCCCCCATCCCTGCTCTCCGCAGCCTGCCCCCATCCCTGCCCTCCGCAGCCTGCCCCCATCCCTGCTCTCCGCAGCCTGCCCCCATCCCTGCTCTCCGCAGCCTGCCCCCATCCCTGCTCTCCGCAGCCTGCCCCCATCCCTGCCCTCCGCAGCCTGCCCCCATCCCTGCCCTCCGCAGCCTGCCCCCATCCCTGCTCTCCGCAGCCTGCCCCCATCCCTGCTCTCCGCAGCCTGCAGCCTGCCCCCATCCCTGCTCTCCGCAGCCTGCCCCCATCCCTGCCCTCCGCAGCCTGCCCCCATCCCTGCTCTCCGCAGCCTGCCCCCATCCCTGCTCTCCGCAGCCTGCCCCCATCCCTGCCCTCCGCAGCCTGCCCCCATCCCTGCTCTCCGCAGCCTGCCCCCATCCCTGCTCTCCGCAGCCTGCCCCCATCCCTGCTCTCCGCAGCCTGCAGCCTGCCCCCATCCCTGCCCTCCGCAGCCTGCCCCCATCCCTGCCCTCCGCAGCCTGCCCCCATCCCTGCCCTCCGCAGCCTGCCCCCATCCCTGCTCTCCGCAGCCTGCCCCCATCCCTGCCCGGCAGCTGCCAGGAGCCCACCCGTGGGTGCAGGGGGGCAGCTGTGGGTGGCCCGGGGAAGCGGGAAGGGGCCCAGCCAGCAGCAGGACCGCCCGGTCTGGCCTGGACGAGACAGGAGCTGGGGCCTGGACCTGAAATGAGCAGGGTCTATGCCTTTATTAATGTTCAGCTCTTTATTAAAAAGTCTGCTCGGCAGGGGGCTCGAAAAGGAGATTGCCCCCGGTAGCTGAAGGGTGAGAAGGCATGCAGAGTCTGTCCCTGGAGTCTCCGTGGCACACTGGTGGCTGGAGGGGAAGAGGTGTGCAGTCCGTATCTGAAGTCCCTATCAGCAGACCATCCTCTCTCCTTTCCTCCTGTTGCTCACTGGTCGCCAAAGGGTGGGGGGATGTGCAGAGCCTGCTGCCGAAGTCCAGCAGCATCTATCCCCTCTCCTTCCCTCCTGGTAACAGCAGGAAGTGCATGTTCCTTTGTGCCTGCTTCCCACAGCCCAGTCCAGTCTGGTCCTCTGCAGGTTATGGTGACAGGTCAAACACAGACTAGGGTTGGGGTTCCCTTTTCCCCAACGAGCACACCCATCCAGCCCCCTCCACTGTGCCAGTCTTTTCCATTTAGGGGTGTTTTTCATCCCCAAAACCCCCTCCCATGACTCCACTGGATTATTTTGCATCCAAGTCCTAGTGTGGGTGGGGTTGTAGGTGATTCCCAGGAGCAATTAGCTAATTAACATTTCAATGTCAGTACTTAGCCCAAGCCAAGTGTCCCAGCCAGGCTGTTTTGTTCATAACAGACCTGTTACCTCTTTGCCAACCAGAAAAGAATATGAAGAGTTCCCGGGTTTTTTTGTTTTTATCAGGTGTGTTTCACAGAGGTGTGTCCAGCTTCTCAGTGGTTCAATAGACTGGCAGTTATACAAAAAGCTTTGGATCACTTCTCTGAATTTCCTCCTGTTCCAAACCATGACACTCCTATGGATTGCGTTAGAGCTGCTATGTGACTTCCTTAAAACAGAACGGAACAATCAGAATTATGAAATCTAATATGGCCAAATGTTTTTGTGGCTTCTTTAAAATCAGCTGACTGGTAAGAGTGATCAGTGCACATGTGTGCAATATTTGCTCTAATGATTCTTTTCCAAATCTTGCTCATATGACCAGCCATTTTCCAGTACTCATGGGCACTCTATCTCCTCATTCTGGTTTAGCATCTGTGCTGCTAAATGAAAGTAATCAGAGTCAGCATGAAAATTTAATAAGCTGCGTTCTGGCATCGGTCATGTGTATTTGTTTTCTGCCCTCAGAAGTCCTCAGACATTATCAGCCAGAACACCTCCAGTGTTTACAAGCACTGGTGTTTATTAGTCTCAAATAACTCTCTGTTGGTGGTATTTCGAAAACAGACCAGATCTCTGAATTTGCCAATGCTTTTAGCGGGCTGATCAAAGCCAGACCCCAGCCTGGGAAGATCTAAACCTCATGGCTTTCCTTTCCTAGTTAGAGAATTACTGAGTTTTAGAAGCAGACATATCCTTAGACAGATTAGTGGAATCTAAATCTTTTAACCCTGAACATGGTAAAGTTTTAAATAACTAAGTATTTTGGCTTCACAGCAATTTACCAAGTATGTAGTTGATTGCATTTACATCCTAGTAGAATGTCTTACAGTGGTTGTTCCTATTGGCCTTCCAGGGTATTATAAATGAAAATTTGTCCAGTCAAATTAAAATGAAAAAATAAAATATTTATTTTGCAATCAAATTCTATCTAGCCAGCCACAAGGAAAGAATAGTGCCGAGCCTGGGGTCGGCCCTGGGTGTGCAACAAACAGGTCAGCCTCAGCAGAGGTTTCCTCTATGCCCACACACCTCCATCCTGGCATAAGCCGTTTTTATAGGGAAAATTCTGCCTTAGGCCAGGATTTCGGCAATCAGTCCTTTCTTCTATTCAGAGTCCCATAGTTTGATGAGATTTCTTTTCTTGGCAAAACAATTCTATATCCGGAGTTGGTGAATCCCTTGATGAAATTTAGGGAACCCTGCATTCACATGTATCTGTCCAGAGGATTTCCATGATATCCATCTCAGGCTGTTCACGGGATGATCAGGGCCTGGGCATCCCTTATGGCTTCAGATATGGCCCATCTCCAGAGGAGCCACATCCTTTTACTTGTAAATCGGGTTTCAACCAGGTTTTGCTTGGAGGGGGGGGGGGGCGGGGAAGGCTCCTAATAAAAACGTGTATACTCCAACAAATATTCAATAGCACATATATCATACTACAAATGGTGTGAATTGTATCTACTACACATAACAAGGAGAAGCAGAATAAGGACACAGAAAAATGGAAGTTTTGTTCTTGTCCCAAATAACCTTTTATAACCTTTTGCCACAAGAACAAAGTTTAAGGTTCCCAGTGCCATTAGCTGGGCCAAATTTGGGAAATTGTTAAGCTATTGTCTGTTTCCTGAAACTCTTCTGTCTTGTCTGCTGGGCTTTCGGCTCCCTGCCTGTTTGCTTTGCTGCCTGTCTGGAGCAGCTGGTGGTTTGGCTCTTGCATGGGAGTTCAGGGAGGTCTCAGTTTCACCCCTGCTCTGGTGCTGCCACTGAAACACCTCAGACCATGTGCCCCTCATTCACTTCCTCTCTCCCCCTCCAGTGGGATGGAGAGGAGAATTTGAGTCAGAAAGGTAAAGATCGTGGGTTGAGATAAGAACAATTGTCTAGAAATAGCAATGAAATAAGAAAACAAACAACAACAATACTGATAGAGTGTACAGGACAGGGGAACAATTCACACCTCTCTGACCAACCACTACCTTCCAGAGGGAATAACCCCAGGGTCCAGGTGTGCTTCTCCTGCCTGCTGCAAAAGTTAACCCTCTCCTAGCCAGGACCAAGACATCAGGGGAAGCTGAGGGATGAAGGATAGGGAAGGATTTGTAGCCAAGGAAGTTGGCTGAAACAGCTGTTTTTGGGATCATCACCACAAGCTAGGTATGGCCCTGGGGAAAGAGAAAAGGAATTCCTTGTAAGGAATAAACTGTTGGAAATCTTGAAACAACTTGCTGCTTTCATACTGGATTTTTAGTAATGCCAGAGAATGTAGTGTATTGCATGGGGTTTTCTATTTCTTTTAATTGCCATCAGGAGCTGACATTTATTTGGATGAAAAGTTTTAGCAAGTGAATGCTCTCACCCTGGGCAGTGGTGTGTATGTTTAAAAACCAGTCCCAAAATGCTCTGTGGGAGAAGAATCTGAGTACAGGTACCAAAGCAGCTTTATGTGAGTCAGGAACAAGTATGTAGTGTGTACTTAAAGGAACATCAGCGGTAGCAGGGTTCAGGCACCGTCCTTTTATCTTAATGTCCTGAAGCTTCCCTTCTGGTTTTGCTTATTGGCAAACCAGAAACTGGGACATGAATGTTTTTTATGAAGAAGACATCCAGGCACTATTGGTTGCCTGAGATCAGGATCTATTTAATTGCCCGAAGTGAGGGTGCTGCCTGTACAAGCACATCTCCAGAGCACAGTCTGTGCCCAGCAGGGGCCCTGAGCTGTCCCCAGCCCACCGGTGTGCACCGTGTTTCACCAGAGAGCTTGCTCACAGCACCACAGGCATTTAAGGACATTTTCTCTTACTGAAACATCTGGATGTATATTGGAACAATACTTTTTGAACTGTTCCTTCTGTGCAAATAGAGCTTAATTGGTACCTGTGTTCTGCTTAATTACGCTTCATATTTTGGAGCAATCTGTTCAACTTGAACAGTTCTGTGAAGTGGAAAAAGTGATCTTCTGGGAAGTACTGGCTCATTTGGATGGGATCTGCAGAGTGCTCATTTATGGTGATGTTTCTCTCCTCAATTTTGCCTGGACCAAACCAATTTGTTCTTTTTCTAGTCTTTACACAGGTGAATTGCCATAATGCAGTGGTCCACCTGTTTTAAGAGGAAATTGCTTCCACATTCTGCCACTGTTGCTTTATATTTCTGTGGCAAGTTCTGTTTCATACACTGCTGTTTCTGAAAGGAAGTGTATGCTAACGCACACGCAAATTTCATTGATAAATGTGAGCAAACTCACACGTCCAAGCGTGGGAAAATAAATATTTCTGTATTAAAAACCCTAACCAAAGCTTCATTTAAAATCAACAACAAAATCCAAACAAACTGATCACTAATTGACATTTAAGGTCAAAGTAGAAAAAACAGCTAATTATTTTTTAAAGATCCTTAGCATAAAATTGGTGTTGTGCAGAATTCCAGTGTAGGTTATGAGCATGGATGTATTACAGCTCTGCCCATTTGCTGCATAATTCCCCAGTAAAGAAGTAAAACTTTATGGAACTGGATAACTTGAGAAAGAAAAACTGCAAAGAGCTGCTGTGCTGTCAGTAGACTGACAAACTGACCACAAACATAGTGCAGGGGGGAGATGGCTTCTGGGTGTATCACAGTCACGTGAACATTTGTGAGGAATAAAATTTTGTAATACATGATTTAGAATAAATTTGTGCTCAGGACTGAAAAATACAGTATCCTTTTTAATGGAATCAAGTGACAGGAAAGAGCAATATACACAGGATTAATTCCTGTCTCAAAAGATGGTTATTCTGAAGGATTTTTCTGTCTAGAAGATATGCCTTGAATGATAAGATAAATATTCATTGCCAGAACAAGATATTTGGGGGGATTACCATCTAACAGGATTTCAGCAGAGTATTCTGGGGATACCTCCGTTTAGAAGCACAATAAGAACATGCATGAATATGTGAAAAAGGACAAAAGGAAACAGGAGGACCCCCAGAATCCCGCTAAGTCTGGAAACAGGATAAAAAACACTCTGTGAAATCAGTACCTCGTGAACTGCTAGGGTAGGGTGCTACATTAGTCCAGTCCCAGTTCACCCAGCACCGATTGCCTGGCTCAGTGATGATTTGCTTGTGTCTTTTCCAATTTTACATTGATTTAATTTAATAAATTCCTTTAATTCTTAAATCGACTGATTAATTTATAACAATTTGAAAGAGCGCTCTGGCTGTCCCCACCTGGGGCTGCTCCTTCATCTCCCCAGGTCTGCGTTTGGTGCTCCCCCTCTCAGGGTGCCTTGGGGTGGGCACAGCCAGGCCCTCAATGGAAAGGGAATGCACACACACCTAGAAGCTCAAGTTCTCTGTCTCCAGGTGAAAAGTCCCAATACAGACTAAAATCTCAGGGGAGCCTACAGCTTTGTGATCCACTGCAATTGTGCCCTTAAACACTGTACATGAATTGTACATGAATTGTGCCCTTACAAGGAGTTTATGTGGTTTGTGTTTGTGTCAAACTGAGTACCTGTTCACCTTCTCTGTGCCACTGTATCTGTTCACCTTCTTTTCTGAATGTTCTCTTGTCAAGTCTGCAGCCAGTGCCAAGTGTGTATAATCCCACCTGTTCAAAAAAGGTGCCTCTGAGGAGAGAAAAAACGCTTAGGTTTTACATTGTAGTTAAAACCTGCATGAATGTAAATACACAATTCTATTTTCCCCATGATACCTCAGGGATAAAATGTACTTTAATTAGGCACTGAACTAATTAATATTTTTGATAGCTTGATTTCACCCTATTATATATATTCATTGATTATTGTTCTTCCAAAACCTATTTCTTAACTCAAAGCTAGAGCAAACCAGTCTAAATGGAAATTGGTGCACTCACAAATCAAGGACTGAAGTGTCTGATTTGCTTTTTAATGACAAAGAAAAACATTGACAGCAATAATTCACAGAGATGATAAGTGCATTTGTAATATATTTTCTTGGCTCATCAGAGTTTGGTTGTTTTTTTTTTTATAAATTACCTATTCCATAAAAGGAAAAAAAATTAGGTCTACTTACCTAATAATTAAGAAGTCTCTTATGACTATTTAATGATGTGTGCTCTGAAGAGTTTCTGACAGTTGTTCTAAAAAAGCATCATGTTTGATTTCTTGACATTCTCATGGTTTTTCTTTTCCCTTGCTGATTTGGAATCATAATCTCACCTTGGTTCTAGCTCAAACTTCATTTCCCACCTGGGGAAACCAATTTAATGCCAGTGGCTCCTGCCTGTATATCCTTTTTGTGCACTGCAGGGACATGCTGCAGTCACAAAAAAACCAGTTCTAATGACAGGTGAACTTCATACAGTGTCTGCAGAAACATCTGAGTTCATATTTCATGTTCAAGCCATTGCACCTGATCTTAGCTGTGTGCCAAAAAGGTATTTGGGAGGTACCTCAAAATTACGGTGCCTCGTTTTTTAGAGAATAATTGAATTTTACATTCCTGTGTACAGCTGTGAAACTAAATAAAGGAGAGGCAAAGGAAAATATTTATACATTGTGAATAGATTATTGTAAGGATTAGGCAAGAAATCTAAAAAAATCTATTTTTTAGTAATTATATTTTTTATTATTAGCTATTTTTATCTTACAATTTATACACTGGTGGGTTTTCAGGTATCTTTCTGAGCAAGTCCTGGTATTGCAGGTTTACACAGGCAGAACCACCCTGCTAAGCTTGGCTGTTTGTGAAATTAATTTGATGTTACTGGTTTAGTGGTGAAAATCACAGAATATTCTGATTTGGAAGAGACCCACAAGGGCCATAAAATCTAAATCAAAATAGACCTGAAAGAGTCAAAAAATCTTATCAGAAAAAAGGGAGTGGATAAGGAGACACCACTCTCTTTTTGATGTATTGCCTGGAGAGAGTCCCTTTTGGAAACTGATCTCTCCAGCCAGGCATATATTAACAATTGTTTTTAATAATACTAATGGGTGTTCGACTTTAATTGTGTTTAATATTGGATACATCAGTAGGTACCTCTGTTCCATTTTTCACTGCTGTTTGCCTTGAGCAGATTTTCCTTGCCCCTTTTTCGGGATCACAGCTAAGTCTGAGCTGCCACTTCTGCCCCTGCTCGGCTCCGGGGGTGTGCGGGTCGTTTAAAGGCTGGGACAGTGCCCGTGGCACAGCACAGGAATGCGCGGCCGGACAGCGGGGCCGGGGATCGGGAGGCTCAGAGCCCCAGGGACACCCTGTGAAAAACACTAATCACTTGGTTTTTAAAATTTTAAAAGTTTAATAATAATAAAATGGTTATAAAAATAGTAATACAACTAGAGTAATAAAGTTTAGAGTTAGGACAATTATAAGACAATAAAAAGCAAAGAATTACGGATGTCTGGATGCTCTCAGACACTCAGTCATGAAAAGCATCTCTTGTGAACAAAGGAATAACCTTAAAAGCAATAGCCTGTTGTATATTCATATCTTTCATACATGTTGTATAAATTCTTTGTAAATTAAGAACTATTCTGGTTTTTGTCAACTTCTTTTTAATCTTGTTGGTTCTAAAAAGAGGGAGAGAAGGTGGAAGAATGTTTGTCTTTTCTGATAAGGAGGCTGTAACTCTTTATGAGCCCCCTTCGCTGACATCTCTGTGTGAAGAGTTTCTTGATTAGCTCATCTTCTTGCTTGAGCTTGTAACAAATCTTATATTGTAGAGTTTTTATTTTAACATTATGTTGTAACTTAAAACTACATTTAACGCACTACTTAAAAGAAGTAGTACAGCATAACTTTCTAACATTACACATATAATATTTATTGTAACATTTGTGAAAAGCCAATCATAAAATATGCATTTTTTACAATCCTTCCTCTTATTCTTTATAAATCATTTCGCTTGAGTAATATTTTTTTACCTACTTACATTATTTGGACTCTGTTGGTAATTAAATAAAACATGGGATTAAACAAGGAAGGAACATTAAAACAGTTGTAACACATAAAAGGAAGAATCTTAATTTCTTTTATCATCTTATTCTCAATATATTACTCTACTAGTTAATTTTTAACATTGTTTTTTCATTTTTGGACTGGTATTTGGGTTATAATTTTTTTTAATATAATTTTTTAAATAATCTTTTGTCTAGAATGATCTCTCTATTGCCATCTATTTTTAACAATCTGTACACCCCATTCTTTAGCCAATAAATAGTCTAAAGCTAACTTATTTTAATACAATGCAGTTTTTGTTTGGTTTTGTTGGCTCAATAGCAATTCTATTGTTTGAGCAGCTTTGTTTGTTATCCTTTCTATAACTGCTTGGAGTACTACTTTTTTTTTTTTCTTTGTAATGTAATAATTTTCCCCCTTTTACCTGCAGGTACTTAATTTGGATGGGTTATAACAGTGGCTGTTGACATGGGTGCGTGTAACAAAAAGGAACTTTGGGGGTATTTTATGTATAGTTTTTGGTAACACTTGTGGCATGGCTTTGTCGATATCTCACTGGGGAAGAGACAAAAAATGAGTGACAGAAAAAGGAATGACAGAGGTGTAGTGCGGTTTATACCCCCACCTCCCATGCCTATGGGGTTGCAATCCTACAGCAGGTGTATTTGATCTTCTTGGTGGCAAATACAGAGATTCCCTTGTCACTTACTCTTAGTTAATCTTTAGGCAAATTATTTTTAGCATTCTTTTAACTGTGGTTTCCTACCATTCCTCAGGTATTTCTCAGTCTATAAGCACTGACAATTTCTATCTACAAAAATAATTTATTACTTTAGTTTTTGAGTTCTTTTTGTACAGGGGGTCAATTCAGTACTCGATACTTCTTGTAACGAGAACATAGATTTTGTGAACTACAATGCTAACTATTCTCATAATTTAAACATTCACTTATAACCCAGCTAGCATGTGTAGTATGGGGATGAATCAAATAAAGTATACAGCATAGTATTAATGGTAATTTCCTTTCTTCCCCGTACAAGTTACAGGCTAAGGCCAGAATAAGAACTCTTTGACTAAAACAGTCCTGATCCTCCTGTTTGAATTGGCAGTGTTCCTCTGCCAAGGAGGTGTCGGAGGCCACACAGGGCTTATTTAGGCAGTGCTTAAAATTAGTGGTGTAAGCTTCGCCTTATTTCTCAGTTAGGTGTTATTCTTTGTACTTTCCTTGGATCATTTGGGTCTTCCTAAACTGTTACCACCCAATCCCAGTTGGAAGTCAATTTGGTATCACTTGGTTTAGATGTGATAGTTTATTCCTTACGTTTCTTCACAAATTTTTTATTTTGCTGTTTACTCTCTTTTCTGTGGTTTGGATTGCTGTTTTAGTAGTACCTGGAAAAGACTTTTTAATAACACAGTGTTAAAAGGAAAACAATACTGCATTAACTTTTACTATTAGTTTTCTTTAGAACTTTCTGGGTTTAACTAAAAGCTTTTTTTTTTCTACAGCTGCTTCTTCTTCTTGTATCTAGTTGTGTTAATAGTTTCAGAGGTTAATTCTTTTTCTTGTAAGCTATAATTAGTTAAATAAAAAAAGACTAGGCTAAATTTAAAATGAGATATTTCACATCTCTTGCTTTTTACTTTTTGTGGATAACATTTAACTGTTTTAGTCTTACAGACCTATCTTTCAGAACAAAAGCATCCTCTTCTTAAAAAAATTAGAAAGAAAAAGGAAAAGAAGTCTTGTTTAAAAAAATAAACTACTTTGTGAGAATTAGCTATCTCTGCTTTGACTTTATCTCTATTGGTGGTCCCGCTCTCCCTCTTTTTCACAGCTTTGCGTTTGACTCTGTCTTTCACCACTTCCCCCTCCTTGTTGTCACTCTCTCTAGCAGGAATGGGGGAGAACTTACAGATAGTTACAGTATGGGGACTTTGGAGGTGTATTTCTCTCTTTCTCTTCTCTTTCTCTTTCTCTTTCTCTTTCTCTTTCTCTTTCTCTTTCTCTTTCTCTTTCTCTTTCTCTTTCTCTTTCTCTTTCTCTTTCTCTTTCTCTTTCTCTTTCTCTTTCTCTTTCTCTTTCTCTTTCTCTTTCTCTTTCTCTTTCTCTTTCTCTCTCTCTCTCTCTCTCTCTCTCTCTCTCTCTCTCTCTCTCTTTCTCTTTCTCTTTCTCTTTCTCTTTCTCTTTCTCTTTCTCTTTCTCTTCTCTTTCTCTTTCTCTTTCTCTTTCTCTTTCTCTTTCTTTCTCTTTCTCTTTCTCTTCTCTTTCTCTCTTTCTCTCTCCTTCTCCCTTTCTCTCTCTTTCTCTCTTTTTTTCTCTCTTTACATTTAATCATCTACATTCTAATATCAGTCTACTTTCTGACATTAGTCCTACATCCTGGAGAGGCGATCCTGCCAATTACCTTTCCCCCCTTTTGAACTTCTTTACAAATTCAATTACTTTTGTTATTTGTGTTCTGTAGGCGTGTAATTCACGGCTACCAGCCACTCACAGCTAATGGTGTCAAAACTAAAGACTTGCTTTGCTATCACAATTTTCTATTCACAAGCTTGAAAGGGTTGTAGGAACAAGGTAAACAAAAACTTACTTTTAAAGTGATTCTGCCTGCACTAAAAAAATTTAAGGTAATGCTAGTTAGTGTAATACAATTTGCAAAGAAGCCAAGGTTTGATTTGGGAAGGGCATCTGAGGACACAGATCATGAGTTTTACAAATCTGTAATTTGAAGAGGGAATAGACAAAATATGGATACAGTGGGGGAGACAGAAAGTAAGGAATTTGCCTCTGCAATACTCTCTCTTTGACTGCCAGGAAACACTGTCTAAAGAGGTTCTGATGGTACTAACAATAACTGTATGGGAAGAGGCACTCCTGAATTTAAGCTTTAATGTCAAAATAGGAAACTGCCCCTGAGCACTGCAGTGCTGGAGCACCCTGCCTGCAAACTCACCAGAGGCAAGCCACTGCTGCCACGCTGCAGGGCTGCCTGCAGCACAGAGGGAGTCATGGCCAAGCCCTCCCTGCAGGCCTGGATAATCTACTTAAGGAACTCACAACTGCTTCATAGCTCTTTAATTCATTCAAGAAATAGGAAACTATAGTACGCAGAGATTTCTCCCACCATCTTTTTCATTTTTGTGTGTCACACACCCACTGTGATGCTGAAAGTAACAAATTAACAGCTATCATTAGAAGATACTGAAAATTTTTCTTTATCTAGCTTTGTAGGTTCCCTTTTCTATATGTAGCCACCTCCCATTCTGGGGAAAAAAAATGAGCCCTATTTTTCACAAGTGTTTTTAATGTACAACTTTAGTTGCTGTTCTAGGTATACTGCAAGTAGTTAGCACTTCTAGAAAAACTAACAAACAAACAAAACAAAACAAAACAAAAAACTAAGAAAGCAAAACAAGGACTGGAAAAAGGACTGGCTGGAAGGAAAAATGTTCCTCATTGACTTACTAAGCAGCTGGTGTTACCTTTAGTTTAACTTTACACACTGAGAACCACTTGACTGAACAGCTTGCATCAACTCAAATTAATAGCAGGTTTTGTTATGTCACAGCTGTAAATTAGAGTACAGTAAGTTATGTATTTCAATATAAAAATCACAATGCAAATTGGAAGAAATTTCGTACTACATGAGGTGTGCACACAATTAATTTACCTTCAAAAGTCAGTTTACAACTTTCCTCTACCAGGATTGCAGTAGCTGCTATAGCTGGAATACACACTGGCCAGCCTTGATTTACTGGATCCAACATCTTTGATAAATAAGCCACGGGTCTCTTTACTCCTTCCTGCTCCTGAACTAAAACCCCATGAGCACCCCCTTTTCTACATTTACGTACAGATGAAAGGGTTTTGCTAGTGAAGCTAAGCTTAAAGTTGGTATTGAGGCTAGTTTTAACTTCAGTTTTCTTAGTTTTTCATCATCTTCTTTGGTCTATTTTATATCATCTCCCTCTGTCAATTTTTCATACAAAAATTTTAATGCTTTTGTATATCTTTCAATCTACAGTTTATAATATCCTAATAATCTGAGTAGTTTTCTGATTTCCCCCTTTGAAGAGGGAGGGGGAAGGATTGAATTTCTGCTTTTCGGTCTGGGTTGTGCTACCGACTACCCTTACTAATCAAGTGTCTAAGATATTTTACCTCTGATTCTATGAATTGTAGCTTCCCTTTTGATACCCTTAATCCTTTTTCCCCAAGAAAATTCAAAAGCTCTATAGTAGCCTCTCTAACTTCAGCTTCCCCAGAAAGTAAAAGATCATCTACATATTGGATAATTTGTGTTCTAGGAGGAGTGGGGAAAGTTTGTAATATTGTTTCTAAAGCTTGTCTAAATAAGTTTGGAGATTCAGTAAACCCCTGTGGTAGTTTTGTCTATTTTAATTGCTGTTTTCTCTCAGTTTGTGGATCCTCCCATTCAAAGGCAAAGATGTCTTGGCTCTCCTGGGCTAATGGGTAAGCCTAAAAGGTATCTTTAAGGTATTTTTAATGACAGGAACTGTGAAACTCTCTCCTTTTGCCACTGTTACTTTTACAGTATCTTTGCTTACGCTGTAACTTTTTGGAATATTTGACAGACAGGTTGTTTCTGCCCCTGTGTCTACCACAAATTCTAATTATTCTTCTTGGGGACCCACTTTTAAAGTTATCGCAGGCTCCAGATGGTATTTGTCCCTTAAAAAATAGAGCCTCTGACATCCCTATTCTTCCTCAGTGCCCATCTCTTTAAAAATTTTCAGATCTGTTACCCTCTTAAGACAGTCTCTCTTATAATGACCTTTGCCCTTACAGTAAAAGCAGACATTCCTGGAATGCTCCTGAAACTTTGATTGCATTGGGATTTTATTCTTTCCTGTTCTCTTGTCTCTACTACGTCATATCTAGGAGTAGTGCCTGTGGGGTTTGTTTTTTTTTTTTTATTGTATTCTTGCAATTGTTTTCTCGCATGGTGACTGCTACAATATTTGCATTTAGTTTGGCTTTAGTCACAGACTTTCTGGGCCTCCTTTAATAAATTTTCTAATAAATTGTCATCCCAATCTTCTTTTTTTTTTTTTAAATTTTTTTCTAATATTTGGCTAAGCATTAGTAACAAAGTTAATCTTTAACACAGCTTTTCCCACCTCAGTTTTAGGATCTGTTCTGGAATATTGTTTTATATTTCTCTTAAGTCTGTCTAACTATTCGGTTGGAGTTTCTTCTTTCCCTTGTTGTGCCTCAAAAGCCTTTTTAGCATTTTTCCCTTGAGGTGCTGCCCCTTTTGTAATGAACAGGGCTTATGCCTTTATTAATATTCAGCTCTTTATTAACTCAACACGGAGCCAAAGGGTGAGCAGGCGTGCAGAGTCTGTCCCTGGAGTCTCCGTGGCACACTGGTGGCTGGAGGGGAAGAGGTGTGCAGTCTGTATCTGAAGTCCCTATCAGCAGACCATCCTCTCTCCTTTCCTCCTGTTGCTCACTGGTAGCCAAAGGGTGGGGGGATGTGTAGAGCCTGCTGCCGAAGTCCAGCAGCATCTATCCCCTCTCCTTCCCTCCTGGTAACAGCAGGAAGAGTGTATTCCTCTGTGCCTGCTTCCACAGCCCAGTCCAGTCTGGTCCTCTGTAGGCTATGGTGACAGGTCAGACATAAACTAGCGATGTGGTTCCCTTTTCCCCAACCAGCACACCCATCCAGCCCCCTTCACTGTGCCCAGCCTTCCATTTTAGGAGTGTTTTTCATCCCCCAAACCCCCTCCCATGACTCCACTGGTGTCTCTTTTTTGCATCCCAGTCCTAGAATGGCAGTGTAGGTGGGGGTGTAGATGATTCCCAGGAGCAATTAGCTAATTAACATTTCAATGTCAGTACTTAGCTCAAACCCAAGTGTCCCAGCAAGACTGTTTTGTTCATAACACCTTTTATTCCCTTGATTATTAAATTGCGATACTCATTCATGTGTTTTCACTCTTATCATTTTGACCCCACTCAGGAGGTGCAGTTGGCATTTTCTCCTCTCTGGGAGGCCCTAGTTGATTTTCTTTATTCTAGGCTTTTATGCCTGTAATTCTGATCATTTCCCTTTCTTCTTGAGAAAATAGTATCTTTATTATAGACTGCATTTCTTCTTAAGTGTAGATGTTTGGACTTACAAATTGGTCTAGTTCAGCAGTGCCTATGGAATCTTCCAAAATCCTTTTGATTTCTTTTTTAAAATTCCTGACCTCAGAAGAAATCAAGGGAGCATTCACAAACCTAATTCCACGCCCTCTCATCGGGACCTCTCTTAGTGGAAATAGACCAATTTCTTTAGCCCAGTCTTTTTCTATAGCCTTTCTCCCGTGCTGTGAGGAAGAGTCCGGAGAATGTTGCCTCCTAACTGAACTCCCCGTGTTGCTATAAGGGGAGCAGATAGAAAGAGTTTCTCGGAGCCGGGGCTGCGGTTCCCGGGAACGGAGCTGCGGGCAGGAAGGGGTGAGGGCAGGGCCCAGCGCCGAGCCCTGGTCCTGCAAAGGCGGAGCACGGGCAGGGTGTGCTGCCGGCACCGCCACAGGAGGGGCAGTGCCGGGGGTCCCAGCCGGGAGCGAGCTCGGCCCGCACGCGGTGAAGGGCGGCTGGGCCGGTGGTGCCCAGCAGAGGCAAAGCAGCAGCGGCGGTGCCCAGCGCAGCCGGGACGGGCAAAGCCGCCGGGGCCGGGGCAGAGAAATCAGCCGCGGGAGGAGCGCTCCAGGCCGGGCCGGGCGGAGCGGCGGGAGCCCGGCAGGAGCAGCCGGGCGGGCCGGGGCCGGGGCCGGCCGGGCAGCCGCGAGCAGCGGGACGGGGCCGGGCCCAGAGGCTGCGGGCGGCGAGCGGGGCCCGGGACAAGCGGCTCGGCCGCGAGTGGTGCGGGCGCGAAGAGGAACGGAGGGGGCAAAACCTGTGAAGGATCCCACTCCTTTTCTTTTCTTCTTTTTCCCTCTTGTTCCTCCCCCGCCTTCTCTTTCTCTTTGTCTTCTTTTTTACTCGTTTTCTGTCCCATTTTCCAAAATCTTATCTTTTCATTCTATTCCTTTGTTTCCCACTTTCTCTAACAACTTGAATACCACCTTCTTTCAACTACACAAAAAGTCCTTTTTCTCACAATATCATTTAACACAATATCATTCAACCCAATCCACCTCCCTCCAAGGAAATAAAGTAAAGCTTAAAATAAACAATCTACATTACATATACTTCTATTAATCTACGTTTACTCTCCTTTATCTCTCGCTCACTCTCACACACATTGACACCCTCAAGCCTGTTCATTCATAATTCTCGACTTCACAATACTGTTACATATACTTTCATTTGCCCACACTCGCTCACTTTTTCACTCACTCTCACATACAATAAGGTACCTTTTACTTTCAAACAATCTATATTACATATCTACATATCTACATTTATTCTGAGTGCTCTCGGAATGTAACCCTCATCCATCAACCCAGGAGGTTTAATGCTGGATGTCTCTCCATTAATCCTGGATGTCTCCCCATTCTGCAGAATTTTAACACACCTATTACACTTTTAGGTGTTACTGACCAGTTTCAGTGTTCTTGGATATCCCTCAATCCAACCGTAACCCCAGATTCTCTTGGATAGCCTTCAATCCGGAAACTCTGAGTGCTCTTAGGATGTTAATCCCTCAACCTAGCAAATTTATGCCCCTCCAAGGAAAACCCTCTCTTTTTACCCTTTTATTTTTCTCTGATTAATTATGCCAAAAACCCTCTTTTTGCCTTTTAATTACCCAATTAATTATGTCAAGAAACCCCTCTTTTTATATTTTTATTTCCTATCCCCCCCTCCTTCCCGGAGACCCAGCCCCAGTTTCCCCAGGGGAACTCTCACTCTTCTTTTCACTCGCTTTGTCTCTTTACTGGCCACTTTTCTCGCGAAAAAGACAGAAACGCAGCATGGGAGACTCCACAATCACTTGGCAAGTCTGGGATAACCAGCTCACCTCTCATTCACACGCATTTATCCCTCCTTATCCACCTCATCCCAACAAATACTCACCCATTCTTTGTCTTTGGGTCTTTGTTCTTCATGCACATTAATCTTAGGGGCTAATTACTGCGGTTTTAGGGAATCCTTTCCCTTTTCTTAGTTTTATTGTCTCCTTTTGTCCCTGGATCAAAACCTGAGTTTTTCGGTAACACTAGGGGAACAGAGTGAAGCTGCCTAACCAGGGCAGGACGCGTCTCTTCACTCTGAGTCTCCTAAGGCACCGGCAGAGAGGTGTTAGTAACCATCCTCTGCTACCATAATTGTGAAAAACGCCAATCACTTGTTTTTTAAAATTTTAAAAGTTTAATAATAATATAATGGTTATAAAAATAGTAATACAATTAGAGTAATAAAGTTTAGAGTTAGGACAATTATAAGACAATAAAAAGCAAAGAATTACGGACGTCTGGATGCTCTCAGACACTCAGTCATGAAAAGCATCTCTTGTGAACAAAGGAATAACCTTAAAAGCAATAGCCTGTTGCATATTCATATATCTCATACATGTTGTATAAATTCTTTGTAAATTAAGAACTATTCTGGTTTTTGTCAACTTCTTCTTTTTAATCTTGTTGGTTCTAAAAAGAGGGAGAGAAGGTGGAAGAATGTTTGTCTTTTCTGATAAGGAGGCAGTAACTCTTTATGGGCCCCCTTCGCTGACATCTCTGTGTGAAGAGTTTCTTGATTAGCTCATCTTCTTGCTTGAGCTTGTAACAAATCTTATATTGTAGAGTTTTTATTTTAACATTATGTACATTTAACGCACTACTTAAAAGAATTAGTACAACATAACTTTGTAACATTACACATATAATATTTATTGTAACATTTGTGAAAAGCCAATCATAAAATATGCATTTTTCACAACCCCAAAGCTCTCGCCCAGCTCCTGCCCTAATGAACACTTTTGCACTCAGGCATTGAGTTATTTTTCTTCATGAAATTACCAAATATTTGCAATAGATCTCCCACAGGCAAGACCTGTTTCCTGCAAGGCCTGCCCAAGAGCACATTCTGTCTGGAGATTAATTTCAAGTATACCGTGGGTAAACTAGAGTTAATTTTTTTCTTCAGGTCCTTACTCCTAAAGTATAGCTATTTTTTAAAAATAAAACTAAGATGCAGCCTAATAATTCTTGCATGTAATTTAATCCCCTTCAGCCGTATTTGTAAAATTACCCATTTCATCTAACTCCTGTCAGTTTTACAATTAACAATGGGCACATTAGCTGCACTTCATGACTTGGCTGTTTTCCTTAACAAAAAGTGAATTTATTATGAGCAACTTGTTTTCAAAGTCCTCCCATGAACCATGAAGACTGGTGTTCTGCATTTTCACATTGCAGCCTTCCGCTGCAGGGGACAGTGTAATTTACGTCTTTATTAAAATCATTGTTTACACTCTTTAAACTGTTTTAGACTCTGGGTTGTCTTTGGCCAGCCCTAGCACTGTATGAGGCTTCACTATTGCTCATTTGGCAGGCATGTGGGCTGGAAATGCTGCAGGATTGTGCCTGAGGAAGGTGTTAGGTGCTTTTCGATGCTTGTTTCCCCAGTACCTGTGACGCAGCAAACCCAGCCCTGGGCACAGTCTGGGCGTGCAGGGGCAGCTGCAGGCACCAGCAAGGATGAGCAGGCTCAGAATCGTGGCAGCTCAATCCCAGAGCTGAGGCAGTAGCTGGGGAATAACACACCATTGTTTTATGGCACACAAATGGGCTTTGGGTTGGTGCAAGGTGGTCCTGCTCTCTCAGAATCTGTGGGTATTGATGATTCCGAGATTGTAGAAAGTCTCTGTCTTTCTGCCCCGTTGCCAAAGCAGAAGCCATAATTGGTCTGTGCTGTTTTCAAGGTTGCTTATTCTTGCTTATCTCTAACATGTTCTGCTGCCCTGCCGCAGCTCTGTCCTGCAGGGCAGCGTGTGGGGCTCTGCCCTCAGTGGGATGGTACAAACATTAAATACCAGAAACTACCTGTGCTGGATTTACAATAACGTGTCAATATCTGTCACCTACGTTGAACAGTGTGTCCCCAGCCTGAACCAACAGAAAAATGCCAACACTGCAGTGAAACATGGAGGGCATGAAGAAGGAGGAAAAGGACAAGGCACACCCAATTTCCTCCATCTTGTCCTCTCTGAACCCCTAATCTAGAAACCTAAAATTTTACTTTTGCACCCGTGCCACACTTAATTATTACTTATATCAAACACTCAGAGCTTGTAATTCATCCTGTAAGATTGAAAACTCTTTTCCATGGACAGAGATCACAGACAGTGTCTCTCGGGGCTCTGTACAGGGGGGTTTCTGATGCCCTGCCAGGGTCCCAGGCAATCCAGGGCAGTCAGAGGGAAGCCCTGGATTCCCACACTGCTCATGGAAGGTGGTTGGAACTAGAGGATCTTTAAGGCCCCTTCCGGTGCAAACAGTTGTCTGAAATGCAGGGCTATTTGCAGGCACTTTGAATATGAAACTTCCCAAATTGTAAAGATAACAAAAGGTAAAATTGGAACAAATATGAAAGGGTGAATAAAGCAAACCTCATTAAGTGACTTCTGAAGTGTATTCTGCTTAAACAACAATATGCCTTAAGGAAAATTCGCTCTCTGCTCTTCAGCAAGGAGCAGTGAAATGAAAAAGTCTCTTTCATTAGCACCAATCTACATATATATATATATATATATATATATATATATGTGTGTGTGTGTGTGTGTGTGTGTGTAAATATACATGTAGTTGCAAGTGTGTCAAGATTATTTTTCTTTGTAAAGTGAAGTCACTGTTTGGTTTCCATTATGAAAGGAAATGTGCATATCCTATGGGCTAAGCAAATACAGATGCTATTTTGCACAAAAATACAAACCTAAGTGACTATTTTAACCTGGGCCTACACTGGAGTAAGATTATCACAGGTGATTCTACCAGACACAGACCTCATACCCTGCTATTAAAGCAGCCACAAAAATATGGGCAGAAATAAATCTGAATTCCAGAAATGTTACATCCCATTCTCCCATTTTAAAACACATTTTAAGGAAAACAGCTAAGTGAATGCTCTGTACCAGTTAAACAATCTTCAGCCTAGGACACAACTCACTGCAGCTAGCTGGTATGGAAGGGATTTATCTTGGGATGGTTTCAACAAGTGTTGGAAATAAAAGCAGAAAAATAATAAATTACCATTTATCAGTACCTGTAAGCAGAAGAAGCCTTCTGCATTAATTACTGCTTCCGCCTGATTAGTGAGCGCAGATAACACAGAAAAAAACAAACAACCAAACAAAACAAAAACAAAAACAAAAACCCAACAACAACAACAACAAAAAAAAAAACCCCAAACCCAAACAAACCAGCTTTGCTATGGTTCAAGCTCTCACTGAGCAGCTGGATGGCATCCAGCCCCTGAGTGTGTGTCTTCATCAGCCGGGCAGGGCTGTCCTGCCAGCTTGGAAAGGATAAGGATGCTGTAAGCACCAGGCAGGTACAGGTGTCACTGAGGTGGGGAGGTTGCCATACTCACCCCTCACAGTGGGTGCAGTCAGTCCCAAGGTCTGTTCATGCATCAGTGAATTGAGGAAGAAAATTAACTTTAAACCAGCAGCAAGGTTGTTTCCTACACTCAAATCTCTCAGGAGAAAACTGTAAACAAAGCAAAACTGAGGAAGAATGTGGTATTAGATAAAATACCTTAATATCATTCCTATTAGAAGTTTAAATTTGCATGTGTTAATGTATATACACTTCTGCTTGCACTCACCACCCTCAGTGAACTTCAGTTTAATAAAACTGTAGTTGTTATAAATGCAAGCGTTTGTATGTCATACAGTGACACCTCTGAAGAGCTGGAGGGACTGAGCCAGGATGATAATGAAAATGCAAATCAAAGGAACTACAATGCCCATGATAAAAAGTGAGGGCAGAGGAGGAAGTGCCAACCTCCTGTTTTGCCACTGAGGTTTCTGTGGTTAATTTATAGGCTATCACAGAATGGAAGAAACAGGTTGAAAAGAGCTGACTTGAGAGCAAGCACTGAAAGGAAACAACAAAAAACCCCAAATCTTTGTGGGGGGTGAGGACTACTGAGGTGGATTTTCTTTTTCAGCCACTCATTTCTCATCCCTCATTTTAAATAATTTCTTCCCCACAATTTTCTTTTTTTACAGCTTCTGCATTCCTTTGTTTTGTGTCATTAATTCTCTTGCAAAGAAAATGGTTTTTTTCCCTTATTTCAAATTACTTTTTCCTGTAGCAGACATCCTTTTACATTTCCTTTCTTCTAACAGGAGGTGTAATTTCTAGACTCTTCCCCTTTGTGTGGGGAAGGTATGTACTTCAGGCTTCTTTTGGCCCCTTGCCAGCCTTCAGTCCCTTTTTCTTCATCATGAACTGTTGATACTCTGCTCCTGTCCCTTGCTGTTACAGCCTCTCACCTTTATTCCCTTGCTGTTCAAGGGACCTTCAGAACAGGATTTAGGAATACATTTTATCTGTTCAAGGCCTATAAATGCTGACTTTGATGTTGCAGATGTGGTGGATTAAGAGCATAGTTTAATTCACCAATATTTTGAACCAGTTCTTAATACTGACAAAATGAACCAATGTTAATTAACCACTAGCATTTACTGACATGTGCCCTCACTTAATAATGTTCAATTTAATCTGTGTATGTATATATATATGTGTGTGTGTGTGTGTGTGTGTGTGTGTGTGTATCTCTGCAGAATTAATTAGCTTATGAAAATACACCTTTGGGCTGGTCTGTTCTTTCACTGAGCCAGTCAGCTCATGAGTTTGTGAATCTGAATTCATGCCTTTCCTCTATTCAGAGTAACTCTGTTTCCTTGCAAATTTTGATATAAATTGTTGACTTACAACAGAAACTACTATATTATGCTTGAGCCAAATAACCTAAAATGTTTTTATAAGATATGAATTGTGCAGTTTTTGACAATAAGGGGAGTATTTGCATTTATGCAAGCAACTTTTGGATGTGGGTTGGATTTTCATGTAGCTGAAGGCTGAATCTGGCCCTTGAAGTTTAGAGAATCTCAAACTGATAGACACTAAATATCTATGTATTTGGGCATTGCATACACTTCTGGGGGATGGGCTTGACAGGGGAAAACATGCATCAGAAATTAAGTGAGGTTATGGTAATTCAGGATGTGATAGTATTTTTCATCCTTGTAGAAGAACACACTCTTGAATAAAATGCATAGAAGTGTTTTTCATTTTTTATCTCTTTCTCCAAAATGTCCTTCTAAATTCAGGCTGAATTAATTCCAGATTCTGCAACTGTGGACAAAATTTTAATTTCTCCTAGGACTAAAGTGGCCTTCAATATCTCTAAAGCAAGCTTTTTGTTAGCACACAGAGGAGTTTCTCTCACTGTTTAACCCCAGTATAAGGGCATTGTCTGATATGTCTGAGCATGTCTGCTCTCTCAGAGATAACTGCACAGCTAGAAAGCTGAAGCCAGTACTTTGGAAGTGCCATTCCTTCATGCTGTCTCAATATTTAGGTATGAAATGTCTGTGGTTGCCTTTTGGAGCAATGTGTCTGCTGCTGTCCTGCTGCTCTCACCAACATTTTGGCTTTGTGAATGGACAGCTAATTGGCAGCCCAGGAAAAAAATGTGAGCTTTACTCCTGTGGCTTTTATTTTGCTTTCAAGAGGTTGAAAACATTTAGACTGATCTGTTCTGTTGATGGTTTCTTTTTGATCTGTTGGCCTTGAAATCCTGTCTGTCCTCTCCATCATGTTAAAAGAGCAAAGGTAACAACCAAAATAAATATTTTCCTGCCTTCTCTTTCAGATAAAATTGAAGATGAATTAGAAATGACGACAGTGTGCCATAGACCCGAGGGACTGGAGCAGCTTGAAGCACAAACCAATTTCACTAAAAGAGAACTTCAAGTTCTTTACAGAGGATTTAAAAATGTAAGAACGATATTGCAATGAACAGTCTAATATCTATGTCCTCATCAGCCTCGACTGCTCAGCTTGATTTTGTATTATTCCCCTGCAAAGCATTACTAGTTTTGTATAAGATCTCCCTTACCACAGCAAAATGAGCACAATCTGCCTCTCCATCTAATATTTATGACACTGCAATCTGCCTAAAACTGGGTTTGGATGAATATTCAGCACATAATGGTCTCATTAAATTTGTTCCTCAAATGTTAGTAAGCACACTTCCATTTCCTCAGCTGTGCCAATACTTGAAGATAACCTGAAAATATTTTTATGCCTACTTCTTTAAGGCTTGTTGTCATCTCCTCATGTTCAAATATAAGCGGTACTGTTCACTTGTAATTAGGTGCCCAGGATGGAGATTTCATCCCTTCTCTAGCTGCAGAAATCTTGCTCTTGTAGTAGAGCACTTTAGGACTTCAGGGTCCTGTATAAGTAGGGAATAAGGCTGGAGTGGCAGGAGCCAAAGCGAAATCAAAACTTGAATGTCTGTTAAGGCTAAGGAGACCAGAGAGAGGCTGCAGATTTCTGGGCAAGCAGGCAGCAGTGCCAGCTGGCATGACTGAGTGTGAAGAGCAGCTCTGTGCCCGGCCTTGTGAGCCACCATTCCAGCCAGGCTCCCTGGGAGCCCAGAGTCTGCAGCTCCTCAGCCTCAGCCTGGCTCTGTTTCTGCCTCTCAGGAGATCCTCACAATCAGGAGAAATTGATGGGAAATGTTGAGGCTTCATGGAGCAGATGCTTTATGGACCTTGAAGAATGAGTACTCATTACATGTTTGCCTGAGGGTCAGGATTTAGTCACCCAGGTGGTTTGTGCCAGCTGATGTTTTAATGGTGATTAACAGGTCAGAATCAAACTGGCTCAATAAACATAGGATGTTTTTTATATTCTGTTGCAGGACAGCTCCAGCATTTAGAAGCCGTTACAGCAGAATGCTGACATTTCTCAGTCAAGTTTATTGTGTAAAAACTTGTCAAAAGAAAGCTGAGCTACCTTAAATACAGGCAGTTCTGAAGAACCTGTGGGACTTTGAGAAAAGCCCTTCTTTTTGACAGATTTTTGAAATTTGATCAGATTACATTTCCAGTGTATATTTGACTTTTCCAAGGAGTCTGGTGGTTTCACCCTTTATTTCACTGCTCACCTAAGTGAGCCAAAGCACAGCTCAGCTTTCTGTATTTTTGTTGGTGTGTGTGTGGCATATTTCTGCAGCCTTTGATGGCACAGGAGGTAATTTCATATATGAAGTTGCCTAACTGAACATTGATATCTCTTTATGTTTTTGCCAGCTAGCAGAAAATCACAAAAAGAGACAAAACTTGGCAGGTTAACACCCTGATACGACATGACTGCCTACAGAGCGAGATTAAACCCAGTTTTGCTAAGATCTCTACAGTGCCTTCTGTATCACTGTCGGGTGGGAATCCTGTGTGGGAGAGCTCTACTTTGTGCTGGGGGCATTTGCAGCTACAGAGGCAAACCAGTGAGGCAGAGCTGGAGCACTCAGCACGCAGGACCTTCTGCCTTTCCCAATTCTGCTGCACTTTGCACTACAGAGTCATTACTTCCCAAGGCAATAGTGGCAGACAAGGGCATTTAACTTGTGACCTAAACCTAGGACATTACTGAAAGTCTTGATATTAATTGGCAGTGATGGCAATTAATTGGCAGTGATGGATATTAAGACATATCCAGATATAAACCAAGACTGTTTTTATCCAGCTGATCTGCACACAATATACACAAAGTTTCATGTGTAAGGTTTAAATTGAAATGAAAGTGCAACTTTAACACTGGTAGCTTGAAAATCCTGGTTCCAATAGGATGAGTAATTATGTACAGGAGGCAAACTGGCTCATCTGTTACCGTATTTGCTATTGTACCAAACAGTCTGTTCCTTGGGATGATGTTACAGTGCCATCTGGAGATTCAAAATCCCTGTGGGAATACAGTAATTTTCCTCCCTGGCTTGTACTTACTGTTTGTTCTCAGTGGTTATTGCACAGGTCCTGTTTAATCACAAGGCAACACCTGGATAATCACAGAGCCATTTGCAGGAGCTGGTGTAGGGAACAGAGGCATGGAGGTCCTGGCTGCAGAGGATTTGGTGTGCAGGAGCGGGGATGGTGTTCCACCAAAGGCAGCTCAGCACAACCTGGGCTGGCCTCTGGACTGGTCCTTGTCTGACCAGGGTTCTAATTCTCAGTACCTTTAAACCTGTTCTTTCTTTGTCTCTGAATTCTGTTCACCCCACCTCCCCCACCCTGCCCCCTGTCCCCCCCCCCCCCCCCCCAACCCCACGATGTCCCCTAAATCATCCCAGTCATTACCCAGGGTGCTAATCTGGCCTGGTGTTTTTGGCCCAGAGTGATAGAGGCTGCCACTAAATTCATTTCCAGAGAAGCCAAGCATGCTAACCAGGCCTGTATTATTCCTGTGTGGCCAAATGTCCCCTCTCTTTGCCTTTAGCTTGCCTTTCCAGTTGTGAGAGTGTACCACCCTCCAGCATCTCTTGATTCCAGGACCAACAGTTCACATTTATCTAGCAGTTGCCTGTGCCCACTTTATGTGAATGGTCTCCTTTCCATCTCTCTGTTAGCTCTGGTAAGACTGGAGCCCGACTAACATGAGGTGTTTGGTCCCGTCTCTTTGGATGGGATTCTAAACAAGCAAAGTGACAGGCAAACCCATCAGAACCTCTGGTGGGTCTTGCTTTGGTACAACTTAACAAAAGAAAATGTGATACTTTCTGTCTACAAAACCACCAGAACTGTTTGAGCTAAACAGCAATATTGGCACAGGAACAGAAGGGCCATGAATAGGCATAGGTTGAATTAGAAGAAAATTTCTGCCCCCACAGAGGTTTGGTAGCCAGTTATGGAATTACAGTGAGGAGAGCAAGGAAATATTTTTATTATTAAAATTGATAAATTGATGTCTAATGAAGTGACCAACAATACGGAGATTTGAGCTCGGTAATTCAGGATCATCCACTTAGGCCATGTTTCATGGCTTGCATTCTTTGGAATCGAGTACATGGATTTAAAAGAACTGGGGGTTTTGTAGGTTTTTTTGCTCAGTTTGGGGAGGTTTGTGCTGTTAGGGGAAATGCTTGTTAGCTGCAAGAGATAATTTCTTAATATTGAATCAGAAAACAGACAACCCAAATGACTGAGGGGCTGCTGAAGGCATCCTTACCTTGCTTTAGTGTGGGTACTTTAGCAAATCTGTAACAAAGGGTAGTATGAGATGTAATTTTAACAAAGCAGGATTATGGAGGTTAAAGTGAGCAGTACAAGCAAGGGAGAAATGTTCTGACCCTTAAATAATCCCCAAAACATCTCCAAAGGGGGAGAACATACAGCAACAAACTACATGGAATGTGTGAGTGCTTAGAGATGCAAATCTGGATTGTGCGTTTGTCTGTGGTTGGCTAATTTGCTACCTCTAATTTACAAAACATGACCCCTGGGTACTCATCCTCATATTCTGGCCAGCTGAACTGAGGAGGGTCTGAAAGGCAGGGCATGCTCAGCTCCCCTGTGGTCCCTGCATCTCTGCTTTGCACATCTCTGAAAGCAATCAGTGAAGTGTATTTCTGATTCCAGAAGAGGAAAAATGCAACTGCTGTTTTATTTTCCTTTTGTTTTTTTGGGTTGGTGTTTCTGGTTTTTATGTGGATTCAGCTCCTTTGTGGCATAGTGATTTAAAAGAAGTGGGCAAGTTCAGATGCACAGCTTGTTCTGCCAGAGCTTGATAGTCAGCCCTGGGAAAATGAGGGGTTTTTTCCTGTGCTTGATGACAACACAAAAAAAAAAAGTCCACTGTTTGGCATTTAAAAAGAATTATTGGGTTAAGGAAATGAGAAGTGTAAACCTAAAACCCTGCTATCAAAGGAAAGCCTTATGAATACTACAGTGAAGGACTGTGTTCTTACTGACAAGGACTTTTTCTTGAATGAGTGAATCTTTATTAACTTCAGTGGAATTTAAATTGACACTAAGCTCACCTGCTCTGCTTCACAAGAGAGATTTCTTTCAAGTCAGCAGAATTAAGTAGTACTATAGCACTAATGAGGCCTCTGGAGCATTATTTGGCTCTTATAAAAAAAAAAATTGTGATCAATTAACTGCAAATAAATTGCTAGTAGCATATGTGTCTGAAAGCAATCCAGTTATAGAGAGCTAAATGGGCTGATCAATGTCAGCACTGCCTCTCCCCAGAACTCCTAGAGCTGTGATGCAAACTTTTATTTGGCTTCCAGATGGAGCATCAGAAGCAATAAGGATCATGTGGAAATTCAGAAAATTAAGCAACCCCAATGGTCCAACTGCCAGGGTAGCCCTTGCCCCTGTGAGAGAGCACAGACAGCAGCAGCAGCAGCAGCCATGTGCACATCTCTGGTAATAAACAGAGGGAAGGGACCTCAGGGACTCTGCAGTTGAGGGAAACATAGAGAAAAGAATGATCAGTCCCTCATCTACAAACCATCTTTCAGCAGGCGAAGTTGTGGTTCTTAGAGAATATAACGGTTGTCTTATCACAGGAGAGAAGGAAATAAATCTTGATGTAGCACTGTGCTGGAAAGGATGGGCCAGTTGTGCAAGACTTGGTTTTAAAAAGAATGACAATTTGGTGAAATACTCTGCAAAGACCCTGTGCAATCTTGTAGCAACAGCAGTTCAGTGACCAAGGAGAACACTGCTGCCCAAAAATGGCCGTGGATACAGTTCTAGGTCTGATCAATTGTTAAAAGATACCATAAATAAATATCAGATTATTTCTTTAATGCATGTTAGCTTACAAGCTTCAGAAAACATGAATGTTTAGGAAATATTTGGGAGAATCTCTTATGGTAGCTGTTAGCTTCTATTTAATTATCTGCCTTTGATGATTTCTGCTTTAGAGATGAAAAAGTAACAACTTTTCTTGTGATAAGAAAACCAGACAACACGTTTTAAGAGGAGCTTTGGATCAGTTTGAGAATGCTCATCAAACTAGAAACTTTGTAACCTCCAAAATCATGAATGGCACATAGAAAAGTCATCAGATTGACTGTTTGCTGGCTCTGTTTAAACAGCAGTTCAGGACTATCAGGCAAGGTAATAGGAGTCAGGTCCAAGGATGGAAAGCTGGTGGTTCCTTGTGCAAAGGGTTGGATTCTATGAAGTTCCCGGCTGAAGCACCTGTGTTAAAGTGAGGCAGGGATCACAGCATGACACAGAGAGGAATGCATGGAGTGAGTATAATGCCAGGAAGAGAGGAACTTTCTTGATTCCAAGTCTGCCATTCAGCTCAGTATAAGCACCAAGCCAGGCTATACGTTCCAGTTCTGTGAGTTTTGTGAGAGGGAGTTAGCCTGCTCAGATAATCCATCTCCAGCACCTCCTAGCAGCAGGGACAGTGCTCTTGCTCCCTCCTCCCTTCCTGATGGGAGCTTGGGGAATTAAATGGCTGAATGGGGTCAGTGCTGCAGCAGGACACAGCCCCCAGGGTCTCTATTGATCAGTGGCTCAGAGTGTGGGAGGAAGCTGACTTTTCTGTCTCTGTAATTCTGTGCTCTGTGAAAAAGACTGAGTGCTGTGGTTATTTTATTGGTTTGCTCTGGTTTAATTTTCAAAATTGGTTAATAGGCAAATTTGAGGAATAGTGCCATCAACTGGGAAGTATTTTTTCTGACTGAAAATATAACATGGTTAGGTAGCAGTGCCCAAGGCTCTGTAATGTATGTTATAGCAGCACTGAGCTGGTGGGGGTGTGTTTATTATTGAGGTTTGTTTGGAAGGACTTAGTGTGCTATGGACTGTTCACCTGGCTACAGTCTTCTGCTGAGGATTAAAAAACAGCAATGAAACTGCTGAAAACCCAGTTATAAATGTTAATAATGGTGAACCAGCTTTGTGAGATGCTTAGGATGAAACTGCAGACTAAATTACTTTCATTTCTCCAGCTGCACATTGTGTGCATGCAGAGTACTCTGAGAATAGGCTGGTGATTTGTTTCATTGCTTTCTTTGGGCTTGTAGAGTTTTGCAAATGAACCTTTACAAACCCGTGCTTTTCTTGATTCTCTTTCTCTTTTCTTCCTTTTGTTTTCTAACAGGAATGTCCTAGTGGGGTTGTTAATGAAGAAACATTCAAACAGATCTATGCACAGTTTTTTCCTCATGGAGGTAAGTGGAGTGCTTTGTGTCTGTCAGGGCTCTCGAAACTCTAACATTGCCTTCCGCCAGCTGGCTGCAAAACTGCTGCAGGCCATCCGTGCAAGAAATGGGAATCAAGCTGAAGCTTTGAGGGGTTTTAGACAGAAACACAAACATCAAGGTAATAAAATTTAAGGCCCTTGAACAGTTGTTTCACATATAAAAGTGAAATAACCCCCATAAAGATTGCACCTCTATGTCAGCTCCTCATTCCCCAGGTCCAAAACAGAAACGGAGGGTTGATGCTTTGTTCTGTTCAGACTTCCTGTTGGCAGAAAGTGGAATTGCTTCCTCTCCATGTGTCTGTGCTTCCCTGCTGTTGAACTGCTGGGCATTTAGTGTCTAACACAGGAGGGTATCAGACTTCTTTTTGTCCTGAAAATTTATCAAAACCTCCTTAAAATTCTTAAAGCAGTTTTTAGTTGATAAATAAAGTCCTGGATACCTGAAATGATAATTTTTGGTGTTTATGGGACTAAGGTAGGGCCAAGTATTGAATGGGCATATTAAGTATTGTTGTATTAAATCTCTCAAATAATACATGTTTCTGCCTTTTAAAAACTTCATTAATCTATGTGTTCTGTGGGAATGTGTGTTCTCAGATTGAAATAAATTAGTCATTTAAGTGTCATTTTAGCAAAAGATTAAGTATTTGAGGCTTTCCAAAATATCCCACTCTGTAGTAGCTGCAGAACACTCTCTTTGGGGAAAGATGACTGACTTTTCTGCAAGGGTGTATGTGTGCATGTGCATTTACGTAAAGAAAGTCATTAGCAAGTGTTTTTTCTACTAAATATCAAAATAAAACACATTATACTTATGTTTTACAACTCATGGGACCTCAAAGACATACACCTATAAATGTTTGCATTAAATTTCATGCAAACTTGATGATTTCCTGTTGTGATTTTCTAAATCCAGCCGTTTAAGATTCAAAAGGACAAAAATACACCTCTAGGTGAGATTGCTCTCCAGCAGCCATGGGTCAAACTCAAGTTACTGGAGCAAGATCCTTTTGAAGCTGGGCATTCCCTGGGGGGTCTCTGCTGTTTCTCCCACAAAACAAAAAGGCAGAGAAAGGATGCTGCATATTGCAGTCACTCTTTGATGTTTTTGCTGTGTTTCCCACCATTTGAATCAGACACTCATGGTCGGTGGGGATTTTCTGCTCATTCTTTCAGGCAATGCTCCAAAATCCACTGTAATAAAAGCTTCTGCATTTCAAGGCTGTTTTAAGGGATGGCGCCAGGATTTTGCAAGTCCATGATAACATTTACTGGTTCACAGAATACCTGGCAATGCATCAGGGTTGAGTTGTATACAGAAGGAAAATAAGTTCATGACTTGTTTAGAGCCATCAGTGTATGATGAGTCCCTGCCCTTTGTGCTTTTCAGATGCCAGCATGTATGCACATTACCTCTTCAATGCCTTCGACACTGCACAGAATGGCTCCGTGAAGTTCGAGGTGATTGCTTTGCATCTTCCTTCCATGCCACTTTCTCAATTTTGTGTTTTTAACCTTTTCTGTCTAGTCTTCATTGCAAAGCAGTAGGACTTGTTGGATTAAAGATTAGAGGTTTCAGTATAAAGTCAGTCAATGTTTTCAAATCTGGTTCACTTTTGTTTATGCAGATGCAGTTCCATGTCAGTAAGGAAAGATCTAGATTGTTCTAGTCAGGATCAGAGGGGGAAAGTGCAGAGGTTTATTCAGCAGAGAGGAGTGGCTGAGGACAGTCCCGTGTTAAAAGAGGGACATAGAGAACTTGCATCTTGTACCTTCTGCAGTCATCATGCATTGCATGATGTGTTGAACAAGGATCTCAGATACTTGAAAACTAAATGCATGCTTTAACTAAAAGGCCTGTTGCAGTGGCTACAAATAACCTCTCTCCGTGCTCAGCCCATAGCTGTAGGAGTGCAGCAAAGGGATAGACTTCTGGAGAATGAACTTCATAGTTTTGAAGACTATAAAACTCCTATAAAACTACAAATCATAGGCAGTCTTGCCTTTGCTATCAAATGTCCAAAACCTCTGGTAATTTCCAGGTATGACTGGGAAATGTGTCCATTCATGAAATGTAAAATGGGGATGTTTCCATATGTATCTGTGTGCCTCTGTGGCAAGGGCTGCAGTGGGAGGTTTTCATGGGGCAGCTCCTCAGTAGTTGAAGGTGTTCAGAAACCTAAACAGACTGGGAACAGGAAAATGCTGTTAAGATAACAAATAAACAAACAAACAAAAACAAACCTAGAAAGTGCTGAACTTTCATTCCTGGCAGATCTGTCTCTTAACTGGTTGTCAAACATGAGACTTTTGTCCCCTTTCTTATTGACAAATTCAAATCCCTCAGAGGCTTGGCAAAAAGGAGCAGAGGTTTTCTAAGCAGTGCTGCACTGCCCCATGCAGAGCTCACAGAGGTGACTAAAGCTATTAAATGAGTTATCAGGAGCTGTATAGCTCTGTTAGCCTGAAGCTCTGCCTGTGCTAAAAATCTCCTGTAGCTATACTACTCTCAGTGCCTGAGCCACAGTGCAGTATAATTAATAAATCACAGTTATCAAAAGCAGTAACTTTACTGTAAGTAAAGAGAACCAATTAAAATCATGTGTCCCACACTGAGTAATTAGTGGTGGGAATCACATCTGGTCAAGTCTGGCAGATTTTACCAGAGAGCAAAATCTAGGGCTCTCTGTGTCAGAGGATTTTATCTCTCAGATAGGATTCTCTCCCTTCTTTGCCAGCACCTCGGTCAGAAGGTAAGAAAGCATCAGCTTCTACTTCCACAGGCACAATCCAGCTGTGTTTAATCAGATGGTGGCAATCTCAGAGACTGGTACTTGCAGCAGGAAGGAGAAAAGCTACTGTAGCATCTGGCAGTGCTCTTAAAGACCAGATATCTCAGTGAATGCATCAACCATTGAGTTGAGTCAGAGAGGACACATTTTTGGAAAAGGGAGCCAAAACAGGTTGATAAGCATATGCTCCATCCTAAAAAAAATATATCTTTTGACTGGCATTGTATAAAGAGGGTGACTTAGAAAAGGATATTATGAGAATTTACACTTCTCTCTCTGCCCCAAACCAGGATTTTGTGATGGCACTGTCCATTTTGCTACGGGGAACTGTTCACGAAAAGCTGAGATGGACATTTAATCTGTATGACATAAATAAGGATGGCTGTATAAACAAGGAGGTAGGGCTATTTCCTGACAAATGTGGTTGGTTTTGGAAGGGAGAGTTGATTGGGTTTTGTGCAGAACACAATTAATTATACATGCAGCTAATTGAACATAAATCAGAGTGGACTCATGCATTTGTCCGTGTGTAAGCAAAGTGCACAGTGGTCTTATTGCATGATTTTCTAGACATATTTTCCTATATCATGGTACCTTTAATGAATTGTGTTATCTAGGAGTAAAATGCTGGTTACAGCTCTGAGCCACATAGGCTTGTGAAGGGGAGGGTGATAGTGGCAGTACTTTGTGACTGGGGCTCGAAGGCTTGCTTTCTGTACAGGGAGATACTGTGGGGGTCATCCGAAGCAGCACGACTACCAAATCCTTCATTGTTATCTGTTTTTATCTGGTATTACTTGTTCCTGATCTGTTTTTATCTGGTATTGCTTGTTCCTGTTATGGGAAGCCTTGGTTTTGAGCATGGTGACCTTGAATGTATGTCAAATACAACTTGGTCCACTCAAACCCATTGGGCATCCCTGGAGGGTTTGCAGTTACTGCCACTGGTCATGGAGCTGTGGGGCAATTTGTGCAAGGTATGGGGAGGGACCAGATTCCCAGTTCCAGCTGTGAGGGTCCCTGGCCCTGGAGGAGACCCTTTGAACAGGGTTGGTGCCACAGTACAGGGCTGAGCACAGCCCTTGCTGCCAGGACCCGCTGTGTCAGAGCCAGGCCTGGAGAGAGGAGGGAGCACTGGGAGCATGTGGCATTGCGGGGGCAAAGGGAAGCAATTCTTTCTATAAGATGTTTGTGTGTCTGGTACATCTGTCTCCATGCACATGCACGAGCATTCCAGGTACTGGTTTGTCATAGGAGAAGGAGGGTGAAGAATAGGGAAGTACAAGACAGAAATGGGCCCTCATTTATCTTAATTTCCTTTTTGTGTTTGTGTTGGCATGCTGCCATGGCAGGAAATGATGGATATCGTAAAAGCAATTTATGATATGATGGGAAAATACACGTATCCAGTGCTCAAGGAAGATGCACCAAGGCAGCATGTAGAAGTATTTTTCCAGGTACCTGGGTTTTTATTGGTTTTTCTTAACACTTGAGCTAGGCACTGATAGACAGACTTTCCTGTAAAGTTGAGTCTATACTTCGCTATATATTTCAAAATAAACCCTAGCAGCCACTCAGCCTAGCACTGCAATGCCTGCTGATTTCTTGGCTCCAAAGGTATCTCCCATGTCTCTTAGCCTGACCCTCTGCCTTGGGATGTGCCATGTCCAGTAAGTCTGAAACCTCTGCATGTGTTGCAGGCCTTCTGTGCTGCTTCTCTCAGTTGCCCTAAGGACTGACAGGAATGTGGGTGTGGGTCGGTCAGCCAGTGAATAAATAAACAGTGGAATAAGGACAGAGGTTCTGGTGTGTGTCAAGAAAACAGTTAGAGATAACCTCAAAACTGCTCCAAATCCCAGAGGAAACAAGTCCTTAGCAGTTAGCCAATCCAGCATTGACCGCTGGCCACTTAGTCTGTGGGCTAAGCTTAAGTGCCCAGCTTTGTTCAGGTGGCATCAACTAAGGTACTATACTGTGACAATACTGTAACCAATATAAACTAATTTTTACATTGTTTTATTTTGCAGAAGATGGATAAAAACAAAGATGGAGTTGTAACTCTAGATGAGTTTATTGAATCGTGTCAGGAGGTAAGGACTAAGTTATAACTGCAAGGAAAGCTCTATCTCATGTCACATCATTTGCTTCCCTTTGGATAAACTCTATTTGAAACAAGATGCTGCCCAGGATCATGGGTTGTCTTTGCTCTGTGGGAAAAAAAAAAAAAAAGCAAGCAAACAAACAAAAAAACCCAAAACCAACCAAACCAAAACAGCTTGAAGACTGAGTTTGTGATGCCCTGTGAAGCCTGTGACTTAATAACGAGGTAGGGTGAGGCAGAATATGGGAGATGATGCCTTCATTTAAAGTGATTTTACTTCCTGAGTGGACTGCAGTGCCTGATTCACAGACAAGCAGAGAACTGTAGAGAAAGCTCTTAACTGTCTAAAGTTGTTTTGGGGTTTTGTTGGTTTGTTTTTGGGTTTTTTTTTCTTAATTTTGAGAGTCTGCTGCTGTCTTTGTGTGCTGCCCCATATGTCATTATCACATTGCTGGAACTGCTCAGAGCCAAAGGTGTCTCAAATTCTTGCAATTACAGTATTGAGTTATAAAACCAGTTGATGTTTTCATGGTCAAACATTAAAAGCAAATGCTGTCATCAGAGCAATGATTTTAATTTTTCCTCTGTTTTGAAAGTAAGACCCCTCTTGCAAATTACATGTATGAGGCTGGCTGTGTTAAGATTTGTTGGTACTTTTAGCACTGGCACAAAGAAGCATCTTCATGAACATGCAATTGGCCTGATGTTTGTTGTCTTAAACCTTGATTGTGTGACTATTTGCTCGGAGATATCTCTAATATATGACCACTACAATAATAGTGTAAAAGGTAACCTCCACCATTTGGCGTGTTTGTATTGGTGCACTGAATTACATATTGGCCCTTCTGTGCATTTTAGATTGCCTGGAAAATTCTTTCAGGTTCTGCAGCTAGACAGCTCTTCTGTCCTTGAGCAAGGGGAAGGTGCTCACTTTGGAGGGCTGGGCTGGCTTCTGTTGCTTTGGTGTCAAATCTGGCTCTGGCCACGTCCAAGTCTTAGTCAGGGACTTCAGGCAGCCAAATCCTTGTTTAGCAGATGCATAATAGAAGGCTAATGTTTTTCAGTTACTTCATTCTTGGTCCCTCCTGATTGTTTGGCTTGGTTTTGGCACCATCTTTATTTAATCAATTGTGTTGTGTATTATTCTGCATGTTTGTAACTTGCCTGTAGGTGTGTGTATGATCAGTCGTCTCAGTATTGAAGCAGCTTTACTTTACCCATAACCATTGCAGTTTTAATTCTCTGTCTCTGTTTGGGTTTGGTTCCTTCTGCTGCCATCCTGACATTGGGAGCTGGGCAGGCTGATGCAGTGTCAGCTGCTGTTTCCTGGCAGGCAGGAGCAAGCTCTGCAACACCAAGATTTATTATTTTTATCTTTATGAAAAACAAACCAAAGTGCACAGCAGTGCTGACCTGTGCCATTGCAGCAGCTCTGGATTGTGGACAGTGAACCCCGGGCATGACCCAGGAGAGGTTGATTGGCTTCCCACTGCTACTGAGTGAGCAGTGACAGGGATGATGCAGCCTCATAAAATGACTGAGGAATGCAGTGGAATAGGTCTCTTAAGCTGCTCAATGTGGAAAATTGTTTTCATGTTACAGGCAAACAGCTGCTCTGAACTGAATTCCTGGGGGAAAAACCATCATTATGTTTTTGAATACTAATCTGGTTCTTATCTCAAAGTAAAATTCCAATACTTCAGGAGAAGTAATCCAGGATTTCCCTTGTGTCTGTCTGTAACTTTCTCATTTGGCTCTAGGAAACTCGGAGAGGTTGAGGTTGCACAAACTGCATGTGTTTTGGGTTTGAACTGGAATTTTTGGCAGGAAGCACTCCCTCAAGGCAGTTCAAAACCTGCCATTCCATTTGGACTTGTGGAGCACATTAGCCTAGAGCACATTTGCACACCCGGGGTCAGTGAGGGGTTCTGAGGGTTGAGCACAGGCACCAACCTGGTGCCCTGCCCAGCACAGCTGTGCTGGACATCAGGCTCAGGAGAAGACCGTGTGCTTGGTGTGCCTCAAACCAACCCAGGGCCAAAGCACAAGCCAGCTGCTGTGCTGAATCAGACCTGGGCACTGAGCCCCAGCTCACAGAGTGGGAAAACATTCCCAGAGCAAGGCTGCTGTCTGCCAGAGCAGCTGCAGAGCTCCCTGGTGCAGAGGCAGAGTTATGAATTGTGTGTGTCCGTGCTGGTTTCATGGGAATATCTTCTTCTTGCTTTCAGGATGACAATATCATGCGATCCTTACAGCTCTTTGAGAATGTCATGTAACCAGATGAGCACCGGAGGAGTCTGATACTTCTGTGTAACAAAGATCTTCTTTCTAGGTGAAAGATTTTACAATTGAGCCATGTCCAGTGTGTGAGGATTTTGTATGACATGTCCAACCAAATGACAACTGAATGCAACTGATTCCACCTCTTTTCCCCGGAAGATGCTGGTGGACTTTTGTTTCATTTTGGAAGCATGTGAATATTTTAATAAATCCTATCAAGAGAGAACTGCTGCTCGAAGTTCCTTGAGTAATACAGAGCATTGTTTGCTATGCACAAGTCCTGCTTTTAATCTAGAAAGCTTAATTTCCTATGATAACACATGTTGATAGCTATTCAGCCATCTGTTGCAAGTGACAGCTCAGTCCATACCTCTGTTTAGCACAATGTTCTGTGGATGCCTTTGCCGTTAATCTGCTTTGACAAAACCCGAATCTGCCAGGGCAGCCTGTGAAAAAATGAACAGTCAATGTACCTGGGACATTAATCAGACAGCCCATATAGCCAGTATCCCCATTTCTGCAGAGATCCTGCTTATCCTCTCACATACACTGGTGCCACCACGCTGAGTTTAGTGGAGATCTTCCTGAACATATTAACCAGGTGATCTTCATGCCAGGGTGAGTCAGAAAGGAGCAGAACGTGTTGCACATATTAATATAAAATACAGAACAAATCTTGTTCAGGAATGGTAAGTTTCCAAGAGACCAGGCAGGTGCGTCAGGGCTGGTACAGAAAGATGAACACCTGCTCTGGTCCTGTCTGCCTGCTGAGTCCCAGGGACACTAGGTGATGCTCCACTGTGCATCTCAGCAGCACCACGGCCATGTGCTCTGGTCCTTTTGCTGTAGTTTGGCACACATTTCCTAGGTTCATCACTGGATGTTACAGTCAGGTCTTACACCCTCTTATTTAAGCTTTCTTGATTGACTTAGTGAAGAGCAAAGATGCAGCTGTGTTTCAACATACAGACCTTGGCAACCACAAAGTGCCCAGTACATTTGACTGGGAGTTCTTAAATTCTTATTAGCCTCAGAATCAGCTCCCAGGCCCCATATTTTTTTCCTACAAGGCAGTAGCATGCCTTGTATAAGCCCCATTTCTTTGCTAATGCCAAATAGAGTATTGGTTTAGGGTTTTGGGTTTTTTTAATTAATAAAACATTAAAGTTCATGCAGTGTATTTACACCAAGGTTGGATGATTTGTCAGCTAGGGAACGTCAGAGCCTTCTGTGAAGAAGACTTTTAGGAAAGCTGACCCACCAGAGTGCCATTGCCATCTCCAGGCAGACAATGGCTGAGTAGTGAAGGGAAAGAGGGAACAGCCAACTCTTCCAGCTGCTCAAACCACGCAGATGGGACAGTCCCTGCTGTAGTGCTGCATCACTCCCATCCACTAAGCATCTATTTTTATTGTGTTAGCACAGAAGATATATTTTAAAAAATATCTAAGTGGAAGGTTTTTATAATACAGAATATACGGAATTCCTCACTTCTATAGCCCTAGTTTTATAAAAAATTCATCTATTGAATCATTCCTGACTACAGAAGTAGGTCTGATCAGTCCTAGCATAATGATAATGCCAATTCCCCAAGATGGGGCATTTTCCCCTTTTACTGTGCTCCTCCATACACTTCTGTGTAGTCTTAACTTTATTTCTTTAAGTTGTTCCCTTGTCATCAAAAGTGCTATTCAAGTGAATGCAGGAATGACATGTCTGCAGGAATGACACCTTAGTCCATCTTGTTAATTGCCTTTCATACAAATACCATTAGTGTATTCCTCCAAGAAGTGATCTAGCAGCTCCATGAGGGGCTGGAATTTGCAGGAGTGATGCCCTGCTGTGGGAATACCTTTCCTCCAGTTGTTGGGTCATTTAGGTTTTATTTAACAGGCACTTCATAAAGACATCAGTTGTAGCTGAAATAATACACAGGTTACACCATTCCTTTTTGATTTTTCTTGCAATCACTTTAGCAAATGACAGAATTTAATATATTTACGAGGTTTTCTCTTCCACCAAAACTGCTTAATCTATTATTCTAAGCAGTTCACTTCAGCAGAGGAAGAAGTGGCCAGGACAATGGAAATTAAGCATTTGGATCGGGCTAGCACAGTGCCTTTTTCCTCTGATAGTCTTGCTTCAAGGGTGCTCATGAGATGGCACATACATACGGAAGTGTTTGGAATGTGCCCTTTTCGAAAGAAAACATTATTAGTTGCATGATGCCATAGTCCTTGAAGCTAAATTAATTTCTGGAGTTACTGTGATTAATTTGGCCTCCTCTGTGTTTCCTGGCCCTGCTGGTGGCAGTCCTGTGGGGGCTGCCTTTGTCACCAGGCTGACACTGTTTTCTCTTGAGTGTGGCTCCAGTTCAGCAGCAAACAGCTGCTGTCACTGTCAGTGCATGCTGACGTGCATTGTTGATCAGGGCACCAGTACTGACCCTGCACTTCTGCCATCTCCTTTGCTGCTCCACCGTGCCTGCTTTTCACTGCCAGGAACAATGAGGGTGCATCAGACAGAGAGGGACATACTGAGAGCCACACTGAGTCTGCCCTTAGAAGATAATGAGCTTTGATTTGGATCCCACTGGAGTCAGTCCCCTCCCACACGCCCCTGATGTTCAGCCCTGGGTTGAGCTCTGTGCTTCACCTGAAGCCCACAGTAGCTGGAGGACTTGCAAGATGTCACCCACAGCTGCATTTTCCCAAAACTCAGATTGCAGAATCTATCTGTGGCAGAGTCCTTGCCATTGCAAACCAAATTATTTCCCTGTGTTTGTCCTGATCCCACTGTTACAGCCAGAGGCTGGAATGCACCAGTGCTTAGAACACCTCTGGGTTTTCCATCAGCAGCATCTGTCCATGGCAGGTGTGCTCCAGCCAGCAGGTGAGACATCAGTGACTGTGAGAGAGCTGCTCTCTGCATGGAAATGGCTTTGGGTTTGTTTTTCATGTTTTCTGTGAATGTTACTGTACTGTAAACTTGCCAAGCCTCTTGCTCATAAACGGGGCTTGCAATATTTATGACAAACACTACTACAGATTTCTAAATAAAACACACTATGCTACTCCAGCCTCCCACCCTCCTCAGTACTCCTGCCAGTAGTCAGAAGGCAGTCAGATTCTCTGACAGCGCTATCAACTGTGCACATTTCCTGCAAGTTATGAATGTTTAAATAATGTCTGAATCAGGACTCTGACTGTTTCACTAGTTACAAACATTAGTTTGCATCTTCATGCCAGCATTTTATAAAGAAAGCCTTTCTAACATGCATTTTAGGTAACAATTTGTTGACAAATAGGAATGTGATAAATGATAATGCAAAAAAAGAAAAAAAAAAAAAAAAGGAAAAAAAAGTACCATGCCTGTTCTGTGGCTGTTTGTTTTCCCGTTCCTCTGAATGCAATCCAATATTATGAGTACCATAAGCCAAGCTAAAAGCTTGAGACACAAATACCTTGAGGTTCAGGCATCGTGGGCCGTGGCATTTCCTGACTGCAATATGTGTTGAGAACAATCACCCTTGTGTCTGTGGGTCGCCTCTGGTGAGATAGTAGCAGCAGTGTGTCAAAATTTTCTTCTTCTTTATGAAAGTCCCATGAAAGACCTAAGGAAATGTGCAAATAATGTAAATTGTGATAAGTAAAGCCATGTTAATGGATCAGCCATGTATAGCTTCACTGTTGCAAATGCTCTTCTCCGATGGCAATTTGTATTCAATTTTGTTGAATGGTTTTAAAAATGTTGGTTTTAATAATAAAAAGGAATACCTGTAGGAGGGCATCCTTTCTTAAACCCAATATGTATTTTTTCTCAAGGGACACTGTCAGGTTAAAAATTTGCAATGACACTTTTAAAAGTGGGACTGAAACATATCTGGGGGCGGGGAGGCTGTGAAACCGTAGTATGCTGTGAGCTAACAATGCCAATGATTTATTTGCATGACTGATTCAGAGGTGCTCTTACATTTGATGTAGTGGCATACGCTGAACTTGTGTACAGTTCAAAAATATTCTTCTGCCTGCACCACTGATAGTAACTCAGGGTAGTGAAAACTGAAGGCTTACAGGCATGACTTTTCTCTTCCACAGTTCTATTTAAGTATAAGCAGGAAAACAGACAATCGTGTTAAAAAAAATGCAAACACTATTTTATGTTATAGATAAGAAAAATAACCTAAAACATCAGTGTCCCTTCAGCTTTGGTTTATTGTAAGCATCCATTCTGACACACTGAGGAATGCAGAAGTGATTTTGCCAGACTATATGTATATGTGTACATATTATATATATATATATATATATATATATATATATATATAAAAATATATAAATATATATATATGTTTGCTAAGCTCCATTGTGTAGGGTATTATCTGTCTACCAGTACATCCCAGGAAAAAGAACATTCATCCATGCAGAAATACGGAAATAAAGGTGTCTGTGTGAAACGTGGTCTTGGTGTCACTGCAGTGCCTGCCCAGCACTCATTCCCGCAGGGACCTCCTGTTCCCAGAGAGAGCAGGGCCCTCTGGACAATGCCAGACTGGAATTCTTGCTCCCTCTGCAAGAGGAAGATGTGCTAACTGCCTGTCCAACACCTCTCTATCCCTGGGATGTGTCCCAGCTGCTGTCAGGCAAAGCAGGCTTGGGCTCAAAGCACGTGCGTAGGCTTTTTGTTCACTTTTTGGCTGAGATTTGTTCAAATGTCTGGTGATGCCTGAGTTACTGCTGTGATATACTGGACAACTCTGGTTTTACTCTGAGCCCATCACTATTGCAGTCTGAGCATCTTGTCCTGCTGCTTCAGGGGTCCAGGGCATTGCACCTGATGGATGGAGGGACAGTGGGGAGGGAGCAACTCTGCACTGGCCCAGGGGCTATCTCTCACTCTGGAGTACAGTGGGGGAGCCTCAGGCATGTGCTACAACTCAGCACATGCAAAGTTACTTTGGAATCTAATAATAGCCTTTTATTTTTTACTGAGATGTTAATCCTATAACCTTTGCTTAACCACACAGGTCCAGCAAACTGGAAAGGGAGGAGGCCCGAACATATTAGCACATGAAGTCCTTTCATCGCATCAGATCTGCACTGTGTGGGATCAGGCATGGGAGCTGCAGGAGCAGAAATTCTGTGTGATGGAGAGTTGGTGACAGACCCACCCCTGCTGCTTGGCCAGGAGAGGCTGGTTCTCTATGAACAAGACCCCTGTCCCCATCACCCTCCAGGAGGTCGGAAGTAATGAACTGACAATCTCCAGAGCCTCAGTGGATGTGGTTATTTACAGCCTGTTCTGTTAAAACTTCCCTTGTTGTCTTGCAGAGGAAAAGTCTCTCTTTCTCCATCTGTTCTTATAGAGACTGGGAATTGCTGTGGGGATCTGGCTGGAAGCCCCCACAGCAGGAAGGTGCCTCCTGAGCACAGGGTGAGTTGTCACATTGCCTGGGTCATTCTCCTAGGGACTCACCTGCTGTCCTGTCCATGTGCACAGCAGCCTGTGAGGAACTTGGGGGGTATGGGGTGATCCACACTCCTTGTTCAGGACAAGGGCTTCTGCAAAGGGTGAACAGGGCTCCTGGTGGTGGGGAGAGGGGGATGTTTCCTTTAGGACCTGGGACACTTCCAAAGTTTCTTGTTGGGATTTGCACCCACAGCCAGCAGCCATGAAATGGAGAAGGGGAAGAGCAACAGTGCAGAGTTCTCCTCTCAGGAATCTGCTCTGCTCTGAAGTCTGGCTGCAGGAGATGGGCCTGGACAGTCACTGCCCTCACCCAGATAACAAAGCACAGGAATGAGCCTGAATGCTCCTTGCAGCTTTGAGCTCCCTTCCCTGCAGCACAGTTTTTCTTGGGACACATCCAAACCTAGCCCTAGTTTCCTCTGCCTCAACTGATAGAGCACACCAGGGATACACTGCCCCAGTGTTTTAGAGTCTGTGCTCTTTACATTGCAGAGGAGTGAATACATTGATGTTGTGAGGGATGCAGGGGAAGAGCCCACTGCTAGTAATGTCCAGTCATCTTGTTGTTAAAATGTCTGTGAAATGTTAGTACTGATCCAGGATTTTCCAGAAGAACAATAAGTTATTTTAAAACGTTGATTTTAAAAAAAATCAAAGATTGCTTTTACAATCCCAGGGTTAAATTGAATTTGTTGACATTTACACAGAAACTGATCCAATCTTTATGTTCTAATTATCTTATTGATTTACTTATAAATCAATATAAATTGAAAATATATAACAGTGTAAATATACACGAAGATAAATGTCAGCACAATGTTTTCTGTCTGAACAAATCTTCTAAATTGTAGAGAACTCAGAACACAAAGATTTACCAAAACCTTGTTTTCTTCACACAGCTCAAGTTGTTATGGAAGAGCATTTGTCACCAGTTAAAAGTAAGAAGAATAATACCCATTGTGGTGGGTGAGCATTGCACAGGTGGGAGGCACACTGTCTGTGCTGTAACTGATAATGAGAAAAGCTTATTGGAAAAACCTATCGATGTGTATGACAAACTGAGTTGCAAAAATACTTGTAAATATTTCTCAATTTTTGTTTCAGACTTCTAAAAATGTACCTCACTTTATTTGCCTTATTTTATTTTGCACTAAGATGTGATATCATAATGCTTAGATCTTGAAGAACATCTACTACAAACAAGTTACTGAATTGCTTTTGGTTCCTTTGGTATTCAAATGATCAAACTATGCACAAACAAATGAGATACTTTGAAAGGCAAGGAAGGCAAGAGATTTCTATCCCAGCAATACTTTGTAGTGATTTTACCAATTAAATAAAATGAACAGAATATCAAAGCTTTTCGTTTCTGTCTTATTCTAGCAGTAAATATTTAGTGCATGTCATAAATAAAAAATAGGAATATATATGTTGCAGATTTCAGCAGCTTCAAAGTATCCAAAAGCAGAATTTCAGAAGTCAAAAATTCTCTTTTCTGAGGGCACATTAATCTCCATTTGGACCAGAAATCATGTTCCAGCCTGTGAAGAGGATATTCAAGGGCTTGAGCAGCCCTGCTCAGCACAGCCCAGAGACATCACTGCAGAAATGGGTATGACATTGCATATACCTGCAGGTAGCTTTAGCTACAATAAAAGTCACGTTTGAAGGCAGCCTGTACCTTTATGCAGCTTTACTCTGAGTTTGGTATGAATTTGCAGTGCCTGGGCGAGCTCTGTGCTGACACTGTGGGAGCACCTGGCCAGCTCTTGTGTCCCCAGAGCCCCACCAAGGCCTGGAGGAGCTGCCTGTTCTTGGTGGAGCTGGATGGAGCCAGAGAACTGGGGAGAAAATTTTGACAACTGGGAACTAAGGTAATTTTTCACAGACTGGATGAGTCCCTGTGCATTAGCTGTGCCTTTCCTTCAAGAATGAGTCCATGGAGCGAGGAGATACCTTGTTGTAGGCATCTCCTTGTCTGGAGAAAGTCAACAGCAGTGGGCTGGAGCTGCCCTGGGGGAAGAGCCAGAGGTGTCTCATGGCACCGACACAGTCTGGAAGGGATGGACAAAAGCCTGCCTGGGTATGTGTTAGTAGACAGAGCACAAAAATGTGACAAAGCTGGTCAAACCTGCACCGTGTGCTGGGACTTTTGGAGATTTTTTTTTTTTCCACTTGGCAAAGAAGGGGCAATAGTAGTGTTTGGCTGGTCTTCTGTGGTTGTGCTTTCCAGATATTCAGTGTTCTGCTCTGTGGGCAGCTTGTCCCTTGCTCTGCAAGTTTCTTCCTTGTTCCCAATGAGGAGTAGCACTGCAGCTCTCAATACCTCAGTTTCCACCCACCACACAGGCAGAGTTGGGAATTAACCCAGAGGACAGCTGGCACTCAGATATTGGGATACTGACATGGGAACTAGCAAATGGTCTGAGGCTTCCATGAGGAATAGGCTGTACCCACCCCATGGCTCGAGACACCTCTGAGTGCTCCCTACTCCCTGCATGGAGCTGGGCAAAACAGCCAATGTTGTCAGCAGGTGTGGAACCTATGGATGTGTGGATGTTTATGGATGTATACGGATGTGCGTGGATGTGTATGGATATGTATGGATGTGCAGATGTGTACGGATGTGTATGGGTGTACAGATGTGTACGGATGTGTATGGGTGTACGGATGTGCGTAGATGTGTATGGATGTGTACAAATGTGTATAGATTTATGGATGTGTATGGGTGTTTGTAGCATAAGGATAATATCACACATTCTGAAGATTCTGTTGTCACAGGCTATACAGGCTGTTACAAGACATTTGGGGATCAAAGGGTTTGGAGTATTAGGACAGGAGTCTCCAGTGAAAGTGTTTTGCTGCTGTAGAGCAGATGCTGGTCATGCACTGGACAGTCCCTGCCTGGCAAACAGAAAACAAAACACTGTGTATTTGCTCAGAACTCCTCAAAATTTAATCAAATGCAACTAGAAAAGATGTGGTGGTAAGTCCCATTGAATTCATCTTTATTAGACTTACATTTTCCCTTTTATATGTGCCATGGCATCAGGTGTGTGTCTTGAGATTGTGCTTTTCAGGACATCACAAGGAGGAGTGCAGTGTTCCCAAAGTGGCCCTCAGTTTTCCCAAAGCATGTTCAGTAGATGAGCCCTTCAGAGACCCAGTTGTCCCCAGCCAAGGTGGCATCTGAGCCATGAGGACAGCTGAGGTCACTGCTGTCACTTGCCATTCCACCGCGTGACACAGCCCATCAGCTCTGGATGTGAACACAGGTCACCAGGGTTGCCAGACTGGAAACAAACCTGCACAGCAGTTTTGGAGGGCTGCAGCTTCTCCCCTTAGCCATTGTTATGTTAGTGCTGATTGCCTGCATATGGCACAGAGGTAAACTATAAAGTGCATGAGCTATTCCTTCCCTCTGACAACAAGGCCAGAACAGCACATCAGCTTTATTCCTTCTCTTACCAATCTCCCAGTTCACTGGCAGGCAGAGATATGGCCCTGACATACAAAAATTCCCTGTGATAATCGTACCAAGGCTCTACCAGGGCACTGCTGGTCCCCACGGTGGGGTCATACTGGTCAGTACTTTTCTAGATGCCACAAAGTTTCCTCAGGGGTGTGTGATGATGTAGCGCGACCACAGATGTAGCGATAGAGAGGCTACAGGGCCTTTAAGGGCACCAGACATTTTCTCTCTGTCAGATAATTATCAGTCTCATACCCAAGGACACATTCTCCATCAGGTCACAAGTGTTTCCATGATTTTTGGTTATTTTATTAGTACCAGGTCTGGTGGTGCTTTGTACTGTAACAAACATAAACTAGATAATCGTGAGGGAAAATGTCAGATCTTTTCCTCCATTTTTATGGATTCCTTTTTGGTTTGGTGTGTGCATTCACAGGCAGACAGGTCAAGATCAAGATCGAGGATTACCCTGAGAAGGAGAGGCCTGAAGCCTTCTCTATGCCAGATGCCAAAGGGGCACCACACTGGCTCCAGCCCAGAGCACAAAAAAAAAAAAACATTACTTAATCCCTTTTAACAACTGTTGAAACTATTTTTAAACACAAGATATGTTTCTCTACTTTATTGTCCTTTGCTGAGGCATTTTTAAGACTACCACGCCTCAACCCATGCTAAGTAATGAGAGCTGTCTTCCTTCTGGCAAACCTGCCAGCACTCTTTGATAAGTTTAGAAAGATAAACCCATGTGAACCTCGGTGATTTTTTCACCTCATTTTGTTTCACCCAAAAGCAGAAAAGGCTTGCTCCTTGAACATTAATTTTGGAAATTCTGAAGTGTTCTTTGGAGAAGCTTTTAGAAGAGATCCTTACCAGAGGAGATAGCACACACACCTGGCAGCTGACAAACCTGTGCTTGAGGGACTCTGCCAAGGAGCAGCTCCCACGCCTGCCATGCTGGAGCTCCTGGGGACACGCCACGGGACCGGTGCTCAGCTGTAACAGCAGAGAACAAGAGCTCCAGGTGAGACATTTATCTGCTCTTTCACTCCTCTGCTGGGAGCACACATATCCCACATGAATAACATGAAGCCACAGTCTTCCACTGACCAGAGCTCCTCAGCAAGAATTATTATTCTCAGATAGTGAAAATAATAATAGGAAGTGTTGTCCTATAGTCAACATCCAGTTACCTCAACAGCAAAACACTGGGATGCGTCTGTGTCTGCACTCTGTGACTGTTCAGGACAAAATGAGAATCCAAAAGATTTTGAATTTGGTATATTGCTGCAGTGCTTGTGTTATGAACAAAACAGCCTGGCTGGGACACTTGGCTTGGGCTAAGTACTGACATTGAAATGTTAATTAGCTAATTGCTCCTGGGAATCATCTACAACCCCACCCACACTAGGACTTGGATGCAAAATAATCCAGTGGAGTCATGGGAGGGGGTTTTGGGGATGAAAAACACCCCTAAATGGAAAAGATTGGCACAGTGGAGGGGGCTGGATGGGTGTGCTCGTTGGGGAAAAGGGAACCCCATCCCTAGTCTGTGTTTGACCTGTCACCATAACCTGCAGAGGACCAGACTGGACTGGGCTGTGGGAAGCAGGCACAAAGGAACATGCACTTCCTGCTGTTACCAGGAGGGAAGGAGAGGGGATAGATGCTGCTGGACTTCGGCAGCAGGCTCTGCACATCCCCCCACCCTTTGGCTACCAGTGAGCAACAGGAGGAAAGGAGAGAGGATGGTCTGCTGATAGGGACTTCAGATACAGACTGCACACCTCTTCCCCTCCAGCTACCAGTGTGCCACGGAGACTCCAGGGCTACCGGGAAAGCTACAACAGTGGGGGGGTGAGCTCCGTGTCAAACCTCCTGCCGAGCTGATCCTTTTAATAAAGAGCTGAACATTAATAAAGGCATAGAGCTGATCCTTTTAATAAAGAGCTGAACATTAATAAAGGCATAGACCCTGTTCCTTTCACTTGGAGAGATGCTGAGAGCTGTGGGGTTCCCTGCTGCATCCTCATCTTCCAAAGCACTGTGGCTGTTCAGTGGAGATACTGTGCCCCTGGGGTGGATCCCACTAGTCAGTGCCGTCTCATTTGCAGAGCAGCATAAAGCAATCATGGTCTAATTGAAAGTGGTCTGGGATTTTTTTTCCTTAAAAATATTCCTCACCCCCTCTCATTGACAGAACGAGATAGGCCTAGGTCCTTTGGGGGGAAAGTTAAACTAAAAGAAAACCTTTAATTAAGCTTTTTTGATGTTTATGGTGTTCAGAACAGTTCCAAATACCAGGCATTATCAGTAGAGATAATTTTCTCTCTCTTGAACATGAAAACTAGAAGCTATTACTTACTGCAGCTCATTTAATGAGTACATCTTGATCTGATTTGTTGTCTCTGAGTGTATTTCATTCTCTTAACATAAAAGTACACAACTATTTCCAATAACCCTAATCCTAATAATCCTATCAATAACCAATAATCAATAATCTGGTGTAGTTTCTTTCAATAATCTTAATATGGTGTAGTTAAAATTGATAGTCAAAGTCACTTGTATGGATGGAATATTTATTTAACAAGTTAGGGAGCAAAAAAGAAATGACATCATATCAGGTAAGAGCTTTGGCCAAAGATAAAACCATAATTGTGTATTTATCTGAGATAATAACAGAACATTGAGCACTTAAAACTGTGTGTCAAATTAATTGTCAATTCTCAAACTCATTCCTGTATCTGACAAGAGGTTACACCAACCTTTTACATTTAAATTGTGTTCTTTGTCTTTAAAGTGGAGTTACTGTCATGAACACTGGGTGCTGATGTGCACAGAGATAAAATGTTTACAGGTTGTCATAGGCAACGTCATAAAGGAAATAATTAAATGGGGTTACAGATTGAAAAAAACCATCTCCGGTATCAGTCCAGAACTTTTGCCCTTACTTGACGTGTAGTTCTGGTTCTGGTATGAGCATCACTGGCACGTGGGCCCTGTTCAGAACACAGCAGGTTTGCTGACTTTGCTGTGGGCACTGAGCATTTCTTAAAGAGCAGCCCAGCAATTCCAGCATTTTCTAGCCCAGCAATTAATTCTGCTCTTGGGAGGCAGAACCAAAGCAGCAAGCAGGCTGTAAAGCCAGATCAGGGCTGGTAAGGTATTCCTCCCTTTGTGGTCCTGTGCTAGCACACAGAGCAGCCTATTAAGGAATCATCTCTGCCAGGATCCCTGGCCCCAGCGAGGATTAGCCCCGGCTGCATCGCGGCAGAGCCGAGCTCAGCAGCACCCGGAGACAGAGCGGGGACCCCGAGGTGCTGGGACAGCGGGTGGCAGCAGGGCTGGGACAGGGATGAGCACTGCTGCTGCCCTCCCACGGGGCTGCGATCTGCTGCTCGGGGCTGGCAAGTCACTGCTCTCACCTTACCTTTTGCAGATCGCTTTGGCACCCGTTCTCAGTACATCTCAGCACAAGTACACCTTCCCACAGCTCGAGCTGAAGAGCTTGGTGGCCCTAAATGTGACCTGCCTGTGCTGGTGGTGTCTGTGTGTGCTATCCAGGGGTGAGCACTGGCCACTGGGCAGCGGGGCCAGCCTGGGGCTGGTGACTGCAGACGACCGTAAATGTGAGGCCTGTGGGGAAACTGAGGCAGCTGGGAGTTCTGACCCAGGATTTGGGAAATGGTCCCCACAGGTACTAATTTCTCCCAACCCTCAGGGAGCTCAGAAGGGAATTGAGATGCTGCAGGTAAAAGCTGCAGCATACAAGCAGCATTCCTGCTGGAAGGGTTTGCGTAACAACAGCTCAGCAGCTCACTGATGCATCCCTTGGGTGCAGCAAAGCCGGTGCAGCAAAGAGAAGGCATGGAGAAGGAGGAGGCTGCTGCTGAAGCAAGCTCCTTGAGCCACTTGTAAAATTCTCTGTCGTTAAGGGTCTCTGTGTGCGACTTTCATTGGAATTTCCCTCTATCTACAGCAAAAGAAATAAGCTGAATCTGTGGTCTCTTCTACAAACCTTTCTGTTTCAGTCAAGTGGAATCAGTGAGGCTCTTTTTTAATCCTGAATTGTGTCCTTCATGTATACCTTGCAGTTCTGAACTGTTTGTATGCACAAACTGAAAAGTAAAACCATGAACATTGCATCCACTTTTGAGATAAAATTTATCCTCGGGGCAAGGCGAATAGCTCCCTCCAGCCTCGGGGATCCAGATGAAGTTTCTCAGAGCTGGTGGCCATGCCCACTTCCTGCCAGCACCGATGGGAGCAAGGCAGCAGCACAGATTTATGGCCAATGCCACCAGCCAGGACTCCTCCTTGTATCCTGTAGGTGACCTGTGCTGCAGGGGTGCACTGCTGATGGCACTGGGCAGCCCTGGGGCAGAGCTGGCCTGGTCCTGACCTGCCTTTGGAGTTTGGAGCAGACATCTGCATCTTTGCAGAACTGAAACTGTAGCCCAGAATAAGAAATGTAATAACTTCCCAGATTCTTCCTCCTCCCTTCTAAAAGGGATGCCTTGAGTTTAAAACAAAGCAGTTCATTTAAAACAAAAGACAAATGAATATAGCTGCCTTTGCTGTTTTGCAAGTTTAAGCACCTTATCTTTCCTCAAAGAATAGCTCTAAATATTTTTATTTGCAAGCCCTAAGCAGGAATTTGTATTCATGGTAAGACACTTATTGAGTTAATTTATTTAAGGCTGGGGCATAATTTCGAATAGGGGAAGAGTCTCAAGGCCCCGTGCAATTGTCTCCCTGTTAGGACATTAATATTTAAAAGAGTTATAATATTCTATCAATTAATCTGTGTCTTTTAGGAAGTAGGTTAGCAGTTATTGATGGTCACTTTTGTGAAGGATTAGCTTAAAAAAAGCTGGTACTTGGCAGAACAATGCCTGCCCCTGGCCATGTCCCACGCCCCAGCAGGGAGGGTCCCAAGGTCTGAGGCAGTGAATCCGAATGGAATGTGGAGAATGCGGAGGGAAATAAGGCAGTGCACATCTGGAGGGTGCTGCTGCGGTTCCTCCGCAGTGCCGGGCTCAGACAGCAGCAGCGGGAACGCTGCAGTGCCTTCGTGTGGCTGCCAGTGCTGCTGCTGTCAGCATTTCTTGGAGAGGTGTGAGCCTGGTATGATCCGAGCGAGGAGCTGTTGGTACGTGTTCTGCAGAAGGCTCGTTCATCTTGACAGATAGTCTTACTGATGACACTCGAGACAAATTACTTGACCTCTGAGTACCTTAATTTTTCTGTTCTTAGAAGTTGGGCACATTGATGCTATTTCTTGAATGATTTAAAATGAGAACTGAATTTTAAAAAATTCTTGCTTGTTTTACAACTGTATTAAATTCCATATTGCACTAAGAAACATGGTGCTTCATGGCCTTTAAAAACAAGGTAATGTAGAAACCAATCCAGATGAAATGCCTTTGTGCTTAGTGTAGATATTGAATATTTACTGAGGAAACTGAACATTAGCATGGAAGGATATACAGCTGCAGTGCACCTTTTACTGTGCTGCATGCAAGAGCAAAGTGAATGTGTTTGGTACATGCAGGCTGTGGAGGTGCTCAGGAGGGTATGTGGCTGGTTTTCCCCAAACACTTCCTGCAGTGAGGAGTGTTTCACTGCCCTGCAGAAACGCAGACTAATAGAAGTGTAAGACGAATGATTGTGTCTGAACTGTGCTCCTCGAGGCCCCATCTCCTATTTTTTCTTTACATGCTTATCTGTCAGTATTGTCAAACCTTCGATTAATGAGTCACTTGCAAGCTCCTTTCACCCTCACTCCCTTCCTTCAGCCCTGCCAGCCCCTTTCCCATCCTGGGCAGGTGCTGCCGTGGCAGGTGCTCAGCCAGAGTAGAGACACAATAAAACGATCCTGTCTGACAGTCCTTTCCTGCTGGGAGAGGTCAGCGAGTCCCTGCTGCTTCTCCCCTGCAGAGGTGGCCCAGGGCAGTAGTAACTGTGAGGGCAGGGGCTGAGTGCTGAACTCCCGCAGCTCTGCCTGCCAGCACGGGGCTGCAGGGGAAAGCAGCTCCCTTTGTCATGGCCATCACACATGACCAAGGAAAGTAACCCCAGATTACCAGGGGCACTGCACAGTTTATTTGACTTTTACCTGTTACCTGGAAGCTTGGAAGAAAAATTCCGACATGTTCACTGAGGATTTTGTGGCCATGTGTTTGTTGTAACCTCTTGGTGTATTGACTTTGCCCTTGGTCACCAAACAGTGTTTAAGTCTACATTTTTCTGAAAATGAAACCCTTTACTGGACAGAGAAGCATAAATACACAACCTTATTACAATTTCTTCCCACTACTGGTAATCTCTGATGAAAGCTCCTGCCCTGTAACAGCAGAATTGCCATTGTATCAACTGACACATTGAGCAGTGAAGAAATACTGTGGTTATATTCAGCTCTAGGTACTGGTGTCACCTTTCTCTTGCCCAGGAGTACTTACAGATTTCCATTTCACTGCCTTCCAGTCTTTGGTATATTTATTGTCTTCACAGTCATCCCTTGCAAAACATGGGATATTCATTAGGGATGCTCATAAGAGATTCTTCAGCTAAAGTTCATGAAGTCTCATACTTTAACTGAAGCCTGACTTGTAAAATTAACTTCTTAATACAAGCTTTTTAAACAACCTCAACCAATCTTCCTTCTTTTCAATCAAAATTGTGCTCTAACATGGCTTTGAGTGGGTAAATAATTCACTCTCTGGTCCTACATCCTCACATTATAGTGAGGAGCCATTGAGAGCATCTAGAAACATCTGAGTACCATTTCAGAGAATGGGCTAGAAGAGAAAAGTCTTGTTGGAAATTCAGATGTGGGACTGGTATTAGAGCATATTGTGTTTTGAAAAAAAACCATCCTTTCTACAGTGGGATGCACTGCATTCATAGTACTTCGAATGTTCAGGTGTTCTACTGGCTCAGTGTTATTTCCTGGTGCTCTGCTTGTCCCATGGCACAGCACCAGAGCTGTGTATCTGGCTGAGGAGGCAGAGTGTCCCCTGGGCTGTGGGGAGCTACTACAGGAAGGATCTAACCCAAGCGGAAAACTCATGATATTTGGGTTATTATGGTGCAGCCACATTGGAAGCTGAGGCTCTAAATGCCATGTGTGATGAGAGAGGTGCTAGGTCTGAAAAAAAAGGTGTGTGACTGGAGCAGCACCTGCAGCAGGTAGCTGGAGATCAGAGTGGAGCAGAGCACAGCTCAGAGCTGCCACTGTGGCACCTGCTCCAAGGCCAGCACAAGCCTGAGGAGTCTCGGGCCAGCAGCCAAACTTGGTTCCACTCCCAGAAATGTCAACGAAACCCCTTTGAAGTGCAATGACCTCATGCTCTGCTGCATGCTGAGTGGCTTGCCATCGTTGCTGTTAATAGCAGGGGTTTATCCCACATACAATCAATGGAGCACAGAGTTACAGCCTTTCTGTGGGGCTGGGCAGGGGAGCCTGGGACTAAAAGAGGCTGAAACTGCCATCTGTGGGCAGGATCTCTCTTGGCTTCAGTGTCTGCTCTGGGAGCTACCCACACATTTTCATATTTAATCAATCTATTCCTATGGTGCCATTCTCAACACCAGCTAATTGCCATCCTATACTGAGAGGAGAGGAGCTAGTGTCACCAGGGCTTTTTATGTGGTAAGTGATAGAACATGCTAAAAAAATTATACTAGCCAGGAAAAAGGGCAGAAACCACTGTGTATCATGTATGTTAAACATCACTCTGTGATGGTTCTGACTGTGCAGCATTTCTTCTCCTTGTCTCCTTCCCTTAAATTAATTTTTCTTAAACCACGAGACTTTGTCTTTCTTTTCTTCTTTACAGACAAGCAGAGCAAATACAGAAGCAATCTCCAGACATGTTCTTCAGATATTTTTCCTACTTTGGTCTGTGTTTTTTCCTTCCAACCCAAGGGTAAGTGTAAGGTTTGTTTTGTTTTAAAGGGAACCTTTGAATGATGTTTCACATAAATGCTGTAGGTCAAAAGGAAACTATGCTTCCAGTTATTCAGCCCACCCAAAGGTGGCAGGATGCAGTCAGGGATGTGGTATAGGAGAGAGCAATCTGCATAGATCCCTAAACTACATTGCCCATTAAAAGTGCAACCCCTGATTGCCTGTTCAGAACCAGCACAGGTTGTAGATTTTTGCCAGAAATGCCTCCCATAAGGCTCCCAGCTCTGTTATTACCATCCTTGGATGTACAAGTCTCAAATTTTTTGAATATATATACTGTGCAAAACCTGATTCTACTGTAAGGTCCTGTTTAATCTAAACCTTGCAGCTCCAAGGCCCTATTAACCCAGCTGTGAAGGATGCAGAAGAAAAACCCTTGGTGAGAGCTGTGAGTAGCTCCATGGCTGCTTCCTGCCCAGAGCAGGGTCCTGGCACTGGGAGCAGCAAAGGCTCTGTCTCCTACCTCCTCCTGCCCAAAGCACAAACTCCTAACCCTTCACTCAGTTACACTTTTCTCAGGTGAGGCTGTGCCACCCTGTACCTTAACACTCACCTTTTACCATCCAAACTGTGTCCCGCTCACTGTCTGTGTGAGGGTGCAGATCTGTCAGCCTCGAAACACAGCTTCTGCCTTCAATGACCAGCCACAGAATATAAATTTTGACATTGTAATCTAGAGTTGCACCCTCAGTATACCCAGCAGCTGGAGCTGCACCTCCCACAGAGCTGAGGGGGTGTCTGTGAAGTGCACAGTCCTCCACCTTTCCCCTCCAGTATTACTCCTGATAGCAGCTGTAGAAGCTGACACTCACATGTTACGAGGATGAAGCTTATTTAGGGAACTAGAGATTAGAGCGGAGGAGAGAGGAGGAGCTGTTGGGCTGTAAGATTTGTCTCAGGTTGTCATAAATGGAAGGAAAAAAAATTATATTCCTTATATAGACTGTACAAGAAGGAGTGGGAAGGGGAGATCGGGCTTTATTGCTCAGGCTTGTGATCTACAGATATTGCTTAATTTTTCTCTGGTATTTTAAGAACAATCTAAAGATACTGTGTTTTCAACCTGTAGCTATCAGCTGAGGCAATTTGCCATTTTCCCACCTCTTGAAGGTGTTAATTATTCAGCCAAGACAGCAATGTGAGCAAATGCTTGTGATTTCAATTATCTACTTGGTTTTAGCAACTATTTTATACTGTTTGTTTGTCTGTTTGTTTGAGCACAAGCTGGAAGCAGCTGCAACTGCACACCAGATGTGCCCAGCCCAGCATGTAACAGTTGGTGTTTGTGTCCCCAGGAGCTCTCTGGGTCATGGATCCAGCTTGCATGGCAAGGGCACAATGTCCCTCCCTGGATTTGAGAACCTCACAATGGGGTACAACAAATACCTCCGGCCCTACTTTGGTGGTATGTTGGCTCCATGCAAGGAGCATTTAAAATCAGTCTATTATGCTCATGTGGAGGGGAGAGCAGGCTTTAACCTTGCTATAGGATGCTGCAGTTTCAAAAGCTGTGTTTCTGTGAAATTAGTTGTTGTCCCAGGCTGCCCTCCTTTCTGTGCATCCATTACTGTCTTGAATAGCTGGTGCATGTATGTGTGGGGCTTGGGAACAGGTCCAGCTGTGAGGTGAAGAGCAGGGAATTTATAAACTTTAACATCTCTATGAAAGACCTGACAAAATAATTCAATTCTGCTCTAACTGTACAAGCTTTTGTTTAGAGCCTGACCCTTGTGATTTTCTGCTTTACTTTTGGTCATGTACAGCTATTATAGCTATTTATGCAGCTATAGAGGAACAAAGCCATTCTTATTGCCAGGAATGTTGACTTTTGACACAAATCTATTTCAAACCCTAGTGAGACTCTGTGGAGTTGGAAAGGAATTTAGGAACTTGTCTGAGGCTATTGAGCAATTTGGGTGTCAGGTCTCTCACCTTCCAGGTGAGTGGTGTCGTCACACAGAGGAACAGGTTTCTCAGAATGACATTCAGAACCTGAAAAATACCATTGAAAGTTTAAGAAACAGTAATTACCATTTTTATTTCTATTAATTTTGGTTTTGTGCCTGAACCATTAATGAAACCCCTCTTTACAGAAAAAATTCCCATCAGCTTTCACAAGGCCATGGTTATTTCCCATTATAGACAGACCTGCTGCTACTGGCAGCCCTGAGCTGCTTCCTTTTTCTGGCCATGGTAATAAATGCCTGAGCCTACAGAATTTACCGTCTTGCTCTGCCTAGAATGGCTGACCTGATGCAGGACTAGAAAAGCTCCTCTGTGACACCAGTGAGCAGATGCTTCTCTACAACATAACAGAAATCCACTGCATCTGCAGCAAATATTAAACAAAGCCAGACGGGACTCTGGTGTGACCTCCCCCAGAGGCTGAGTCCTCACAGTTGTGTCCTGTGGTCAGTAAACGCAGTGGGCTTGAGTCCAAATAGACAGAGACGTGAACAACAGCTGTTTTAAAAAATACACATCTTCTGCAAATGAAATATATTTATGAACCATTTAAAACAAACAATCAAAGCCAAAACCACCAGGAAAGCGTTTCAGAAATTGTGTCCATTGGTCGTTCCTCACTGTGACTCATATGATCAACAGGAGTTTTGGCAGTTCCACGAGGAAAGGCACTGCTGTGTTGTCACGCAGGCAGAGAGGGCTGTGCTGGAAAGCATCGAGCCACACTCAGAGCCCCGCGTTCCCCTGGCATGGGCAGAGCCCGGCCTGGCGTGGGGTCCTCGTGTGCCCGTGTCGCTGTGTCTCTGTGTCACTGTATGCCCCTGTCCCCTGTCCCCGTGTCCCTGTGTCCCCCTGTCCTCCTGTCCCCTGTCCCCTGTCCCCTGTCCCTGTGTCTCCCTGTTCCCTGTCCCCTGTCCCTGTGTCCCCTGTCCCCTGTCCCTGTGTCCCCCTGTCCCTGTGTCCCCCTGTCCCTGTGTCCCCTGTCCCTATGTCCCCTGTCCCCCTGTCCCCTGTCCCTGTGTCCCCCTGTCCCCTGTCCCTATCCCTGTCCCCTGTCCCTGTGTCCCCCTGTCCCTGTGTCCCCCTGTCCCTGTGTCCCCCTGTCCCCGTGTCCCCCTGTCCCCCTGTCCCTGTGTCCCCCTGTCCCTGTGTCCCCTGTCCCTCTCCCTGTCCCCTGTCCCCTGTCCCCTGTCCCTGTCCCCTGTCCCCTGTCCCTGTGTCCCCCTGTCCCTGTCCCCTCTCCCTGTCCCCTGTCCCTGTCCCCTGTCCCTGTCCCTGTCCCCTGTCCCTGTGTCCCCCTGTCCCTGTCCCTGTCCCTGTCCCTGTGTCCCCCTGTCCCTGTCCCCTCTCCCTCTCCCTGTCCCTGTCCCCTGTCCCTGTCCCTGTGTCCCCCTGTCCCTGTCCCCTGTCCCTGTCCCTGTCCCTGTCCCTGTCCCTGTCCCCTGTCCCTGTCCCTGTGTCCCCCTGTCCCTGTCCCTGTGTCCCCCTGTCCCTGTCCCCTGTCCCTGTCCCCTGTCCCTGTCCCCTGTCCCTGTCCCTGTCCCCTGTCCCTGTCCCTGTGTCCCCCTGTCCCTGTCCCTGTGTCCCCCTGTCCCCTGTCCCTGTGTCCCCCTGTCCCTGTCCCCTGTCCCTGTCCCCTGTCCCTGTCCCCTGTCCCTGTGTCCCCCTGTCCCTGTGTCCCCCTGTCCCTGTGTCCCCCTGTCCCTGTCCCCTGTCCCTGTCCCTGTCCCTGTCCCTGTCCCTGTCCCCTGTCCCTGTCCCCTGTCCCTGTCCCTGTCCCTGTGTCCCCCTGTCCCTGTCCCCTGTCCCTGTCCCCTTTCCCTGTCCCTGTCCCTCTCCCTGTCCCCTGTCCCTGTCCCTGTCCCTGTCCCTGTCCCTGTCCCTGTGTCCCCCTGTCCCTGTCCCTGTCCCCGTCCCCTGTCCCTGTCCCTGTCCCTGTCCCTGTCCCTGTCCCCTGTCCCTGTCCCTGTCCCTGTCCCTGTCCCTGTCACTCTCCCTGTCCCCTGTCCCTGTCCCCTGTCCCCTGTCCCCTGTCCCTGTGTCCCCTGTCCCTGTCCCTGTCCCTGTCCCTGTCCCTGTCCCCTCTCCCTGTCCCTGTCCCCTTTCCCTGTCCCTGTCCCTCTCCCTGTCCCCTGTCCCTGTCCCTGTCCCTGTCCCTGTCCCCTCTCCCTGTCCCTGTCCCTGTCCCTGTCCCCTGTCCCCTCTCCCTGTCCCTGTCCCTGTCCCTGTCCCTGTCCCTGTCCCCGGGCGGTGCTGCCCTCTCGCGGTGGCTCCCGCCGCTCTCGGCCGGGAGCTGGAACCGGGCAGCGGCCGCTGCTGCTCCGCATTTCAGGAGTGCCTTTCTCGGGAATCAGGGACCTTCTCTCCTCTCGGTGGCTCCTCCCGAGGAACCGGGGGTGCCCAGCGCTCCCTGAGATGTGGAAAGTGATGTGTGGAGAGGTTCTTGGCCTGGCTGCTCCGTGCCTGGTGTGGGCTGGGATCAAGGGACAAAGTGGCCCCGGCTGCCTGTCCGACGGCAAATGCCACTGAAATGCTGCTGATAAACTCCTGAGCTTTGCAGCCACTGGTAATGGGTATTTGCTCCCTGCTACCATCACCAAACATAGAACTACAGCTCCCTAACAGTGACAACTGCATTTTGGTATGTAGAATTTGTGAGCCTAATGTTCTGAAACTGTGTCTGACCCTCTGGGCCTCTGCAGTTTTAGTGACCGTGAGTGAGGCTGAGGACAGTGCCCACCCCGCACAGCATCCTGAGTAGCTTTACTGTGCCCTCCACACTTCCCTTCTCTCTGCTGAAGCATTTCATTCCCTCTGCAGGAGAACCTGTACAAATTGCAATAAGTCTGGACATTGCAAGTATTTCTAGTATATCTGAGAGTGACATGGTAAGTGAAAAAACTTTTATTTTACAAGGTAAGATTGGGATATGCCTGAGAGACTTCACATGTGTTCCTGTGTGTCCAGCACAGAAATGGTCATTTTGAAACTGCTTTGCTGTTCGGGGGCTGTTGACCACTTTCAGCACTGGGATGAACACAGAGCTCATTTATGACTGCAGACTGTTGTCCTGGTTTAGGGCAAATTTGGGAGGAAACTCCCAAAGGGGTTCCTCTAGAATGCAGATTCAATTGGCCCCTCCCACAACTGGTTCAGGAAAATATTTCCTTGGAGAAAAGTGGAAAAAAAATGGTTATTTAATAAGCAAAGTATTCACAAGCTTAAAAAATGAATAATATTAAACATTAAAACCTCTCGCTGTTCTGAAGAGATGACAAATTCAGAAAGTCCTTTTCATGGGCTGTAGCTCATCTTATTCAGTCTGTTAACTGTCCCTCCAGCACTGGAATGCTGTGTCGTGGTGCCTCTGGGCCACAGGTGTGAGCTCCTGGTGTTTTTCTGGATTTTCAGTCCAGAGCAGGTTTGAACATTTCCAAGAAAAAGAAAAAAAAACACAGTCCAGGCAACTTCTCTGCCTCAGCTAGATAAAAAAAAACTAACTAAAAGCAAAGGAGAGCTCTGTCCCACTGTCTGTGCTGCAGACAACGCAGTCTGTGAGAAGGAATGCCGGGGAGCAAATGCAGTTTCTGAAAACAAACTGTGCATTTCTTTTCCCCCCCTTCACTTTCAAATCTCATCTTAAAGGTGCAGAACTTAATATCCAACATAAACAGAACAGACAAGTGGGAATACAAGCATCATATATTCACCCTAAGACAATTGTGTAGGTGCCATAGTAATGTGGGCTTACAAGAAAAAAGAAGTGGTTCCAAATGTCCTACTGGTCAAAAACTCAGCACTTTCTGGAAATCAGACCCTGTGGAAATAGAAAAACTTAATTCTGTGTGGCATCCCTTGTGAGGAAGAAAGTTGAATAGTCCAGCAGTGCCTGTGGTGTACAGAAGGCTCAGCAAAGCATCAGCTTCAGAGCTGAGTGGGTGCTGCTGATTCTTTTCTGGTGGGACATTGTGAGAATGCTCCAATCAATGCTGCAGGTTGATTTTGGCAGGCCAAACTCAAGCTAATCCCAGTGTTCTTAGATTCAAAATTCCTATTAAAATACAAGTCACAAGTTATCTTTTTTTACTTGTTTGGAGTTTTTTTTAATGATATATATATTTTTTCCCCTGACATAACAGGTTGGATTCACTTTCTTTTTTTCCCCAAAGTGCCTCTTTGATGACCAGATTTATAGTACCAGATTTATAGTGTGTAGTGTCCCAGCTCTAGGCTCTGGTCTTTATAGGACCAGATTTATAGTGTGGAGTTTCCCAGCTCTAGACAGTGACTGATCTGTAATGTCAATGACTTGTGGTGTGGCCTCAAGTGTGTGCTTCCCATCTGTTCTCTTACCTGCAAAATGGGCACAAAAGCATCAGTTATAATAACTGCTCATTAAAATCATAGAGTACTGTAAGTATAATCTTTAGTCCTCAAATGCCACATCTTAGAGTGGAAATGTATTAGAAATATTACAGAGTGAATAAAACTGTGATGAAAGTGAAGCTTGATGCTTGGCTGTGGTAGGTCGAATGAGGATGTGTTCTGTCCCTTGTCACACATGTAGTGTGTCCCAGCTGTCGTGCAGGTGCCTGGACACACACCCCCAGGCTCTGCTCTCTTTCTCAGGATTACACAGCCACCATCTCCCTGCAGCAGCGCTGGACAGACCCGCGGCTGGTCTTTCATGGCAACAAGAGCTTCACGCTTGATGCTCGCCTGGTGGAGTTGCTCTGGGTGCCAGACACCTACATTGTGGAGTCAAAAAGGTCCTTCCTGCACGATGTCACTGTGGGCAACCGTCTCGTCAGGCTGTTCTCTAATGGCACTGTCTTGTATGCCTTAAGGTACAGAGACCTTTGGCTTTGCTGCTGCTGGCTCAGAATAGATTTCCAGAATTACCCTGGGCAGGAGCAGGTACCAGCTGTCACAGGTCATGAGTTTGGGGTCAACAAGCCAGCTGTGATCATTCTCTGCTGATCCATTTCCCCCTGTTCTAGCTTCCGGAAATGCCAGTCAAGGATCAGGATCTCCCATCACGATAAATGCTGTGTCCTGAGACCTGCTCAGAAAGCTCACAAGTTTAGTTGTCACTGAGGAAAAATCCAGACAGATGAGGGCAGGGGAGGAATGGAAGGAGGACATCACAAAGTAAAAGTTCAACTGATAGTGGGAAACCATTTGCTTATCCAGTGCCATGTAATGATGACTTCTGTATTTTACCAAGAAGTATATTTGTCCATGAACATCAAGAAGGTGCACAGCACTTGAGTTAGCAATTTCTACAGTGCTCTCCTTAGCTTGCATTAAGTGGGTCCCAGTTACCTCAACTGCAGAGTAATACTCACCTACCTCCACTTCAGAGAAATCCAGAGTGTGTGTGCAGTTAGTCACTGCATCTCATGTCACAAGTGCTGACTTCTTAAGATGAGCAAATTGTAGCAATGGGGAAAAAAAGTGAATCTGCACTCTATATCCCACCAGATCAAAGCAAAATTCCTCCTTGGGCTACATTTTCATTGGCATAGCTGCAGAGAGTGCTTGTTCTTGAGGGTTCTCAGTTAATTCATATCATAGGTCCAATATTCTAACTCTGCTCTCTAGAGCAGAGCTTTGTGATTCAGTTTGCTGTGTAAAACATGCTTTTATTGCAATTTTCAGAGTCCTTTCTCTTTCTACAGAATCACTACTACTGTTGCCTGTAACATGGACCTGTCAAAATACCCTATGGACACACAAACATGCCGACTGCAGCTAGAAAGCTGTAAGTATAATGTTCTAGAAAACTCTAAATTTGTTTATTCATAAGTAACTACATATCTTGAAAATTTGGATTAAGCACGGTGGCTTTCTGGAGTAGATTTTTATTCCTGCAAATTACAATGTTCAAAAGAAAACAACTTCTATGTCATCATTCTTCAAATGTTTGTGTCACCGTGCAGTTTATGCAAAAGAGTGGTCATACAGAATATTAATTAAGGTGTAGATAATTCAGTCATGCAGAGAAAGGATGAAGTGATGGTGGTTGGTTTTCAAAATTCAGGTTATTTTGAACACACAGCTTCTTCAAAACTAACTTGTGGGATAAGTGTCTGTGATAGAGTACAAGAAGGAGCAATTCTCACATCTTTAGGTAGCTAATACCTGTTGCACCCCCCAAATCCCCACTGTAAAAGGACATTGGGAAGTGTGGTTCTCACTAGAATTAGAGTTGAACATGGCTCTCAAATTCAAGAGCTGAAACTAAGGCCAAACCCAGGTTTGTAGTACCTGCCCCCCCGCTAGGGAGGGGATACAGAAGATGGGACCCTCAACAACTGAAGAGTCTCAGACTGGGAAGTCTCAAGAAGAGGAATTATCAGTGAGTTCTGCTCTCAGATTAAAAACTCGCCTATGGCAATGCTGGCTGAGAAAGACTCCAGGGCAACGTGGGCCACTGCAGCGTTGTTACCCCAAAGCTCAGCCACTGCAGTGCTGCTGCTCCAGACCTGTGATGGGCAGGCAGCCAGCTCCTGCTGCTTGACACAAAACCAAACTTACACCATCTCAACATGGAAAAAACCAGATTTTTAACTTCTTGGGTTGCAGCACGAAGCACCTAGGGAAGCACATATTATTTTCACATTAAAATCATATTAGTTCACCACGGTTAACTTTATTACAAAGAATAGCTCCTGAAATAATAATGATTGGCCTCTTCAGCTAAAGAGGAACATGTTTAGGCCTGGTTTAAAACTGATTGGGTCCTACATCATGCTCAGTTGCTGTATAATTCCAATGAAATTACATACATATTGCCCACTGGAGATTTCATTAGGATAAGTGCCCAGAAGTAATGCTATTTAAATATACACCAGATGAATTAACAACAATCTATCACTTAGAAAATTTTCCTGATTAACCACAATTTATAAAACCACTTAGGAACTTTGAAAAGTTGCATGCTTAGGATTCTACTCAGGGATTCATGCTCTGGACACCTAATTTAGGAGTTCATCACGGCCAAGCTCCTGTAATCTGTGTCTAATAAGAAAGCACAATTAGATGCAAATAGAGCTGCAACTTCATCTGATCCCTTCTACCAGGACAAACGGGTTATTATCAGAATCACAGGGTCCCTACTCATGGTCTCAAAGAAGGGCTCTCAATAAAAGAATTAAATCAGTGAAGCTGATGGACTTGTTTCCTAAATCAAGTCAAATTTCTGAAGGGAATGGCAGGCTGGCAACTCAGTACAATATTTACCTTCAGACTGAGGTATCCCTCAGTGTAACCTGAGGTTATGTCATCCCTGGAGGTGTGCACTCAGATGGCATATATGGAGTCCCACTGCATTGAGGCAGGAATTTGTTATTATCTAAATGCTGTGTGCATTTATTTGTCCTCAGTAACTTAATGCCTTTGAGGATAGGAGGAATGATGTGTAGAAAAGGTTTTTTTCGTGAGCAGGTTTTCTGGACAATGTGTACCCAGTCAGGGGAGCCTGGTTCTTAATCACATAGCAGTCTCAGCTGTAAGTTCCTGACTAACTGAAAATGCTTTTTCTGATGTTTTGAAGCACTTGAATCGATGAAATGTGCTTCTGCTCTGTGGTAAGGGGCTCAGTGGAATCTGAATTTTCTTTCTTAACCACTGTGTTTCTCCTGCTCCCCTCTCAGGTTGAAGAGAGAGACTGTATTTGAGAGTTAACCACAGCAGTACTAATATCCCATTGTGTGTAATCAAGCTGTGTATGACAGCAATGGATGATCTTTGAAAACATGAATACCCCATGTAAACAACTCCAGGAGGCTCTCAGCAGCCTTGCATGTTGTGTGTCATTCCCAGAGGTGTGTGTTCCTGTCCACATCCGGAGCAGCAGCCGAAGGGCAATGAAGGAAGCACAGCCGATGTTCCCTGCATGGTCAGACACAGCTCAGGGGCCTCTGTCCAGTCTGCAGTGCTGGGGTCAGGGTTCTGCTCCCCACAGAGCAGAGATAGCTGGGCTCTCCCTGGCCACAGCAGTCACACAGTGCCTGTGTTCTCCTCAGGGGGCTACGATGAGAATGATGTCACCTTCACCTGGCTGCGGGGAAACAATTCCGTGCGCGGCATCGAGAAGCTGCGGCTCTCCCAGTACACGGTGGAGCACTACCACACCCTGGTCTCCAAGTCACAGCAGGAGACAGGTAAATCTGGGAGAGAAAAAAGCAGGAAAAGCTCTTGGATATTCCTCATCCCATCTCCTCTCTTTCTGTGGGCCAGGATCATTTGGCTCAGTCCTGAACCAGTAAAAACTTTAGCAGATCTTAATCTCACAAAAAGAGATGAACAGAAAGGTGGTGACATCCTATTAGTTACAGTCAGGATGTTCTTTAAAACAGAAATCCACAGAAAGATGGAAGCTTAAAATATACTCTATTCATTTGATGGATTTTAAATTCTTTTTTTTTACTTCTTCCTATCTTCCTCCACACATACCTGAAGAAACTCTGTCCCTTCTATCCAAGTGTATAGTCTATAGATACTGCGGAGAGCAATGTTTACAGTAACTAGGAGTAAAATTAATTTTTAAAATATACATCTGTTTCTAAATTACAATTCTATCATGATGAGATAACATATTTTTGTAGATCAGAATTCAATGTCTTTTTCATTATCCGTGTAAAATACTCTTTTCTTCAATTACAGATAGTATGAAAGGGGGCTTCCTTAGAATGACAAGGTTTTAAAAATAACAATGTTTTGTTGCTTTGTTACACAGCCCATGAACAACATGGACTTTGTTTCTACATTTCAATGGGAATTATTGTTTCTAGAGCAGAAATACTTCCTGAAAACAATAGTGATCCAGCCTCAGAACCCTTATGTCAGTATTTACAACAAATTGGTTTTTAAAAGATGGAGAGCTCAAAAATATACAATTAAAAAAGATCACAAATCACTAATGAAAATGGGAGTCTGATTCTCTGTGATGATAAAGCACAGGGATGCTTTGGGGTGAGCCAGAGCCTGCTGACATCAAGAGACAAATGTTTTGTCTGTTTTTCAGCTATCAGGTAAGGCTGAACCTTGCACTGCCCTTCAGAGCAGGTGTTGGGAAAGGTGCTGTGCTGAGTGTGAGAGAGTGGGAGCATCAGCCCTGCTCTGCTCAGAGCTGAGGCCCTGCTGTAATATTCCCACTATGCTCAGGGGCAGGAGCCCCTTTGCAAGGCATGCGCTGCTCAGATGGTTGTTCAGATGCTGCTTTGCCTTTCAGTGCTGTGTGTGTCCTCCCGTGTCAGATGTGTTACCTGCATATGCTCTGCTGAGCTCCATCAGCTGAAGGGCTGGTGCTGGGCTGTCCCAGTTCTACTTGAGGGGTCCTTGGGAACCTCACATTCACCAAGTCTCTTCCTTTCATAAACAGGCAGTTACCCACGACTGATATTACAGTTTGAACTGAGAAGAAATGTCCTTTACTTCATTTTGGAGACCTATGTGCCCTCCACTCTGCTTGTCATGTTATCCTGGGTTTCTTTTTGGATCACACTGGACTCAGTGCCTGCAAGAACCTGCATTGGTGAGTTCTGGCCTAAGGAATGGAGAAGATTTAAGCAGACAGAGGAGACTTTAAAAGCAGGGTAGATGGTACTTTTCTTGAGCTACGTGCTCAGGGATAAATGATCTGCTCATCTTCTGCTGTTCTTTGAGGCAGAGTTGGGTTGGTGTGGAGGAGATGCTGTGGCAGGGACATGTGCCCACCTGCAGGGCTATGTGTGGCTGAAGCTCTCAGGAGATCCATTGCAAAGAGTAGAGGACAGGGCACAGGATCTTTATGGTGTGCTTTGGAGAAAGCAGGATGGAGGGTGGAGGGAATTTTTTACTGAAAGCATGAAAAAGAAGAGAGCCAACTGCCTGTTAGAGCCAAGCTGCCAAAGGCAGGGAGAGCCTATGTGAAGCTAGTGAATGCTGCAAAAGTATTTCAGTTGCTATGATAGATGATTTGGATTTGGTAGTAAGTGATGTGCTTTAACCAGCTAGCAATAAAGAGCAATGACATGAGCAGAAGGATAGGCCAAGACTTCTCCAAAGTTTCCACAAGAAATGGTCTCTCTGTTTTCCAAGGAGTTACAACAGTGCTTTCTATGACAACTCTGATGGTCGGTTCACGAAGTTTACTTTCAAAAACCAACTGTTTCATTAAGGCCATTGATGTTTATCTTGGCATCTGCTTCAGCTTCATCTTTGGTGCCCTTGTGGAGTATGCAGTGGCTCACTACAGCTCCTCACAGAAGTGTGCAGCTAAAGTACCAGAAGAGGTAAGGCTCGACGTACCTTAATAAGGCCAGTGGTCTTGGATTGGCAGCAATTAGTTCTCCATTAAATGAACAAGACAGATAGTCCTCTTACTATGGATACATCAACAAGGCTTCTCCTAACTGGCACTAAACCTAAATTTTGTGTGTAACAAAACATGAATAGCACAGGAATGCTGTGTCTCTGGCAGACTTCTGAGCAGTAGCCATAACTGGCAGTCCTGTTTGGTTCACAGGAGCACATCCAGAAAGGCATTTGGGCCTGGCACTGGATTGGGTCCATAGCCCTGAGCTGAGCTCATGTGAGCAGGAAGCACCACTGCTCCTTTCAAATGCTCTCAGAGAAGAGCCAGTATAACACAGCTCTTCACTCTTCTACCAAACAACTCCAATAAGGGAGGTACTTCCCTCTGCCAGAAGAAAGCTGAACCCTTCTTCCTCCCTCCCCAGAAGATGCTTCCAAACATCTGTCCCACAGTGTTCCATGGGGATTGTGAGAGTGAATTATTCAAGGGCTCTGATTTTAGTGTGAGAAATTAAATAATCAGGTATGACTGTAGTCCAGTTGTCATCAATGGCCCAGATCCTGTCAGGGGAAAAGGAGGTTTCTCACCGCACTACTGAGTTCCCAGCCATTAAGTTACTGTGTAGATAGGAAGAGATGGATATCCTGTAGGAGATGGATGTTGGATTACTCATAGTAAAACTTACTCAAGGATCTAAAAATATCTCTAGAAATACAGTGGTGGAAATAGGCATCTCTTGGACCTCAGGCTCTCCTAAGATTATGCAGCTGAAAGGCGTGTTTGAGTATTGGGATGACCACATATGAAGCTGTGCTCTTATGTCTTTATCCTTATGGTCTTCTTCCTCTGCAGAGGAAGATAGACCTTAAAACTGTGCACTCTTTGTTCCTAGGGGCCTGCAAATGAACTGACTGAAGAAATGGAAGAAGTTAACATTACCAACATCATAAAAAATTCCATCACCAGCTATAAACAGAAAATCAGCTTCGCAAGCATTGAGATTTCCAGCAATAATGTTAACTGCAGTGACTTGACCATGAAAAGTCATGAGAAAATCAAATGTGTCTTGAGGAACAAAATGCGCAGGATCATTGGTTATTTCACAATTCAGAACCCTGGCAATGTGGATCACTACTCCAAATTGCTTTTCCCTTTGTTTTTCATGGTGGTCAATGTGTTTTATTGGGCTTATTATCTGTATTTTTAGTAGAAATTAGTTGGTTCATTCTCCTACTTCAGCAGGAGAGGAACTGTGCCAGTGGGCATCCAGGTACCTAACCTCAGTGAATTCAATGTGGACAAAAATCTTCCTTGTGTTTCCTGAGGTACCCAGCAGAAGTGTGTGAGGTGTGCATGCATCAGCAGCACTGACTCTGACAGCAGCTGTTCAGCTGAGTGGCTGTGCTGGGCTCTTCTGCTCATAGCTGCATTTCATTCCACACCTCACCTGGCTGGAGATGGGTGTGCAGGACTGCACTGGCAGCTACAGAGCACTACAGGTGGCAGAATTATTTTGGTAGCTTGGAGCATACTGGAACCTTCAAGTTGAGATGTCCCAGAGGATGCATAAGCTCATGACTGTTATTCTTTGTTTGCCAGAGAGAACAGAGGGACTGTGATTGCTGCCTCAATAGCTGCTCTGTTGCAGTGAGAGCCCCGAGGCAGCAGCAGGAGCTCAGTGCAGTGCAGCACAGTGGGATGCTCCTGTGCATGGTGCTGCTTTGTCCTGGGTGGTACAGTGCCAGGATTGGTACTGCACAGTGGTGCCTCACTGCTTTTAATCTGTAACTCACTCAGATAACCCTCACTTGCTGAAGTTCTCCATCCCCAAGACACATGGAGGGTTGTTGTTTGTTGAGCTGCATTTTTTCAGAGATTTGGGAACATGAAATAGAGACAGCAAAGTTATTTTGTAACCTATCTCTTATACTCTTCCTGCTGTACTGCGCATGAACAGATTCTACCCCTTTCCATATCTTCCTCACAAATTATTTTTTTGTCCTGGAGAATGTTTCCTTCAGTCTTCACTACTACAAGCAACTCTCACTCCTTTGCCAGCCATAGGCACAAGTGGCCATTTGTCATCCCCTCCTTTACATGGCTGTGCAGCTGTGGCAAGTCAGCAGTGCTCCTGGGTGAAAAACCTGCATGGGTTGGGGTAGGCTAGTCTAAATCACGCTTTCACTCTCATGCTTTCACTTTTAGGTTGAAACACTGTTACTTTTTTGAGAAAAATCATATTCTAAGCAGGTTCTGGAAACTGCCCAAAGTCAGCTTTGTTTATCCTGCATTCAGCAGAAGCCAAAGTTTTCTTTTAAATATAAATGAAATGTGGCCACATCATTACATTAAAGAACCAAATCCTATTTTGCACTCTATAGCTTAAGAATGCTGGAAGTCTTTATTTGCTGATTGTAGAATGAAGTTTTATGGCAAATTTCCCCACCCGGCACCCTTTTTTGTTTTGTGCTGCTTTCATCACTGAGAGGGGGTGTCCCAGTTTAGGGCAAATTTGGGAGAAAATTCTCTGGAAGGGGCCCCCAGAAAACAAACCCCCATGGCCCCTCCCCCCCCACCTGGTTCAGGAAGAATTTTCTCAGAGAGAAGTGGAAAAGAACCTGTTTATTTAACAAACAAAACCCTCCCCAGCACAAAAAAAAAAAAAAAACCACCAAAAAAACCCCCAAAAAACAAACAAACAAAAAAAAAACACCCAAAAAAAAAACAACACCAGATGACAAAAAAACTCTTTCACCACTCTGAAGAGATGACAAATCCAGAAAGTCTCTCCTGGGAGTGGTTGCCCGGGTCTGGGCGCTGGAGATTGTTCTGGGCACTGGGGATGGCTGCTGCAGATCACAAAATGCAGACTCTCGGTGTTCCTCAGTGTTTCCCTGGTCCCAGTCCAGAACAGGTTGGAATGTTATTCAGGAAAGGGAAAGGGGGAAAAAAACAGTCCAGGGAAGAAATTGGACTGCTTAGCTAACCTAACAAGCAAAAGCAAAGGCAAAAGCAGAAGCAGGAGCAAGAGCAAGCAAGCAGAGCAAGCAAGCGAAAGCAAGCCAGCAAAGCAAAGCAAGCCAGCCAGCACAGAACACACGATTGGGGATACCAGCATCATAACGTCACCCCATGACAGGGGGCAATCCTGCAGTTATGTGGGCAGAATCAGAATTGCCTGCAGTGGCTCCATTCAGCAGAGCTCTGTCAGGCTGAGGCCTCTCGGTTTGTAGCTTATGTTATAGTCTCAGCATGCAGTGTTTGCTTAGTTGAAGGATCTCTTCTTGGGGGTTCCTAGAGAAGGTGAACAGAGCACGTGAAACTATAGATTTTTTGCTTTAATAACTTTTTCTTGAACGGCTTCACCACACTGTACTTGGAGGGATCTAACCCACATAGTCATAAATCATCACTTTTAAAAAGAGCAGCACAAGAAGACAGGGGGGAACAGGCTGACAATGGCAAGTGGATAAACACAAACTCCAATAATGAAGTGTTGGCTTGTATATACTGGCATTTGAAGTCCATTCCATAAAATGCAATAAAGTGAATGTTTGTTATATGAACACAACCCCTTAGAGAGATTCTCTACTAAAAAATAAAAATCATTATCTCTTCTCTGTATTGGTTTCTTTCTTTAAAACACGACTAATAAAATGAAGTAAGATAAAATGCCCTTATGTGTTTTACACTAGCCACCAAATATTAATGTTAACAAAAGGAATTTCTTTGTACAAAGCCTTCCAAGATGATTGAGTCCAGCTGTTGCCCCAGACCTGCCAAGGCCACCACCAGCTCCTGTTCCCAAGTGCCACATCCACATGGCTTTTTTAAATCCCTCCAAGGATGGGCACTCCACCACTGTCTTGGGCAGTCTGTTCCAATGCCACCACCTTTCCAGTGAAGAAATTTTCCAAAATATCCAACCAGAGCCTGCCCTGGCCCAGCCTGAGGCCGGTCCCTCTCCTCCTGTCCCTGTTCCCTGGGGCAGAGCCCGACCCCCCGGCTGTCCCCTCCTGGCAGGAGCTGTGCAGAGCCACAAGGTCCCCCCTGAGCCTCCTTTTCTCCAGGCTGAGCCCCTTCCCAGCTCCCTCAGCTGCTCCTCATATGATTTGTGCTACAGACCCTTTCCCAGAAAGGCCTTCTCCAACCTGAACAATTCCCTGATTTCAGCAGGTGGCTGCTCTCAGGGCTGGCTTTTATTAGCTTTGATGTGGCTCAGGTCTGGCACCAGGGGTGAATCCTATTTCCCTCAAGAGACAGGAGTAGTTTTATGCAAGATACATGTGCAGCAGAGACAAGGTGAGAGAATGTTGCTTATATCACAGCTTGGTTTCTGGTCGCTTTCCCAGAGGAAGACCAAGATAGAATATCTCTGCATTCACTGTCATGGAGAAGACTCAGTATTGCTGTGAGAGAAAGCAGGAGTATCTGAAGGAACATCCCCCAACTTCCTCTCTGTGCCTGATTTCCTGGCTGGTTTTAGAGACAGGTAGTTTTTGCTAATGTGACTTTCCATTATAAAGTTTCCATTGCTTTGGAAAATATTACCTTTGCTCTGTAAACAGACAGGCCCTACAGTTATAGCTGAAATATCCTAAAGATTTAGTTCCCAGTAATAATAGGGCTAAATCACAGCACCACTAGAAGTAAAAGCTACATTATTTGAAATTAAGCTTCTCATAAATATCCAGCTATGAAGTAATTTTTTATCAACTGCTCTTATATAAACTGGACAAGACAAACTGTCCTATCCATCAACATTAAGGTTGGCAAGAAAAATTACTCTGTATTCATTGTCTGCAAGTTTTGGAGATCTCCCTTTCCATTAGACTTTCCCAGGAAACACTGTGCTTGCCACTCTGAAGAACTTTGCTGGTAGCAGCCCCAGTGTCAACTTTGAGCTTCAGCCTCCTCGTGCTCCTCCTATCTCTGCCTCTGCAGGGGAGGGATGGACAGGCACCCACAGCAGCTAGAGATGATACAGCTGCTCAGACTGTCTGCTAAAAGCACCTTGAAACATTGCTGAAGTCAGAACTGCATGGCTTCAGGGTTTTCTATTCTGTTTTCTTCCAGCCCCTCTCCAAATGCTTGGAGCACATTTGTTGCAGGTCTGCAGCAGGAACCAGGCCAGTTTTCCAACATCCTGCTGCATGTTGAACCCAGAAGGGGCTGAGAATAGCAACAGGCATACATGGATGTTGCTGGACACTTTCATGCCAGCCAAACCCTTGTGGCAGAGGTAAATAGATGCCACCCAGAGCCCTGCCTGTATTTCCCACCCTTTGCTGCCCACTGCCTGCAGGTTCCCCAGCCCACTGCCCCATTTCTGTCCTGCTGCTTGTAGCTGGCAGCATGTGCAAGACTCTTTCTTGTGTTGCTCTTTTATTCTCTGGGTTTGTGGGCCAAGGTCTGATGTTCTTTCCCCAAGCCCTGGTGTCTTTGAAGCCCTGCTGTATCTGGTAGCACTCCCATGTCACTGGTGATGTACACAGCAACTGCCTTTGACACAAAAATTGCTTCTGCATGAAACTGCAGTAAAACACGACACCTGAAAGTACTGTGGTCTGTGCAAAATAGAGGGCTAATGGAAAAATGTTGCAGTACAGCTAGTCTGCAACTGAACAAGATAAATCTGGCCATAACAAATCCAATTCAGCTGACCTAGCTCATTCTAGAAAAGAGGTAACAGAGACCTCAGCCAACCCTGTTCAAACTTAAACACAGATACACCACTGGCAAGAGAGCTGGGCAGAGAGAGGTCCCATCAAATCAGCCATGTGGGCCTGGGAGATTCAAAGCCCCATTAAAAGGGCAGCCATAATAAACTCCTTGCTGTTTGCTGATGATGATTGTGTGTGTTGGTTCTGTCTCCAATCCATAACCCCACGTAATAGAAAAGCATTCCCAAAACAAAGGCACAAGGTGGACAAAAGTTCATGGCTTTGTCTCAACAGGAAGAGGAATGATAATGATTTTTGCTTCTATACGGCAATACATGATGGCAGTGTACAGAAAAAGGGTTAAGAGGAGCAAGCAGGCTGGATTTGCCAGGCTGGTTTTGCCAGGCTGGAAATAAGGGCAAGGCATATAGGTGAAATTTCCTCCTGGTATTTTCTGTGAAAGTCTCCTTGCTGCAACTCTCACCTCTAAAGAGAATGACTTCAGGGAAATGCTTGATTAACAGCTGCTGATGTTTCCACTGACTCCTTTCTGTTCTGGGATGGAAGGCTCAGGTGTTTCTGGATAAGACTGTGGAGTTTTCAGAAATTTAGTCTACTTAAAGGACAGAAGAGACACTGAAAAGATACAGGCTTGAAAAGAACCCTTGATGTATCTGGCCCTTTGGAAAGAAATAACTTGTAGGAAGAGGAGTCAGTAAACCTGTATTGAAACAAGCCCAGCGTTTGGTACCAGAACAGTGCTATCAGGCACTTCTTTCATCTTTTCAAGTTAAAATTTGTCTGCAGTGGCCAACAATGAATATGCTGAAATACATGACAGGAGAAGTCTACAGTGAGCCACTTTTGGAGACAGGTGCAAGGTGAGTCACCAAAAGTCTGGTCAAAGCCTTTCATGGAAAGGCCAGCTTACAGGTAGAAGACAGACTTTTTTTTTTTTTTTTTAAATCATATGTGAAACCTTAAAAAATGAACCTACATTTTAACCTACAAAGAAAATAATAGTCTATTAGCGCCACTGTATTTTGCATATTAGGGAACAATTGTTTCTTAAAGCTCATAGCAGAATAATTTACTTGATGCTGGAGAATAAGTTAATTATGGATCTTCTGCCTTTGATTAATGGATTTAATAATCAAGTTACAGTAGGATTAACTTATAGTTCATGTGCTTACAGCACTAATGATGAGATGAAAGCAGTGTCAGCGCATTGGACTGGCCCCAGAAAAGGCCCCGTCTGGAGATCCCAGGACTGCCCCAGTCAGCACTTCCGGGAGGAACCAGCAACATGGCATCAGTCATCCCCATTTGCCACTTATTTCAACAAAATTAAATAGTGGTCTCAGGTGAACTAAGCACCTTGACTTAGCTCAGTTCTGGATACTATGGGGGGAAAAGTTTTCCTAGGGGATGGGTACAATAGTAGGTAATGCACAGACACTGGCAACAGCCACCTGTAGACTGCTGTGACCCAGTATAACAGGCTGAACATTATTTAATGCTTTTGGGCACATAATACAAGTATAAAATTCCTTGGATAGAAACACACTGAGTCAGCCAAGATTTCCTACTTCTAAGGAACCTCAAGTATAGGTAATTAGTACAGCCTAAGAGACAGAGAACTCCAGTTTCTAAACTTAACTCCAGATCCAGTTTAAGGAGAGGAGCCATTGCAGGACAGAGAAGGTAGAAGGAATACCTAGGAAGATTTCTGTATTTTGCTGTTATTCCTTGCAGGACTCCTGTGCCTATGTAGGAACCAGGTCTGCAAGTCTGACAGGAGCCGAATTGAGAAACCTACACTTACTTAAAATTCACATTGACACAAATGAAAACAGAATAAAGAGCCAAACTATATTTTGTCTGAAGGAGCAGTACCTCAAAAATCACCATCAACAAAATTTCAAATTGCGTCAGCCACACCTTACATATTATGATACAAAGCAGAGCACTGTGATACAAATCAGAAGCTGAGCGCAATACAGCCCTGGGCTGCTTTGCTGTGTCCCCTCCCTGCCCATCACTCGACCTGTGTTTCCACAGGAAGGTGGCAGAACTCCATGCACTGATCATGCCATATGGAAATGCAGGGGAAAAGCTGGGAAATTGCTGCACAGCCAGCACAGCCCTTCCTGCTGAGATCAGGGCACATGAATGCTGCTCCATCTCTCTGTTCGGGACATGATTCTCCAAGGTGTCATTTCCCAGCTGATGACAGCCAGCTCCCCATCACTGCAGACTCCTGCCCTCGCTGGGACTGTGAGCTTCCAGTGCCCTTGCCCTGCAAGCAGCAGCTGGTGGCTGCTGGCTGAAAGCACAAGGCACAGTGCTGGTTGTCCTGCAGCTCCAGTGGTGACATTCATCCACTGCTGCTTGTGTTTCCTTCTGGGATATACTTAGGGTTTATTCAAGGTTTGTGCTGAAAATCAACACTTTTCCCTACCAAAGTAAGCTTTAGGGATTAGAGACATCCTGAAATAATGCATATTTTATTCCTGTAGCGGATGGGGGTATACCTTTAATGTGCCTCTTCAAACCCAGTTGTGCATCCTTCTTTCTCTCCCTCCCCCTCATCTGCTTTGCCACACATCCATCCACTGTGGGGAGTTCTCTTCAGCTTGTCACAGCTGGCTTGATAATGAAAGACATTCAGAGATTTATCAGGCCATTTCTCCATGTCATACCACAGTGCTTTAACCTCAATTTGTTCCAGGTGGTCTCAGGAATCTGTGACCCAGTAATCCTCAGCTGCAGGTCATCTGCCAGGTGGCAGCTGTTTAAATGAGACTGCAGGCACTTCCAGTTCTTAATTCAGAGTCTGCACCTACCAAGAATTCAGATTACATGGGTCAGGTAATGCTAAAAATGCTTTCTAGGATATCCATGACGGGTTTCCTCTGTGCCAGGTCACAGGAAGTACTTGCTTGCACTCACTGTTTTTCAGCCCTAAGATCCCAGGTTTCCTGAGAGATGCCAGACAAACCTCACCTTTACCAGGGGCGTTGCTGGTCTGCAGCTCCTTCCTGCTTTGGCTCCACTTTGCACATATGGCTTCACCCCTATAAACATTCCTTTACCTCATATGAGCCTTAGGAAATCCTATGGGTACTCATCCCCTACAGCTGTACAGACAGATAATGAAATAGACTGTGATGACTAGATCCTATAATGCAAAACTAAATGTCCAATTAGGACTTGATAAAGAAATGCGAATCAAACACATCAAACAAGACAAAATAATCAATTTCCCATTAAATTGATGTTAATTTTTTTCCTGGCTCTCAATGTTAAAAGCATCAATTACACACATAATTTACTTTTTTACAGTCTGATTCAGGGTTCAAAGCAAAAACTTGCACAAACAGAATATGAATTATTCCAGCCATCAGAGGAAAAAACTCAGTGCCCTGCAGGTATCTCCAGGCTGGCTTTGAGAAGTGTTATCAGTGTAGGCTGGAGGAAATTGCATTCTGTGCTGTTCAGGAGAAGGAAGTGATTTTGAAGCAGTCTGCTGTTTAACTCAAAGGAAGAGGTAATCTCTAATGGTGCAGAAAGTATGGGAGCTGAATTTAAAAGAAAAGCTGTGGAAATGTTTGGGGTGAAAAGTAAATGTATGACCTCAAAAGATTTGCCTTTGTGAATGCAGCCAGAGGATGCAAGGCTGGTACAACAAAATGCATTCTTCACTGAGTTTACGCAAGTAGTTACACATCATCAACAAAACAAAACAAAACCAAAACCAAAACAAACAAAATCAAACAAAAAAAAAAAAAAAAAAAAAAAAAGAGGAAAAGCTGCTTGTGGAAGATTTTAAGAAAAGTAGGCACAAACATGACTTCTCATTTATTTCAGCTTATTAGCAGTGTCCTAATTTTATGTGTTTATCTTCAAACTGTGATGCATGTAGGGTTATTTTAAGCTAACACCCAGAGGCATTTCCTTTGTAGGTAGTGGTGATCCTTGACCCATGGCATTGAGCCTTGCATGCAGGGCTGCAGGTCCATGATGCTTCACTTCCACCCCCAGAGCCAGGAAGATGAATTGTTGGTGAGCTGCATGCCATTTGAACAATGGTAACAGCAGCCTGTGGGCTACAAAATCTCAGCAGCAGGGCAAAGGAAGGGAGATTTCTGCCAGGAGATAGGGTGCATGTCTGAATCCTGAAATGGATAAAGAACAATGCAACACCTGGTGAGAAACAACCCTGAAAAGCCATGTCTCTGAACTGGCAGCCATATACACTCAGAAAAAGCATGGAAAGAAATCCAAGCTACCTCTTTCATCTTCCTTCATAACCTGCAGTGTAAGCACATTTTAAGAAACTAAGGCAAAGAAGTGCTTTGAAAAGATGAGCACAGCATCTAACACTTCAGCAGAATCTCCTGAAACTGTGGCAGTTTGCTCATGTTTGCCTGTGCTCTAAAGCTTTGCACATTATTCTTAAACATGGCCCACATCATTTTGTGTTGCAAAGCACAGATACCCATAAACACTGAACAGAAAGTATATGGAGAGATAAACAATGGGTCCTTTAATGATTACAGGCATCTTTCATAAACCTGAGAGTTTAAAGTCAATTCCAGCTGTCTTGGATTGCCACTTGCTTGTATAGAGCCTGTAAATAAAGTGCTAATTCAGAGCCCCTAGCTGTGTTCAGGAATGGATCACATTTGGTGTTGCACCAAGCTCTAATCTCTAGAGTACTGGCTAAGCCCCAGGGCACTGTGTTTTTGGGTGCTACTTTGTACACATATTTATCTTTTTGTGTACATCTATTTTGCCTGATGTAGGGGTGGGCCACTCATAGCAGTGACTTTTTTCATTTTACACTCCTTTTCCCTGTTCCCCTTTCCACAATAGCTGCAATGTAATGTTCCAGTAGTGCAAGGCTTTGCAAATTTGGCTCAATGAGACACGGAGCAAACAGCTTTTCAGAGAGCTTCAACTCAGCTGTCAGAAGGGGCAGTTTGGTCTCTGTGCAAGCAGTACTCACATTCCAAACTGCATTAGGAAAAAGCTGCTGGGTTTTTATGCATTTTAATATCAGTTCCAGATTAGAAATCTGATACAATTTTTTTTCTTAAAGCCTGTGTTTGGAGTACAGCTTATATTCTAAAAAAAACCCCCAGGATTGTGATGGTTTTCTCTCACTAGATTGCTCTTATTTTGGTTTGCTTTTTTCCCCTCTCCCTGGCTTTACTCCAAGGACCTTTTCTGCTTTTTGTTACACTCTCAAGATGAAGTATCGGATGGTTACAGCAGTGCTGGTAGCACTGGTACAGGTTTCAGAGAATTTCCCTGCCTTGTACCACCAAGGCTGGTGGAGGCTGCTGAGGGAAGGAGATAGTTGTGGAAAATGTGATTTGGCACTCTGCTCTGAGCCGAAGGACTGTCCAGCCGGGACTGTGCTGGATCGCTGTGGCTGCTGTCTGGAATGTGGGAATGTGGAAGGTCAGATCTGTGACTTGGACCAGGGCAATCATTTTTATGGGCAATGTGGGGATCACCTCGAGTGCAGGTTGGATGCTGATGCAGCAAGGTTTGGGGAAGTCCCTGAACCCCAGTGTGTGTGCAAATCTCAAGAAATCATCTGTGGACCTAATGGGAAAACCTACGAAAACATCTGTCAGTTCAACAAGGATTACTCTGCGAAAAGAAACATCAGCATGAAACATAAAGGGCCATGTGAATCAGGTAATGTGTACAGAGGCACTTCCAAACTGAAAAAAAGAGCTGATTCTTATCTTCAGATGTGTTACTCGCTACTCTAGCCTTACTTCATTAAACTAATACTGTGTTTTGGTTACAATTATCATTACTCTGTTATAATGCTACTTTGTGTTAAAATGTGTTTCAGCATCTGATACTTAATATTGTCTGTTATAAACCTCTATATTACACTAGTGGATTAAATCTCATGGTAGCTAAAAAAGCATCAATCTACAGCCTGGGTCTGTTCTGAATAATCAGAGTATGATTATGATTTTTTTCCTATGGAAGTGGTACGTGGCATTGGGAATCGGTAAACAGGATAGTCTGAGAGGAATGGGCAAATGATTGTTATTGTAACAGGACTGACAATTTTAAAGTGGTGATAGTAAAGCAGATCTCATTATATATATATATATATGTATATGTGTATCTCCTGTGTATACATATACACACACGGGTACACTTGTGTATGTGTGTATCCACCTGTGAGGATACATGGTAAGCAGTGAAACAGGGGCAATAGAAGAAAATAGGATTTAATTAACAGCTCTGTTCTTTTTACCAAAAAAGTCCAAAATAATCCAATTCAGAATCATCATAAAATCTAGCTAACCCATAAAAGAGAAATCCAAATAGTAGAACAGAAACAAGCTGAAACAATTTCCTTAAAGGACTCTTAAAGTGCACAGTTGTCTCTGATCATTGTTAGTGGAAGGATTCTTAGGTGGGCGTATAGGGGGCTCCTGCTCGCTGCTCATAAGCTGTTCCCTTTCTTTGCAGTACTATAAGTCATTACTCCTGGGCACCTATCACTTAAGACATGACTATACAATGAAAATGTAAAGAGGCTTTTGCTTGTTTCTAAATGAGAAACTACTGTGGGTTTTTAAGTTAATCAAATATTTTCTGGAATTAAGTAAGTAGGAGAGGTCTGTGGGTCACAAATGGGTCACAGCTCTGGAAATCTGAAATTGCAGCTACAGCAAAGGACTCCATATGTGAGTAACTCAGGTATATTTTACCTGCTTTTCTCTATCAGTCTTAGAGTGCATGCTATAGTTTTATATTGAATGAACAAGGGATATTGAAAACTTAAAAAAAATGATGAACAGTTGATATCAGGCTTCTTTCCTCTTTCTCTAGCTGCAAGAGAAGGATCCATTAGAGAATCCTTTATTTGCTATCAGGGTATTAAGCTAGGAAATTAGGCTTGTCAGGAAAGGCACATGCACGCCAGCCTGCAGTACAACTGAAAGTCTGTTAGCTTGGGAAGGAGTCTTTGTTTGGGACTCAGTAGCAGTAGTTCTTGTGGCATAACCCCTCCAGCACGATTTCGGCCTGAAGTGCCACTCCCTTAGCGAGTGCCGGTGACTTTGCAGCAGCGGCAGCTGCTCAGGCGCACAGGCTTAAAGCAGTGGTCCCTCTAATTAATTTTAAAGAACTGGCCGCGTCCAAGAGACTTTTTGAATTTGGAAGTCCTACCACTTCTAATTGCTGGTGTCATCCAGTAGCCCCCGAGGCGCATCGCACTGCTGCTCCTCCAGAAGGATCTTGGCTGCTCTGCTCTGCATGCAGGCATCACCCCCAGCGCTTTCCCACTGCTTCCCTGGCTCCCCAGAAAAGCTGGAGCCTCTCTCCAGGAATGCAGAGAATTATCCTAACCTCTCAGCTTACTGAATTGCACAGAAGCCTGCGCAAAGTTTCACAGCTGTGTCACTGCTGCGCAGCTCAGTTAAGAAGGAGGCTGTGGCTGAGGAAAGCACCCAGCTGGAGCATGCCCGCGTTGGGCAGGGTGCTGGGCCGGCAGCACCGGCGTCACAAGTTCCCTTCTCCTGTCACCGAGCTGCGCTCCCCACGCTGGTTCGGAATCTTTAGAGCCCGGCCGGAGCCCGGGGCTCAGAGGGGCTGCAGCGGGCACGGCGGGGCTCGGAGGGGCTCAGAGGGGCTCGGAGGGGCTCAGAGGGGCTGCAGGGGGCTCGGCTGTCCCGGGAGCCCCCAGCCCAGCCCGGGCCGGGAGAGCACCGCTCTCCATCCCGGGCGCTCCGGGGGCAGCTGGTGACAAAAGGCAGCAGGAACTTGGCTCTGAGAGCAGCAAGGGCTGCAGCACGGGCGGTTCTGACGGCAATTTGCATGTGAAACGAACACTGAGCACTGTGGGGTTTTGGTACCAAGCTATAAATATAACCTTCACTCAGCTCAAAGTACTTTGTTTCGTTTTTTCTCCTTCAAAGCATCTGCTGTTTCCTCTTGATACCAAATGGACTAATTGTATACAGCAACCAATGAATAAATAAATAACAATAAACTCCTTTCATCAGAGTACAGCCTTTCATCTTTCTTCTCCTGCCTGAAAAAGAAGAAAAAGGCCTAGCTCGTTAAAGAAACATGGAAAAATTATTTATTTTCCTGAAAACTAGTTTTCATCACTTTATCTAATAATGTACCAAGGTTACTAAGTACATTGATTATATACAGATTCTCCACACTTAAACCATCCCCATTCACTTTGAAACATTGATAATTTAATGAACTAACAGAACAATATAGCAGTGATTCTCTTTATATTTAGCTGTGTCACATGATTTATTTTAAATGTAAATTTTGGAGTCAGAACAAATAAACAAGCCACAAAAATTTCTGCCATTTCCATCTTATAAGACATAGATTAGCAAAAATTAATAATATACAATATGAGAAAAAAGATCCCAGTCATTATGTGATCAATTCCTCTGGAGTGATGTTAGGTTGATTGTGAAAGGTAAAACAGTATTTTGATTTTTCCTGGCTTCTGGTTTACATTTTCTATAACACAGAGGGATAATTCATGACTGACTGGGACTGTAAAAGGAAAGAAGCAGTTCCTGCCCATTCATCTCTGGGCACCAGGACACCAGGACACTTTCCTTAGCTATCAACAAAAATTTGCCTCTCCAGGAATCAAAATGACTCATTATCATAACAGTACAGCTCTGTTTCTAATCAGCTATGCAAACAAAATACACACAGATATCAAGGGAGAATTTTTCTGAATACAAAACCTGAAACACTCAAAAATAAATTCTATAAACGTCTGTTTAAACTGTAGAATGTTACTTTAATTTTCTTCCACAAAATACAGCAAAATGATATTGTGAGGTTGTGGAATTTTATTTCTGAAGTTTGAGTGGACAGTGAAAGTACTGTTAACAGTCAGAAAGGCAGTTTGGTTAGATCAGAACTGCTGCTTGCTGTGAGTTTGGTCTCAGGTGATGCCAGTCCTGGTCAGCCCTAGACTCAGTGCAGGACCAGGACCAAGCCCAGACATTTCCCAGCTTCTGCTGTATTCTCCTCACAGCTAATGGAAAGAGGAGTATTCCTAGTGTGGAATTATTCTAGTGCATGCCAGGCAGTGCTGGACAGCTGTAATGTGGATTTGTAATTCAGACCTTTGTGTACTCCAGATGTGTTCCCATGGGTGGCTGAGCCATGGCTAGGGATAGTGACACAGGCAGGACCCGGTCCTTGGCCACACCTCAGTGCTGGCAGGGGATCCACAGGACACCTGAGTTAACAGCACAATAAAAATACTCACCAGGCAACATCTGCCTATTTGAAAAGTTTTTTACGCTATCTCTTTGTGGGAACAATTTTAACAACAGCCGTGAGTCAATGTAGACTTTTGGTTTCTTTTGTACATTTTAGGCTTAACTATAGTGGATGTATCATTAAAAGGAGTGAAGTTTCAAATAATTTCAATATTTAAAAGCATATTTTAATATAAGACCCTCTGTGATCAGTTCATAGTCAAAAAGAAAAAAAAAATCTCATCCAAGATATTCAGTTAATGCTGATTGAATAAAGATTTTTGAAATAATAAGTTCTGAATATACAATTCTCATGAAAGAACAAGTATTTAAGGATTTAAGTTTCCTGGTTTGAATAATCTTATGTTTAGAGAGTAGCAAGATTGTTTAATGAAGCATTTATAAATGGGAAAATTGATAGTTTTCTGTATAATTTGTTTGCAATTAATTTTAATCAGGATGCATTTTATATTTTCTGCACAACACTAATCCTAAAAAACTGACAAATGTGTTATAAATTGTTGCTTGAAAATGTGGAACAGGCTGTTAGTTTCAAATGCCAAAGAATAAGTGCTGCACCTAGGTATTGAATCAAATATTGCAAGCAAAAATATATTAACTATTTACTTGAGGTTTCTATTTCCAAGCATGTGGGATGTGTGGGGAAAAAAAAAAAAATCAATACAAGCCAAATCACCCAGAAAATGCATTCCTTTTTGATCACTGGTCTAGAAATAGAAAACAGGTTTTTGAAGGCAAAGCATATTTTGTCGTCGACAAACAGATCAGGGGGAAAAAAAGCAGAGATCTCCAACACAGGAAATCTGAGCTAACAGTAAATCCACTGTTTTGTCTCTGGCACCGGACATCCTCATCCCCGCTAAACGGGAGATGAGCAGAGGCTCACACGGTCCCAGAGGGAGGGATGTGCCCGCGATCAGGTTGGAGACACCGGCGATGGGCTGTGATCCGGTGCCTCCAAGCCCCGGGCTGGCTCCCTCTCGTGGCTGCCGGCAGCTTTTGCTTCGGGAAAAGGGAAAAAGCAGAATTCCGAGACAATCAATAAACGCTGGAGGGGGTGACAGTGTGAGAACATGAGGAAACAAATGGAAATGTAACAGGTATAATAAGCATTACATGAAACCTTACAGAAATAATTGAATTTCAATCCTTTTTCATTCCTAACACCAATATTGGATGACATCAATAGCAATTGAGGATAAATATAAAATTCATTAATGCTGTTGTAACTTGTGACTTCCATAGGTAATAGTGCTTGACAATGTTTAGCAGCTTCAAGGCAATGATGTACTCAGAAAACGCCAGCAATAGCAGTGTTTTGGCTTTCAGCTAACCAAAATGTGACACATTTGGAGCTGTCACACAATCAATTGCTCTGTGACTCACGTGCTGCACAAGTTCCTGTGGTTTCCTCTGAAGCCCAGGTCTGGCACTGGTGGCTCTGCTGGGGGGGCCCGAGCCTGGTCCACAATGACAGCTCATGGGGCAAAATTAAGCCCTCAATTTCAGCTTGGGTTCCGTGATCATCTACAAGGGGGAAACCAGACTTGAATAAGCATTTTTAGAAAGCACAGACACTAGGTTTTCTGAGCTTTAAAAGGCACTTAGAATCAAGTGGCTCTTCACAGTGTGTGAGACCCAAAAGGTAAACACAGTCTGATGGATCCTTGAAGCAGGGACAAATGTTAACAAACATTTTTGTGTACTGTTTCCTAAAGCACCCTGTTGGTTCTTTGCAGCTCCTGTTATTTCTATGCCACCTCAGGATGCCCAGAATTACACTGGCAATGATGTCATTTTCGGCTGTGAGGTGTCAGCCTATCCTATGCCACAGCTTGAATGGAAAAAAAAGGGGAACAAAATGTTTCTGCCAGGAGATGACACCCATGTCTCCGTTCAGGTAAAACTTGAATTTACCCTTGCATACAGTTTGGGAACAGGAGCAGCATCATTAATGTGCTAATTCCTCCTACAGAACACAACACCTTTGCAATAGATTCCCAGTAGGGGCCCTGTGACTATGCAAAGAATGATGATTTCTCTCAGTGTTTCGTCAGTCCCTGCAGAAGGAACAACAGCCAGGGTACCACTTATGCTTCTTTAGGAGGCTTTACTCCAAGCCAGATGAAACTGTCATGAAGTGTGAAAGTGCCCATGGAATGTCGTGCCAACCCATAAAACTTGGCTGCTGGGTGTCAGCTTGGTCAGGCCCAAATCCAGGGAACTTGTGAGACAGGAAAGCTGGACCAGACAAATGCAGATCAGGCCAATATGGTCAATCAAACGTTTTCTGTTTATTAGTTAGAAGATGGCAGTTTATATACTCTTCAGTATAGTTTACAGTTTACAAAGGCACTCTCATTGGCAAGGTAACATTGTTTGTCTTTGTCTTAAGGTGGACTGAACTCCACACTATAAACCTATACTAATTCACACCCAGAAAACCCAGTGCTTCACATCACACCTTAATATAATTTCTAACTGCGCCACAAGCTCTTTTTCTTACTGCGTCACGGGTGGAAGGCCTCACAAGGCCCGTATCTGAGGCCTAGGCTGGAGTAGCTCAACTCTCATTCCAGACATAAATCATGCCCTCTGTCTCTCAGAAATGCTGCAACACAAGCCCCCTTGGCCCTAACAACTCCCCCAGACTCACTCCCCATCTCATCCTGAGCTTGAGCATAGGTGGAATGCTTTGAAGAAGCAACAAGTGGTTCTGGGACAAGGGATAGAAGGAGCACGGAGAAGAGTGGCGTGAAGAGGAACAGGAATGTGAGCACCATGCAGGGTAGTGAAGGTGAAAGAGTAGAGATGGGAAAGCATGAACTCAGAGGTGCAGAGCAGCAAGAAGGTAAAACACAATGCAGCAAGAATAAGCAGAATCAAAGCATGATGGCATTAAAAAAAAGGAGCAAAATTTGTAATGATATTTAATCAATCCACAAGTATTTTGAGAAATATCATGGTGTCTCCTAGCTGCTTCATTTCAACCATTTCTTTTCTTTTCAAAGGCAAGAGGTGGGCCTCAGAAGTATGGTGTGACAGGCTGGCTGCAGATTCAAGGCCTCAAAAAATCAGATGAAGGCATTTATATCTGCCACACTAAAAATAAGCATGGTGCAACATATGCCTCTGCAAGATTGAAAGTCATTGATGGTAATTTTTTTTTATTTGGATGTAAAAAATATAAAAATGCATACAAGCAGGATGAAAGGATGGGGTTGTTGGAATGAAAATGAAGCATAGGAGAAATTACCCAGAACTGCCCATATTTTCACTCTTCTGTGTGCTTTTATTTTACATTATCCCCTAATGGTTTATATAGTAATATTTTGCTGCAAATTATACCAGCTTCCAGAATATAGAAAGCTGTGGATTGGAGCCATACAGCTGAGACACATTATTCCACTTCCTTATCCCAGGGGTAACTGAGGGAGTCTTTGAATCATGGCAGGTTTGCTTAGCTGTTTATTTTTCATAAAATTAGGAAGCAAACAGTTTTTGTTCCTTAATGAGAGTGTTTCAAAAGATGTAAGAAATAGCTTTGCTATTGATCCGCTTTGGGCCCAGCCCTGCAGAACAATAACCTTCTTCCTCCATGGAGAACTCTTTTTCCTGGCAAATTCAGGATAAAGACGCATTATCATATTTACCTCCTGGTCTAGGGAAGTTTGTCACTCATCCAGTTTCTATAAATTGCTCTCAAAGCTTTCTTTTTCCTCTGGGAATATTTGCAGATGCACAGGAGTTGCAGGAGACTGATACCATAGTTTATTAGTATTAGGAATTAAATGCATTTTCAACATGTCCTCAGCACAGGAAAGACATGGACCTGTTAGAGTGGGTCCAGAGGAGGCCATGGAGATGCTCCAGGTGCTGGAGCACCTCTGCTCTAGAGACAGGCTGAGCAAGCTGCTGGTGTTAAGCCTGGGGAAGAGAAGGCTCTGGGGAGAGCCCAGCACCTTTCCAGTCCCTAAAGGGGGAATACTAGACAGAGGGAGAGGGAATTTTATAAAGGCAGATAGTGGTTGGACAAGGGAGAATAGTTTTAAACTAAAACAGGAGAGATTTAGATTAGATGTTAGGAAGAAATTCTTTACTCAGAGTGTGGTGAAGTACTGACACAGGTTTTTCAAAGAAGCTGTGGCTACCCCACCCTTGAAGTGTCCAAGGCCAAGTTTGATGGGACTTGGAGCAACCTGGGATAGAGAAAGTGTCTCTGCCCATGGCAGGGAGTGGAACAAGATGAGGTCTAAGATCCATTTCAAACCAATCAGTTCTGGGATTCCATGATTCTATATAGAAACTTGCTCTTGACCTTCAGTGGTATGAGGTCAAGCTATCGGCTAAAACCCCTGTCCTTTTCACAGATAACAAGGATTCAGAAAATCTGAGTTTGTGTACAAATCCAAACCCATGCCTTCCTCTGTGTTCCTATCTTCAGCTAATTTAATCTGTATTCAATTATATCTTGCAGTCCCGTCTCCTGCATTTGCATTTACTGCTGGCAGTAGAAGCGCAAGCTACAGCATTGAATACGAGGAGTATTATGACAATTCTGATGAAGATGATGAAGAATATGAATCCGGGAACTACGATAATGAAAACTATTCTGAATAATAATTTTTATACATCTCTTGTCCAAATATTTTCAACACTGTTATATTTACCAGTAGTCTCTGCTCCCTAAATGGCTCCTCTGATAACTCACATACTCATTTGTGTATCCACCTTCCTGAAATGCAGCTTTGGATGAAGTGTATCATGCTACCAGAAATAAGAACAGTTGTAACATCATATATTAAGACTATGAAAAAAAAAAGCTTCAGCCTGGACCTTTCTACTAATTATGCCAAAGGGATGCAATTTTATATTAATTTTTACTTATCTTGTAATTTCTTTCACACATTTTAATTTGTTGAGCAAAAATGCCAATAGTTAAACAAAAATTTTTAAATTAATTTTCTTTTTTTCTGTAAAGTACTAAGAAATATCAAGAGATTGTTCACATGGCAATAAGCCTAAGTAAGTATGGAGGTTGCAAAACAGTCTTTAAACTCCTTAGTTCATGTTTTCTCGTAAGTTTCAGCAGGATCTTCCTTCTCATTTGAAATTTTCCGTGTGTCATCAAAGGCGAATTATCCGGTCTTGTGGGGGATGATTTTGTTTGCGGTAGTGGGATTTCAAAGTTTATGTTTAAGAAATTGTTTAAAGTAATTGTAATGGTTTGCTCCTATTCACTCCTGTTCAGTTTTCCTAATAGTCTCTCCCCAAAGTTGTTTTTCACCTGTTTTCCTGCCTTTCCCCATATCAGTCCTGGTGTATACCTCCCTTATTTCCAGGTCCTTCCCTGTCCATCCTCCAAATCCTGTCCCTGCAGATTGTCTGTCATTATTTGCTACACCCATTTATCTAGAAGCTTCGTTGTCAGTTATGATATTTTCTTTCACTCATTGGCATATTAAGTACGTACTCTGCCCTTCCCCTTCCCTACTGGCTTTATGTTTACATATATTCACCCCATACTCCTCCTATCTAGCCCTTGATTTGTTGTTAGGCTGTCCGCCCTCTGAGGACAGCCTCCCTTTAAAAGTCGCCCTTTTTCTCAGCTTGGCGTCCTTTGCCTCTGCCCTCCCTTCGAGTTGTTGAGCTGTGTCACCTGTGCTGCTCCCTGCGTGGGGAGAAATAAAGACCGCTCGGAGACGCACGCAAGGGTCCTTCCCTTTTCCTTTGCCTCGATCCGTCGTCATGGGTCCGCCCCAATGTGGTGAGGGCCCAGAGCCGGCGGCCGAGCCCTGCCCGCGCCCACCGGGGCTGAGGCTGTGGCTCGTGGTGCCCACCGAGGGACAGCGGGGCCGGGGCTCGCCGGCAGCCTGCGCCACCCCGGCTCCTGCCACCGGGGCGTGGCGTCATTTCTGTACTGTTCATCAGTACGTGAAGCAATCATGGTCTAAGGCCAGCAAGTACTGCTTTACAGTCACTACTGAAACACAGCCAGAAAAGATTCCTTGTGCATTGAAACCTCTGAGCACTTGTAACAGCTCCTGCATTGCTCCCCAGAGCAATGGCTCCCTCTCAGCAGCCTCGGAGAACTTCAGGGTCTGGGATGTTCCCCCTGGACAGGATGCTGATTAGTGGCATTCCTGCAGTTTCAAGGCAGCAGCTGCTTCGTAGCTCGATGCATGCCCTTCAAACACACTGGGATTGTGCTCTGGAGCCAGGATCTGTCCTTTGTCTGTGGCTGTGAACAAGTTGCCCCATCCCTGAGCCATCAGCATTGCCAGGCTGCTTAAATGGCAGGAAACCACCAGAACACATGAACATTGTTCCAACTGATCCATGAACGAGACAGCAAAGGAGTTGGAGTCAAAAGCACAGCACTTCCAAGGGCTGAGTGAGCACCCTGAGAAATTTCTCCAATTGCTTTTGTTAGCTAATTATGTGAAGGCTGACTCTGAGTTAATGGGTAATAGAAAACACCAACCCTGCACTTACAGTTCTGGTTCCTGCTGGCTGAGGGCAGATGAACAGCAGTAAATTACTGAACACATTCAGGACTAAGGCAGCAGAAGCTCAGGCATCTGCAGGGAAAGTCTTGGTATGAGCCGGCTCCCTGGACCGAGGCACAGTGAACCCTGAACACACAGTGCTGACTGCTGACGTTTCCCCCCCTCTCAGCCCCTAAATTACCAGGCTAGCCCAGAGATCTGAGGTTTTGAGGGGAGAAACATCAGGAGATGGGCAAAGATTTCAAAAGAGGCTCTTACCCCGATGTAGTTGTCCAGCTCTTTTTATTCTGTGATGCCCAGAGGAAAGAGCGGGTTAGGGGTTTATCTAGGCTCTGGAAAGAGAGGGCTTCTTGGCTCTCCACCAGCTCTGTTGGGGCTGGAAGGAGGAGACCAGGCTTATCTGATCAGAGTCACAGAGGTCTGGGGAATGGGGGAAAGACATAGCACAAGCGCACTGTAACACCTCCCCCTTATTTGTTAAACAAGGTTACAGGAATTCACTGGGCTCAATTCAACCCTGAGTATGGCTTTCCCACCACCTACAGTTGGTGGCGTAGTCAGACCTCCTTAGGTTTGCCAACTCTATGTGGTTGACTTCTGAGGTAGAAGGTATGAGACCATTGATAGCTTTGAAAATCAGGTGACGCAGGATCCTGAACGCCAAGTGCTGTGCTCCAGGACGGTTTCGATGAATGGAGATGAGAGATCTCTGAAGGTTGCTCTTAGAATATAAGGTTTGTTGGGGATGGTGAAAGGCCTTGCTTGGAGCTGCCAGATGCAGCAGGTGGCAAGGCCTGAGGTGATGGGGGAGAGGAGAGACAAGGGGTAGAGAGGATGCTCTAGGAGAGGGTGGAAGTTCCAAGAGAGCGGGGATTCCAAGAGAGTGTCTGGCCCCTCGGAGATCCCTTATCAGAGGGCTTCAAGGTGGACTAGAACAAGACTTGGGCCAATGGGGTCACAGACACTTGATGTTTCAGGGGAGGGTTACAGGTGTGGGATGAACCATACATTTTGGGGGTTGAGATGGAACAGTTCGATTGACTTTTGGACCTATCTGTAGGTAAGGGTATTGTCCAGCCAGCAGGGGGGATTGTTTTCATCCTGGCTGTACTATTGTAAACCTTTTGCCAGGCAATTATATTTATCCATCCTTCCCAACAGCCAAGGTTACAAGGAACAGAATAACAAGGAGTAATAAAATTGATCTAACAATAGATGTCCACCACCCCATGAATCCCCAGCCCTTGAACAGTTCTTTGAACCAATCCTCAGATTCTTGCTTCACTTGTCTGATCAGGCTGTTCATGCTTCAAAGGGCAGCATGGATGTTTGGAGCTTTTGAAGTCAGGTCCATGCAACAAAGTCCTTCAAATTCCTTGCATTCATGTCCATGCAGGAACAAAAGGAAATCTATTGCAGCATGATTTTGCAGTGTGGCCTGTCTAGTAATTTCCTCGTCTTCTAGGAGAGAGCTGATGGCAGCAGATGTTAAGTTTGCCTGTTTGACTACCCAGCACTCTAGGTGGCCCAATTCACCTAAAGCCTTGGCTGCTGTGACCCATGGAAGGAACAGGGACACAGCAACTCTTTTTGACTTGGCCCAATGAAAAATTTCTGAGTTACAACTTGGGTCCAGATTGTCTGCACTCCTCTTTTGAATTTTGTTTGCCGATTTGTTTTTGTGAGTCTATTCGCCAATTAGAGTTTGGTGGGTGTCAAGACGGACAGCCTCCCGATTGTACATGGCCCTCCTAAAAGCCAAGACGGAATTCCTGCCCACGCCCGATCACCACAAATCAAGAACAATCCTTTAGGGAGACCTTTGGGACTTGAGTGAGATGGGTTGTCTGCCCCAATATGGCTCGTGTTCTGACACCACCTCCTTGCAGTGAACTCCCCATGATGTTGTTTTATAACGTGGTACTCGTCAGTGTTGGAAGGTTTTGGGAGCACCATAAAATGTACACAGTAAGCTGCAGGAGAAAAACCCAATAGTGCCAACTCTTGGGGTTCCTGAGCCATCCTGGGCAAACCTCTCAACCACTCCTCCAAGGATTTCAGGATCGCCCCAACTTGCTTCTGATCTTTGTATGGTCGGGGAGTATGTGATTCTGGGATTTCGTTGGACCTATCTTTGTTCAGGCCTGCTGGAAATTCTCTAGCCTGCCATGGAATTCCTACCAGACCAGTGGACATAGGGTCCTTTGCTGCTGCAGTGGACAAGCAAATGTTTTCCTGCTGTAGTGTCTGTGCCAGAGTCACCCAGACGTTTTGGCGTGGCTGAGGGATGATCCATGCAGCTGCCTGACTGTTCAGCATTAGCAGGATGACAACTTGGATGGGGTTCATCACAGGGTTGAGTGGGAGGTAGGTTTTCTCTAAAAGGGAAAAACAAACATTTTAAGAACATGTTAAAGTTTGTTTCTGCCGGAAGGAATTCACATTTAGGAAAATTATTCTTCTTCCATTTGGCGGCATCTTCTCTTTGAAGCATCAGCTACTTGCTTCTCATCCCCTTCTGTCTGACCTGGATTCTTGGGGACAAAAGGTTTCACCCACTTCTGGGGAATCCACCGAGGGCCTGAGGGAGTAGCTACACACACATAGCCACGACCCCAGGTCAGGAGTTCATAGGGACCCTTGGTTTCCCAAGTTTCTGGATCCCTAATCAAGACCGGTGGATGTTGAGACAATTTGAACTGGTTGCCACGGTTAAAGTGACATACAACAGGTGGACTCATGTTTTCAAATGAACAGTTCAGAAAATTGATGGTAAACATGGCTTTGCAGAGCTTGTCTCATGGAGACATCCACGGAGCTGAACTGCTCTGTCTTTTCAATACCTGTTTGAGCGTCTGGTGTGCACGCTCGACTACACCTTGACCTGTGGGGGAGTGGGCGATGCCAGTTTTATGTTCCACTCCCCACTGCTGGAGAAATTCCAGAAACTCCTTGGATATATATGCTGGGCTATTATCTGTTTTAATCATTTTTGGAACCCCCAATATTGAAAATGCTTGCACTAAGTGCTGTTTGGCATGAGCAGCCTTTTGTCCTATATGGGCAGAGGCATACACTGCACCTGAGAATGTGTCCACGCTTACATGAACGCATTCAAGGCTGAATGTGTGTGATGTCTGCCTGCCACACCTCACAGCTGCTAAGGCCTCTGGGGTTTACCCCCATGCCCATCGATGGCACAGCCTGGAGCTGGCAATTGGGACAGTTGGTCACAATGGCTCGGGCCTGACTCCGTGTAAGCTGGAACTGTCGAATCAAACCTGGCACATTCTGGTGGTAATGTTCGTGGCTCAGCTTTGCCTGTTGGAAAACATCAGGGAGACGTGCTTTTTCGACTGGTGCAGCAAGGGAGTCTGCTTTGCGATTCCCCTCTGCAATCTCACCTGGCAAATCAGTGTGTGACCTCACATGCATCACAAAGAATGGATGCTCTCGGTGAGAGATTAAATAAATCAGCCTTGAGAGCAACCTGAAGAGATGTTCATTCTCTATTTCTTTGAGCACAGCCTCCTCCGCCCTGGACACTATACCTGCCACATAGGCAGAGTCTGTCACCAAGTTGATTGGCTCAGAAAACCTCTCAAAAGCTCTCACCACTGCAGCCAGTTCAGCCACCTGGGGGGATCCCTCCACAAACTTGACATCAGCTTCCCAATGCTGAGTCTGTGGATTTCTCCAAGTCATCACCGACTTGTGGGAAGCCCCAGAGGCATCAGTGAACACTGTGAGAGCCCTGAGCGCCCTCCGGCTCCTTTTCTCTTGAGGAATAAGGTGGAATTCCTCATTGAACAACTTGTGAGACGGGGCATGGACTGATATTAGTCCCCTGTAGCTGTCCAGAGATAATTGGAGACTGGCACTGCTCTGGAGCAAATGCTCAAACATCCCTTTGGTCAGTCTCTCAGGAGAGTTCCTTCCCTCCTCAGAAAGCCTGACTGGAAGGTGAATACATGCAAAGTCACACCCTGCTAATTCACACAACCTCACCCTGGCCTTCTGAATCAGCTTTGCTATCAGCTCTTGTGGCTTAGTGATGGTTTTGGATCTTTGGTGCGATAGGAAAACCTGCTCTATGACTAAGAGTGGATCCTTCTGCCCCTCGGCCCATTGGAAAATCAACCCGTGCAGGTGTGGCAGCTTTCCTAGAACAATGAACTGGAAAGGCATGTTTGGGTCACACCGATGTGCCTGCCTTTCTGACAAGGCCTTCTGTACCTTTTCGATTGCTGTCTTTGCCTCTGGGGTCAGTTTCCTGGGGGAGGCCAGCTCCCTCTCCCCCTTTGGTAAATTGAAGAGAGGGTCTAGATCCTCATTTGTGAGGCCTAGCCAGGGCCTTACCCAATTTAAAGACCCACACAACAAGTGGAGGTCTGCTAGTGTTCTGAGGTTGCAATTGATCTCCAATTTCTGAGGGACAATAGTCCTTGCAGAGATTTCCAGACCCAGGTATCTCCAAGGTGGCATCCTTTGAACTTTGTTTTTCTTCAATTGAAATCCAACAGAGGTTAAAATTTTAACCTCTGTATTGGAGTATAGAGTCATTGGGTCCTCACACAAGCACATCATCACAAGCACAGTGCAGGATGATGGCATCCTTTCTCTCTGCACGTACTGGAGACAGCAGCGATGCTACATACTGTTGGCATATGAAAGGACTGGATTTTAGACCCTGGGGCAAAACTTTCCAGTGATAGTGTTTCACTGGGGCTTCCCGATTGATGGTGGGAACTGAGAATGCAAACCTCAGGGCACCTTCAGGGTGCAATGGAATTTGGAAAAAACAGTCCTTGATATCTAGGACAGCCAATTGCCAATCTTGAGAGAGCATTGTTGGACTAGGCATCTGTCATGGTTTGACACGGGAAGAGAATTTTTTTTAGAAGGAAGAGGTCCATGCAGTCAGGGGTCAAGTTTAGATACTGACACTTGGGGTGACCAATTGAAGGTGGACACGCCTCTGAGAACACAGAGGGGTTAAAAGCGGAATTCCCAGGAGGACTCGTCCTTCTTTGGTTCCGGTCACTGCATGGTACGGACCTTCCCCCCCCAGCCCGGGCTGGGTGGGGGAGGGGAGCCATGCGGCCTGCAGAGGTAGGCCAGGAGGTAAAGGATCAGAACCGGCTGGGTCAGCTCCTGCGGATGGAAGGGTGGAGAAATCTGGGATGTTTTTGTTCCCCCCCCCTCCCTAAGCCAGAGGGAAAAGGGATAGAGAGCCAGCAGACACCTGGGAGTTTGCCGGCAGAGGAGAAGGAGAAGGTGGGGGGGAAGATGCCCAGCGTGGGAGACTAGAGAAAGAGTCCTGGGCTGAGATTGCAGCCGTCCGGGGAGTCCGGGACTTTTAACCCTTTCCTGTGAAATGAAGGCTTTATGAAATATTACTCCTCCTGAATTTGAAGAAAAGAGAGACAGCCTGAAACCTCAGATGTTCAGAGAAGAAGGTTGGGGGCAGATGATAGAGTGGCCTTTGGCTGGACTCTGCTTGTTTACCATAGACTGAACCACTCCTTCTTTCAAGAGGGACTGCATTTTAGGGGGATGCACTGGTGAGCCAAGAGACCTTCTTCAGCAACTACCAGTTTTGGAGTGGACAGAGAGAGCTGAGGAGGGTGTGAGGATGCCCTCCATCTTCAGAGAGGAAGAGAAGGCGATCTCCGTCTTTTGGACCCTCGGCCCCAGGGGAAAATGGGGGGGACTCTAGTCCCGAATTGTGATACTGGACTGTTGTTCCTGGTGGTCCTTGGCAAAGCATCCTTAAAGGGGCCCTATAAGCAGTCTCTGTCCATGCCCGGTGGTGAGAGCACTGTGACATGGAGAGGAGAATGTCACACTGGTCGGTGTGTCTGGGCAGTGCCACGTGTGACATTGGAAACACAAGAGGTGGCAGCTGTGTTTCCTGGGGGTCTATGGTGCAAGGGGACTCCTCTCTTCCCCGATGGACTCAGTATTGATTATATTGAAGGGTGAAAACTTGATTAAGGATCCAAATGGGTCTCGCTGGGGTTTGGTGGAGTTGGGTGGAGGGAGGAGAAATGTTTTGGAAGGTTTTCATTTCAAATTTTGTGTGTTTTTTTTCTTCCCTTTCTTTTCCTTTAATAGTAGTAGTAGTAGTGTAATAAAGTTTTTCCTTTGTTATTAAGTTTGGCCTGCTTTGCTCTGTTCTTGATCACATTTCACAGCATTTGATTGGTAAGTTGTATTTTCATGGGGCGCTGGCATTGTGCCAGCGTCAAACCATGACAGCATCCCTGGTTGGAGTGGACCCATGTCCTCTACAATTTTATTTCTCTGAGATTGTGGAGCAATCTCCATTCCTTCCCAGGCTTCTTTACTACAAAGACTGGGAAATTCCAAGTGCTGTCTCTGGTAGGTGTCCTTGAGCTAACTGCTCCTTCACAAGTTCCTCAAGCGCCTCAAGTTTCTCAATACTCAAAGGCCACTTTGCTACCCACCTTGGGGTGTTATCCAACCACTTTAACTTGTGGGCAGGGCGCACCACAGTGGCTACTTCCAAAAATCCTGGGGTGTCTTAGGATTGATTAACTGGACTCCCCACTGGGACATGGTGTCTCTCTCCCACAGCAGAGCCTTATTGTCTGCCACAAATGGGCAAACATTTGCAAATTTCCCATCAGATCCCTCAATTTGCACAACATTTTTTTGAAATCTTTGCCAATGTGGTTCCTCCTATGCCCTGAAGTTTGCCTGCCACAGGTTATAACTCCCAATGTGATGGCCACGTGGTTTTAGGTATCACCGTGATGTCTGCGCCTGTGTCCAGAACCCCTTCTACCTAAAGGTGCTCTGAACCATGGGCTAAGTTGCATGCCATCGAGGGTCTATCCTCTCCTACCATCTCTGCCCAGTAGACTTCTGGTGATTTTCCTTCTACTGTTATTTCTACTGGGATGGGAATGGCTTGGGCCAAAATTTACCCTTTTTCTAGGTAAAATGGAGGGTGTGAGCATCGTGCCAACAGCATAAGGCTTGATATTTTTCCCTTAGTAGTCATGGGAGCTATTTCAATCTCTGAAGGTGTGTGTGCTGTATCTCCAATGACAAAATACTGTCCGGTTCCATTTGGTACACCTGCAGGTCCTGTGAGTTGTTTGACAGGTCCACTATAATGACTTCCCAATCAGTGAATCTGAAATGAAATCCTTTGGCAGTCGCTAGGCAAGGTCTGCCTAGCAGCTGCCAAACCTTGTTAATTGTACATTTGACATTTTTATTTTTCTGTCCCCCCCCAGTATGAGTCATGCCCTCCCCCTTATTTGTTAAGAGAGAGGTGTTTTCTCGTGTGAGTCCTGCTATATTTATATCTTTGTGCATAGTTGTTTTAGCAGTGGGCATGTGCTGTACACTCAGTTTTTTTGTTTGTTGAACTTTCTCTGGTTCTGGTTTTGAGGAAAGTTTCTGGCAAAGTGTCCTGGTTTCTTGCAACGCAGGCAGATGATGTTCTGCAGCTGGTCTGATGACATTGGTTGGCTCCTTGGACCTGGTGCGGCCGGGCAGCAGGCTGTAGTTGTGCAGATGTTGTATGTCTGTCAGGGGTATCGGACAGCTCTGCTCTCCTGGCACAGGCGTCAATCATCTGAGCAAGACTAGGTGATGGGTTGAGAGGAAGGCTGAGGATAATTCTACAGCAGGTCTCATTTGCATTCCTCTGAGCCATTTCTTTAAGCAGCTCTGTCTGTACCATAGGGTCCTGCACCTGTCTTTCGACTTGGGTTCTCAAGTGATCCACAAACTGCAAAAAACTCTCTGAAGGAAACTGTTTAATGTAAAGATAGCTGCCCTTAGCCTCAGTTACTGGTAATTGATAAAATGTTTTTTCTGCAACGTTACAGATTTTTTTCAAAACTGACCTAGAGTTTGTTTTTCTGGGCAGTGCATATCCCCTGTGCCGCAGAAATGATCTATTGTAATAGGGTTACCATCATTGTCACTGGCGTCACTGGGTGTTTGTTGTATTTCTTGTTAAAGCTGGCTTCCATTTATTTTTCCCATATCTCATATTCAGAAGGTGTTAGTAAACATTTAAATAAATCAGTGATATCTTTCGGTACCATTTCATTTGAATTAAAGGTAGCCCTTATCATGCCTTTAAAAATTTCACTTGTCCTTCCAAATTCTCTCTGTATTTTACAAATCTCTGTTTTGTCTTTATATGGTAGTGGTTGATAAACTCTGGTACCGTTTCTCCTATCTAGGTATACAACAGGTGCTACAGATGGCATTAATTGATTTCCAATGTCTATAGAGGCAGGGGGGTTTGCCCCCGCCACCCCCTGGGTCCTGGTGAGAAGCAGCTCGCCCCCCCTTTCCTGGGCTACTGGTGCCATTGGGGAAACCCAAGCCCCGCCGGTCTGTGGACTGCTGAGCTGCTCTGCCCTGCCCCCGCAGTGTCCGGGCTGGGAGCTGTGCCGGGACCGGCCCCAGCCCTGTTCCCGAGGCAATGCGGAGGAAGCATTGAGAAGGAGGAGAGGGGAGCTGTCGAGGCCGGGAGGGATTGGGGAAGGGGTGGGTGGGTGAGGGGAGGAAAGGTTGTGAGGAGACGGGACAAGCACGTGGCTGCCATCATTATGCTGCCACATGTGTTTCTCAGCACTGCAACATCCTCAGGGCTCTGGGAAGAAAAGTTTTCGGTTTTGGAGAAATCCGGACTATATTTCTCAGAAGAGCCAGGTGTTACAGGGGGGTACAGGGTGGGTAAAGCGATATCAGGGCTGGGATATTGAGGAGGTGGGTAGGGGGGTGAAAAGGGGTTATTCAGACTGTTAGTCTGTTTCTGTATGCTCTTTTCTGCTTCTAAAATCCGTTTTCGAGCTTGTAAAAATATCGGAATAAATAGAGAAGCTTTATGTTCACCATTTTCAACTTTTAAAGTTAATATCTGTCCAATTTGGCCCCAAAATGAAAGCGAATTCATTTTCTGCACAGTAACATTTGGTATTTCTGTTTTCAGCCAGCATACAAAATGCAGTAGAAGCTTATTTCGGAATGATACATTGTTTAAAATATTGTTAAGGTGTTTTAGTGTGCTATTTTGTTACTGAACACATTCAGGACTAAGGCAGCAGAAGCTCAGGCATCTGCAGGGAAAGTCTTGGTATGAGCCGGCTCCCTGGACCGAGGCACAGTGAACCCTGAACACACAGTGCTGACTGCTGACGTTTCCCCCCCTCTCAGCCCCTAAATTACCAGGCTAGCCCAGAGATCCGAAGCCTTGAGAGGAGGAACATCAGGAGATGGGCAAAGATTTCAAAAGAGGCTCTTACCCCGATGTAGTTGTCCAGCTCTTTTTATTCTGTGATGCCCAGAGGAAAGAGCGGGGCAAAGAGACTGAACAGGAAGGGTTAGGAGTTTATCTAGGCTCTGAAAAGAGAGGGCTTCTTGGCTCTCCACCAGCCCTGTTGGGGCTGGAAGGAGGAGACCAGGCTTATCTGATCAGAGTCACAGAGGTCTGGGGAATGGGGGAAAAGACATAGCCCGAGCACACTGTAACAGAGCACCAGCTGGATTCATGGGGACAGGGAGCCTTTAAGGGCACTGTACACACACACTGTGTAGGATTTTTAATGCATATACACCGCCTCACAAATTCTTCTTTTAATGTGCTATTTGTGCCTTGTTTGCTATCAGAAAGATTTTTCTTTTCAATTTGAAATTCTTTAAGAAATTGACTATAGACAGTGTTTGCCCTGAGGTATTATTGACCTCTGTCCAGCAAACAACCAAAGAATAATTTATCTCAGGCTTCATGGGGCATTGTCAGCTTATGAGAAGGAAGTGTGTCATTGTGTTATTGAAAAAGATTAATTAGTTTTTATTAGGAATAGGAAGTGGCTTCATATTTACCTACTGATTTTGTTTTTATGGACTCTTCCTGGTCCTCTTGGTAATATGTTAATAACTTTTTTTTTGCTTATCTACTACATATTAACTTAAAATTATCTGATAGAAATTACTGATTACTTTATGAAACTATTTAATATGCAGACATATCCTCAAGATCATTTGTGATCTGCATTGCAAATTAATTAATTAGATTACTATAATAATCACTAAACGGTGCAATATAGATTGGTATAATATAGTATACGGCACAGAAAATAATCTTGAAATCATTAGCCATAGAAAAAGATTAGAATTCTTTAGAGCCTTTTGCTGTTATTAATGGAAAATGAAAAACAGAAAGAAAAGAATGTTTGAATGAGAAAATGTGCAGCAGAACTCTAGCACATATCAGTTAGCAAGTGCCTGTCCTAATGGAGTATGTCTATTTAAGAAAAGCTAACAGTCCCAGAACAAAGAATTCTAAATTAAATATGTTGCATTTCTCTCTCTGTGCATTTTTAATATATATTTAATAAGTTATTGTAAATTAGCAGCCATTCCTTTCAGTAACAAAATTGCATTTTAGGAAAAATATCAGTGTGATGCAAAAAAACAAAAGGAACACTGATACCCTGAACAATTCTTAGTTTCTTTTTTTGTAGGAGGGGACACAAATGGCTGGTTTTGTGTATATGCTTTAATAAAGTAATTTATTGTTAAATTTTAAAAAGCTTGGAGAAGGTTCAGTCCTCTCTAAGCAGTAGACTGGAATGGATCTCATTGTGAATGCATTACCTGTAGCACATAACCCAAAGGAACAAGCAAGTTTAAGAAGTGAGGTTTACTCCGCCCAGCAGGTAATGAGCCAGACTTGAGCTGAAAATGCTGTATTAGGCCTGGTACTGTATTTTCCAAAGCAGACCTAAAGCCTTCTTTAATTGAGCTTCCACAGAAGACTGTTAGACTTTGTGACATGCAAGTCTGAACTTCATGGCACAGCTTCCTCCTGTCACACAAGCACCTTCACTGTATCATTTCCCTCTCCCTTGTGAGGGAAATGAATTGTACAGAAGTTACTAAAGAAATTCCACTGCTTGATGCAGAAGTTCCTTTGGGCAGGACCCTGACATAGGCTGGGGTATTTTCACAATCTAATATTATTACTTGCTGTGTTCAAGTTGTGTCAGCTATTAGTCTAGGAATCCATTAATTCTTTAGCTGGAGCAATTTTTCCCCTTAAAATAATCAGGATATAGCTGACAGAAATTTGCTATAGAAAGGCAATTGTCTGTGTTCCAGAGATTCAAATTATTCAAGTGATGGTTAAAGCGGGTGCCAGGGCTGCCCTGTGCAGCTGAACACAGTGTGGGCTCCCTGCCTGCCCTGTGGAACAGCTTTGTGCTCTCCCTTATGTCCTTGCCCAGCCATCACCTTGGGCAGAAAACCCAGGCCAGGGGGACAGACATTGCTGGCCAGGAACAAACACACTCCAGACAAGCTGGAAATTGGCTCATCCTGCAGGAAGCCAAGTGTTGCTGTAGCTCTCTCCACAGATAGCAACAGGCACAAATTTCCCAGGCATTGTCCAGGGGAAGGCTGTTGTCCTGGTTTAGGGCAAATTTGGGAGAAAAACCACTGGAAGGAGCCCCCAGAAAACAAACCCCCACGGCCCCTCCACCTGGTTTGGGAAGTATTTTCTCAGAGAGAAGTGGAAAAGAATCTGTTTATTTAACAAACAAAACACTCCCCGGCACCAGAAAATGAACAACACCAGATGACAAAAAAACTCTTTCACCACTCTGAAGAGATGACAAATCCAGAAAGTCTCTCCTGGGAGTGGTCGCCCAGGTCTGGGTGCTGGGAATTGCTCTGGGCACTGGGGATGGCTGCTGCAGATCACAAAATGCAGACTCTTGGTGTTCCTCAGTGTTTCCCAGGTCCCAGTCTGGAGCAGGTTGGAATAATATTCAGGAAAGGGAAAGGGGAAAAAAAACCAGTCCAGGGAAAAAAATTGGACTGCTTAGCTAAACTTACAAGCAAAAGCAAAGGCAAAAGCAGAAGCAGGAGCAAGAGCAAGCCAGCAAAGCAAAGCAAGCCAGCCAGCAACAGCCTCTTCTAGACAACAGATCATGGCAGGAGGTGAGCTGGCTGATAACAATACAAAACAAACCTTCACTTTCAGAGTCAGTTCTGAAAGCACAGAACATAATATCAAACATAGAGAAAACATGACTGGGGATACAAACACCATAACGTCACCCCAGGACATTCCACCCCTTATCACCATATCGTCAACATAATGTAAAAACTTAATCAAGTAGAAACTTCCATCTTTCACTTACTCATACACATTTCCTTCTATTTCACTTGCTCAAACTTTGACACACATTTCCTTCTGTCTCATGTCTGTGTGTTTTCATGCACAGACATTGGCAGTAACATCCAGCAAACAGTGATATTTGCACATGAGTTTCACCCCACAATCAGATCTCCCTGAGGTACACATTGTGTTGCTCCATCTCTCTGCATTATACACCATGTACAACCTGGTCCCTGAGCAAAGACAATCCCATGAATGGGTTTGTCTGTATTTGAGGCAGAATTAATCCACACTGATTTCCCTAACAAACCTCTGACATGTGCCACTGGGACTTTATCTCCATTTACTATATTCAGGGACTCAGACTAGGCAGGACCTGCTCGATTGGTGGAACCTCGTCTGTTAACTAACCAGGTGGCCTTTGCTAAATGTTGCTCCCAATTTTTGAAAGATCCCCCACCCAATGCTTTTAAGGTGGTTTTTAACAGTCCATTGTACCTCTCCACTTTGCCTGCAGCTGGTGCATGGTAGGGGATGTGGTACACCCACTCAATGCCATGTTCCCTAGCCCAGGTGTTGATAAGGCTGTTCTTGAAATGAGTCCCATTGTCTGACTCAATCCTCTCAGGGGTACCATGCCTCCAAAGGACCTGCTTTTCAAGGCCCAGGATGGTGTTACGGGCTGTAGCATGAGACACAGGGTAGCTTTCCAACCATCCAGTGGTGGCTTCTACCATTGTGAGCACGTAGCGCTTGCCTTGGCGTGTCTGGGGCAGTGTGATGTAGTCAATCTGCCAGGCCTCCCCATACTTGTACTTGGACCACCGCCCACCATACCACAGGGGCTTCACCCGCTTGGCCTGTTTGATGGTAGCGCATGTCTCACAGTCATGGATCACCTGAGAAATACTGTCCATGGTTAAATCCACCCCTCGGTCTCGTGCCCACTTGTAAGTGGCATCTCTACCCTGATGGCCTGAGGCATCCTGGGCCCATGGTGCTAGGAACAACCCCCACTTGTGTTCCAAATCAAGGTCTATCTTTGATACCCCTATCTTTGCAGCCTGATCTACCTGCTGATTGTTTTGCTGCTCTTCATTAGCTCTGCTTCTGGGGACATGGGCATCCACATGGCGAACCTTCACAGGTAGCTTCTCTACCCGGGTAGCGATATCTTTCCACTCTTCAGCAGCCCAAATTGGTTTTCCTCTACACTGCCAGTTAGCTTCTTTCCACCTCTCTAGCCACCCCCACAGAGCATTGGCTACCATCCATGAATCAGTGTAGAGGTAGAGCTTTGGCCACTTCTCCCTTTCTGCAATGTCTAGGGCCACTCAAACGGCTTGGAGTCCAACAAGCTGGCTTGATCCACCTTCTCCTTCAGTGGCCTCTGCACCCAGCATGTGGGACTCCATACAGCTGCTTTCTATTTCCAATTCATCCCTACGATGCGACAGGAACCGTCAGTGAAGAGAGCGTAACGTGTTTCCTCTGCTGGCAGTTGGTTGTATGGTGGAGCTTCTTCAGCCTGTGTCACTGGTTCTTCTTCATCTGTGACACCAAAACTTTCACCTTTGGGCCAATTTGTAATTACTTCCAAAATCCCAGGGCGATTCAGTTTACCAATATGAGCGCACTGCGTGATGAGAGCAATCCACTTTCCTCTCCGCTGGGGCCAACTGGGGGAATGATCCTTTCACTGACAGCCACCACTGGTTCCTTCCCCCACCACACCGCAGGGTGGGGTGACATTGCGCCCCGCAGCTCCCTACGGGCTTCCCAGCACATGCACAGGAAGGACCGGTGCCTTCAGCAGTTCCACTTTCATGGCCAGCAATTATTCCAACCAGGTCGCTCCTGCCCCTTTGCCTTCGCAGCACAAGAGGGACCATCGCTTCCTCCTCCTCCTCGTGTAGCGTGTGGATCGGCCCCGCTGCTGGGTCTCCCACTGCCTGCACCTGTTTTAATGATAAGATAGAAGTAGATATTCTACAGGTAAATCATCTTCCTGACCATTCTAAGTCAGCATCTGATTGAGGTTCTGTTTGACAACTAGCAGATTGCTAAGGGAACCTCTTGAGCTGTGTTTGTTCTCCTTCCTGCAAAGGGCCCTGCAGAGGACTACAAACACTGCCTTTTTTCTTTAAACAGAAAAAGCTTAATTGTTGCCACAGCTCTCTCCACTGAGAGCAACAGGCACAACTTTCCCAGGCATTGTTCTGGGGAAGGCGGTGAGAAGATCAGGGAAAGAATGAGAAACAATTCTTACCTTCACTTGCTGCACCTGTTGTTGTGAGCATGTGGAATGTGTTATAGAGATTTGTTTACCAAAGGGTGATTTCTTGATTGGCCACTGGTGATGGTGTTTGGATTCAATTGACCAATCTGGTCAAAGTTGTATTGGACTGTTGGCAAGGGTGATGGGTTTTTCTTAAGAGTATAGGATAGTATAATATAATAAAGCAATTTATCAGCCTTCTGCAATCATGGAGTCAGTGCTAATTATTACCCAGTGAGGACCCATGCTACGATGGCCCAGCTCTCACTCACACTTATGTACATATTCTATCCACAGACTCTGCTCTTGAACTATTTATTTACTAACCCCATTTCCATCATTTTCCTTCAGACAAACAATTAATGAAGGCTTTTTGTATAAAAGCACATGGTTCAGTGATTCAACTGTGATAGTTCATGTACAAAGAAACCACTCTTCCTATCCCATTAAATTGTCATAATAATTGCTTCTCAACCTTACTGCTGAAGATACAGCAGCAAATACAGCCAGTTCATGTTTTCCTTCCAGGTATAAAGCAATTCCCATTTCCAGAAACATTCTACCAGTGTGGGTCCCTTCTCTGGGGCTATCAGGCTTCACATGGGAATCTTTGCAATGTGGGCAATGAGGCCCACAGGGAAACACCAACTACTCAGCCCTTTATCGTCGCGAAGCTCCAGCCGCACTGGTCCGGGGGGAGCTGGCACCACCCGCGTCCCCACCGCCCCCGCATCGCCTCCGCCCGTGTCCGCCCCCGGTCCGCCCCGCCCGGCCCGCACACTGCGCACCCCCGGCCAGCCCCAGCTCTGCCGCTGCCCGCGCAGGGCCCGCCCGCTCGGAAGGATGCGCCGCTCGGAAGGATGCGCCGCTCGGAAGGATGCGCCGCTCGGAAGGATGCGCCGCTCGGAAGGATGCGTTGCGCGTTCAGGTGGGCGCCCGGCGGGTGTGTGCCGGGACCTGGGGCTGGTCGCTGGGGCGGGCCGGGCGGTGCGGGGCCGTCCGTGGGGACGGGCCAGAGCTCGGGGGGAGGAGGAAGGGCGGTGCTGAGGTCCGCAGTTCTGCGCTCAGGTGGGGCGGGGCAGGGGCCACGGGATGCGCTGGGCCGGCCGGGCAGAGGGGCCGAAGGTGTCCGGAGCCGCCCTGCCCAAGCAGCTGCGGCGGGACCGGGGCCAGCGGAGCCGAGCCGGCGGCCCCGGCTGTGCTGCGGGGGCGGGACACGCGTGGGGCCGGGACACGCGTGGGGCCGGGACCGACGGCGCTCCTGTGCTCCCACCGCCCTGCTCCCAGCGCTCTCCTCTCGGCTGGGACCGCGGCGGCTCCACGCCGCGGGGAAGCGGCCGCACCTGCTCCTCCGCGCTGCTGCTCCCTGAAGGCAGTGCTGGGCTCCTGCGCTACTTCTTCCCCGAAAACCAGAGGCTGCAGAATTTGTCCGAGATGAACATCAGCCCCTGAAACGGCCTCGAATGACTGGGAAAGGAAGCGGGGACGGGAAAGGACTTCGGGAGACACCCACTGATGTGTCCCGTGTTGGAATGTGCCCGGCATCCCTTGTGGCTTTGCTCCACTGATAGCAGCAAGGCTCTGGCAGCGTGAGAGAGGTCATTTTTGGCATTTATTTAAATACTTGAGTACAAGGCATGGCATGTAAAAGGACCACTAAGATTAAATTTTTTTTCCCTCAACTGTGGCAATTCAGGAGTTATGCCTGTGAAGTTGCTCTTGGGTAGAGCTGGTTGAACTTTCTTAATAGAGTGTTTTCAGTCAGCAAGTGTTGTGTAAAAGAAAGCATTTGTGGGAATTTTTCAGTGTCAGCAAAGCTTCGATTAGGAGCATCCCTGGTTTCCTGCCAGTTTGCTTGGCTCCATTGCTGCCTGCCTGGTGGGCTGCTGCAGAGCTGGGCCTCCAGCATTTCTGATTCTTGGTACTTTGACAGGCTGCTAGGAGAGATGCCTGGGGCTTCAGGGAGCTGGAGAGGGGGGACTAGAACTATCCACAGAATTTTGTTCACCTTATTCTTGAGTGTTATGAGAATATGACAAATGTGTATGTGGGAGAAAATAGTATCTAATGTTTTCCATTAGGATGCAAATCTGTTTCTTAGAAAAAGCTCCTGTTCCTTGTGATCAAAAATGCCACTTCTTGTTCAGGTCTATTTCTACTCCCAAATCAGTTAAAGCAGCCGGCATCTATCTAACTGCTGGACCATCTCTGTTGACACAATTGTTTTCTTAGGAATCACCTTTCTGCCGTTGATAAGGGTTTGAGCAAAGGAGGTGTCTGAAGCTAGTTAGAGCATAATTTCTACCACTGCAAAGTCCATTACCCAGTGGGAAGTGAAGACGGAATTGAGAGCATTCATAGGGTCTCTTGCCTGTGAAAACTTGAAAAGAGTTGGCTGTGAGACCTGCTGTTCCAGAGTGAAATAATCAGTGCCCACCGTATGGGACCAGAATGAATTATTACTGTTTTACCTGCCAGTGTTCTGTGAATTCAAAAACTGCTGTCATGTGTCCTAGAATAATGACTGTGTATGTAATGTACTTTACGTTGCTAAATGTTTAACTGTATTTAATGTTAATTATTTTACTAACCATAGGAATTCTTAAAAAAAAAATCCATGGCTTTAGTTTCTATTAGAACTGTTAAGCTCATATCCTTTATAGAAAACTCGCATTGCTAATCTTAAAATGCGTAATTACAGGAAATTACATTCTGAACTATGTAGCTTCTCAACCCAAACTGGTTCTTTTTGTCATCAAGCTCTTATTCATATCTTTTCTAAAATTACAAATTAGGATTGCGTAATGTGCTGAAAAATCAGCTCATCTTCAAAGACATTATTGCTGATGTAAAAAAAAAAAGTTTTGGCAGTAAGAAACAACTGTTCACTTCTGCCATTTTGTTAGGTTTTTTTGTTTGGACCTCTTAATTTATAGCTATGGGCATGTTATGTTCTTTGGTTTCAAACTGGGGCAGAAAAAGTGTGAAGTGCATTGCTTGAAACAGATTGTCCCATAGGGAAAGACCAGGGTGGGTTTGCTGCCTGTGTGAGGTTGTGGGGTTTGATGCCTCACAGAATTCATCGTGTTGTCACAGCTTTTTTTTGGTTTTCTTTTTCAGAGCACTCCTTCATAGTGTGGTTGTAAAATAGCAACCCTTGTTGTCAAGCCATTCTGTTTAATGCTTTCATTTTTCTTCAGCCCCTGTAGAAAGACATTTCTGATACATGTCTGTGTGAAGGTTAAGCCTTTCTCCACTTCTGATGAGATAAAGCAATGGGAAAATTTAAGGTATTTGGCAATTTACTTGCAGCATGATCCATTATGTGTGTATATGTTGGTGATCCTGCTAACTCATCAAGGAAGTATGAAGTTAACAGTTTTTGTTTTTTGCCAGTGAGATTCTCATTTGCTTTTCAGTCTTACTTTGTAATACTGTTCAAGTTAATGTACTTTTTGAATTACTTTGGGAATGTCTAATAAAAGATAAGTTGCAATAATCTGTTTATTAAAAACAAACTCAAGTACACTTCTCCACCATTTTGCAGTTATTTTTATGAATGTACTGTAATTGGAGTTTGCATTTATTATTAAAATTATTGCAGTGTGACTCTTCAGTGTGCAGCTCATTAAAAACAGTGATTTAAATACAAAGTATAGTACCGTAAGGTATTTCTTTAGTTAAATTAAGAATTTCTGCAAAAAACAAAATTAAACCATACATCTAGTGAATTAAATTTTATATAAAAACTGAAGAAATAATCCCTAAACAATACTAATATATGTAATAATTAGCATATGGTAGTTTCAAATACATATACATTAGCATTCCAGATTGAAGTTCATCCAGTGTGAATTTGAGTGTGATTTAATATTGGGAAAGGGATTAACAGCCTGGTCTGCAGTTCCTTTCCCAGCTCCCTTCATAATTCAGCACACAGTGTTTCATACCTAGTGAAGGAAATGGTACATTTTCCTTTTTTGCATGTTTGTGTGATCTAAGGAACATTCCAATGGACTCTTCACAGAATGTGAAATATAAAAGGCAGAAAGGGCAGCAATGTAACTTTTGACCCTAAACGGTCTCTCCTTACGTGCTTTGGTGCAAGTTGACAGTACAAAATACAGAACAGTGAAAAGTGAGGCCTCTTGGTAAATAGCCAGATTTTTAATTAGTTGGACTCTGGGTGATCTTCAGAGTTGTAAAAAGGAGTGTGATTGCAGCAAATGGCAGGAAAATATTGAAAAGTATGACTTGGCATTTTGGACACTAGGTGAGCTGAGGCTTCAAACTGCAGCTGTAAAAGTACATAGAGATCTTCCTTGGATTAAATGGCAAGACCTGATTGATTTAGAAGCAACTGGTTTTAGTTGTTTTAACAAGGAGCAGATTTAATTGTTCTATAAAAGTTTTGGCATAGCTGAATGAAGACAGTTAAATGTTGTTAATTAACTGCACAATTGTGCATTGTATCTGATTTTAAAACATTCCAAGGGTCTTAAGCCCTGATGATGAAATTGTATCCTCACATGGAATACTGAACAAACCCTGCATCGCTTTTTAGACAGAAGTTCTCAATGATGGAATGTATCATTCAGTTCAGACCAATGTTTTGTAAACTACTGTGGAGGGAAGAGAATTAATTTTTTGATAGGTAGCATGTATTTTTGAGAGTGCCCTCTGATCTTTTTCATCTGTGCACAGCTTAATTTTTTCTAATGGTTTGAATTTCATGCAGCTTGACTTTCAAGTGCTAGAATACTGAACCTCTGAGACCTCTGAGAAAAGTGTAGGAGTGAATTTCTAGACTCCAAGGAAGTTGCTTTCAGATGTATTTTTGTTATCAGACAATTCTTAAAATTTATGATGAGAGGGTTTTTTTCAGAGGTAATTACGGAATATAAAGGTCTATTAATGTTGATAGAATTTGTCATGAAAGCATTCCAAACATCTTAGGAAATAAGTATCAGCCAAACAATTCCTCTTCATTCTAGAAATGTTAAATACAATCTGATTCTAGTAATTCTGGAAAATGGTAACTGCAAAGCCTGATGTTTGAGCAATCCTGTATTTTTCCCCCATAGGGCATTGTGGACCATTGTCTAACAGGAATGGTTCTCTCAGAACTGACTCAGGAAATGGATCTGGTAAGCATGTTTTTTTCCTTCTGCAAGGGATGCTGGTAAAGCCTTTCATGATAAATATTTCTTAGCCATTAAGGGATTAAAACACATTTCTTCTCTGACAAAAATACATATAGACACAGGAAATTCAGTGCAGGGACTTATCCAGTACCGCACACATCAGTTCTCTCCTCACAGTCAGCAGAACTCATGAAGTAAAATGAACAATCAGTTGTATTTCTGCTTGTGAGTTTCTTTTGCCTGCATCTTAACCTAAGGAAGTGTTCAGACCTGTCCATCCAGAAAGGGGAGCGACCTTGAAGGAAAAAAATTAGGCAAGTCAGGAACCTGATGAGATCTGCATTTAATGCTGGGCCACAGTTTTCATTTCTCGTGTCAAATGATTAATCTGCCAAATATCCATTTAGTTTTAGCAAGGAAGGAACATTGTTCTGTCCTTACTTTTCGTAGGTTGATTATTCAAGACCTTCAGCAAAGCCTTGTAAAAGAGTTGCCTCATTTCGTGACACCTCTTTGAAGGACATACCGATGTTTGTGTGCTCTTTTGAAGGAGGTGAGGATTTTCATTATTGAACCTAAATTGCCCACCTAATTGCCCCTAATTTTTTCTGACTTGATGAATTCTGATCTTAAATGGATTATGTGGTACCCAATTAAGCTCCAGTGAACCAAAAAAGTTCAAAGACAGAAACTCCAGTCTTCTTTCTTCCACATTTCTCTTGCTGTCTCTCCATCTCTCTGCCATCTCTCTATGTCTTGCCATAAAATTTGGGCTATATAAATTCTGAGCTTGTCTCCTTTTTTTATGTTGTTTTTTTCTTTTATTTAATTGTATCTCAGTTTTGCTGGGCCCTACCATCTCACTATTTGCTAAAATAATTATTTTGTTGAACTAGGAGAAACCAAGAGGAAAGACAAATTCTTGTGGTAAGGCAGCAGTGTCAAATCAGGCCAAGCTGTTTTTTCTCCTTGAGCAGTTCCTTCGTCCTCTCTGTAACTTTTTGGGGTAATTAAGTCTGTAATCTCTCCAGAGCCTTGGCAGGAGGGGTGAAGGGCTTTCATTTGTGTGTTCCACAAGTGTAAACTTTATTACTTGTGAGTTCTGATTGCTGTTTTCTGTAGTATTACCTTTACTTTCATTATTTTGGTGAAAAAGTGCAGAGGAACTGCTGGTCAACAACTGGAAATTTAGCCTTTTTTTTAGACTAGAGCTTGGAATAGAAAAGGCTCTGGCTTCATAATTGTGCATACTAGAGTCTTCGTTTTGCAATGAGCTGGGGATTATTGTGAATGACCAATTTCTTGTAGCAAAAACTTTCTTAATCCTTGTGCATGTTTGATCCTATTCTTTTCCATCCGCTAGCTAACACGTGAAAAATGACATGCAACTTAGAAGTGGAGAAAAAGCTTTACATTTTCTCCTTTGTTTCTTTCCTTCCTAATTTACCCTGGAGTTCTGTGGTGTTAGCTATCTTCCACTATTTTTTTATTAAAAGTGAAAGGTTTTAATATACAGATGAAGTAGCTGCTGACTTCTAAACCAGTGGCTGTATATATCAGACCTGACAAAAAGTGAGAAATAATTTTTTTAATTGCCAGGGAATTTGGATTTCAAGGAATAGATAGCAGAAGAACTAGTGAGATTAAGTAAAGGAATATTCCTTTTAAAAAATTAATTAAATTTTCTTGGCTGACACAGACTGAAATTGATTCTTTGAACTCAATCCTGATAATATGGAAATATTTACCAGGCAAGGATTTAGGGCAGAAAAATCATTGTTTCAGATTTTTCTGTTTTAGGACAGACAGAAGTGGAGGGATGGGGGAGTGAGGGTGATACTGCATTTTATGGTCCGTATGTAAATTTGTTTCTAAGTACGAGAGCTTCAGTGTCCAGGGAACGCAAAATGCTCTTCTGTACCTACAGTTTGAGACTCCTGTTTCTCAGACTTCTGTTACTTTCAGTATGAAAGGGATGCTCCAAGACAAAAAAGCCAAAGCACTTTAACAAATTCACCATGGTATAACACACATCTGAGGAAATTTCAAATGACAAAGTAATTAGAAAAACATTGTGTTGATGCTTATGTTTAACCATGGACAATTATCATAATTAGCATCTAAATAAAATGAAATCTTGTCGCTGATATTGGAGACAGGCATGTGACAAGAGCGCCAAGAGCGCACTGAGCTCAGGCGCCCGGGGTTCATTGGTGGGCGCTCCCTTTTAGAGGGGCTTTCGATTTCCCACACTCATGCACTTGATGGTTGGGGTCTTAGCTGCACCCAGCTCGCTGGCCAAGGGAATGGGTGCATTAATGGTTCAAAGGCTTTGGCCAGGGTCCCCTGCTTGAGTTTGAATCCAGCCTATCATCGTCTCACCTGGGCACTTGTTCACTTCTGTTCCCTAAAGAGCTGGGCTGGTCCGGTCCGTGTCTGCTGGGGCCAAACTATCTATGCAGCTTACAGACCAGCTGCAGCTGTCACAAAATCTTAGAAGAACTTTAAAGTTGGGTAAACAAAAATAGTTGATGGGTTCCTAAAGAGATTGGCTGTGGCAATATATTTTAATTTCAAAATTCTTCCTGAAAATGTTTGTGTCATAAAGTTTTCCAGATAGTTTCTTTGATGGATGCTCAGTTACCCAGTATAAAAATGAAGAAGTAAAACTGGCAGTTCTGTGGTTCTTGGATCAGAGTGTGAAAGCGCAGCTTCAGCACAGCTGAAAGGTAAATACTTGTTGTAAACCACAACATTTGAACTCTAACAGTCTGTGCAGAAACGAACCTGCCAATATATGTTACCCATAAAAGCTCTTGAGCTCAGCTGAGGGAAAATGACTGGATGGAGAGAGAGGGAACCACTTATTGTTCATCTAATCAGTCTTCTGTCACAATCCGCTAGTACAAGCAGGGTTCATGATGGTTCATTTTACCAATCTCGGAGTGCAAAAGGCATGCAGCAAAGGGGACTTTCAGTTATTTTGTGAAGGGACCAGAAAACTACTACAGGGAGATATAGACTTAATTTACACAAACAGACAGCTTTTGCTGTGTCTTCCTTCGCTTCCCTGTGTGGGTGAAGAGACCGAAGCTGCTTGGGAGGTACTCCTTGAGTATAAATTTCTGGTTGTCTTTTTGCTATGCTCAGCAGTCAAAATTCATACACACAACAAAAACAAAACAGTCACGCCCTTTGCACTAGGAGATCCTTTGTGAATTTCTGAAAACAGAGCCTTGAAATGAGTGTGGGTGCTTTTTCACCTAGGTGTGTGCAGTTTGGGGGAAATTTGAGTCACCCCCTGTCACCCTTGCGCCAAGAATGACACAAGAACAGATGAGGATGCAGCATAAAAAGGAAGAAAAGAAGGCCTTTATGGAAAGGAAACTTTGGCTTAAATAGACCAATACAATACATTCTATTTGATTGGTTCATTAATAAAAACATCTTTCTCACACACTGTCCCTGAGAGGAACAGAAAAGCAAGGTGAAAAAGCACCACCAGCAGATTGTTTAGACTAACAAGTTATCACATTCCTACAAGTCCCTAAAAATTCTCACAAGCCACTGTGAGAAAAGATTGCTGTTTCTCTCTCCCTGACCAGGCTGGCATCCACAACCCCCCTGGCTTTCTAGACACCGTTCACTCTTTTGGAGTGGCGGGCTAGGTGCAGCTGGAGTGAAACTTCCTTCCCCTGTTACAGACTACACAGAATCTGCACTCCTTCTGTCTAGCAGAAATCTCTGTCTGTCATGCCAATTTAATGTCATGATCCGCTAGTATAAGCGGGGTCGTGATGGTTCGTTTTACTGATCTCAGAGTGCAAAAGACACACAGCAAAGGCAACTTACAGTTTAATCACAGCAGTGCACTTTTATTGAGTGCCAGCAACAACAATTATGCAACAGAGGAAAGAGAGAGATATAAAGAAAACAAAGTAAAGGAGAGAGAGATAAGGGGGGTGGGGAGTACAGCTACCAATGGAGAGATGAAATCCTTGTGGTCCAGCCAATAGATTCATCTTCATTCTCTGGGAAATCGCCAAAGTTACCTCAGAAAGTTCCTTTATTTTATAGTCTTTCTCTAAAGCAAGTGGCATCTGGTCAAGAGGTGGGGAAATCCATAGGCTATTGTGATGAGGCCTGTTGCTCCGTGAAGCAGTTGTACGCGTACAGATCCTGTACAGCTGCTCCTTGCCAGGCCCTGATCGCAGCAGTGTACCATGGTGGCACAACAAGCACACCTGCAAACAATCACTTGGCAAGCATCCACCTCAACCAGGCCAGAACTTCAGTAAGGGTCTGCAGGGTCTTAGTCTATGTCCTTGCAATGAGCATGAGGCAAATGAGGGAAATTTCAGACCATCTCTTACAGCTTCCTACCATGTATGCTTTGGAGTATTGGCATGCAAGGAGTTAATATTTTAGTAGCAATGTTCATTAAACAATTTTAGGTTACTTTGCATTTCAATTTTTATTTCAAACATTTAGCTGGGTTCTGCTATATTGTGTTATATTTCACAGCTGGGTACACAAGATTTATTCTTTTAATAGTTCTGTTCTTTTGACAGTTATTCATTTATGTGGTTTCCACTGTATTTCTCACATTACTTGGCTTTTCTGCATTTTAAATACAGAGAAGGAAAAGTAAGATGCATTTTTGAAGAAGCAGCAGTTAATTCACCTTAACTGTAGGGGACAGTCATAATGTAGATGTTATAAAGAGAATGTCAGTAAGATTAGATCAATTGATCTTGAGAAAGAATTCTGTTGGAGCCTCAAGCAAATCTTTAGCAAGAATTGTGACAGTGACTGAGGTTTGGCTTCACTTGTGTAGCACAACTTCCTTGCTTTCTGTCAAGGAAGGTCCCAATCTCCAGAATATTTTTACCTCTTCAGGTTTGAAATGTGCTTCAACTTTCTCACTTACTATTAAAAACAAAGTTTTGTACTATACTGAATTACTTTTCCATTAAAGCAATGTGTTCCTTTCAGTTGTCAAAGCTGACTTGTTCTTTTAAAAGGTGGACTTCTCTAATGCTAAGGAACAGGAGGTACCCCATAAAATTGTAGTAGTGCTCCAGGTATTTTCGTGAGCAAAATTCCTACTGATAGCACTTCAAAGGCTCTACAGTAGTTGTCATTCTGATCTGTAATTTCTCTTTATAATAATATTCTTTTATTTGTTCCTAAATAATTTTATTATACCATTGTAATTACTATCTTCTCTTTATCCGATGTTGAGGGTTTCTGTTTCATCTGTTATCCTGACTGATGGTGGTGTAACTGCCTGAAGAGGCCCCATCACTGTACAATGTGTTCTGAGGGGTTGGGTAGGAGATTGTATCCCAAGCTTTTTATATGCATCCTTAGTGAGAGCTGGAGGAAGTGTTTGTGTGTGTATGGAGCAGCAGGCAAAAATGGACAGTGCATTATTTATATTTAAGCACCTAGAGCTTTGTTATCAGCAGGAAAAATGTCCAAGCTGACCCTTTGCCAGCTCAGCAGTGTGCTGTGAGTGACCACAAGCCTGGCTGTGCCCTGCACTGTGTAGGGAGGGTGAAATAGTTAATTACTGAGGAAAATGCTGGCTAATGTTTCCAACTGATTTATTGTTGAACACTTGGAACAGAAAGAAATAAACTGTACTATAAGGATGGGTTAAAACACTGTAGGGTAAATTTAAGAAAACAGTTTTTTGTTGATTCATTGTCTCTCTTTTTTCCCCCACCCCATCAGTGGACGTGAATCAAACTGGTGATAAATCATATTTCATACACTGCTTTTGCCCCTGGCATGTGCTCCTATGGAACCAGGCTGGGACAGAAGTTCTTCAAGGGTCTCCAGGTGTGTGACCATTCAAAGGATGTTCCTGAATTCCAGCCCCACTCTTGACCCCTAAAGTTCATTGCAAATGCAGTTTCAAAGTTATTTATTTTTCAGTGGTTTGATTACATTATTTACCAGTATCCTTTAGTTCACAGTCAATTTTTTTTTTTTGTTCTATCAGGCATGGTACAGGAGGCCTTAATCTGCATGGGTAGATTCCCGTGGTCTGGAGCACAGTATTTGCCAGCTTGTGTAACAAATGCTGTGTGTGATGGCAACTCATCTCCCTGTTTTGGTACTTTTGTAAACATTTACAATCAGGCAGGCTGAGTGCACTCTGCAGCTCAGAGGCAGCAGAAGGCAGCACTGGGTGCTGCCATGCCGGTGCTGCTGTAGCAGCTCGGAGAGCAGCAGATGGCACGCTGCCCCCACGGCTGTAAATCCTCACATACGGGTCCTGCTGGCAGCTCTCTGCAAACTGGCAAGAAACAGGCTCACACTTGGAAGCAGAAAATTCAGGCATACATCAAATGACTAAGTTAATACACATGTATATAAATCTTCAGGATTGCTTGGATTGCTTTATTTACAGAATGGATAATGGAAATTTTGCATGCTTCAGCCATGTTGTAATGATTTTCTTTGCTCGTATGCTTCCATACCGACAAACAGAAAATGGTTAGACAATGGTGAAGAGTCTAATGGAAATGTAGAACAAGTCTTCTATATAAATATACAAATGTTGTTCAATAATGAACTCATATTCTTAAGCATGTGCATATAATAAAAGCAAACTCATTACAGGAAAAGAGAAGTGGCTAGGTAAATTAATGCATTCTTATTAACCAGCCCGCTGGGGCTTATTGTCTGGGGAAGGAGAGCAAAACCTTGGAGATTTCTTCCATGATGCTGTGATACACTTTTAGTGCCATAACTATTTCAATACAAAAATGATTCATTAAGATTGACTGGCTTTAGAATAGACAGACCTTTGAGTGAATATATATATATTATATTTCTGTTGAATACTGGACTGGACTCTCTGGTACTGTACAGGACTGTTAATACTGCTCTATCTATTATCTATCCGTACATATTTTGTTTTATTGCTGGCATGACTTAATTTTCACAGTGTCACTGCTTTGTGGTGTATTGCTGTTTTGGATGCTGGCAGGGTAGGAGGAAGAAAGTTGTCTGGAAAAGTAGTGCTGCTAAGCAGACATTTGTCCTCAGAGAGGGAAAAAGCAAAAGGAAGAGTTTGTAGCCTTCCCTGGAGCAGTTCAATGCGCAGCTATTCCCAGTTCCCCTCAGACAGGCCTATGGGGTGGGCAGGGTTTGGCTGGGACTGCCCCTAACTGTCCATAAGATATTGCTGAGGGTCAATAAAAGTGGTAAGTCTTGCCCATTAATGTATCAAAGGAAATGCAACTGAGTGAAGGTAGTAGTTACTGAAATGTCTTCAATTCACGTAGAATCATGAACTTGAAACAAGCTTAAGGTGCCTTCATACTCGGGAATTCTGACTCTTGTAACAGTTCAGTTTCCACATGTACACTGTTACAGTGACTGTAAAAAAAAGAGATTGCGTTGGGTGAAGATTTTTCCCACAAAATTGCATTAGGAGTTATTTGGGAAGTGAAAAATAGTTCTAGTTCTTGGAAATGATAGGCATAGAGGCAGAAAGTTCTTTTTATTGTTAATTCCTTTGCATTTTGTTTTTCTGGGCGAATGCTTTTAGTCGTTGAATATTTTGTGATTGAAAGCAGAATGATTAGTGAGCAGTGCAGCGAGGAAGGAGCAGGCGAGGAGCTGCTGCGGCTGCCCGGTGGCGGTGGCGGTGCCGGTGGCGGTGGCGGTGGCGGTGGCGGTGCCGGTGGCGGTGGCGGTGCCGGTGGCGGTGGCGGTGGCGGTGCCGGTGGCGGTGCCGGTGGCGGTGCCGGTGGCGGTGCCAGTGGCGGTGCCGGTGGCGGTGGCGGTGCCGGTGGCGGTGGCGGTGCCGGTGGCGGTGCCGGTGCGGGTGGCGGTGCCGGTGCCGGTGCCGGTGCCGGTGCCGGTGGCGGTGGCGGTGGCGGTGCCGGTGGCGGTGCCGGTGGCGGTGCCGGTGGCGGTGCCAGTGGCGGTGCCGGTGGCGGTGGCGGTGCCGGTGGCGGTGGCGGTGGCGGTGCCGGTGGCGGTGCCGGTGGCGGTGGCGGTGCCGGTGGCGGTGCCGGTGGCGGTGCGGGTGGCGGTGCCGGTGCCGGTCCCGGTGCCGGTCCCGCCGGGCCCAGCGCGCGGCGCTGTCGGACCGGAGCTCGGCGGGCCGGGCCGCAGCCCCGCCGGGTGTCCGCGTGTGCGAGGAAGCGTTTGTTTGTCTGTTTGTTTTCCATTCAAACGCACCTAGGCGGGCTCTTTACTGTGAAGCTGTTCCCTGCTCGGATCTTTCTCAGCCAGCGGTAGCCCTGAATGTGTTCCGAGAAGTCCTGGCGTGGTTAATCCGTTCCGGGTACTGCAGCTTAAGGGAACCCTCTGGAAGTGAAGATCCCTGGCAAAGGGGTGTTTCAGCAAGACGTGATTTTATTTTGCCCCAGCTTTAAATAGCAGCGATGGGGAGCCAAGGTGGGAGAGCAGGAGTGAAAATCCTGGCTGCAGGGTTTCTGGGGAACAGCCTCACGTACACAAGGAGAGATACAGTCACTCACCTGGCACCGGAGGGGTCTCGGTCACACCGTCTGGGAAGCTGGGCTGTTAGACTGGGCAGATCTGTGCCATCACAAAAAAGTGTCTCAAGGGTTTAGAATTTAGACTACAGTGCATTTAGAGGGGAGGGGGAAAAAAAAAGCTTTCTTGCTAGGTTGTGTTTGCAGCAGCTGAAAGCCAGACATGTAAAGTCAGGTGTCACCTAAGCACTGAACACAGGCTTGTCCTCTCATCTGGAAGGGGCATTCTCTTGACTTGTTATTTTGAGATTTCTTCAGTATGTGTATATCTCTTTGATTACATTGCCTGCAGACACAAAGCATGACCTAGCAAAAAAGAGAAATACACTTACTGTGTAGTGTGTGACCACTCTTCCTCTGTGCAATACGAGAGCAGAGATCTGCAGCAGTCCCACTGCCTTCAGTGGGATCATTGCGAGTGGAGGGGTTGAGCTGTGAGTGGCTCAGCAAAAGCTCTGGGCCCTGGCATCTCCATGATTAATGATATCTTAACCCTTATGGATGATTATCCTTTCCTGGCTGTAAAATACATACACTGTTTTATTTCATTACCACGAGGTGAAGATCCAACACTGACAGGTGCTGGGAATTAGCAGGCAGTTTTGAAATTGTTCTGTGCACTAGAAATTAGATCTCATTTTAATTCAGCTTTTCCAAACTAGTAAATGAGGTTAATGCCATACATATTCAGCTGATATGGATGAAGAAATTGATATAAAGTAGATCAACATAGCTACAGGGCTACTTTAATTTATACGTAAAGAGGCAGTGATAAATGAAAGTAATGTAGTAGTGGTCACTAAACTCCTCAGCCATCAGGGATTCAATAGTGTTAGCTGCTCATTAAAGACATGGTTGGGGTTACCTCAAATAGAAATTTGAAAAGAAATAGCCAACTAACCCTTAATTATCAAAACATAGAAAATACTAATTATGGCTTAATTAGCTTTTCTTTTAATGTACTGAAATTGTTACTTTTTGTGTAGCACAAATGGATAGTTATATCAACAATAAATAGGTTGTTTTAATAACTTTCTTTTACCTCTGGGAAAACCACACTCCAATTTTAATATGCAATAATGCTTCTCTCTAGCCTGTAGGAGATGAAAATTATTAAGTAGCTCTATTTTTTGAAGATCTTACAGCAGCTTTGGGAAGAATTATTTCACTATGCATCAATTATTTTTAATTGAACTGAATATAATTCAGATTGCATGAAATGCCTCTCATTTAAGTTTAACTTTTAGAGTTTGTTAAGGAAATATTACAGTGAGAATTGGATACAACTTATTTCTGTGGCATATTCTAGGAAGAATAAAAAACGGTTATTTCAGAAGAAAAATATTGTCACTGGTATTTTTCCGTTCATTGGACAAATTTCATTTTTGGTCTGTTTCATAGATCCCACTCTGTTCTCGTCCAATCTCCCTGCAATTTACCCAGGAAAAGAAAGTTGGGATTGGCTTTGGTGGGCCTGGGATCCTCTGGTGTTGATGGAAAGCTCCAGCACCTCTTGCACAATTCCTCTCCTCGTGAGGCACCCAGAGCCTTCCCCTGTGGGTGTGTGGAGGAAGGAACAGCCCAGCACAACTGCCTGTGGTTTATCAGACACAGCAGGTTTGTGCTTTTCCAGCTACAGGATGGCAGGGAAGCACTGAGTAGTGCCCACCATGAAAAATCCAAATTCACTGAACAGCCCATGCTGAATTAAATAGAAGGTAAGTGTTAGTAATACAGAAGTCAAAATAAGTAATTCTTAGTAACAAAACCTTGGCAAACTTTAAATCATAATGTCTGTCCTTTAACTACTTCTGGAAATTTCTTTATTGAATTGCTCCATTACCTGGAAATTCTGTACAGCAAACATACTGTCAGGACATAGAGACAAACACTCAGAACTTCGTGGAATCATAAACACTGGGTTCTTCATTAGGTTGAGTTGTTAAGTGTTCTTCATTTTACATGTCCTCAATTCCATCATTTTTTATGTGGTTGTTTTATGTGTGAATTGATGCTTTTCTTCATGGACTGTACAGCACATTCCCTTCTGCCTTTGCTTGGGGAATTTTTATCCTGTTTTCTCTTTTCTCCAATTTTACATGATATAGTCCTGCCTTCCTCCTTCTATTTCAATGATGTTTAAAACATTCAAGTCCTTAAAACCTCCTTTTCTTTTTTTCGCCCCTGAATTGCAGTGTATTTGCTGTTCTGTCACTTACACCTTTGTCTCTCTCACTCGTTACCTTTGGACTCCTTGCTCATGACAACTAAACCTGCATGATTCATTACAGAGATATTCTTTATTCATATGTTTGCAATTAAAGCACTGGTTTAAGTGCCACTCTATTTTATTTTAGAATTTTATAACATGAATCAGGCAATACTAACAATAAATAATAAACACAGTTCAGTTCTTCACTTGACTGTTGCTGAGCATTATTTTGTAGCTGCTAATAAAGGCACATTATCATGTTCAGGGATTGCAATTATCACTGAAATGTGTATGTCCATTAACTGCAACATTAGGCTGAGGGTATAATTACTGTCTAGAGCCAATATCTGTGTGAAGTTACGTCTATGATGCTATTAAGCTATAAGCAATATTTTAAAAATAATACTTAAACATTTCAGAATTGATTCCATCGCTTGCCGACTTAAAATCTAATCTTATTTCAACTCCAAATTATTGATGATTTAAGTGTTTGGCAAATAAACTATTGAGTTATTTAGATGTGAGTATAATTTGTGATGTGAGAGAGAATACTGTTTTTCTAATAGCAAGTGCCCAGCATGAACTGAGCTGGTGGCAGGAGGAGAGAGAAGCTGTGGTGACAACAAAATGCTGATAAAATAGTGGTACAGTGTGTCACAAAATGCTGCAAACAGGTTGAATTTTACTCAGAGTTACTTTTCAGACAATTTAGTACAGCAATTTAACAACATAGAATCCTGCTGCATGCTTAAAGGACAAGAAGGAAAATACTTTCCTAATAATATCAAAAGTGTGTTTTGAAGAGGAATGAGGTTGAGTTTGTTCATTGATTTGCTTTCAGAAAATTCTAGTGTTTCTGCTGGCAGAACATTAAACTGCCTGTGAAATAAGGTGGATAGTTCATTTGCAAAACTAATCTAAGTCACGAGTCACTAATTCCACATGTGGAGATGTTTGCATCTGTAACGAAGTGAACTTTTGATATATTTTGATTTATATATAAAATACGCATAGTAGTAACTGAATTTTAAGTGCTTGTGTAGATTAATATTTTGTTGTATTTCCTTGGCATGTGAGTGATTGCCACCCCTTTGGTTAATTTCGTTACCTGAATCAGGAATGGATAGTTTGGGAATGCTGTTTAGCAGTAAAAGTTAAAAGAATCAGTCTTTCAGCATTTTACATCTTATTTTAAATGCAAGTGCATTTCAGATTTTTGTAGGACAGAGGAACTATTGCATTGCTTAATGATGTTTTTCTGGTACAGATAGACCCTAATAGAACTCCTGTTTCTGCTTTACAGCAGTTGTTTTGGATTCAGCTTTCACATGTGTCTGCTTTGTGGCTTTCCAGCCTCTGCTCTGTCTTTGATGGCTAGACTTGGTTGTTCTGACACTGTTTATGTTTGCTGCCCACATCACTAAATATGACTTTCTATTTATAAAATTGTTTGCATTTTTATGTTGATTATGCTCTTTGTTTCAAAATTCACATATTTCACTTCAAGCAGATTCTCTTCTCTGGGTAACCTCTAACTGCTGGACTGTTTCACTTGTGCTGCATTTTCCAAAACCAGCTTAGCAAGAAGGAATAAGTAGCAAATAAGGCATCTTGGGAAAAAAAAAACAACCCCAGCAGCCCAGGCTAACTTGACTTACTCATCTAAAATATACTGGTTTCGTTGCTGTACATTGGTCTTGTATCTTTATTATTAAAGAACCTTAATGAATTAATTTAACAGGCCTTGCAGTAAGTAAATTAACCACCAGAGTTCAGAGCAGAGTGAATAATTTTTTAATATTAGACAGCAACAATTTTTATGATTCAAGTTAATTATTAAATTGCTTATTGCATATTTGTGTAATTCAAAGATAAAAATCATGCAAAGAACAATCCAGTAAAATCCCAGGAGGTTAGAAAATTCTTGTTGATACTGAGTGAGTTATCTACCTGCGTCCTGGGTTTGTGGTGTGCACTGTCCAGCACTGCTGAAAGGGTGGTTGTGTGATTTTACCTGATCAGTTGTTAACCTTTCCTTCAAAATTACTAATGAATTGAATTTAGTTACCAGCAATTAGTGTATTACAAAAACAGTCTTCTGGATGATCTTCTAGATTTTCCTTTAGAACAATGTTGTCAGTTTAGATTTATAAAGGGGAATATGTTTTTGTCTGGCAGCATTCTTAAACAGGAATTGTTCCACAGCACTAACTTCGGTTCATTAATTTTTTTTTTTTTCCCTGAGAAAATACTTGCTACCTAAGTAGCAATCTTCCCAGGTAGCTTCATGCACTGATGATTTCTATTCTTACATGTGAAACAAAAGTGAAATTGAGTAGATAAAGTGCAAACTTCCACCCTTTGTGACCTCAAGGTCAGTTGGTTTTTACCTTACAAAAAAGTGAGTGTTAAACACAGCATGGAAACTGTCCATCAGTTGGGGCTTTTTGGTATAGTTGCAAGTTTTGGGTTAATCCAGAATTGCAAAGGAGATGCAGTTCCTCCTTTTAGCTTTTACTCTCATATCAATACTCCTGTTTTTTTAAATTAAATAGGATTGGTCATTTTGTATTCCTATTATGGTCTATTAATTGTTTTTTTCATGCTTTTTAGGGTTATTTACAAGTAACTGTGTGGAAAGAGCAGTGTTCAAGTGTTCATGGAGCAGCATGTACAGAAACCTTTGTGGCTTTTGTTAAGCTGTTGTCACCTGACCAGCAATGCATCGCTTCCACTCCAGAGGAGAGAGTCAGTGGAGCCGAGCTCCTAAGGACTCTTTTCTTCAGAGCAGCAGTCATGTCCAGTACATAGGATGAGAAACCTTTTAGGATTTGAGGTAGAAATGAGGCTTCAGTTACTTCCTCTGTTTTGCAGTGCCTTTGATCTGGAAACTTTCCAGATGCATAAAGTAATCAGATTTCTCAATCAAATTAATTTTTTTTTAAATTTGGTCTACCCTTGCCTTCACATGACTTATGTACACACTGTCTGGGAGTGTCAGATGGAGAAAACATCCACATCACTGTGAAATGCTTCATGGTGAATAAAGAGAAGAAACTCCTCTAAGGCAGATAAGATGTCACACTTACTTCCTCCCTTTTCCACCTGTGTGACAATAACTGTACCAGGAAAGGTCTGCACAGAAATCTGTGCAGAAACTGCATTTGCTCAGTTAAGGACAGAGCCTCCAGTAAGCACTTCTGGTTTTATTTGGGTGGCAGTTCGTGGCTCATCTGAACATTTTGATAATACTTGCACTCTGATTTCTTTTTTTTCCCCCTTTTCTTCTAGATATTTGAACCATTTGTACTTTTCATCCCATTTTATAGTACCATGAGGAAAAGCTGTAAGACATTTCCAAATATCAAGTTTAACTAAGAAACTACTTTAAAAATAATAAAATACAAAGGCTACTTTTGCTTATGTGATTGACTCTGGTGTTGAGAAGCCAAAGAGCACACAGGTATGGTGTTAGAGGGTACCAGATGGTGTTTCTTCTCCAGGAAAAGGAAAATGCCTCTTTATTGTTTCCCCTTTTTTTGTGTTGCATGAGAAATGAGCATCTTTCTATGAGATCATGTGGCAAACCAACCTACCTTGGGTTATTCTTCTCCTCAGGGAATATTTGGCTTGTCACCTGCAGTTCTAGGAGCCTTCATAAAGACCCAGGTGAGAGATCAGCGCTGTCAGGATCTTTCCATCCAGGTAAGGTGAGCCATGAGAGATGAGCAGCTTCCCTTTAGGAATCTACAGTAGGGCTGGTACAGATATTTTGAAGAAATCTGATTCTTCAGAAGCTTTCAAGCTGTTGATGATAGCTTATTTTTTCAAGGCCAAGCTGCTTAGACTAGAAGGTCTTCAAGGTGTTAGAGACTTATTCTAACTGCACAGGCTTTGCAGCTGCCTTCAGTTTATACAGCCCCCTGCAGAAGTTATTTCTGAGTGTCATGGCACCGTGGCTGAATTTAGTGCAGTATCAGAACTACTTTGTAAAGTTGCCAGCACCCTTGGAAGCTCAGATGATTTTCTGAACTGCTGGGATTTTAAGGAAATTCATATTTTGAAAAATAAATCTAATAATTAGTATTTATTAGTAATTGTGGTGATCCTTTTAAAAACAGTTTTATTTGTACATGCTGTGAATGCCTTTATTTGTTTCCTTTACAAATAAATAAATTCATCAGTCCCATCTGTTGGGAAGCACGGGCTGTGTGAGAGGCAGCAGAGTCAGCAGAGGGAGCACAAGGAAACGAGCAGGACTGTGCTGTGTGCGAAGGACTGGGGTGGGAGTGCTTCTGCTGAACATGCAGTGAATAATCAGATACCTGTTTGGTATTGTATAAAGATTTCATCTCAGGAACACTTCCAGGCTGCCACCACGAATACTTAGATGGTGAATAATATGAAGTTATTTCTAGAGGTGCATAAACCTGTCAAGTGGGACTGATCTGTGATGTGAGGAGTTGTTTCTGTCTCCAACCCTGAATTACATTTTGCTGTTCAACTTTGTTTTAGTTTGTGTTTTGCTCTCCTGCTGTGCCAATAAGCAAATACTTGTGCAAAAACATCCCTCCTGATCACTTCTGGAGGGCCAGGAGGGGAAGCAGGTGGGTGGAGGCTGCTTGTGCTGCAGTTTCTACACACATGTTGGTGGCATTAAGCTTCCTGCTTGCCTTGGCACTCCTTAGGCCCAAAACAAGGGAGAAGATATTTTTGAGAAATACATGTTTCATTTTTAAGCATGCTTAACCTTAATAGTTATGACAAATTTTTAAAATATGTGCATTTGAGACAGCATTAATAATTCACATATTTTTCATTAAGAAAAAGAACAAACTGTCTATAGGGCCATTAAATTCTTACTTGGCTAAGATCATCAACATTTAGATGACCTAAAATGGTACCTTGTTTGGGTCATAATATGCCACTTGAAAAAAAATACCCTGTGATTTAGTTTTGATTCTGACAATACTCAAAAGGATTTGTTATGTCTTACTGACCTCTCTGCAAACTACTAATGGGATGAACACAATATATCACTTTTATAATAGTGAGCTATTAAAGGCACACATAAAGCAGTCTGAAGCCCATAAGTGCTGCCAACAGCTTCTGCTTTAATGAATTCCCTTTTAGATGTCCATTAAATGCTCATGGCAAATGTACTCATAATGGAAATGGCAAATCTAAATGGGTAGATATGAATAATCCATGGAGTTTAAATTCTGTTTATGATCATCTTCACATTTAGTTTTCAAGACAACGCAGTTTAGTTTTCATTACAGTTTGGAATAAAGAGGACAGGGAGTAATTGATTGCTTCAAGCAGATTAAAATCAATGCGTTGCTTTTCAAAGAACCCATGGAACGCAGTAATTTCAACTTTAAACGTTGATTTAGGGAACTCAACAGAAAATGTTTTGTGCTGTGTGAACTTTTATGTAGAAAGACTAATACTAATTTTATTTCTATATATCTGTATATAGAAATATATAGAGGTTGTTATCAGTATGTGCATGAGTAAACAGTGATCTATAGTAAGTTATTTTGGTATTATTGCACTCATGTAGTGAATCAATGAGATTCCCGTCATCATTGGGATACTGTTTGTAAACCATTAGCACACAGAAATTACAACCCATCATACATCATTACTGTGATTGAGGCTTTATTACCATATTCTCAAATTGCTTGCTTGCTATAAAACTAAATAGACACCAGACAACTATAGGTAGACGATAGACTGTGCCTTATTGGGCTGGACTAATGAAGGATTATTGTAGCATAATGGGGCACAACTTACGAGGAAAATAAACTTGGCAGCAAAGGAAAGCTTGAGTGTTTTTATTGTTTGTTGTTACTGCTTTAAAGGTCAAATATATTTGTTATGATCGAGTTACTGTTTCCTTATTTCATGAATCATTCATTTTTTGAGTTCTGCATAGGCCTTGTTTTATATTTAAGCATTTAAAACACAGGAACTTCACTGTGCCTTTCAGCTCCAGAGGTGGATCTACAGCTTTGGGGGAGTGGTGTGGTTGTCGTGGTGCTGGGATGAGGGAGAGCACGAACCTCTGCACACATTGGTTTTGTGCTGGACAGGGGCAGGGAAGAAGAACTGTATCAACAGACATCAGCTGTTAAATGTGATATAAGTTCTCCAAACACACGGAGGTGAAGTATCAATTAGGAATTTTGAGAGCTATATTGAAAGGATTTATGATACCTTCATTATAAAAGATGAGAGGGCACACTGAATTTCAACTTGGGGAATTTAGCAATCTCTTGTGACAGAACCAAGGGCTTTACAGTATGCACAGGATATATTCAAGGTGTTACTTTCTCCAGCTACAGAAAAAAAAGTATTTTAGAAAATTGAATTTAGGGCTTCTGACCATGAGACATGTAAAGAGGGAAGCATCTCTTCATACTCTTGTGAGATTTCAGAGATGGGTTCTGAAAGAGAAAAAGACATAACAGTCTGTTATGGTGGCAAAGAGGTGTCAACATTCTTCATCCTTTTTACTTGCCTCCTCAAAAGGATACCTTCATACCCTTCTGAATTTGTGCTGTCTGTGCCATCTTTCAACAATATTTGATTCTGCTCTACTAGAGTTTTTAGAATATTACAGAAAAATGTGGTAAGCTCCATATTTTAGTAAGACAGGAACATGTTGTTTCTGCCAGTTATGTTTAGCTGAATTTTCGAATGAGCAAGGGTTGTAAACCTTTGGGTGCTGAGGTGTTGGGAGAGCAGACACCTTAAGGCTTGGCTACCTACAGGCATAGATTGCTGGAAAAGGTAACAGACAGTGCTAAAACTTCTGTAAATTATTAAAATATTTCTGTGAGTTGATGTATTGCTATGTACCTGACAATTCCAGTTTTATTAATAATGATATTCCATATTTTTTGCATGAAAGCTTCTGGAGTTCTTAATGGGGACTAGTGAAACCATACCAGGATAGAGTACTCAGTTGCTGAGAGGCAGTGAACAACTTGATGTGCATTCACTTTTGCCAGGGGTTTTGGAAACACATGCTTTTTAATCAAGTACATTTGACATTTCTTTGGCTTCCATTTGGCACGAATTCACATTTCATTTCAGTTCTGAAAGTAGAGGCAATGTCTCTAAACCACAACACATCATTATGCACCAGTCCAAATAGGAGGTAAGGACAGGGGAGGAAATGATTGTTGGGTTGTATTTTATACATGCTTGACAATACATATGTATTGTTTTTTACTAGGATATATACAATAAGAGCATTCTAGGTTGAGAAATGGTCAAAACATTGCCGATATGCAATCTAGACACAAAATACTGCTTCTCACGAGTAGAATGCGTCAGACCTGGAAAACTCGCAGGGCTTTTGTCTGAGTTTGCAGTGAGGCCCCTCTTGTGGGCTCCCAGCTCTGCAGAGTCCTGCCACAGCTGGGAACGCTCCTGCAGCTTCCCTCATTAGACAGGGAACTTCCTTGGCTCAAGGAAAAACCCTTTGAAGTGACAATGATGCTGTAATGTACCCACAGAAGATTGTGTGGTTCCATTATCTCCATAATGGAGGCTGGTTTGGAGAGAGCTTCCCCTTTGTCCTTTCATCAGGAATTGGTTTGTTCAGTGCTCAATGAATCAGTTCTGATTTCTTCAAAGAGATGTCTGTCAGGGAGTCTGAGTATTCTGGAGTAATCATTGTCAGGCAATGTTCTTTTCTTGAGTTTAAGAGAGCTGTAATTATAAACATCTCACTATTTGGGTTTTTAATAGACATGATTGCCACAGCAAATGTGTTCAGCTGTTAGGTTTGAAGAATACATTTCTATTAGCTTTTAGGCAGATCTTTCATGTAGTTGCAGATAGTGTCTCTAACTTTATGATATGTCAATACCATTTTTCTATAATCATGCCGTCATAATAATGGTACCATTTATACATAAATATTTTAGAATGCTGCATGAAGTCATCCATTTTTATTTGTGTTAAATCTCTTCATGCATATTTGGTAATTCTTATATAGATGTGTTCTCATTTAATCAGTAGAAATTAGATAATTTGCTAATTTTTCAGAAATTGTGAAGTATGTTCAATCACTCTTTTAAACAAATAATTATGGTTTTAAATATTTTTTAAGACATTTCATTTGGAAGTATCACTCAGGTTTTGACTATTAGATTTAACACAACTGCATTTGGTTTGCTCATCAAAAGTGGAGAGCATTTAATATTTATTCATAACAAAAGTATTAGAGAAGCTGTCAATAAATTTTCTGTCATAATTGAATCATTGGATATCTAAATTGTTGATAATATGATCTGCTTGTTAAACAAAAGTGTCTGGAGAAAATGATGGATTAATTGACTGATGGCTAAGGTTTCTCTCAAATATAATGGTTTACCCAGTTTGATTTGATTTGTGTAAAATAACTTTCTCTAATAAACAATTTGCTCAGAGGCAATAGAAGAAATGAATGGTTATCAAACCAAACTTAATTAGTCTCTCCTAGATTGATATTACTTGGGGAGTCTTCGTTTTAATTGTGGAGAGCTGGATACAAAGAGTTTGGTTCATTATATTTTTCCTGTATAAACACTATTGCGTAACTACTTATGGAATATAACATGTAAATTCATTTTAATAAGTGCATGTAAAGTGGGTTAGCTAATTATGCCAGGCTAAAAATGATTCCTTTAATTATTTTACATATTTAACTAGTACTTCAATTTTATTATTGTTAGTCTGTAAACATAATTTGTATTAGCTCTGCCAAACTAATTAGAATATACAACTTAAACAGTTTTAACAGTTTTGTAATGCTCATAATGCACTCTTCTCTTAAAAATACATTTCTATTCTAGAAATATTCAAATAATAAAGACATTTTTGGCATAGAAAGATTTTTATATATGAGGAAGAATACCTTTTCCTCAAAAATACAGTTTCAGAAAAGTTAATGTGGTTTGAGACTCTGGAATATTTGAAGGAAATATCTGAAGAAAAACCTTTCTTTTCCTAAGAGATGTACTCAAACTAAACATAAATCATTGAGTAACATAATTTTGTGGGATTTCAGACTGTTTTGTTGTCCATGGATAAAACAAACCACAAGTACAGTTGCATTTCACCCTTTCAAAGGTTAAGCACAGCACATACTTAATTGTGTTAGTAGGTGAGAATCTGCATGTTCAGATTATGAAGAGTTGCTCTTAAAGGCTTCCAGTGAATTTAAGGTAAATAAAATTTACTCTTTTCTTTGAAAAAAAAGAATTTTCAAAACATCTGTAGAAGCTTTACAAGATTTTAATATAAAATGTACGTGAGAGGGCTGTTGTTGGAAACTGAGTAAATGTGGAAATCAAGACATTAGTGAAGAGTAATTTGGGTGTTCTTAGTGATATTCATTCATGATTAATCTTGGGTTTATAAACCCAGAAATTAATCTGGATTATTGTTTCTTCTCACACATTAAGTTTTGATTTTGACAATTTGTTGCTTTAGTTTTCCTTAGTGTAGGGAACTACAGAAAACTGAAAATGCAGGGGGAAATAAGGAACATCTTTTAGTTTCATCTGTGCAATCACTGAACGTAGGTATGCTCAGACTTGGGGACATGGAGCCTTCTGAGCATAAATTGATGCCGTGAGCCTGAGCTGACACATAGGTGACAGTGACAGGAGCCTACTGCAGACTGGCACATTGGGAGCATCTTTGGGAACAACACTGAGCAGAACCTCTGGTACTCTCGGGTAACGTGTTCTCAGGAGTTCTCTCCGAGACTCAGACACTTTGGTTTCATTATCTCCCCTCTGTCAGGCCAACAGAACCCCCACTCTGTACAGGTGTCCTGCACTCCTCACTGCCATGGCTCTCCGGGACTTTCACCAGCGTTTGGGGAGCAAGACAGTAAGAAACATGGGAATGAGAGCTTTGGAATATAGTAGGTTGATGAAAATAAACTTAAACAGTAAAATAACAGTAACAGTAACAGTAAAGTTCTACAGTAAAGTTTTACAGGAACAGTAATATAAACTTAAACAGTAAAGTCCCTGGGCATTATTTATGTATCAACTTTATCAGTTAAATCTCAATGAAGTCACAGAGAGTCTCACAACCACCTTGAGGTTCCTCCAGCTGTGACTCAGCGGTGCAGCAGAGAGGCCACGTGGCCACCTAACCAAATCCAGATGTCAGATTCTGCTGAAAACACTGAGAGCACGAGGGCATCTCCGTTCCTGCCTGGGGTGCAGGGAGGGCATAGTAAATGTCATTATTAAACACTCATTGATTTACACATAAAATCCAGTGATGCTGAGGTAGGGATCATAATCCCTCTCCTGATTAGTTGTGGCAAGAACACCATGGAGAAAAGTGTAGCAAGATTGTGTGGCAGTTCCAACTAAATGTGTTATTTTAAAGATTCTTAGCAATGATTTATTTTCCTTGGTAATCTATAATATGTTCCTTTACAAGTCATTATTTCATTAGGCAATTTTACTCATTCTGAAATAAAAAAAAACCCAAACCTTTATTTACAAATTTTCGCCTTACAGCCAGGAAATAAGGATTCTTTGACTTTTGCAAGCCTTTATGAGACTCAAGGTAGTTAGTGATTTTTAATATAGAAGAAAACAAGTATAGGGCACAAAAAAAATTTTAGTTGGATCAGAAATGCAAGGTTTATCCTAAAGCATTTACAAGTTGGTATCTGAATTGAAGTATTTAAGAAATATTAAACAGTGTACAAGTGAACAGAGGAAGTGATTTTGAAATATTTAAAATTCTTAGGAAAAAGCATAAAAATAATATATGTTAAAATTATATTAAACATTTATAATGTTAAATCTTAAAGCAAAGGTAAGCACAATTTTCAGATCAAGTTTTGAAGTTGTAATATTACAGAGATAAGTGTAATGTGTTTCACTGAGGTCATGTTATTCTGAACTGGGATGTTTCACTTCACTGACTGACATGTTCCTATGGTGTGATTCATGCTAATCTTTGTAATCTCTATTGATATCCAAACACACTGTGCTTTGTTAGATTGCCATGTACCAAATCTCATGTTGGTGTTACATTACCATTCCACTAAAATGTATAGCAAAAGTAGTGATGGTTATTTAATATTTTTATTCTGATTGTTTCAGCTACAGAGTTTCAACACACACTTAGGAGGAGTTGTGTTACTCATTGTGCTTCCCAAGGAGTATGTTATGGGAGCAGTACATTTCTCATTCAATATTTCATGTAACCAATGCAAAAGTGTTCTCTGCATCCAGTTTTCTCTGTTACAGCACTATTGGGTTGTGGGCCTGGCTGACAGTTTGTCCTTGATATCTTATCTGCTTGACAAACCAAACAACTTGTTATTGTATTTTAGTCAAGGTCCTTCCTGGACCCTCCTCAAGACTCCCATCAAAGTCTTGTGGGAGCAAGGTAAAACTCAAAAAAAACCCCAAGAAACAACAATTTTTGCATACAGCAAACAGCTCCTAATTTCTTTGTAGTAATTTTGATTTGAAAACTAACCAGATATTATTAATTAGAAGAGTAACAACTTTGGTTTTGCTGCATTTTGTGGTTTTTTTATAATCTGTGGTGGAAACTGACTGCATTTTGTTAATATTCCTAGCTTGATATTAAAGCCTATCACAGAATCACCATCCTCGTTCCTGCCACACCTCCTGGCACCTCTCAGTGCAGTAACTTTGATCTTTCTGTACACATGGCACAGCTCTGACAGAAGCCAGCCTTGAAAAGGCCATTCAGAACCCCGGCAGTATAAAGAGATCCTTTCCTCACTCTAGCACCTGTGAATCTCTATTATGCTCATGCATTCTAAATGAGAGCAATCTTTTGGAGGTCAATTGGCAAGGTGGGCCAAAACTTTAAAGGTAACCTGCTGGAATAAATTCCTTTGGTTAAACCAAACCAGTGTTTACGCTTGACTGTCTTGGTACTTTATTTGAGATCTACCTTTGTGGTTTATTCTATAGTTACTCGCAGGCTTCCAAACCCTACAGGTTTGGTTCTAACACTTGACGCTTTCATGCTCAGGATATTAGTAACTGTTAAGAAGGCTGAAGAAATCAGTTAGATTTAGGATTGTTCTTGGTAAGTTTATGAATTAACTAATATTGTCTGGTTGACTGGAGCAGCAGCAGTCTGGATAAAAAGCCCTGTGAAGCCTCTTACAGGGCTGTGTTCTGCATTCCTCTGTTCATGTCTCTATATATCCAACAGTTTAAAATGCTACATAGATGATTAGCAGTAAGTTGAGCTTGATTTAGAGGATCATTATGATGTCTTTTTGTTACCTGTATACTGACTTTGCATTCAGTAGCAGCTGTAAAAATAAACTTCTCTTCGTGGATGAAGTTCAGAACAGAATAAGAACAATCCTTGTAATACTTCAGTCATATAGTAAATGGCATTTGGGGATAAATAGAGGAGGAGACTGCAAGCTTTAATGGAAAAAGGATTTTAAAAAGGATTGTCTCAAGCATAGTACAATAACTCTTGAGATAAGGAAGGGGGTTAAAGATGCACAAGTGAAAGAGTGCGCTCTTACCTGTTGCCAAGTATTTTTTCATGTATGCATTACAGGTCTTTTTTGTAATGGTCAGTATTGCCCTTATTGTGTTCTATTTACATGTCTGACTTCTTGTTTGGATTTTACTTGGTGATTTGGTATTAATTTTTAATGTGAAAGCACTTAGCATTAGGAGTTTGACATTTTGTCTGACCTTAATCATCAAGAGGATCATGAGAGGTTTATTCAGTGGGAAGAGAATTGTTACAGCTCCGACAGAAATGATGGGAAATAAGTAAACAGCCTTTTAAATCTTCACCAGAAATCAATAGAGCTTAAAGATGATGGACGTTGGTGTTTTTTGCTGTTTAAGGACTTCAACCTTTTACGGGAAAATATCTTCTCAGAGTGTCAGCGTTTTTTTGCCCAGCACCATGAATCACTGCTGCAAATAGAACACTCTGCATAGAGCACTTGATCTTTGTTACACAGATGATGTTATAGATCTGTCTCTCTCTGATACTGCAGATGTTTATATTTTTACACATAGAGGTGTGGTGCTACTTCATAACATGGCTAATTAATGTATGGTCAGCAAAGTAATTATGTAATAAGTAATTATTTTTGATAGTACTTAAACTGACGAACTCCTGGTTTTATTCTATAATTAAAGTCTGCTATTTAGAACTTTTCCAGTTTTATATCCTTCCCTGTGTCTATAGAAATACCTTCCTTTAAGTGAGAGTTCTCAGCTTTTAGTAACTGGGAGTAAGAGTTCCTCTGAAGTCTTTGTGTCAGCAGGCCTTTCTGAGCCAGGCAGATTTTGAGCAGTAGCATAGCAAATTATGTACTTTGGCTTTTCATGAATGATTTATTAGATGTTAGGCTGATACAGTAGTTAGCAATATATGCAGAAAGAGCACTATTCAGACCCAAGTATTTGTACATTTGCATCATCATAAATCATTTGTTGTGCTATTTGGGGTTTTATTATATAGTATTGGATTCCATTTTAAAACAACTAAGTATACAGTAAATTATATTCAAATATAGTAAAGTTGCAGTTAAATAGTAATTGAGAACTTGACTTTCAAGCTTTCAGTTAATTTGTTTGCATCCTTATGCAGCCATTTACTCAGAATAAAGTGAAGAGGATTTAATTTTGATTTGTAGACAACCTTTTATATTTAAAATAACTGTAGTGACTGTAGTTTTATGCTAATATCTAAGCATGCCACATATACTCTTAGGCAAAATTGTCCCCTAAGACCTCGTGATATGAAGTGATCTTTGATTTAAGGCTGCAGCACTTTGGCTACAACTGTGTTCAATGATTATTAAAGCGGAGTTATTACAGAGCAGCTGATGGAATTTTTTCGGTAGTTTATCTCAATTGATTACTCGTATCGAGTACAGAGTGGCAAACATTTAAAGCAGTTCCTCGTGTTCCTGGCGCAGCAGCCAGGCCCTGCACTGCGCTGGGCTTGGAGCTGCCCTGGGATGCAGGGATGGAGCCAGGCAGGAATGGGGATGGAGCCGGGATAGAGCCGGGATGGACGCAGAGAATGGGGCAGGGAGCCCGAGGCTGGGATCCCCGGGGCGGAGGCTGGAGCCCTCCTGGAATCACCGGGGCTGTTCACCTGCAGGAAAGGGGGCTGCGTACATCCAGGCAGCGTTTGGTTGTTCCTTAGCCAGCTAATGCATTGCAGGATGCCCAGCTTTGAGAACAGTACCCAGAACAGAAGGAAAATCTTCCAAATAACACTCCTCTGTAGACATTTTCCTACCTTTCATCTACTGTGTGGATTATGAGGGCAGTAGGTAATGTTGCTTTCACTTAACATAAAACTAAACTAGCAGAGATGGCAGGGATACTTCAGGACTGAAACCTTATTTTTGGATCACTTTGACGTCCTTACATACAAATATTCCTTTTAAATAAGTCAAATTACACAGCAAAGAAGCACAGAAGAGGGAAAGAAGCACATAATGCCCTCTCTCTACTTCTTGTTAAGTTGTTTAGTTGATCTGGGCCTAAATTTTCCACTGTTAAGCAGATTATTTTTGTTTACTTTGTTGTCAATTTTTATATAGTTAGAGATTTCTTCTCTGTGATGGCAGGCTGAAGTTTTGCCTTTACTTCTCTTTCATTGTTTTAAGAGGACAGACACAGACACCAGATGCTGGGTCAGAGACATTTCTTTCAGGGCCAGAAGTTTGGACTTCTTTGGAGGTTTTCCTGGGATAACAAGAACTTTTCTTCATTTTTCAGCCTTTAAGCATCATATAATTTTTGGCATTTTAATATTTGTCACGTACTAATTCTGAGTATGGATTTTCTTTAACAGCCTTTTCTTGATGATTTTGTATAGCTTTACTAAAGATAAAAAAGCTTTCTATGGATTGATTAACTAGTGAAGGCCACACTAGCAAGCTGTAAGCTTGATTTTTTCAATTTGTTGCTTTCCTTTTTCAACCCATTTATGAAGATTATATTGCCTAAAAAAGGTCGCTTCCTTTGGCCTGTCCCTTTGCAAATGTGAAGTAACTGTGTGGATGTTAATCCTCTCTGCTTTACCTTGGTTGCAGCTCCTAGAGAGAGTCCTTCAAAGCAGCAGGGATGTGCAGCAGGGCTGTAGACATATAATGGAGCCTTTCCTGGCTGTCTGGGGAGCCCTGGGAATGAGGGCTGGGATGGGACAGGATTGACCACCATGTGTGGAGGAGGGGACAGCTAAAATTGCTGGGCAGGTAAAAGAGCTTTTTTAATTAATGGTGTTGCTGGCCCAGGATCAAATGGATATGGCTATCAAACACCTTTGGTTAGAAATTCAAAACATACAGGCTCATCTAGAAGAGCCTCCCAGGAGGGGAATTATGGAGGCAAAATTATTAACGGATTTTGAAATTAAATTTGAGTGATTTATAAAAGGATTAAGGGACATGGTTGCCTGTATTGGTACAAACTGTATTCAGCATCCACAAGATTCCTTCTAGGTATTTTAGGTCTCTTTAGAGACTTTATCTATTCTTTAACATGATTGAATAATGTAGAAGTTAATTTTGCATTTCCCGTTTAAAATCTTGTGTTAATACTTGTGAATCTATGAACTTAGAGTATAACTGATGAGATTTCTGCCTCATTTTTCTATCTGAAAATTACCTCTAGATGACATGTTGTCCATCTGGAGAGCAAAGGAAGGTAGGACTCGTGCAGAAGGTAGTGGTGTCCCTGCCGATGGTGCAGCCTTGCTGATGTAGCTGAGGAGAGCAGCTGGTGGGTGCTGCTGCTCCTTCCGCTGCCTGGTTTCACTTCTGAGCCCACGGTGATTGCCATGTGCACAGCGAGTGCAGTGCGGAACTAAAAGAGGATTTTCCTGACCTGTGCTCTGTACTGTAAGTGAAGCTGAGTTTGAGCAGGCTCTGCTGCTCTGCATGCACCCCGAGGCTCTCCGGGACATCCCCGCGCTGCCTTGGCTGCAGCTGAGCAGAGACAGCGCCAGACAAAGCTCTGAGCTCCCAGCACTGCCCTGCTCGCCCTTCTCTGGGATGCTGGGTGTGCACGTCGGGCTGCAGGGTGAGGCTGTGCACTCGCTGTGGTGCTGAGGCCCTTCTCTGGGATGCTGGGTGTGCATGTCGGGCTGCAGGGTGAGGCTGTGCAGTCACTGTGGTGCTGAGGCCCTTCTCTGGGATGCTGGGTGTGCATGTCGGGCTGCAGGGTGAGGCTGTGCACTCGCTGTGGTGCTGAGGCCCTTCTCTGGGATGCTGGGTGTGCATGTCGGGCTGCAGGGTGAGGCTGTGCACTCGCTGTGGTGCTGAGGCCCTTCTCTGGGATGCTGGGTGTGCATGTCGGGCTGCAGGGTGAGGCTGTGCACTCACTGTGGTGCTGAGCGGGAAGCTCGCTCTGGTGGTTCACACTGCGACCTATGTGTGGAGTGTGTAAGAAGATCCTACTTTTGCTGATCTTCGGGATGAAGTCACTGAACTGCTCATTTATGATGTCATGCTTATCTTCCCTTGCCTTGTAAGTGGTTTGTTACCGTAATTTTCAGATATCTTTAAAATTCCCGTCTCTTGTGCTTGCGTATCATTAATGAGACTCCTTTGCTGCATGTTTCAATTCAGTGTTGCAGAAGAAGGGACTGAAAATGGAACCAAGTGTTGATCCTTCCTCAATGGTAATTTTGTTGGATATTAATTGGTAACTTGTTTTGGATTGACACACAATTATTGATCCCTGGATTTAATAGAATAGAAGACGGGAAGCAAAAGCCAGCAGAAAGAACACTCAGACCAGTGTGTTCTTTGAGCAAGCAGGGCCGTCACTCTGACATTGCCACCCTGAGTGACAGGGTGGGTGTCAGGGGTGGGTGTCACTGCCACCCAGAGTGACAGGGTGGGTGTCAGGGGTGGGTGTCACTGCCACCCTGAGTGACAGGGTGGTGTAGGGGTGCGTGTCAGTGCCACATGTGGTGCTGGAGGTCCCTCCTGTGTCAGGGAGCTGCTGGGATCACGCTGTACATCTTCATCAGCCAGGCAGGCACAGCAGCCTCGTATTCCCATGAGCTGTGGCCAGGCCATAATTAACCTTGTGAACTCAGATTTCCAACAGAATGTAAAATCAGCTCAGGTTATCAATTACAGTCACACTCCATTGATGGTTGCCAAGAAGAGCTTCTTAGGAAGAAAAAGACATTATGATTTGCTCATTTCTTCATAAAGTAGCAAAATACGTTACCATTCATTGAATCATAAATCTAAATAATAGCTAGTCCATAGATTTAATATCACCTTACTTTGGTGCATTACTCACAGGTTATGGGCCAGTACCATGTCTGTTATTAGCAAAGCTCACAAGTAATTTTGCTATAAAACGGAATTAGGAAATGTTTTATAAAAAGAAATTACTACCCTTTAAAATAAGGCAATTTTATCAGTGTTTTGAGTTTTTAATGTAATGTTTAATTTAATTAAATTGTTTTTAATTTAATGTTGTAAATGCTTAACCCTTCAGTCTGGAAAACTAGTTTTACATAATTCAGGGACTTCAGAGTTCATATATTTGTTGTGACTTTTAAGCATAATCATTAATTAAAAGCAGTATTTGAGATTATGATCTGTTGAGTCTATTGATTGTTCTCAACTGAATTTATACCTTTTTAATACTAGTCAGTGATGGTGCTTTATAACATCAATGTTAATCAGTGTTAATAGCTCAATGTTTATAGGTACACAATTTTATATGCAAAACAAATTATAATCTAGTTAGATTTAATTTTTTTGTTCTTACACAGTACTGTATGAATATGCAGAGTATTTTTAAACAAACTTCTTACATTTGTTTTTCCTATAATGTACTTCATCCATCATAAAAATGAATGAGATTATCAGTCAGGAACTGACTGCTTTTTCTTAGTTTGATTGCTACTGTCAAACTAAAACACTGTCCAGTGTTTTAAAAATCTGGAAGGATTCCCCTTTAAGAGTAGTTTGTCACTATTACTCTATAAACACAGGGAGTAATTTATCTGTCCACCTATGCAATATCTTATGATGGAGGAAAAAATCCTATTACATGTCCATAATATATAGAAGATCTTTAGAGTGCACTTCAATATTTCTTATTTGCTCTTTTCTCTTGTTAGTATTGCAAATTTTATTTTCAAGCCTACTTAAACAAATAAACACAGAATTACTAGAATATGTCATCTTTGAAAGGCAATAAATGTTGTTTTCTTGAGAAGATTTGTAACATATGTTTGGTCTTTCACATTTACTGTCTTTACCTGCTAACAGTACCCACAGTCCATGCATGAGCAATCTTTACTCAAACATCTCTTAATCCTTTTCTTTACTTCATTTTCTGTAAGTATAGGTTTGTTAACTGCTTGCAAGATATTTTGGTCATATTTTTAATTAAGGCTGTCCATCAGAAACTGAGGAAAGGGCCTTTAGAAGACCATTTGTCCTCACAAGGAAAGTGCCCGATAAAATTGGGTTGTTTTTTTTTTTACCAGCCCACAATTTAAACACAGTCTTACTAAAAAACAAAAACAAAACAGCATGAACCTCATGTAAGCATAGTTCGTCCATGGTACATGAATTCAAAGTGTTACATTTCTTTCTGTATCCTTACTTTTTAGATTTGGGAAAACAAATTATATTTAATTCTCTTTAAAGAAATTACTGATCATATGGAAAAATACTTGAAGTGTAAAATTCAGTTAACATAAATTTTTGCCTAAAAAACCCCTCAAACCAGAAAATTATTTCACTGTGCTTCCAATCAGTATTGTCTGTTTCCATCCCAGCTATGGGCAGGGGTTCCCTGCCCACTCGGAGAGGTCTGTCCCGACTCTGGCTCTATTCCTCAGAAGGGCAGCACGGTTTGCAGAAGGTGTGACAGGATTTTGTGTGCAAGTGAAGGGATGTGCTGAGGTCTGAGGGAATCATGGATTTTATGTGTCTGGTTGGAATTCCAGAGGGCTGTATGAAAGAGCTGACAGAGGATTACCATCTCCAAATACAAGGGCAACAAAAGGCACCCAAATTAAATTCTGAATCTTTGAAACCAATTCAAAAATATTTTATTACTTGTTGAATTTCGTTCTCTGTCATTCCTTTCTGTCTTTTTCTGTCCTTCTGCTGAACAAATGACTTTGTAATATATTTGCTAAAGGATTCTGAAGAGTTGCTTGAATAACAGTATAAGGTGCAGTGTTAATTATCCCTCTCAAATGCATTTGCATGTAGGTAATACCTGTATTATGCAAATAAAACTCTTCCAATTTCCTTTTTAGCTTCTGCAGACACAAGCTGAATCTTGGATAACAGGATTCTTTAGTGTGGGTTTGGATTTTTTTCCTCCTCACATCTTAATTAGGAAAGGGAAAGGATAATTGTACAAAATACAAACTAGATTTCCATATCTGAGCAGTATTTTCTGGATTGTGCTTTTGTAACAATATTTAAGATACTTGAATGGAACAGCACGTTGGCCTAAGCCTTGGAAACAATGAGTACTATTAATGCTACGGAAATCAGCAGAACCTGAAAATCGGATTCCTTAACAATAGGATCCATTCTCTTGCATTGGAATCTAAAAAGTTCTTTAATTCTCAGGTTTATCATTTCACATTCTTAAAGTTCATTTCTTCCCTCATTCTGAGGGTGATTTATTTTGGTTGCTCTGTTATAGATGAAGTAGTTTCATCTTTCAACCTCACTGCATTTTCTCTAGGATTTCTATCACTTAAGACCTCAAAATAAAGGTGAGAGAAGATGAATGTGTATATGGAAGAACCCTCAGCTGGACCCAGCCCCAGGTATCTGAAACTTTGCAGTTTCTCAAAGTTTAATGAATGTTTACTGTGCTCAGCAGAGCAATCTGAAAGGTCAAGTGAAAACCAAAGGTTTTATTCCACCGAGCTTCATCACTGTGACACTTCTGGTATTACAGTGGTGGAGCAGCCGTGTTTTGTAAGCAGATGAGAGTGCTTTGCTCTCCTCAGGTGGTTGGCACGTGTGGGGATGGACACAGGCAGAGCTGACACACCTGTCTGGCTGGCTGGGCTATTCTTGCATGGCCTTTTTGAGTCTGTGTGTTCCTTTAAAGAATCCAAGACAAAAACATGCTCATCTAAACTGAGTGTAACAGTACCAGGTGGCTGTGTAAGGCAGCAGACAGTGTCCTGAGTTCAGTTTGGTGCAGGCAGAGGCAGAGATGTGCCAGCAGCTCTGGAGCACGGGGGGGTGCTGGGGTACAGGTGGGTGCTGGGGTACAGGTGGGTGCTGGGTACAGGTGGGTGCTGGGGTACAGGTGGGTGCTGGGGACAGGGGTGGGTGCTGGGGTACAGGTGGGTGCTGGGTACAGGTGGGTGCTGGGGTACAGGTGGGTGCTGGGGACATGGGGGGTGCTGGGGTACAGGTGGGTGCTGGGGACAGGGGTGGGTGCTGGGGTACAGTGGGTGCTGGGGACAGGGGTGGGTGCTGGGGACACGGGGGGTGCTGGGGTACAGGTGGGTGCCGGGGTACAGGTGGGTGCCGGGGTACAGGTGGGTGCTGGGGACAGGTGGGTGCTGGGGACAGGGGTGGGTGCTGGGTACAGGTGGGTGCTGGGTACAGGTGGGTGCTGGGGACAGGGGTGGGTGCTGGGGACACGGGGGGTGCTGGGGTACAGTGGGTGCTGGGGACACGGGGGGTGCTGGGGTACAGGTGGGTGCCGGGGTACAGGTGGGTGCTGGGGACACGGGTGGGTGCTGGGGTACAGGTGGGTGCTGGGGACAGGGGTGGGTGCTGGGGACAGGGGTGGGTGCTGGGGTACAGGTGGGTGCTGGGGACAGGGGTGGGTGCTGGGGACAGGGGTGGGTGCTGGGGTACAGTGGGTGCTGGGGACAGGGGTGGGTGCTGGGGACAGGGGTGGGTGCTGGGGACACGGGGGGTGCTGGGGTACAGTGGGTGCCGGGGTACAGGTGGGTGCTGGGTACAGGTGGGTGCTGGGGACAGGGGTGGGTGCTGGGTACAGGTGGGTGCCGGGGTACAGGTGGGTGCTGGGGACAGGGGTGGGTGCTGGGGACAGGTGGGTGCTGGGTACAGGTGGGTGCTGGGGACAGGGGTGGGTGCTGGGTACAGGTGGGTGCCGGGGTACAGTGGGTGCTGGGGACAGGGGTGGGTGCTGGGGACACGGGGGGTGCTGGGGTACAGGTGGGTGCTGGGGACAGGGGTGGGTGCCGGGGTACAGGTGGGTGCTGGGTACAGGTGGGTGCTGGGGACAGGGGTGGGTGCTGGGGACAGGTGGGTGCTGGGTACAGGTGGGTGCTGGGGACAGGGGTGGGTGCTGGGGACAGGGGTGGGTGCTGGGGACACGGGGGGTGCTGGGGACAGGTGGGTGCTGGGTACAGGTGGGTGCTGGGTACCGGTGGGTGCCGGGGTACTGTGGGTGCTGGGTACAGGTGGGTGCTGGGGTACAGTGGGTGCTGGGTACCGGTGGGTGCCGGGGTACTGTGGGTGCTGGGTACAGGTGGGTGCTGGGGTACAGTGGGTGCTGGGGACAGGAGTGGGTGCTGGGGTACAGTGGGTGCTGGGGACAGGGGTGGGTGCTGGGTACAGGTGGGTGCTGGAGTACAGTGGGTGCTGGGTACCGGTGGGTGCTGGGGACACGGGGGGTGCTGGGTACCGGTGGGTGCTGGGGTACAGTGGGTGCCGGGGTACAGTGGGTGCCGGGGTACAGGTGGGTGCTGAGGACAGGGGTGGGTGCTGGGTACAGGTGGGTGCTGGAGTACAGTGGGTGCTGGGTACCGGTGGGTGCCGGGGTACTGTGGGTGCTGGGGTACAGGTGGGTGCTGGGGACACGGGGGGTGCTGGGGTACAGGTGGGTGCTGGGGTACAGGTGGGTGCTGGGTACAGGTGGGTGCTGGGAACAGGGGTGGGTGCTGGGGTACAGGTGGGTGCTGGGGACAGGGGTGGGTGCCGGGGACAGGGGTGGGTGCTGGGTACAGGTGGGTGCTGGGGTACAGGTGGGTGCTGGGAACAGGGGTGGGTGCTGGCTGCTTTGGGGGGCAGCCTGCCCGTGGGAGGGTCTCCCCTGCTCTGGGAGCGCTGAGAGCAGCTCCCTGCCGGTGTCAGACGAGGTTTCCTCGCCGCTCGCTGTGGCTGTGCCGATCCCGAGCCCAGGAAAGGCGGATAATGAGCGGAGCGGTGCAGGGAGGTGATTGATGGTGCCCGGTTCTGACAGCTCCAGTGCCGACATTCCCTGGGTATCCGTTCCGGCATTAGCATGCTGACAGCTCAGCATTTAGGACATTATGGTAATTTATCCTGCATACGCTGTCACCTGCACTGTCAGAGTTTGTTTTTAATGATGGTATAACTATTTTGTTTGTTTGTACTGCATTCTTTTCATTTGGCTAATGTCTCCTCATTAGATTGCACCTAGTAAATGAGAGTAATTAAGTGTTTCCTATAGCTCAGATGCAATGATTAAGTTGCAGAGTTGGTGCTGATTATGTTTTGCCATTTATCTCTATTAATCTGAGAATAATCCAGATGATAAACACGTGTAATTTTTTAGCTAATGTTCAATAGATGAAATTTATAGCTTCTCAATGGAACCAAACAATGTGTGTATTTTTATATGAATCCTAAGTTATTGTACTTATATTTCTGTTAAATAAACATACAGTTATCTGTGCAACTAAGAAAAAAAGTGGAAAATCTACTGAATGTAACGATTCTCACTTTTAAAAATGCATTTGTGTATGGAAAATGACTCCTCATAATTCACAGTTCAGTGACTGTTTATTTTTTCTCAAATATCTACAGAGATTCTTGTGGTGATATTTCTAAGGATTTTTTCCTCCAGTTATTATCTGTATTTGTTATTATTAATTCTAGAATACAAATTGCATCTCTAGTACTGAAATGTAATTTTTATATAGACATTTCCAAATTACTCAGTTTAGAAACAACAACAACAAAGAAATACACTAACACATCAAATTAAGTACCTCACAGCAATTTGTAAATCTTTATTTAACTTTCATGCTGTAGACAGACATTGAAAAATAGTTTGAGCTATTTCTTCAATGCAAAGTAGCAATAATTAATTTTTATACAAATAATAATGGCAACACTAGGAATACCCTGAGTTGTTTGATGATGTTCCTTTGTTTTCCTGGCTCTACGACCTTCCTAGCACATCACAGTGTGATGTGCTATTTCTGAATTTATTTACTATTTCTAAATTTATTGTTTACTGTTTCACTATATATACGTTGAGAAAGGCAGACATCATGGTCCCATAATTAAGTGGGGTTTATACATCAAAATTCTGATTGGCTTCGAAAGTAGCAGATTCTGTGTGTCCCTGGTTAATAAACTGCTTTAACATGGAAGTTGGAAGAGCTGTTGAGGAACAGCCCCCGGGCTAGCTGGGGTTTCTGTTAAATGTGTACAAATAAAAGCTGGAGAGCGTTTCAGGCGTGCTCCTGCCCAGCGTTCCTGCCCCGCACGGCAGCGCTCTCTGCGCGGTGCTGAGTCCCTGTGGTGCCAGGGCAATGCTGTGCCCAGTGTCCCCGTGGTGCCAGGGCAATGCTGTGCCCAGTGTCCCCGTGGTGCCAGGGCAATGCTGTGCCCAGTGTCCCCGTGGTGCCAGGGCAATGCTGTGCCCAGTGTCCCCGTGGTGCCAGGGCAATGCTGTGCCCAGTGTCCCCGGTGTCCTGCGGCCGCTCTCGTCACTGGGGATGGGCTACAGCGAGAGTCCAAGCACACTTTGCTTTGGACCAGTTCCTCTGCTTTGGAGCACTGCTTGTTCCTGGATGTGTGTCCCTGAGCAGCTCCTGGCCCCTCAGGGAATGTCTCCCTGGGAGGTGCTGTGTGGAGTTTCATTGCACTTCCCTGGGCTCAGAGCTCCCGAAATCCCCGGCTGGCTGCTTCCCCTTGGGGTGCTCAGCCCATGGCCAGCCCCCGCCAGTCCCAGCCACCTCTGCTGCTGAGGAGGTGAATCCTGGGACTGGCCTTGGTCCAGAGAGGCTCTCTGACATGCTGTGAAGTGACTGCGTGCTGCCATGCTCCCACCTCACCAGCTGAAGAGGGGGACAGTGGGTTTGAGCTAAGGGGAGCAGTGGAACCAGGAGGAGATGGACATGGAAAGCTGCAGTGAGATCGAGCATGGTGTGGCAAAGACAGCTGAAACATGCTGGGCAGGAGAGCTCGGGTTGATGGGCATGGCCCAGCCATAGCCCACAGATTCAAGTGATTTTCAGTTTGTGCACATTTGTTAGTCTGGCTGAGATTTTTCCAATATGTCTTTTAGATGAGTACACAATTATTTAAGGTTCAATTTTCATTTTTTAATACATAAAATCACATTATTGATACAACTCTATAGACGTCTAGCTTGAAATATAAGTTAATCAGATCAAATTGTTGGTCATTAGAATTCATTTGCTTCCTGAGAACATTCGTTTTAGGGCATCAGCATTCTTTCTGGAAAAGCAAATACTCTGTTCTGTTTATGTGGGTCAATCCTGGAGTAGCTGCTTAATATCCCATGTCTGGAATTCAGTTGTCTTTTCTCTTGGGTGGGTCAGGAAGGCAGCTGAAGTAGGCAGTAATGGCTGCTGGGCTTTCATTTCTTTGTGACTGGTAAATGAAACACATGCAGCCTCACCAAACTACATGACTAATGACAACCTCCAGTGGCTCCTGCAATCAAAGATTAATTTGCTTTATCAAGTTTAAAGAATAGTAGGTGATAAATCATGTCAAAAAGAAATAATCAGTGGCAGGCTGATGTTCTTCTGCACAGTGGAGGACAGGTGCAATAGAGGATTCATCTGCCATAGACTGTTAATTTTGTTCTCATGCTGATGTGTTAATTTTTATTTAGTTGATTTTTCAGTCAAATGGGATGCATTGTCAACTAATATTTTTACCGAAAATATATATAGTATTGTATTTTAGATCTACAGTTAAACATGTTTAGAGTCTATCACTTTCCATCAAAATATTTCCCATTTAATTCCTTTAATAATTGATGGATATATCTCTCCCCCATTGGTTTTGCTGTCTTGGAGCACAGCTTAATGTGGACAGGAATAAAAATATGCTGTACGTATCTGGTGCATACATAATATATTTCTTTTCTCTGCAGTTGATTCTTGTTTAGCCAGACCTGCTCTGCTGTTCTCTCTGCAGGTGAAGGCTGATGTTAGTCCTAGAGTTGCCCTGGTGCTGCAGTTGCTCTGGGTGCTGGTCCCTGGGCAGCTGAGGTTTGACTTGGGCAGGACTTGCTGCCACCTCCTCCCACTCGCTGGTGGCACAGCACGGAGGGATCAGCGTGGAGCAGGAGGGAATCCGTTCTCCTGCTTCTCACTTAATGAAGCCATTCAGAGACTGCAGTTCTATCACTTATGCAATTACTGAATATAATCATCCCATAAAATCTACAGTTAAAAAAATATTCATTGTGGTATGACATGGCATAGCATGGCACTGACTGACCTGCATTTATTGTGAGTCCTGGTGTCCACAGCGCAAGGACTGCAGATGTTTGTTTTTCAAGGAAAATCCTGTGCTAAATTAGCTCTCCAGCTGCATGGTTGATTGCTGAGCATTTTCAGTCTTTATTTCAGTTGAACCATGGCCCAATAACATATTTGGCAACAGTATTTTCTGTGTGTAAGAGAATTTTAGTAAAGGAATAATGCAAATTCTGTTATTTTCAGTCCTGGCTAGCAATGCGTTTGATTTCATACCAGTTTGTGAGCCCTCTAGTGGCATTCCGAGCGCTGGAAGTGTGGCGCAGGACGCCCTCCGAGAGCTGGGCATCCACACAGGGTGGCTCATTCTTAACACGGTGATGGGTCTGGGAATAGATTTGGGGAACAAGGTGAGAAGAGTCTGTGTCTACTTTGGGCCAAAAAAAAGAAAAACGTCCCCCTTTCAATTTAAATAAAAAATTCTGTAGCTAGATTAAGACATTTCATAAATTTCCTTCAGCAGTCTTTAGGAATACAACTCCTCATAACAGCACTTTCACCCCAGAAAAATATCTGTAGCTGTCTTCAAGTTGATAACAGATGAGTGAAGATAGGTAGTAAATAATAGTATGGAAAGTCTTCTTGTTTGAACACGTTTTGCCAAAAGCACTGAATATGAAGTTGGATGGCAGAAAGAAGAAACATTCTCTGAGTATGACAGACATACTTTATGATGATTTAGTGAAACACCTCACGGCCAACTGTCGCTTTTGTTCACAGGTCTTCTAAAGCTGTCACATCCCTGTTTCTCTCACACAACAGTCACAATCTAATTCATTGTTAATTGCTGAATGCTCCTTTTTATAGCATCCAGAGATACCCCAGGAGCCACATGGCTTCTTTAGATTCTTATGTGTTGAAAAAAATGGAGTCACAACCTTAATATTTGAAGCAGTACAACTTGGGCTCATCTGTGGATCACTTGAATTTAGGAAGGCTTGGGGCTTTTTCCACTTAGGAAAAAGGTGTATTTTAGTTAAAACAAAAATGAAAATAAACATTTTCTCCAGAGCATCTGGTTCAAGTTTGTGTTAGACTTTGTCAGTGTGTAGTGTAGCAGGGTGTGATTTTCATAACGAATTGGATTAGTAAAAGGCAGAACAACTGGTGCATCTGCACAGTAAGGAGTAGTGATAGGCTGTTTCACCCAGGCAGTGTGCAGGCTGGGGCAGTAGAGAGACCATTATCTTGTCTATAAACCATTTTCCATATCCTGAAATCAAATTTGAAGGACAAACAGCAGTTGGGCTATGTTTCATATTTCATTAGATAGGCACATCCTCACAAAATTATTTTTATTAGACCACGCAGAGATGTTTCTGACATTTACTTTTGTGTGCTTATAGAGTAATCAAAAATGCTAGTAATGTCCTGATATGGGTCTGTTTCACATACAGGAATATAATTTTGAAGTATGCATTTCAGACTTAAATGCACTTTTGTTAAACGTAACAGGAAGGCAAATGGTTTTCGTCTTCTTCCGCTTGCCCTTCTTCTGAAGCAAGGAGGGGAAAAATACCCAAAGTGTCTTAATGTTGTGTTTCACACAGGTTTCATCTGTATCATCTTTGTTGGAAGAGTTAGCAGTTGGCATCAATTTGGATCAAAAGAACTGCAGTTAGGAAGGCCATGAGGAAGGTTCCATATTATTTCTCCAGAGCATTCTCACTACTGACGAGTTGTTTCTTGAGGCATGTAGCTCTATTGAGAAAGATGTCTTCTGGGAACAAAAGTTTTATTTCTGAAGCAGGGTTGTATATCAATTTAAGTACTGAATTATTTGTATAGATATCATCTACACAATAAAGTGGCTGATCACAAGATACGTAAAAACTTCAGCATGTAAGTCAATATAAAATCATATTAATTTAGATTTTATAAGAATGTGCACAGAATCTGATGATTTAAGTAACATTAGTAGAATAGACTATCTTTGAATGAGCTCTGAACAGCACAAGTCAATTCTAGTTTATGCATTCTCTTTAATAACCAATTTCTTCTGAATAACAGTAACATAATCATCTCAATATGTGTGCTAAACTATATGAACAAAAAATTTAGTTTAGCAATATCTCATAAGATAGGGATGAGTTAGCAGCACCTTTTTAGCTGGCTGGGCTTCTGAGGTGCTTCAGATTCTCCAGCTGAGAGCAGCTGTGTCTGGTGGCATCTGTCATCTTTGTGAGATCAGTCATCTTTAGATGAGATCGTGTTTGCTGAAGGGGTCAGCAAAACAAACTATGTGCATGATTAAAGACTGTTACTGTCAGTCAGACTGTAAAAAGAGGCAGTGCTGGAGGCCTGGGTGCACCTGCAGACGCTGTGGCCTCGCTGCCACCCAGGTCCTGCAGTAGCCCAGGGGTGTGGAGGGCACGGGCTTGCCAAGGCTGCTGCTGGCTGGGTACCTGCAGCTCCTGTTTGGCTGCTCGGCATCAGCCGCCCCATCCCTCACTGTGTTCACTGCCATGTGCCTCACTCAGCTGAGGAGTGAGAGGGCCTTTATTTACTTTGCCCTGCATTTTTCTCTCTTAGCCTGGTGACAGTCTGTGTTTCTCCTGCCAGAGCCAAGACAGGCTGTGTTTTTCTGTGCACAACTTCAGGGTGTCACCCCTTTGCTTCTGACTTTAACTTCAAAGGCTGCAGTCTGAATCTCCCCAGGTGTTACAGAGAATAATCACTGATCAAGGTTCTTGACCAATTTTGATTGATTGGTTTCATTAGTTTTTATTACTTTTGTAAGCTTTTTGATAAATAGTCATGTAACTGTAATTCTGCTCCCTGCTGGTGATCCAGAGTTGGATATATTGCTGTGTTATCTGTACAGCATATTTGTGTTTGGAATTTCTTGACTAATATTACGGTCTCTCAAATTTTAGCTATATTTTTCTGTTGCCTAATTTCAGCAAAAGTTCAAGATTGGCAACTTCTCTTTAAATTATACCTCTCAAATACTTTGTGTGGTCATAGGGCAGACCAGCTCATTCTTTTTTCCTGAGCTCTTGCTTGATTTCAGTGTCCTGTGTTTTAGCTTGAACTCTTGGGTGAAATTCAGAGTTAATGAATTTTTGGTATTTGAGTATCACTGTGTTTTTATGTTTAAAAATATCTGTAACTCCTCTTGAACCAAACTGTAGCTTTTAATGGTCTGTACTATTAAATTCTCTTTCCATTCTGCAGCACTTTGAGGAACCCAGTTCCTCAAAGGACCCTCCTGGTACAGACACACCAGGCTTCATTCACTTGTTATTCTTGACCATCTTAGAATTGCACCAATATTTCATCCCCACAAGTAGACAGACTAACCTGAATTAGGAAAACACAGGCTCTGCTTTGTTTGTTGTCCTGGCCACTTGGTTTATTCAACCTTGTTTTTTGTCTGCTTTAGATAAGGAATGTCTTTGTCTTGCTGTTTTAACCACTGATGCAAAATACAAGAAAACACATACTATCAAGGTAAACCTAGGATTAAAGGAGTGGAAAAGTGTCTGAAAACTATTTTGTATCAAGCAGTGCTTGTCCAGAGTGAGAGATGTGCCCCACAGCATCTCAGTTCAGAGTGATGGATGGCTGCGGGAGGAATTCCTGTTCCTGCCAGGCCCTACTGATGTGTCAGGGGTCTTATCTTAACAAGCAGCAGGAATGTCTTTAAATGGCTTTATGAGTAGGGAGTATGGTCTGTTTCCATGCTCAGTTAAAGAACTGCCATTTTGGAACTACAGAGGGAAAGTTGTGTAAGCAAAGCAAAACCAAAGCTTCCGGAGCTGTAAAAATCATTGTGAGTGGGGAAAATAGTATTTCAACTACACATTTGAATTTTAGCTGCATGATGATATAGAGACAATTAAAAGGAATGTAATGTTTAGGATAATGATTTATGAGACAATCAAATTGTAAGGAAGAAATTTATGAAAATAGTTGAGCACATCAGCCTAAAAATAATGCAAATGGAAAGGCAAAGACAGTTGGACTGGCCATGGAGCAAAACTATTTAAGAGCAGTTCAACAAGCTTAATAGATATGTCTAATTTAAAGCATTTATTGGAGAGATGCATGATGAATCAAACTGCAGAGTCCTTTTGTTTTAAATCTATTTTAGCAAAGAAATTCCTTCCCAAAGCTCTGATACTTTTTTTTAATTAAAAATACAAATCGTGGTTTGCATGGTATGTGCTGGAGAATTATTGTTTTATATTACAGTAATATGTTGCAATTATTATTGAAAACCTTATTTAATTTTTAGATTCAGGTGTAAATCAGTGTTATCATGCTCTAATTGAAGAATGGTGCTCACCTTTTTTTCCTGAAGGTATCTTGAAGGGCATTTATTAAAAAGGCAATTTATTTTAAAAATACTTTCACCTGAACTGCTGGTGCAAATTTTATGTTTAGTTATGTAAAACTATATGAAAGCCTTAAAAAATTACCTTTTTTTTAATCTTATGTGGAGCCTTGGTTCGTGCTTGTCTGTTTCATAAAGGGTCAGATTTTATTTATGTGGTTAAGTAGAACATAAATGTAGACACTTCACACGATGTACCATGTAAATGTAAGCCTTTGTAGTTACAAGTTTTTTTGTAGCTGGAGAATTGTTTTAAAAGGCATGTAATTTATTAGCTATCAGTAGCTGCTTTATTGCCTTGCCGCGCTGCAGTAATAAATAAAAGAAAGTGAGCTGATTTTACAAATGGCACACAAGGTGCACATTTTGTGAAAAAAGTCTTTTTTAAAGAATTGGCATTAAATCCTTTTTTGTGATGACAAAGAGGCTAAGAGTGCAAACTGTATTTTCTGTTTATCGAAAACAGAGTCTCTTTTTCTCGAGGGCATTTTTTCCTATGATCATCAAGGGATTTCAAAAGCAATAAAGTGTGGAATCATTGTTCGACTTGAACAGTATTAAAACTTAGGTTTTAATTTCAGTGAAGTAATAAGATTTGAACCTGTCTCACATTACACCACTGTAAGGCATTTAGCAATTGTATTTTAAAGGAGGTTTTTAAAATGCAGCTCACTTGAAAGCTAACTGTCTATTGAGTAATTAATAGCTTCTCTTCAGCACAGGCTGTTGTAAATCATACTAAGAAATCTTGGTTTTGTTAATAACAAATTAAGATAATTGTAAGGAAGTTAATTCCTAATTAGTTTAAACTTAAAACTTAAATCTTTTTTGTCCCTTTCTGATATAGATTTTCAAAAAAAAAAACCTGTACATATCAAGAAACTGTATTTCTTGGTTAGCAGCATATGTCGCTTGCCTTTAAGCAGTGGTGAAGTATTTAATCAGTAAACATACTTTATAGCATTAATGCAATTTCTCTTTCAAAATTGCACATTGCAGATAATTCTGCAGAGCTTCTCTCTGCTGTACTGACCCAGCTCCCAGCTCTGGGATACTGGAACTCACTGTGCTCACTTTGGCACAGATATTCTCCGGGTTCAGACTGAAAATATTCCTTCAGGTTGGTTGGTAAAACGTGGGCTGATGAGGGCATAGCCGTACCTGTGCCCTGCAGCCAGAAATGCACAGGTGTGATTCTGGGGAGGGGAGTTTGGGCACAGGTACCTGTTCCAGCAGCTGTGGCATTGGTCTGGGTGCTGAGAGCTATGGCCTTCCGTGGTGGTTTTGAGCAGCAACTGCCTCCATCAGCCATCAGGTTTGTTCCTGTATTTTAGTAGATGGCCTAGACTGTAAATATTAGAGGATCTAAAATAAATCAACATATTATCCTAAGGATACAAAACGTAAGAGCTATTTGTGGCTAGGAGCCCTTGACAGATAGTTTGGCTGAGGCAGATGATTGCCCGCCTCTTGGATCTGGCTCCCATTGCTGTGCCTGCAGGCAATGTGGTGTTATAGTTGTATATTGATGTCAGGGTTACTACTGAGTGGCTAGCAATGACAGATGTCTATAATTAGAGGCAATGCTGCCAGTATTTCAGAGGAGCCGGCCTATGTTGAACCATTATCTTATTTCTGGCTTGCCGAAGAGGGTTGTTCGAATTGCTGGTATTAGCTGTGGTGGCTGTAACACCTCTCCTTATGCCCTGGGATAAATGTGCAAAAGGTCTGTCATGTACAACCCTGGTGCAAAACCTTTTCAGAAGAAGTGATCCTACTAAATTTCATGTGCTTAAGGCTTGAGCTGGAGATGCAGAACACCTGCGGTGCTGTTACTCAGTACAGTGCGATTGTTTTGGATATAGAGATTTTAGAGCTATACTTAGTAGCTCTGATTTTTATTCCTTGTTTTTAAGTGACAAAGTGACGTAGATTCGTGAGTGTTGGTGTTTATTGCACATAAGTATGCTTAGTGTGCCACTCATTTAGATACAATTCAGCATCTGAATAAAATTTAGCTACACACTTGTAATAGTTATATAGGGGCAAGTCAGAGTGTGGATTACTGCTATTCAGGTACCTGTAGTTCTGGATCTTTTGGACTGTTCTGACTGGTACAAATATAATCTTGTAACTACACAGTAGTGCTTCATTTCAATCACCAAAGATTCTAAAACAGCATTTTGGCTTATTGTTAAGCAAATCCTTGACTGCATACATGGCTTGAATTTCTGCAGTTCAGTGTATAGCTCTGATGGAAAGTGCAGTCCAAAACTGTGCTTTAAAAGCTAAAAATCTTCTGGAAGATGCTCAGAAAGTAACAGTTGTTCACAGTATTTCTGTTTTCACTATAATATCTGTTCTTTAGGCCCTGAAGGGGAGCAGAGGAGACAGTGAAATTAAAGCTCTCTAGCAGTGCTTAACAAAAATGAAAGTCTAAACAAGACTATTTAAGCTAAGCATCCTTTTAACTAATGGCTAACTGAAAACCTAGCACATACACATTTCTTTTTTCTTCTTTGTTTTTCACAGAGAATGCTTCTCAGGCTGCATCAGTAATAAGAGCAGTTAGTTCATGGTAGGTATCCAGTATAAGTTCAGCAGAATTGTAGCTCTTTCTTTCAAGATTTTCAGAAAACATGGATTAAGAAAAGGAGAAATAAATAAATAAGTTAATAAGAGCTGAGAGATAGTAATTGAAATAGAGATAAATTTCCATGTAAGAGAAGGTTTATTGCTATACTGTATAGGCATTTCATAGATAGGAAGCAGGGAGTTAACTGCTCTGGCACCCTACAGTCCTCTGCATCCTCGAACTATGGGGAAGAACTGGGGAACAAGGTCTGGAAAATAGCCTTTGTGGGAACTGTTAATACCTCTTATTATCGGAGCTTGTGATGGCAGAGTATTTCAACAGACTAGGAGGGAAATAACATCCATAACAATGAGCCACATGTCACATTTACACTTTCCCCCAAACAGAACACTTGGTTATAATAACAATCTCGTCATTTTTAAATGCTATGTTGTAGAAGGCCTCTTTCAGTTGAGGATAACTTTTATGCACTATTTTAAGCTAGGTTTGGAGGTAAGACAATAAATTTTCTATATCATTATATAATTGATGTTGGTGCTCTGGTTGTTACAAACACAGGTAGCAGTGGACGCGAGAGAAGCCTATGTAGAAAACAGCTGAAAGCCCACGAGAGTCTTCAGAGATCCTGTCTGAACTAACTGAGGCATTTCCTCATGGCCTGTTTGGAGAGTTGCTGTAATCCAACATGTTAGCTCATTCTCTTGGTTTAGGCTCTGAGCTAAGAGTATTTTGCAATGTTACCTTTTTAACACAGCTAGTCAGGAATGGAACTGACCAAAGTTTTCCTCTGCTAAGAAGGGGAGATAAAAGCCAAGGCTTTTGGAGCCCTCAGTTTGATCAGGAGATAAAGATGAATGATCTGGCACCCTGATAGTCCAATTAGGGGATTCAGTTGCCATTTCCTGAAGCTGTCTGCAGAATGTGGAGCTGGATTTCTGCTGTGCTATAATGGAGATTTTAAGTACTGAAAATTCAAATACCTGAGTGTGATTTAAAAAATAGGGGTAATTACAAAATGTTCTGGCACTCAATACCAAGAATGTCACTTGCAGTTAGTGGGGAGGTTTGGTGGGTGCTGGAGGGGTGTTTGTCAGGGAGGTGGGATGTAGAACCCCATGGCAGTTGCCTCTGCTTTGTTTGGATTCCCAAAAACACCACAGGGACAGACAGACTCCCCTCCATGTGCTCCATGTGCTTCAGCTCTGCCAGGCTGGGGTAAATGTGATGCCTGCTTTTGCCCTTACTGCTCATGACAAAATGCTTTAATGTTGCCATGATAGTTCTCTGCAGCAAGGCCTGGAGGGCATCAAGGAAGTTATAATATCTTCAGCATTTACGCTGTGCCTACGGGTAATAACTTTACTGTAATTTTCTGAAGATTCATTACCCAAAATCTTAATTCATTATAATAGCCCTTATGAAAACTGTAGAAACTAACATTTTCTTGTGCTTTCTTATTTGCACAGTGTGAGAGATTCATTGCTCTGTTTTAATTTGTTTCATGGGGTGTGTTTGAGTACATTCCATACAGTGCTGTTATTGAATTTCTGTGACTGTCATTACAGAGCCATACAACCTTTAGGAACTCATATTCTGAGTTTCCCAGTTCTGTAATCTGTTTCACATTTAAGAATTGATATAATTAGCTTCTTCAGAGTTATAATGATAGAGCCAAAAAGAGAAGACTTCCAAAGACAAAGCAAAGTTAAACATATCTAAGGCCAAAGAGTAGGGAAGACAAGGAAATAAAGTTTTGGTGTGACTACTGAATTATTTCTGTTTTCTTAGTCTGTATTTACATGCAAGTATTTTGCTTTATAAAACATTGCTTCCAGTTTGATTTTCTTGTCCTTTTGGGACAGTTCAAGGAGCTAGGAAGTGTGTATTTATGTAACTTGAAGAACTGATAGCCCAGAGAAGCTGTGGCTGCCCCCGGATATCTGGAATTGTCCCAGGCCAGGATGGATGGCACTTAGAGCAGTCTGGGACAGTGGAAGGTGTCCCACCCCATGGCAGGGGTGGGATTGGATGGGCTTTAAAGTCCCTTTAAAGTCCCTTCCAAACCTAATTTTTCTGTGATTCTATAAAATTTCCTGGATAATTGAAAAATTCCCTGGCACCAGAGCTCGTGAATCTGCTGCCTTCCTTCAGGGTCCTGATGCCACCAAGGTCGTTATAAGGGTACAAACAGAAAAAAGGAAGGATCCCTGGATCCTTTGCTTTCAGACTTGGTTCAGTAAGTTTGAAATTGTTGCTGATCAGTATTGAAGGTGTTTTGCTGGTCTGCTCTTTCTCTTCGCTGCCATTGCCACTGCCGTCATCTCTGACCACAGCAGTGCCACTGGGGATTGAGGGCAGTGGTGCCACCAGCTCCAGCTTCAATCAAAGACCCTGGGTGGGTTTCCCAGAGCTCCGGGAACCTTGGAGCCTAACATTGCCACTTGTGAGGATGCTTCCCTCGCGGTCACAGGTGTGTAAAGTTGACCTGTGGATGGTGTTCTCCTGTCCGCTGACATTGTTGGCCGTATATGTTTTAGCCGCACAGTACTGGACTGACACAGAACTCTCTTTTAAGGTTGTAAATCTTGCAGATATAAGGATCTGGGACACATTGTGTTTTCCAGAAGCCTTGAACCAAGGTTTTCCTACTGGAACTTAATTCCCTGCTCCTTGCTGGCAGTGTCTGAGGGCAGCAGGAGTGTCAGCCCTGGGTTCCTTGCTGGAAGCAGGACAGGGAGGGGTGAAGGGAGGATCCCTGGGGTGTGTGGCTCTGAGTGCCACAGCCTCTGCTGCCCGTACCCCCAGGGCTCCCTGTAGGACCTAAGCAGAACATGAGATCACCTCCACAGATTTTTGCGACCCCGTTCAGCAGGGTTTCTCTCTGCTTTTTGAATATGTAGCACAGCCTTTGTTGCTGAAGTGTGTTTTATTATTATACGTCCAAAATGCTTTATCATTAATTTTTCATAGTGCTTAGAAGTCCGGGGGCATTGCATTGCTGTGGTGGGAGGGGATTACTTTTCTATTTTTGTATGCTAATAGCATGAATGGGTTTTGAAAATTATTTTGAAGAAGGTGTTTAAAATATCATATTTATTTTAGCTTATGATTTGCCACGCTATAGATGGGGTATTTTTATTGTGAGTGCTATATTCGTGCTGACTTGGAATGACCCTGTCACACGTGAAAACAAATCAGATTGTTGCTGTTAATGAGCTTTTCAATTTACTATTCAGTGGATCAGATAAGTGGATTTAAGAGGTAATGATCCTTCTTAGCACTCAGGCTTGTCTGTCAGATCCTAGTAGTGTGGGAAATCCCCAGGGACAAAAGCGTTGACACAGTTCTTGATGGGATAATGGGAATCAAAGCTAATGGATGATAAAAGGAGTAGTAAGAGTTACAAGGATAATTGTGGATTAAAGCACTGCTCTTTGTCAACACTGACTGCTGTTTTAGTATTTTATTTGTTAAACTCTGAAGTGGGGAGAGCCTAGTTTGACAGCAGAGCACAATGAGCCGGGCTGGCTCCCACGGCAGGAAGGGAGGCTCAGAACACACATGGGTAGCCGCTGATGCTTCTGCATTCCTTGCTACCACTTTTTTTTCTTGTCATGATACCAAAACCAAAAATTCCTAAACATTGCTAAAATTGCAGCTGCTATAGCATTTCAGCAGTGTGTTGTTTAGGGACTGGATTTTTTTTTTTTTTTTAATTGGAAGGTATTATTTTTATATAACAATATATTATTTTTGGTATGCCTAATTACTGTAAGCATTTACATTTACAGTGTGAACATAGTATTTTGCAACATTTAAAGATTGTATTATGCAGTACTATTTTTTTTATTGTTCTTTCACTAGTGATGTAGCCACCAAAAATTACATTCATACAATTATAAAAGGATAAATTCGCTTACAAATAAAGTTACCCTTGATTTAGTACAATTTCTGGTTAGAGCTGCAAGTTTACATACTCCTGACTTTAGTAAGCTGGAATTTAAAGTCTTTGGGATGTGAAAATACAATTGTTGCTGTTGTTTTTGTTGTCATTATTGACTGCCCCAGAGGTGGAGCACTGGTAACTCGGTTTTGAAGGCCGTGCGGGACTGCAGGCCGGGCAGAGGGAGCTGGCGCGGCGGCGCAGGCCCGGGGCGGCTGTCGGGAGGGCAGCGGATGGCACCAGCCCCTCACGGGCCGCGCTGGGCCTTCCCCGCACCTCGCTGCTCTGGCCCTGAGGCCATCCCCCCCAGCAGGCACGATGCCCCAGCAGGCACGATGCCCCCAGCAGGCACGATGCCCCCAGCAGGCACGATGCCCCAGCAGGCACGATGCCCCAGCAGGCACGATGCCCCAGCAGGCACGATGCCACGCGGCCCGGGTGTCCGGCCCGGTGTCCCCAAGGGCTGCAGTGGCTGCGGTGACACGCCTGAGCGCTGGCCTTGCGTTTTACCCAACACAGCGCAGCTGGCACCGGCTTGGACAGCAGCTTCGCACTATTGCCACCTCTCTGTCTCTGAAGTTTATTTAATCCTGCTAAATGTTTTTTATCTGAACTAAATGTTAAGATACTAAAAGCACTGGAAAACTTCATGAAGATTACATGGTAAAGAAAAACTGTAATTGCTGTGTCCTGCACATTTGCGGCTGCACGTTACCCACAACTGGGTCTGGCAGGCAGGGTGCTGGGAGGTCAACCCCAAAATGGGTGTCCTGGACTGGAAATAACGGGACACATACGCCACTGCAAGCTATTGGGCTGCCTAAGCCTTTGTTCTCCACTCAAGAACACAAAATAATGTCTGAAGAGTACCAAATTTACCAGATTTTCTTAACAGCAGTGCAAGAACTTGTAAGCTGAAGGACAGCATTGAATCACATCTCACTGAGGACAGACTGTCAAAGATGTTTTCTTCACCCCTTTGTAATTTTCTGTAATAAAACAGGGTTTTCAATACAGACTGTATTGTTCTAAGAACAACAAAGCTAGGTTAATGGGAAAAGTTGCACTCCTTTGTGGGAAGAAATGCTTGTAAGGACAAGTAAAAGCTTCAGTCCCCACATCACAGGACACCATCAGAGAGTGGATAAGCCATCTCCTAGGAGTGCTGCAGCCTGTAAGGTCATAGTTTGGATGGACAGGCACTTATGCCTGTGCTTTCCTCCTGCATAGTCAAACTGGGGAAGGTTTTAGAATAACTGAAAATGTTGAACGTAGTTAGAATCTATAGTATGTTACTGTTAAAATGTTAATTTCCAGATGCACGCCTGGATGTCTGAAGTCTTGGGAATTAAAGTTGACAACCATGTTCTGCAAACATTTATAACCAAAAATGTAAGTTTGTGCTTGGTTTCTACTGTGTATGTTGTTTGTTTTGTCTTTAACATGCTGTTCGGTTTGCTCTTTCCTAGAAATATTTTCTGTGAACTTGAACTATTTGAAGCAAGGGATAACCAGTTGCTAAAGGACCTATATCTTATTTTCTGAAGGTACTTCAAGTGTCTAAGTGGACAATTGTAGCTCAGTATTTCCTCCACAATGCCTGTGTCCCCTCTCAAAATGTCTTATGGAGGGGTAGAGCTGAGATGTCCCAGCCTCTTGTTCAATTACAAACTGGCGCAAACAGCCCCCATCCCTCCCTTCTCCTTTCTGAACCCTTGAGTGTGGTAAAGCTTCATGGCAATTCAAAGTGGGGAACTGACCAAAGTAAACTAATCTTCCTTTGTTTTGGGAAAGTTTTCTTGGACTGATTTTTGTTCAAGATCTGGCAAATTTTGCTGTCTTAAAAATGCAGATTAACAGAGGAGGATTCTCAGGCCTCATATTGAAGGGGACAAGAGGCATTATCATCACCTGTCTTCACATCTCTGGCATTTGCAGAATAACACTGTGTGTTATTTTGGCAGAGAAGTGCTGCAGTACTCTCTCTTAGGAATATTCCTAGACAGTTACTCTGGAGAACATATATTTTCTCCTCTGCTACAGCAGCTTTCCTTGGCTGCCAGCAAAATTACCAGGATTTTGGTTTTCATTATGTATGGCCTTCATGATATTTGCTAGTTTCTCCTGACACAAAAAGAGTTTAATCTAAAATAATTTTTCCCTTGAAGCAAAACAAAATTATCCCTCTGAAAAACTGTAAATATACACAAAAAATCTGGGAGTCCTCAGGAGACAACTTGGTCCATGTGTGCTTGGACAAAGAGAAACAAGCGTCCCACCTCTTCATTTTGCAGTGAGGGAGATGCTGTGTCTGGTCATTTGCTTCCTGTCCTCTCAGTTTGACTTACAGGACCTTTGAACAATCCCAGGAGACTTTGGCCTGCTGGACACAGCTCTCTGCTGGTGTCACCAGGCTGGTTGTGACCTGCCGGGACAGTACTAGTCAGGACTTGTAATAATTAAAACAATGTCATTTTCTGATTCAACTTAAATTTCTGTGGAACACAAGGCATAAACGCTTTATTTCCTCAAACTAGAAGCTGAATGTTGTATCTTGCCTTAGGATAACAACAACACCCATCCAACCTTGATATTTATCTGGAGCAGTCTTTGAAAGCAGGTAAATGGAGGGTGATGGATGGAAAAAATACTGATGGTGTTACTGTGGAGTTTTGGGACGCAGCCCATGCCATGGAGTGTGATGGCTGGGCTGTGTTTGGTTGTTTCACACTGCAATGAACCTTGAACAGCTGACGAAAAAGGAGGCAGAGGACTTTTCTTTGGATACCATCAATTTGCTTCTATTGCTACTCCTTGCTACCATTGGGAGAAATTCTCTGTTATGTTTGCCAGTTGAAGGAATAGCATCATTTAACAAGTTGTATGAGCAGTCCTACATGTGTTTTGATTGGATAGGGTTGTGTTTGCACAATTACTGTAAATTAATTTTAAAAAATTTAGTTTCTTCATGTTAAAGAGTTTAGTGTCAATGGGTTTTAGTGTTACATGGAAGATTTTAAAAGAAAACGAGGTACATAAAAAGCAAAAATCAATGTTGCTATTTAGATTACACGCTGTAGTTTCATTTTGTCTTTTCTGGTGTCTTACTGTGTTTTCATAAAGCTATGAGTTGTTAATTGATTAGATTGAAGATTGTATTTAACAGAATGGATGCTACCACCTGACATGGACACTTCACTGAGTGGGTGTAAGAAGTAGCTGTGAATCCTGGATAAACACAGCTGTGTTTGTGGCAAAAGGGTCTTCTTCCTAGTGGTAACATGCCAGGTGGAAATTCCAGGTGTGAAATCAGAGCATATTGATCTATATAATCCAAACTTGATGGCCTCATGGGGCAATCCATCCTGGCAGTTCCTGGTGCTCTGTTACTGGGAATATTTTTACCATATTTGTAGCAGCAGCAGGCAAGATCCCTGACTGTGAGCCCATTGACCTGTTCCTCCTGTGGATGTAGTGAATGTTTTAACCCCAAGTATTTTAGAAAACCACTAATCTACTCTTCTGTCTTATTCTACAGATCCAGTTTTTCTTTAAGTAGGTGCTCACCTGCCTTGGTTCTTCCCTGCAGAGGGAAGAAAATGCTTAGACTGGAGGAATTTTAGTTTCATCTGCTCCTTGAGCCTGTCCTGGGCATTTGGCTGGAAGTGTCTTGTCTTTATTTTGGCTGCAATCACCTTTCCTTTTCTTCCCTTACCCTTTGTGAACCTATTCTGTTTTGTTTGGTTTTTTTTTTCAATTATTATGAAAATCACATGGAAATTATTTATCATGAGGTGTGTTTACAAAATGTTTTCCTAAGTATTTAGTCTTTTTGGTCATGATAAAATAAATGAAACATGAATAAGAGGTGCATGTCCGAACATTGCTGTGGTATGTCACTGTGGTGAATGCACATATGTGTCAATAGAGGGATTTTCCATGTTACAACTTTTCAGTGTGGATTTCTGAGTATTTTTTTGGAACACTCACACTGAATGGCTCCTTGAATCACAGCAGACAAAAATTCAGTACTTTTACTCATGATGGAACGTGCAGTTTTTAACTATTCACCTTTGTCCAGCTCTAATGAAAAGTATATATCCCATTTCTGTCTGAGCCACCGAGAGCTTTCAGGGTAAGCGATGACAAAGCTGTCAGAAATAATTAAAACCTGACTGTACAGAGCTTTCTTGGCAACAAATTGCTATCTGTGTTTTTACTGAAACTTCAGCACCATATAAGGAGCAGTGTCTTTTCAAGGCTTTTGGAGGCCCGTTTTTATTGTACTGTAATGGGAATTGCATAGCACATCCTTAAGCAACTTTGAATGTTTTGTTTAAAATGTAGGATTATTTTTCCATCTTTTCTGTAATGCAACTACACTTGTAATATCCTTAACTTGTGACCAAGACTGTTCATAAATTTAAGTTCCCAATTCATGTAATTCTTAGATAAGCTTAAAAGGTTTTCACTCTGTCCTTTAATTATTTAACAGGCAAACAAAACCCCAAAACAACCACCTCAGCCAAATTTGGTGCTTTATGGCAGTCATCACCTCTTCTGGCTGGTAGCAGCTTAACCCTTGCAACTGCTTCCTTGGCATATTCCCAGCTCCGCTGTGCATGGAAGGTTCAGCAACATATGTGTGAGCAGAAATTCCTGCGTTCCTGGAATTCCTCTGCACTGTGGTGGTGAACCTGCCATTACCTTTCAGAAAAGGGGTTCAGAGCCTCCTGGAAAGAGGATGACTCGTCTGAAACGTCATGGTTACTTCCTCTGACTCTGTTACATTTAGTTCATCTTTTAAATCACTAAATCACTTGAGTGACAAAGATAGAGGGACACTGGCCCATGGATTTAAGAGCTGTCTTGCCATGATTTCTTTGAGATCTGTAAATTTTTCTGCTCTGTCATTCCTTGCTTCTCTTCCTTACATGCTGGAAAACTGCTTTTTGTATTATGAGATTCCTCTCTAGATCTTTAGAAGTTTTCTCAGATACTTATAAACTTCTGTGAATGTTTCTTTAAAAACTTCTTTAAAAACTATATTTTATGTGTGTTTCATCTCACCTGATACTGGCAAGGCTGAAACAGAAATGGGAATTGCTGTGATTGCCTCTGTTCAGTCAAGAGTACTTTCCAGCTTTTATAGTATTGCTCCATCTTTCAGCATCCAAATACAACCCTGAACCAAAAGAACAGACGCAGACAAAAGTACTCTGAATGTTGGATGAAGAGACTTCCTTGTACTGTTTTAATTCTCTCTTCAAGCTGCCACTGTGGCTTCTTGTTTTTATTTAAATGTTTTGTAACTTAAGGATAAAGATACTGCTCTTTTGCAAAATAGCCTTTTTATGATTTTGATATTGGTGTCAGATCTGGGTAGTTCAAATTCCTTTCTATTGCTTTGTATATTATATACTTGTTAAGGATTTAGTGCAACTATAAACATCTCCAGAACTCTCCATAGTAGGGATAAACTGTGAATTATGGACTTGTTTGAACAGGCTATTTCTTTAAGGCAATCTGAACCCATATAGCTCTTCACAGAGATTTTATAAAGTAAATCAATGTCTGTCCATAAATTTAAACTGAGGAATTGCTTTGGTAATTGCATTGTTATGTATCTTTTCATGAGTAAGTAATACTAAACATTTAGATGCTTTAAACTGTGTTGAGTGTACAATTTCTTAAAAAAAAAAAGCAGTTTATGTGTTGTATACATTCCCTAGCCTGTGAATATGTAAAATCAATAATTAGTGCTGATTTTAAAGTATTTAGTATCTCTTCTTCAGGTTCTTTTCTCTCAAAACTGAAATTCTACTGCACCACAGTATAAATTGCTGGTGCTGATGATACCTCTTACTTCATGGTCTGTCATCAATGGATGTGACAGCTGAAAGTGGGAATCAATGTGCACATTCCACAGCCAGGGAACTGAGCAGACAAAGCTGGGCTGACTCATTTCACTGACACATTAGGGCACACCCAGCTCCCAGGGCACAGCACTACCCTGGCAGAGTTCAAGGGCTGTTTAGACAATGCCCTCAGTCACATGATGTGACTTTTGGGGTTGTTCTGTGCAGGGCTGAGAGCTGGAGTCAGTGATCCTTGTGGTCCCTTCCAACTCAGCTGATTCCGTGATTCTGTGAGTTTGAAGTCATGGTCAGGAATAGGTGCCAGGGCTCCCAAGCCAGGAAATCACAGGACCTTTTTGTTTGAACAGGTTGGTCTCCAAATGCAGGGTGTCAGAGAATGCACCAGGCTCTGCTCACTGTGCCAAAAATAGGACAAGAGGCAATAGACACAAACTGATTCGCAGAAGTTCCACCTGCACAGGAGGCAGAACTTTGCTGTGCAGTGCCCGAGCCCTGAGCAGATGGTGCAGAGGCTGTGGCTGTCCCTGCTGGGGCCATGGCAGAGCTGTGAGCACAGCCTGAGTGCCCTGAGCTCTGGGATGGCCCTGCTGGAGCAGGGAGGTGCCACCAGGTGAGCCCCTGTGAGCCCTTTAGCCCCATCCTGTTTGACATTCAGTAACTCACTTGAAAAATTACATTTCTACACTTCACTGGCGGCAGTTTACCACTTTCATCCGAAAGCCAACACCACCTCTTCACCTCCTGCTGCATGGAGCAGGTGAGCACGGGAGGCTCCATGCCGGGTCCGCGGGGGTCTGCGCTGCCTCGCGCAGCACCGCAGCCGTGCAGGGCCCTGCCTCTGCCCCACCTCTCACCCTGAACCTGCAGCAGGCAGCGGAGCTGCCAGCTTTCACCAAAAGGCTTTCAACATGTCTTGTCATTGCCTGATTTGGGGGTCCTCAAGGTGTCACTGATGAAACAGCCATGATCATGCGGATTTTTGTCAGGGTTCAGATATTTTTGTGAAATTCTTATCCAGTTATGGATGTTAACTTGTTCTCTGTTGGAACCTTTTATAGTTTATTTTAACTAATATTCTATTACCATAAGTTGCAGAAAAATATTCATTCCTGGACTGTTCAGTCAGTCAAGTAAGAAGATAGGGAAAAAAAACACCCCTGGTAGCAGTGTTTGATATGACACAATATTTAAAGGTATATGACAGATAATAAACCACTAGGGTTCACAAAAACAACTTTTCAGTAATTTTCTAAAGGGGGTTGTTACACATACAGAGGGGAAGGCACCTGGAATATGAGAATTGGTGTCATTTTATTTCTCCATAGAACTTTAATACTGTAGGAATAATTTTAATATATTTCCTTGGGTTGAAAGATGAGTACGGATTTTCACATTCCATAAGTGAATTTTCTTTAATGAAAACCATACAAGGTGTACTTCTATATGGTGACTTGAAATACCATTAAGCGGCTAACTTGATATTTTAAATATGCATGTGTTTATTTTCTCATAGCATCACAAAAATCAGACTGGAAAGGACTTGAAACATTGCTAAGGAATTCAACAAAACCAGAATGAGACACATTTATTTCATTAACAAGAGTTATGAAGGAATTAATGAGCTCTCTCCCTCTTTCTACTGGATACTTATTGCTTCTGTAGGATTCAGAACACTGTTGAACACTTTCAGAATCCCCATGAAATGTAGCACAGGGCCCCTGACTGCACGTGCTTGCCTTGTTATTCCTGTGTTTCCTGACAGAATCACCTCACATTGCTGCTAAAGCCAGTAGGCATTCAGCATTTCCTGCTGTCTTCTGGAGTCTTGTAAAGGAATGTATTCTCATGGAAGCTCTCCAGAAGTAGGGTCAACAAGATACACTGTTGGTGCAAATAATACTTTCCAAGGCTGAAAAGCTTTCAGATCTGGATAGCTTTCATATTACTCACATTATATTTGTAATAAATGAGTTTCTGCTTGTGAAATAGATGTCATAATATCAGGACCTAGAAAGGATGAAAAAGTAGATATTTAATAGCCTAATTTCTCTTGAAGATTAGCATTGTGATGAAGCTGTGGGGTTTTTCTTTGCAGAAACTGGGTAACTGTCACAAGAGTGGTTTCAGACCCCTCTGCATGCTCAGGATGTCCAGCAGCACTGTCCTCGTCTTTTAAAAAAATAAACTTATTTATCAGCAGTATAAAGTGTTGAAAGACCAACAAAAAGAGAGATCAGCTAAAAAAACAAATACCCCAAATGGGTTCCATTAGAATGATTCCAAGAGGAACTCTGAGAATGGTGGCTCTGCTGCTTGGAGGGGTGGGGTTGTGCCCAGGCAGCTTCAATTTGCTGCTTCACTTCACCCTGAGCTTGTATTAGTTAAGTTCAAAATTGTGTTCCCTGGCAAACCATAAAAGATTTCAAAAGTATTAAACACCCACTTTTGAGCTGGAATTTAATATGCAACTTTTTATTGGAAAATAATCGTCCTTGTCTGGCGAAATCCACCATGCAATATTTCTGTTAGTAGGCATAATGCAATAAAGACAGGGAGGGCTATTTATCACTACAAATTTTGAGGATTTCAGGATTCTTTTTATTATTTTAATATATTTCTTTGGTATTAAATCAGAAAAATGATAAATTACACCTGTCGAGGCTATTTTTCCTTTTTCCCAGAAAATGATGTACAACCTAATTTCACTGGTCATTTTGGCTTTTAAAGATATGTATTTTTTCCTATTAAAAACTCTACCAATAGGGTTTTTTTAAATAATAATACTGAAGTACTTTTTATTTCAAACATATGAAGTAGTTTATAACTACTTCCTGGCATTGCAAACTTTGGCCTTTTCACATTATATTTGGGGTTTTTTTAAAGGCTTTAAATATATATTACTTTGAAATAAATAGTGTATTGTTAAGATGCTAGATCCAGTGGATCAATTTTCAGTATTTGAAATAGATTAAACTGTGGGTCTTCTGAAAGTTTAAAGTAATAATTTATTTAATTTCAGTACTTTCCTGTACACCAATCAGCTTTTACACAGTCCTAGAAGTCGGTACTTTTCTTTTTTTATGTGTATTATAATCTTTCTCTAAAGGATAATGTGGAATTAAAAGCAAACCATAATTTCAGCAGCTGCAATATGTAACTAGAAAAAAAGAAGAAAAACCATGAGAAGGTATCAACAAAGGCAACAAATTATTGGGGTTGGTATCAGGGTTTCCATTACTTTCACAATTATTCCAGGTTTGCATATTTCGAAATGTATTAGTCCAATTTGGTTTCAAAGCTCAGTTATTTGAATTATAAATCATTATGTCCCTCCTAGCTGATCAATTGTGAAATATCTTTGAATTCATTTACATAATGGAATATGTTAGTCGTTCCTTTATGTTTGTGAAGCTGACTGCTCTTTAACACATTTAGTTCTTTCTGATAATTAACTTTTCCACTCTATGTTTTTGTAGCAAAATAGCTGCAGTTTTATTATTATTTTATATAGTAACTAGGGGTAAAATAATTTCAGTCTCTCAAGCGTTCTTAGTCCCTGTGTTTGTTAGCCTCATGTTATTAAAGACTCTGCCCTATAACTGGGGGGAACCAACTATGAAGCTTTGCAAAATAAAACCAGGTAATCCCATGTTGGATGCTATAGACTGACAGAGAAACAGCCCTTAAAACTAATTAGGAGATTTTCCAATAGCAAGGAGCTATAAAACCTATTCTTACAATGTTACCTGTTTCAAAAAGAGTTTAATTTACCTGAAATGAAAATTGTTTATTCTTATAAAAGTTGTCAAAGTCTTTGGTCAGTGATGTGCAGGGATGGCAGAGTGAAAGCACTCAGAAAACCCGAGTGACAGCAGTGAGTGTGCTGGGTGTTTGTGGGGCAGCTGTGAGTTCAGGATGTTCTGGGACACAGTTCCAAAGACCTCACTGAAGTCGAAGTAATCAACCTCCATGGCTCTGTTTCAGCTTCGGTGAAGTGTTTGACATGGCTCAGTAGAGATGTGATGTATTTTTATCTCTTGTAACTGAAACAAGTGAGATAAAAGTAATTTGTTTCATATGTCTCTTTTGTGACTAGAATATATGCCATGAAACGTATTTGTTTTAATTAAAAACAGATTATGGTCTTTAATGTTCTAAGGAATATCTCTATTTCATATATTTCTAGATGAAATTCAGATTGGGCTTGCCCAAAGTCCATCAGACCCTTTGCTGCCAGCAGCAGCTTTGGAATCCAGCACAAAGGCCCTCTCCCTCTGGGGTTTGACTCAGGTGAGGATGCAGCTCATGGATTCGGGCAGATCCTTCAGTAGGTTAAGAAAGGCCTTAAGCACAGATTATACTTTGAAGACTCTGTAACTGAGCTGACCAGTGAGCAGCAGTAAATTATTGGATGTATTTCCTTTGCTTTTAGAAAAATCTGGAAAGCCCTGTATTAGAGCAGAGCAGTTCAGGTTACAAAGCTGGGTATTTGGAACTGAGGAAATGGCAGGGCTTGGATTGCCACTGCAACTGTAAATATTGACACTGTTACAGAGCAGTTTTAATTGCAGGATCACAATTTCTTCTCTCAGAAGATATTTGGCTCTTTCCGTTCAGAAGATGTGTCATTGTAGCTTCAAGAAAAGCTACTACTTAATATGATTTTTTTTTTTCCGATGTTGTCTGAATTTGTTAGTCCCTGTGACTGCTCTTCTGGCATTTCTTTCTTTTAGGCCTTTCCTGTCATTTTTGCTGTTGCACTGGGGTGAGGGATCTGGATTTGGCAGTATCCTGAAAGGTAATGGCATGGAATTAGGCCTGTTTTACAGATGGGTGTGTGAAGTGTGGAAACTGAAAGCTCACACTAAATCTGCACAACCAAACATGCAAAAGACTCCTCCTAAGTCCCCTTGTCACTTAGTTACCCAGAGCTTGCTCATGAAGAGAGGAGAGAAGCCCTGTAGTCAAGAGCCCTTTGAAGAACATAAATTAAATTTCTACTCTGAATCAGTCTCAATGGGAATGAATGTGGGAGAAGCCTGCTACCCTCATTAGGGCCTAAAGATGAGTAGGTGAGGGCTGATCCTTGTGCAGATTGCCATTTCTAAAGAGCTGTCCACAGTTACTTGTTCAGGATCAAAACAAAACAAAATCAATCCAGATTTCCAGGACGCCTTTCAGCTGTTGATCTCTTTCCCTTCTCACAGCATCTTGTGTCTTCTAAACTCAGATATTCTGAAACAAGTGAGGCAGTGTCACACATAATCTCAACACAGCCCAGGCTCATTTCCAGGGCAGCTTCATTCTTTATCCCAAATAGGTAGAGGCATGAAAAACAAATATGAACATAAAAGATTACTGTTTAAATATTATAAACTACACATGTGAAAGGATCTATTTTATTATTGTCACTTTAAATTTACCATTTTCTAACTGCTGAATCTTGATTTTCTTATGTGAATATTCTTGTAGGGCAGTGAACAAATGCTGCAGGTTAACAGAGGAAATATCAAAAGGACAAAGGTGTGTAATGTGGACATGAACCAGTCTTAGATACAAGTCATTTGAAATAAATGATTTGTGGCCTCTGTAGCTCAGTAAAAATATGTCCTAGCTCAGGTTTTTGTTCCTGTAGGTCCCATGAAGTTCCCACAATGTGAGATCTCTCTGTGAAAGCCTCAGAGCCTGACCCTTCTGAACACATGCAATGATGAATCTTTTGCTGGTTTGTTCTGGTTTCTTTTCCTGTAGGTGAAGATGAGGATGAGTTTGAGAATTTCCTGCTCCCCCTCACAGTTTGATTTAAGGTATCACTCAGGTACTGAACAGTAGTTTTGAACAAGAAGAAACAAAGGCAGGTTTATTTCTATTACAGGGTAAGAAACAATGTGTGGGAAGAGCTGATTGTGGGGCAAGCACTCAGCAGCAAGCTTGGCACCTCTGCTGCCAGTCTCCCTGGACACCTGTGTATCTGTATGTGGGTGTCTATACCTCAATACATCTGTTTAATTAGGAATTTAGACAGCAGAGGTACTAAGGTTGTGAATACTATCCTAGATAAACTTTGTACAACAATTTTTAAAGGCATTGGGATTTCTCCAGTGTTTTGCAGATCAGGGAACCCCATTTAAGGCTCATTTATAATCAGAGACAAATTCTTCTTCAGAGATAGCTTATCTGTTCCATATTCCCATTTTCTATACAAGTATCCTCTTTGTGTATATTAACATATTTATGTGGGGGTATGAGGAGACATGTAATACACTTGATAAAACACTGCTGGTTTAAAGTATTTTTTTCCAAACAAGAATTTATTATATAAATCAAGACTTTATTAAATGGCTGGGCATATATGTATAAATTGGAACGGGTCTTGAAGTATTGCACCCTTAAACTGAACAAAGTGATTAGGATAACTGATAGCTAAATAAGGTTTTTATGTGCCTGTGGGAGCCATATTAGGATTGATTTGACAAGGCAGTTCAGCTGTGGCAACAGTCATAATATCTAACACAACATTATGTTTTATTAGTAAAATCCTTAAGTGTTTGTGTCAAAACAACAGTATATTTTAGGGAAGAAAAAGACTTACTGGATAGAAGGCGCATCATCAGGAATGATAATATATTGGAGCACTCTTGCATTAAAGAGATCTTCTGCCATCACTGAATCAATAGTTAACTGCACACTGGAGTGCTCACTTCAGCTAAACAGGGTCGTTTTGAAGAAATCCTAACAGTAATTTTTAATTTGCTATTTTAAAATATGGTGGCAACTGAAATATTGCTTCATAATATTTATCTGCTTTTTTCACAAGGAAATAAACAGTTGTGCTGGAAGTATTTGGTAAATAATTGGCTGCAGTACGTGGCTGACAGTACCAGAAGATGTGCAGTTCATAGTCATTGCTTGAATTAGGACGATATTTTTTTTTAATTGTACTAAGGCTTATTTCAACAAATACTTAAATCTGGTTTCCTCTTTGTTATTGCTTTATGTATTTAATTGTAATCACTTTTCATGTATAAAATAGACTCAGTTCACCTGTCTTGGATTCACCTCTCCTATGTTCAAGTTATAAATCCTAAAAACTAGAACAAGGAGGTCATTTGGTGGCATAACCATTTCTGTAGGAAACTGGATTCCTCTTGTGTGAGGATTCAATTTATTAGAATAATTTTGCCATTGTCCTGTCTGGATTGCTTGAAACTGTCTTAGTAGAAAAATTTTAATGGAGTGCCAGTGATATATTCCTAAACTAGCAAGTTCTTAACGACCCTGGAAAGTGACTGCTTGATTACACTTTAACGGTATTTGCAAATAAAATCACAAGTAATTAAGGGGAAATCTCCAGGCTTTTGAGCAAGTTTGATGCATGATAACTGCCTGATTCAGCTTCATCTAGAGTAATGCTGTGTAGACAAGAGCTACTGAGATCAATAGCAACATAATGATAGTGGCAGAATTAAGTGAGTAACCTGAGAACTATGTCTTCACAATGCATGCAGCTGCCACCAGCCAGGGCCACACAGTGCACTCCTGCTTCCGTCCTAAATGTTCATCAAAAGACGCCCTGCAGGAAAATGGAGTTAGATGCTCTTTATTGCTGATCGTGTCTCTTGCCACATTTATCAGGGAAATTGGATTAGCAGTTGGCAGCTGCAGGTAGACAAGGTTCTGTAGTGATTAAATATGCAGCTTGGCTGCATTTGTTGTGACAGACCTTTAGTAAATTCTACTGTAAGCACCATCTGTCTGATTTGTATAAGGAAAACTTGGTGCTTTAAGCTACTGATAAAGAACTAAACGCTTTATCATAAAAAAAAAAAACAAAACTTTTGCTCTAAATTATCTTAAACACAATTTATTACATTAAAGCTATTTTTTCTATCATAATAAATAAATAATACATGCAAAAGGGCTTTCAGGTACTTCATTTTGCAAGTACTGAAAACAAAAACAGTTCAGTTCTTCAATAAAATGCTTACTATTGCCATCCACGGGGAGATGACACTGTTAAAATATCACTATGAAAATGGTCCAGGACTGCCAAACTAATTTAATTTGTAGGTTTTACTAGGACTTTCTAACTGGCTAGGTTTTTTTTAGGTTTTTAATATTTCTGAAATACGCCTGATAAACAGTTGTAACAAGAGAGATCTTTCTTTTAAAAATAAATTTGTAACCATTATATCTGCATACTAAGCATATGGTTAGGTTTCTTTTTCAGGGATATCAAATGCAATTGAAGATGGCTGAAGTAATTATGCATGTTGCTTTACTTTTTTCTTTTTCTTTTTCTTTTTTTTCTTTTGTCTTGCAACTTTCTTCTTCATGTTTTTATATTAATAGGAAAAATGTCCAGTATTAAAACTGCCTAATTTTCTCCTAAGAATGTCAAGATTTCTCTTGACAATGTGGGTAAGGAATCTATTGCCTGGGCAGTTCGAATCTCAGCAGTAGTTTGTTTATAGTTGTGACATCATCAGATTTGCTACAAATGCATGGAAAAGGGATCTGAAGAAAAAGCAGTTAAATAGCAACATGCTATCTTTAGCTGGTTTGTAGAAACTCCATGCTGTTAAATTATTTAAAATCGTTGATTTTCAGCTTGCACACATTAAAAGTTTTCACACTAAGTGCCAAATGTTGCAAACAGCACTTTAACAGAATGATTTTGCTTTGATCCCTGTAGCAGTTCCTGAATAATTTATCACAGGTTATTGCCTTAATTCTGGAGAGGGATAGAGCAATAAAGGCAGATGAAAACACTCCAGTTGAAACACCTTGGGGCCTGCTCATTCCTCTGACACGGCTCTTTTGTTGGAACTATTTAGAGGTTATTAAGACGTGTCTCTAGAATTAAGAGTATGCTGTAAGGATGAAGACAGCCATCTTAATTCTAAAGACAAAGCACAATGACCCTTCACCTTTTTTTTCCTTTGTTGTTATTATATAGTAGAATTATGAGGGTAATATTATAGCTGCACCCAGTAGTGCCACTATAGTTAAGGGTCTGTCAGACTTTCCATTACCAGCCCTGTTTTGGGGATGGTGGGTGTGAGCAGACTCATGTGTTTTAGGTGGCCTCAGTCAGACACTTGGCACATTTTGGCAAGTCAGAGGGGCTTTTCTCAGAATATTTACATCTCCAGCTTCTCTCCCTTTAAAAAAAATCATTGAAAAATGAGCTTCAGGACTCTGAAACAAAATACCTGAATTTATTTTTTAAATGTCTTTTTTATAATTAAATCTTAAGGAAACCTGTCACTGACATTCAGAGAAGGATATTCTGAAGCTGAAATCTGCACAAAATTGCCTCATTAGTGAGAAGAGGACTGTATAAAACCCCAGAATGCTGACAAGCTCCTTTTGCTGTGTTTCCTGTATTTGCTGTTCTTTACTCCTCCTCTCACTCTTTGACCACTGCTGGTGGTGCCATTTGCTGTCCCATTGCCCCAGGAAGGGCAGGGATGCAGCTGGGAAAGGAGCAGCAGCCTCAGGTATTCCTGCCATCACTGGGAAATTTGAAGGGCACTCTGGATCCCATGGGATGGCACACAAAAAGCAGATGTAAAAGTATGTAATCTCGTTGGTCATTAATACATTTTATGTACATAAGTGCTATTTGGTTACTTACAGTAGACTAAAATTAGATTCTCTTGGGATTTTAGGAGTTTGGGGGTAGGTTCTTACTGAATGTGAAATAAGCAAACATGGAATATAGCTTGATTTTTGCTCCTATTGGAGTTTAAGAGTATTTTGCACCAGTGGCTTAAATGGATCAGGATTCAGCTCGGGATTCTGGAGGCTATTCTGTGGGCTGTTCATCTGGTGCTGGCTGTGGCAGTGATCTTACACAGCTGACTTCCGATGGATCCTATCTGAATCACTGCTTTGCTGGGATTTTACAGAACAAGAATATTAAATCTAAATCTTAGATTTTGCAGATTGAGGTAATTTATTAAGAAGTGTGGTTATGGGCTTTTAAGTAACAATATCTCAATTTAAAGAATAGAAAACAAGAAAATGTGGGTTTTGTACACATTGTTCTTTCACTGGAATTCAAGGTGTCTGAAGCTGCCTAGTGTTCATGTAGGCTCCCAGCAACCTGGGACTGCAGTTCAAGGAAAGTTGGGCATCTACTTTTATTAATAGTTTTTGAAGTCGCGCAGCCAAACTGTTTCTTAAATAGATTTGCAAAAGAGTGTTTTCTTAAGCTATTTTTTGTAGCGAGAATAAACCTGCTGGTGGCCTGTGGGTTGGGTTGTCCTTTTCTAGCCCATGTCCCACAAAGCCACATGAAGGGAGCTCTTTGTCCCCAGCAGTGCCCGATCAAGGGAGAGTTCCTGTCTTGCCATGGCCATGGTGGCTCCCCTTCTCCCTTGCCCCAGACTTGCTTTGTGCAGCCTTGTTATCTCCTTTTTTGTGGCTGGTATGGGCAAGGGAGCCAAAATCAGAGTGGAACATTTCCACTTCTTGTATCGATTGCTGCATCCCTGGCTGCCTTCAGAGATATGTATAAAGTATTGCTGCCAAGTTCTTTTAATTCTTGATGTTTTGGCCACCTTTTCTGCTGAACAGTGATTTTCTGTGCAGACAAAACAGTACACCAAGTATGAAAATACAGATGGCTATAAAGTTACAATTTTATATTGCATCTTCTCAGTATTGAACACTTCCTCTCTAGTGATTTCAGAGTCCCATTAAAGTTAATGAGAGTGGAGACCTCTGAGCATCTTTGTGAGTTCAGGCCATTTCAATGCACAACAGAAAGGAAATGCAAATATTAAAATACTCCCAGCAACCTCAGTATTCTTTGGTAAAGAACTCCATTTGTTCTGGGATAAATCTATGTCTGTGTCACCCAGGTCAGCCAGGCTGATTGGTTTATATATGAAAAGTAGAAATTAGCCCTGGTCTGAGCTCACATGGAGCAGTTTACAAGGCATCAGCCATAATGTATTCTTTGTGTGATCAAGTAAAACAAGTATGTGACTGTTATTTTTTGTATTTGTCAGCACTAAAAACATTGCAGTGGTAGCACCAAGTAGTACATTACTGAAAACACTGGGTTTAAAGAGGGAACTCCTTACTTTTTGCCATGGTTCTATGATAGTTTTTTTTCCCCAGACTCTGTAGAACTGTAACCTTTTTTTGTAAAAAAAGAGAAGTACAATCCCACATGCAACTTAGAGAAGAATACTTATGTGTGAGTAAATCAAAAAGTTTGTTTATGTTGTTAAAATATTTTTCATGCACTGGTGTTTCTTATTGATGTCTATTAATTATCCTGAAAACATCCCCTTGGTAGGGGCTTATTATCTGCATACAGTATGGTCTGCATGGGAGCAGGTAGGATTCTGCAGCCACACTTCAGTCACCAAAGGGGAAAAAATGCACCTCAGAACTAATGTTAACACAGGCAGAGATTTGCATAGCTTCCTCTAAACTGAGAAGTCATTTTTTGAAGACAACTTACTTGGAAAATTACTTAAAAGAACCCCAAGAAAACAACGAAAGCTATGTTAAAATAACAGTACGATGGGAATCTCAATGCAGCCTTAATTGGAGCTTGTTATGAGTATCAGTTAGTCTTACACCATTCAAAATATTACAAGCTTAAATTAACATTTTATTGTTATTATCCCTTTAAATGTATTAATACAGGAAGCACTTTTAAACGTTAATACATAGTATTCATATATAATGTTTTAATTTGTATTATTCATTGTGAGAGCATATTGAATAATCCAAAGCATTTCCTAAGCATTTTCCTAATGTCAGCACTAGAAAACTTGTGGAAATCTTTTTTCATTCGAGGATCTTTGTATTTTTTCTGAAGAAAAAAAAAAAAAAAAGGCAGATATGAGCAAGACATTTAAGCTAATGAATCAAAATCAGCTATGTGCCATTATTGGCTGATTATTGCTCCATCTGCTCAGCGCTAAGGTGAAAATCAATTAGGGAGTCTCCCCCGCCGGCAGCGGCGCTGGGCGCGGAGCCTCCCCGGGGACACGGACCGGCCCTTCCCTGGGGCTGGAGCATCCTCCCTTTGGACATCCCCAGCGTGGGCATAAACAGGAAAAAACTCCAAACCCGTGTCTGTAATTCCAAACACAATGTACCTACATTTGATTTAACATCAAAAGTGCTTAAAAAATATCTTACAAGTGCTATCTGGGGAGATTTCTTTCTCTGGTATGAATCGTGTCTTTAATTTAGTCAGTTACTTTCTATTTATGTCAAGTCTATTAATATCACAACACCTGCAGTTGTCTTTTCAGAAGAAAATGGACTTTTGCAAACAAAATCAAAATCATTACGTTGTAGTTTTCTTCATTAAGTAATGATAATGAGCTCTGCTTGTTTTAAATATTGTATACATTTTACACTAGCATGTACAATATTGCCCCAGGGTATTTTCTTAACCCTACAGAGAAATGCTTTGTATTCTTATAAATACAGTAGCTGTAGCTCTTTCTCAGGCACACAGTCATGCTGGAAATAAATTGCGGAAATACATAGTGAGAGATTATGAAAATATTTGGTTTATAATTTAGGTCTCACAAAACTATGAAAATTAATTATGTGTTTGCTTTATAGGAAAAAAATAACATTTAAGAACAATCACATGATCTACAAGAAACCAAGCTTTAAAAATATTTTTATTTTAGGTCAGTTGTGAAGCTCTACTCTTCACTAATAATCTTCTTGATTAAGAAAAGGAAATGCATCAATATCAAATCACAAGTAGGAAATTATCCTTTCAGGACTGCCAGGCTGTACAGGCAGTACAGCCTGATGATCTGAGTGCCATCCCTGGGTGCTGGGGAGTAGGATCCTGATGACCACTCAGAAAATCCCTGTTTAAGACCCTTACAAGCCTGCAGGGATTTTGTCTGTGCAGGGTCAGTAGTAAGAAAGTAAATCCAAAACAGAAAGCAGTGTAATCGTTATTTCTCCTAAAATCAGTGAAAGGCATCCCTTATTTTCAGTTTTAGAAGACTGAAGGGGGAAAAAAACCCACAACAACAAAACCAGCAATAAACCACCCAACTCCTGAGGCCAGACTGTGAATTAGCATCTCATTTCCTAATGGGCACCACTGGGTACATTTAACTTCGTTAGTACTATTTGTGCTTGTGTTACCCTAAAACTTCATAAAATTAGGAAGATGTGTAAAAGCAGATCAGTTCTGCTTCCATTCCAGGTTGGTTTGACTTTGTCTTGCCTTGTGTACCACGAGTGTCATGCTCCCTTGCAGAACTGCAAACCTCCAGCTGTGGGAGGAGTAATAGCATCTTACCTCTGCTCCTCTGGAAAGAAAGGGATGCATCCATGGAGATGGCTTTTATGGAAGGATCCAGAATATACAATCCTCAGGACCCTTTCTTGATTTTTAAAAATTAATTTATTCCTTCCACTTAATGTATTAAGTTCATTTCAAATAAATAAAAGCAGCATCCAAATTTTGGATTTCAGCATTCTGTATTCTCAGTCAAAATACATGGACATGTAGATTTGTGTGGAATTCAAGGCTCAGGCCTTCCCAGTTTCTTTTCCCTTGCACAGGTTCAAAATGTTTTTCCTCCTCCTCTTCATGAGGAAAAACCCTTTTTCTCCTCCCTTTTCAGCTCCCCTTCAGGAGAAGAGCATGCTTCTGTTCAGTGGATTTCTCCTCATTCAGACAAGTCCAGCTGCATCCAGGTATTGATCCCAAGCATTACAGCACAATGAGCTGTTATGATCACAACTCTTATTTACTGCATTTAAAACAAAAAGGTAAATGGGAAAAGAAGGGAAGGTCAGGTACCAATTTTATTGTATCAAGTTTAAATATCCTTTGATTAGCATGTTTCTTTTTTAGTTTCAAATATATCATCAGAAATGGGGTTTAATAGTGAAAAAAAACCTGTTTTACAAAGAATTTTTATTCTGTTTGAGGCCCCAGTATTTCAATATTGAAAATGGGAAACCCAGAATACTATAAAAAATAATGTCTGTTTACTTACATTTGTTCAATTAATAAACAATACAAAGAGGCGAGAGATAAAAGACTAAGCTTTTAATATATTTTAAGGTGATGTTTATTCTGTATTGAATACTAGCAGAAGAAGTTACTTATAAATCATTGTTAGAAGAATGTCTTGATAAACTTTTCAAGTGATTGTAGGAAATACTTTGGGTCTGAGGCATGTCTGTAAGAAAACAAATGACACTGAGTAATCTCTCACCTGATCACAGTGTTTAGGATTTAAGCTTTGTCCAGTAGATGGCAAAAATGAGCAGAAATAATTTCTTTGAAGTCCTTTTTGTCCAGGGAAGAGAGAGGGAAGGCAGGGCACTGTTGTATTTTAGCACCAGGATGGAGTTGTCCGGCTCCTCCTCAGAGGAGCATTGCAGGTACACCAGGGCTGTGCTGGGCTGCCAAACAGGGCTGCTCTGTAGCAGGTTTGCTTATACTAATTGAGTTTCTCCAGCAAATCAGGCTCCTTGGAAAAAGGCCAAAGGCTTTTCATAATTGTATTGACAAGAAAATGAATATGATAAATGGTGTTCATTCAGCTGAGACAAGATTTATAGTTTTCCTCTGGCAAGGGATGAAGAGAAAATATTTATAATAATAGTAAAATTTGTTTTTACATTGTATTAGGTGATCTCTCAAAAGACTTCATTAAAATATTTCCAAATATTTTAAGCAGCTTCAGGTGTTAAGTGTAGCATCTTCCCAAGTATCAAGTAATGAACAATAAAAAAAAATTAAAAAAAAACCAAACAAAAAAACCCCCAAAAAACCAACAACAACACACAGACAAACAAACCAAACCAAGAAAACCAACCCCCTGGATATGAAAGTCATTTATTCTTCCTGAAATATTGATATGTCAAGCTGTCAATGATGATTGCAATACCACAGCTTGGGAAAGTTTATTTGTCTTTTGTATTCAGAACATGTGAATTCTGTAGTTTGTTGGTCAGGTCTGAATGAGCAGGTGTGCCCTTGGCAAACCCTGAGCACCCACAGGTAGACAGAAAACCAGGTTTTCCCCAAACAGTGGTGATTCTCCTTAGGTATTTTAGTCTACTTCCAGGCTGCCTGGGTAAGATGTCGAGTGTTTAATCTGTTTTTTCCATACTAATACCAGAATGCAGTCTAAGGTCCTTAGTCTGGAGTCAGATACGTCCATGAAAATTCAGTTTTGAGTTCAGGGAAATATCTACCTTTTTCTTCTTTTCACTTGGTGTTTCTTACAGTTACGTGGTTACCTAGAGCAGTCCTTTCCTGTGTTCCTCCCAGCTGATGCTTGGGTTTAAGAATTTCTGTTCTCTCTAAAAGAAAGAGGTTGCAATAAGAAAATGTGTTGGAAGAATGAAATCATTAGGTTTACTCAGAGCTCAGAGTTTACTCAGAGCTGCAGTCAGCTCGATCACACCTGATGTCTGTGGGGGAGTGCATGAAGCTGCCTGTAGAAAACACCTGTGTGTACAGACACAGACACCGAGCTCACAGAGAAGTGACCTGCCAGGGACAGGGTTCATCTCATGCTCATTTAAAAATTGCGGTTGAGCTGGATACTGGGCTGGCTGATCCTGTGCTGCTCCAGCTGTGGATTACTGGGACAAGCAGGACAATATTTTCACCAGACTAACCATGTTACATATTTGTCCAAATTCATATCATAATACTTAACCAAATAAAACCATTAACAATAGTAAGATGGCTTCTTCAACGTTATTCTGATTTTGGAAAACTTAATTTTTGAGTTGTGTGTTTTAACTATTCAGGATTAGGTACAAGCTTGAAAGATCCAAACGCCTGCAGAGACTGAAGTTTCCTAATCACAAGAAGAGAATGCATTTCTCATGAAGCAGCAATCTCTTTGTAATAGCAGTTATTGCCCACTTACAGGGACTTGAACCTCAGTATTGTTTTTTGCAGCTTGAATTCCTTTGAGCTTGAACTGACTGCTCAGGTTAAGTTCATGCCTTAGCCAGATTCCTTGAAGCTTGTGGTTAGAAACACTTAAAAATAATACTCTGATTAAAACCAGTTTATTCCATCTTATTTGATTTATAAAAGAAGCAATAAATTGCCAAAGCCTTTCTGTTGACCCTGGCTTTTCTAAAATTTAACTGTAGTTTCCAGTCTTTCCTGGTCAATGAATATGGACTCAATGCTTCAAGTTTCTGAATTAAGATGTATCCTGGATGTATCAGCAGCCTTTGCAGCTGGCTTTCATTTTGCTTGGAGGGTTTGGCTGTCAATTTACTCTCCTTGCCATGAAATCTGAAAAGGTGATTGTTTTCTACCCCATGAAGTTCCACAGTGAGGCTGTGCAGCATGGCAGCCTCTCCCTGCAGTGCCATGGGGGTGCTCAGAAGGCTGAGGAATGGGGATAACTCAGGAGAATTAGTAGCACAGCTCAGTTCTGCAGCTTACCTGGCATCTGCTGCATTTGGAGAATTGACCATCCTCTCTTGAGAGTGAGCTGCATTGGAAGTCTACCTTCCAAAATGCAGCTGCCAGTAGTGAGCTTTTAGAGGTATGAGATGACGTGGGTCATCTGTGTCCTTTGAGAGTATTTTGGGTAAGTGAGATTTGAATTTAAATCTCAGTTTATTACTGGACAGCTCTTCATGGTGTGTTTAACACATTTGCTTGATTCAAAATGTGAGGAACTCCATAAAGGAGAGAGAAGCAAGGTCCAAAATACATTTCTCATGTCAGCCTCTTCCCCTCTATAGTTCAGCTGCAGAGCCTGGGGCAGGTGGCTGCAGGATGTAGCAGTGTGGAGCTGCCTCAGGCAGCAGCAGCCCATCCATCTGTCTGTCTGTCTCTTTGTCTCTCTGTCCATCTGTCCATCTGTCCACACAGTGCTGCCGTTGCTTGGCAGGGCTGTGGCTGGGCTCCATCTCCACCCCAGAATGGAGCCAAACCATGGCAGAGCTGGAGCTGTGTAGCCTGGAACTGTGAAACCCTTCTTGTATATATATATATATATATATATGCAAATCCATTGAGTTAGTTTATCATTTAATTGCACTCTGTAATAGCAGATGTGTGGGTTTGTTTCTTTGTTTCTTTTAGAAGTGAATCCATTGCTGTGTTCAGCACTGAAGAAGATCCGAATATTTTTCTCTTATTTTTTAGATCACAGCATTTAAGTGTTGATGGATCATCTCCAAATAGAATTATTATCTTCAGAGAAGCCAGAAAAGTGGTCTGTATGTTGGTAGGTATTCATTAATGGTTCCTCTGCCATATAATCCTTTGCCTGGCTTGTGATGTAAAAGTCCTGTGCGTTGTTATTGCTGAGCAGGGGTGGATCTGGGGAATCCACAGCAGGACCGTGAGGTGCTGCAGCCAGAGCCACCTTGGCAGTGCAGGGCTCAGGCCTTGGGAGCTCCCACCCCCTGGCCCGGGGTTCTCTGCTGTACCAGGGCTGCTCGTGTCACCTTTAACCCGAGGCTGCTCTGGCAGCTGCAATGTGTTCCAGCAAAGATACTCCCACTGTGTGGTGTTTGATCCAGGCTGCTGACTGATAGGGGTGGGATGATTTCATGGATTCAAATGATATTCCAGCACTTCCAAAACATAACAGGCCATAACAGCTCTACCCTAGAGCACTGTTAAAAGTGTTTATAATAAGTTGCTCCATTTTACTACTCCCACTCATGCCTGAAACTGCAACAGGTCTCTGACACTAGCAGTTGGTATTACACCCCAACTGACATTGCAGATGATTTTGCTTTCTCAATATTTAGAAAAGAACATTGCCAAGTGTTTATAGAGAAACCTCATTTGTAGTTTGTGTAAACTGGAAAAGCCATTAATGGCTTGTTTCATTTAAAGAAAGAAAATTGGCCCATCAAAGTTGCTTTTACTGCATTCAGGCTGATTTTTGGGTTTGGAAGTTGTTACATGGCTGCCTTTATAAAAAACTTCAAATGTGATGTTGCATTTGATCTGTTGGACGTGGAAACAGTATCTGTGCAATGCCTAAAGCATTTATTTGTAACAAAAAAAAATTACACACCAGTAACTTTCAGTTTTTGCAAAATAATCTTTGTTTCTTTTGCAAATGTACTATGTTGTAAGTGACCAAAATTTTTCATCTGTGTTCTTAAGTAAATTTGTTAAAATTATTAAGCAAAATAAAAAATAAGCTTTGAAAATGTGTGAAAGATAAAAGGCAAATCTTTAGATGATCTAAAACTATATAAACTGTAGTCATGATGATGATTCAGCCCTATTTGTTTTATGGTACCTGATCACACTGCAGTCATATTTTCCTTTTCAATTTTTTATTTTAATTTATTTCCATCAGCTTCACCATCCTTTCTGCACTTAGGAAAAACATAACCATATTATTGGGCATCCATTCAGCTCAGTTGTTGGCATCAAATTTCTAAACCTTGCTGAGCAAACCACACGAGTTGTTTTCAACCTGCTTCATTCCTAATTCATTCCTAAAAAATCCCCAAAAACCTTTGTAAAGAAACCTTCTGTTTTCAATTGCAGCTTTTATGGTGTGTATGCAGTTGATAAAATTCCCAGCCCTAAGGTATTGGTAGCTGTTACACATAAGGAGCAGACAGCATTTTCTGACTCATGCTGGGATTTAATTGTGCAATGTAAAAGGGAATCTGAGCCCAGTGCAGATCTAGGAGTAAAAACCAAGCAGTAGAGCCATGAGGTCTGTGGGAGCTATGTCCAAAGTCTGATCACCTCTTCACTGAAGTATGGGAGAGATCCTTAGGACTGTGTGACATCTCCTCAGAGGTGTGCACCACAGAAAAGGCAAAGTGAGCAGAGAATCACAGACTGGGCTGGTTTGGAGGGACCTGCTAAAGGTCACTGAGTACATCCCCTGCAATGGGCAGGGGTATTATCAACCCCCAAGAGCTTTCTCCTGTGTCCTCTTCCATGTATTTCATAACTGCTTTCCTAGGGAAGGATGACATTTCACTCAGCACAGGTTTAAGAGGAGTACTGTACTTGATCTCCTCCAGGAGAAACATTTAAAATCACCCATCAACTAAAAGCAGAGAAAAAATGGAGATGTGGAAGAGAAACCCCCCCCCCCCCCAGTGTCTGTGTGGGAGGTTTATTTTGCTTTAAAACATGTGAACATGTGAACATCAGGCTCCCGTCAGTGATCCCTCTAGTACTTAGGTGTGACCTAAGAGGAATTGTTCAGGTTTTCTGTTGGGGGAGTGAATGCCAGGACTTACTCTGGGGCAGAGCCCGCTCACGAGCCTGTCCAAGTGGGAGCAGGGATTTCACAGGATGCAGCTGGCACAGCTGGCACAGCTGGCACAGCTGGGCAGCACAGCCTGGCCATCACACTGCTGGGCTCTGGGTACAGGAGTGAAGCCCCACTCAGCCCCCTTTCACACTGCTCTGGGAAGGTTTCCAGGGTTCCCTGCTCACTGTAAATATTTCAAGATATTACAACTGATCAGCACTGAATAATGGCTGTTAGCATTTTTAGCTTTTGTCACCAAGTGGTAGCTTCTGAGATTTCTATTCCAGTGTACAGAAAGATGTAACTTCTGGAAATGTGCTTCATTAATGAAGTATGATATTTTGAAATTACAGATTCCTATAAAAGTACTGTTATATAGGAATTCTGCATTATTTTTCAAAGCCTTCCTGAAAATCTTAATGATTTTATTTTTAAGGACCACTGTAATCTATAATACTCTATGATCTTTAAAGTGTATTTTTCTTTTAAGCCTATGTAATCTTGTCAGACATCTGGGGAAAAACAAACAAGTCAACCAAGTCATGATCATAAAATTCACTTTGAGTTCTTGAACAATGTTTCCAGACACTGAATTTTCCAATTCGGAATAGTTGTGTGATTCAGATAAAAGAATAAACTCATACATGCCTTCCAATCCTGGGACTCAGTTTCCAAGTTTTCTCCTATACCATTCTTCCAAGTAACTTAAAATCACAAAAATAGTTGAGATTCTCTCACTCAGCATGATTTTATGACTGAAGTATTAGAAAAAAAAATAATAGAAGATGCACAGCAAATGTCAGGAGATGACACCAGACAGAATGTGCTCATTTATCTTACCAAGTCAGCCAGACCTTTTGTATGTGCCTGCAGCTTATGGTGAGCTCCTCAGAGCTGATCAGAGACACATTTTAACTCAAGATAGATTTGACTGAAATTTATATTATAATAATTTCCTTTTTAGACTGGGAGAAACACAAGGTAGTGGCATGAGGCAGAGGGGGGAAGCAAGCAGCTCCTTCTTTCCTCACACTCTGCTTTGCGGGAAGGTGCTTCCTTTCTGCCTCTGTCTCAATTAATCCACTGACTGAGAGGATTGCCATAAACTCTGCCCAGGCTCCTCTCATCCCTAGGAAGTTCTCTTTTCCACCACGTAGAGCCCTGGCAAACCCCTGTATGAGCACCTGGCTTCCAGCTCTGGAGCCTCTCCCCTCTCCTCCCTGCCATGCCCCTGACACTGAGAGTTTCTGTCTCTGGCTCTGTAGGGAAAGACTTGGTCCCTCTCTACAGACAGTGCAGCTCAGCCTGGCTGCTCCTTTTTCTGGGAAGAAGAGAACATAAAGCAATAAATGAAAATATGTTCATTGTATTGTGCTTCCATTGGTAAGTGAAATTTAAATTTGTTTTAGAACAGGATATTTCCTCCTCTTTCATATACAGTGATATATAGAAAATGCATGTAAAGGTATTGTTTTCAGGAATTTCATTTGCACCAAATGAAACACAAAAAATTCTGGTTAAGTCCTAGATCAACTGGGAGTTTTGCTTGCTATGTAAACCTACAGGTACATACAAGTGGGATCTGAGATACACCTCTGTCCAGTTAACACTTTGACAAGGAATTAGTGACTGAAGTGAGGTGCATCAAGTGATTCTTCACACCCACGGTGGTGATTGCTGACATCATATGCATTCTACCTGAGTCTGGACTATACCAATCAAGGCAGTTTTGGGTAACACAGAGATACTTCACACATATGGCCTTCTTCAGGTGATGCAAATCAGCTAAAATGTATATGTGGTTTTGTTCTGTGTGGGTCCTGTACTGCTGTGTGGAGGAAATAACTGCAGAAATTACTCAGAAAAAACCATTGGTCATCCAGCATGTTGCTTTCTTTTTATCTATCTTCAGTTTAACACAAGTTTGTGATGTCTATTTGTGTCTGAATGATCCCTCCATTTAATTTCTCTAAGAGCTGTAAGGTCTGTGCTTGGGCTGAAGAGAGAAGGGAAAAAAAAAGGTAGAACTGTTTGGGAAGGGTGAACATACACAAAAGCTTGTGAGTCAGGATGCTGAAATCTTTAATATTAGACAGGAGTAGAGACTCTTTTTTTCCCTAGACTGGCATATAGTGATTTCATGTATGAGTACAAAGCAGAAAACACCCCCAAATTCCTGTTTTTAAGATATGCAAGTGTGTTCAGTTGTCAGGGAGTAAAATTAAAAAGATTAATTTTTCTGTAGTTTTGAAGAGGAGCACCTCAGTGAGTGCTGAGCTGTGCCACACAGATCCAGCTGCGTGCTTGGGGGTGTGCTGGTGTGTCCTCTCTTGCGGCTCATTTATCACTGATCCTGTGCTGCAGACAGTTCTGGGATGCCTTTGCTAATGTGATCTGCTCAGAAGATGGGAAGCCTGGCATAGGATGCACTTAGTCAGGCACTTATCCTTGTTGGGGCTTCAGAGCTTTTTGGCAAGGGCTGTTGTGTCTTGTTCATTATGGCTGGAGCCGGTCTGGGGGCACGATAGTTATTTAAAATAAACAGCAGACAGAATTGAGAGGAGTTGGAATAGTGTAGTTCACCATTCCTCATCCCCAGTATATTTCACTTTTAATTCTGTATGTACATGTCTCCTTACCATGTGTTTTTGAACTCCCAGTGGTACAGGAATGATGTTTCAATGCATCTTGGCACCATCCATTTTTTGTTTTGCGGTTTCTTTACATTTTAGTAAGCCTCTTCCCTTTCATTAGAAGAGGCTGACATAAAAATAATATTTTCAATATGCTGTTTTTATTTATCTACATTCTGTCATGATATACTTTGATGTAAGTTTTTAATTTTGCTTCAGCTTTCAGCTGCTGTAGCAGTTACTGCTAAGGGTCAGCGAGGAGGTTAGCCACAGTAGCACAAAACAATTTCCTGTGCTCACAGCTCAGGTAGCATTTGGATGTGGATTAAATTTTACCACATTTTCCAGTAGCCAGACACAATTATTTCTAATGAGCTTTAAATTGCTTCCAGAACATGTATTTCAAAACTTAGTGTGGTAATCCATTCAGTGTCAACTTCATAAGATAACGGGTCTTCTTCTAAATTTTGGTTTAACGGATTCTTGCAGTCTAACAGGTATTTCTCAGCAACAGCTGAGCTTGGCAGTGGCATGCTCGGTGCTCTAAGCTGTGCTGCTGTGCCCTCCTCATTCCTGGAGTGGTGGTTCCACAATATATTGTGCTGCATTCCTAACTTGTGTTTCAGAATTGCTTTCTTTCAGCAAATTTATCTTGGTGTTGGACATACTCATTGTGCTGATTTGACAGCTTTTCTGCACATTTTGTTGTTGTGGAAGCTTTTAAAAAATCACTTTTTGAAGCTCTCTCTCATCTTTATGATTCACATTTTCTGTTTTTGTCTGGGCACTTCTTTGCACTGCCCAGCATTCTGAATGCCTGGAAAGTGTAGCTCAAGCCATCTTTATGGCAGTGGTGAATAATAAAACTAGGAAAGGGGAAAAGGCAAAAACCACTTTTTCTCTATAAATATGATACGTTCTCACAACCTTTGTTTAATCTCACCAAATTCTTTTTATATCTTCATTATTATCATCCAAAGTGCTTATTGGTTTGAAATCTAGAACAAGCCCTGCTGCAATGAACTCAGCCATAAGGAAATCATTCTGTGTTACAGTTTCTCCTGTAAAAGCAATGAGGGAGAAGAGCTGAAGGGCAATCTGTGTGTGCTGACATCTCCCACATCCAGGGGAGGGAGGGAAGGGGTGGCTGTGGGTGCTGAGCCTGGAGATGTTCCCTGGAGCCCCAGCAGCCCAGACTGCTGTTGGCTGCCTTGGAACTTCCCTCTGCACAGATATCTTTTTGTTCCAGCACTTTTGGTTGTACTGAGGAGTCTTTCAGTAATTAGCTCATTAAATTAGCAGCCAAATTCAAGCCTGTATTTCCTCTCCAGCAGGTTCACCAATATCTTTAAAAACCCCTTTCTTATTCCTATCAGAATTTTGTATCACCCCTGAGTCTCAGAGAGTTCATAATTTGTGTGAGTGACATTGCTGTGAAGTTCAGGGCAGAACTTTGGATTAAATGAAATTACTGAGAATTTTGGAAGCCAATGTATTTTAAGATAGTGAGATGCAATTGCTCCCACAGCAAGAAGAAATTGGTGCAAGTTGGATTTTTTTCATTTGACTTTTAACTCAGTAGTAGCACTGGGACTTCAGTGATTAGTCTCTACAGTGGTTTTGTTTTGACAGGAGCTATGAATTTCAGGCACAAGTTTTGAATTAAACATGTCAAAGGTCATTTTTATGTTGATTTAATTTCTTTAAATGGTTTCTTTTAACAATAGGAGTTTATAAAATTGTATTTTGGTCTTCCACTACAGGGATTATAAATGTTAGCATATCCTCAGTAGCTGAGGAATTGTTCTTGACCTGATTCCAAGTACCTCTGTAAATTAGTTTGTGTTCAGTAGTATCCACCGTGTATAAAAATATTCCCCTGAAGCTCCTGCTAAATGTTAAAAGTAGATTTTTTTTTTTTTTCCTACACAGGCCTGGCACTTGAGTTCATATTTTGTTGAATAGATGCTAAAAGACTGCTCGGTACTGGTGCCCTGACGGCGGCGCGAGCGGGGAGCAGCACCGCGGGTCCCTCACCACGGCTGCTCCCAGCCTTGGGCCCTTCGGAAATGGATCCATCAGCACAGGACAGCTCTCCTTGGGCTCTCTTCACCTGCAAAAAGCAGCTTTTACTCTCACACGAGACCCAGGCTCCTCGGTGCCTCTGGGGAGGGACAGCCCCGCATTCGCCTGCTCATCAAGGGTGTTTAATTACAGGGAGGAGTTTTTCTGAAGTAATGAAAGTGATGGAACATCAGCAGTTGAGGATACCTCCTAGAATTCATGTTCCCAGTCTAAGGGATTCTTCAGGTTTTTCCAGCTTCTTTTCTCATCATCCATTTTTTACCTCAGCTTGCAGTTAATTTCCATATTAAGTACAAAATTGCAATCTTGACAACTACTGAGGTCTTTCATTGCTTTTTACACCAAGTAATTGAAGGACCTGTGGCTGCAGGATGTTGTGCTTTGACAGTCAGCTACAAACTCAAGGCTATTCCTTTCCTGGATCCAGAACTTTGCTTATTTCTGAAGCCAGGTATGTATTTGTGTTAGTGAAGTTGACATTTTCAACAGAGAATTTAATAGTGGAGAAGAGCAGCTCAGGCTAATTTCCAGCATTCTTACTTTCTGTCTTGTTTGTGCCCTGAGAGTTTTACTCTTCAACAGCATCTGCCTTCCCACTTGATCTCACAGACAAAGTTTTGTATATAGTTTGGGTTTTTTTTCCACAGAATTTGAAGTTCACTGATCTTCTCAATAACTAGACCAGGACTTGTCAAAGGCATTAATTCTAATTAAGATTATCTATCTGGGATGTATTAAATAGTTCACTGTAGGAAGCTAAATGGAGTTTAATTTTTTGTAAGTGTCATTTCTTAGTTATGTAAAGTATTAAAATAAATTAATTTCCAGGTACACTATAAGACTTTTTTATTTTTTCTGCTATGTTTTACTTTTCAAAGACCTTTTAGATTCTGCTTCTGTTTAATGTAACGGAAATTTAACACCATTTGGAGCTAGTTCTATGCAGCAACTGTATGGAATGGTATCTCTGCCCCAGTTACCCAGTTCCTGGCTGTAGCATTTGGGATAAGAGAGGTGCTGCAGCACCATTACAAATGTGAAAACCACTCTGGATTCTCATTCATAAATTAGATGTTGTTTAATTAGGAAGGCTTGATTTTGTGATCATTTTTCCTAGTTAAATATTTGCTTTCCTCTTCTCTTCTGTAATTCTAATTTACTATTCCAGCTTCTTACAGACCCCAGTTACTTGTTTTAAGCATATTCCCTAACCATATTCCCAGTCTTTTTTTTTTTTTTTTGCATCTACTTTTCTTTTACACCCTAATGCATAAATTGCCTTGTACTTGCTAGAAGTGGTGACCAACACTAATGTTTTAAACAGTAGCTTATGCCTTTCTATCCCTACATCAGGTGGCAGTAAATGCGTGGTACTTCAATGCATTAGGTGTTTAGAAACAATGGTTTCCCTTTCGTTTTTTTAATTGCGTGATGTAAATTTGTCATTGCTGGTAACCAGTAGCATTAAGAGAAAGAACTGAAATTAGGCAGGGAGATGATTTGCAGGTGGGAATTTCCTTGGGTGGGAAGGAGAGCTGTGCAGTGGCTGACCCACTTTAAGGTTAGGCCTCAATATGTGCTAAACGATGCTCCATCTGTGCAATCTCAGGGAAGGTTTTAGGGCATTTTTTAATTGCCTACTATAAAATCACAACTGCATTGTCATAACTCCCTCTCCCAGCAGGCAGTGTTTGGGTTGTGAACAGGTAATGCCCAATTTGCTCAGTGCTCCTTGATCCAAGCTGTCATCACAGCCAGGACAGCATGGAGAGCAGAGGAGCCAAGCATCTCTTTGTGGGCTGTTGTGCTGTTCTTAATGGGAATCCTTTCCAAAACCTACAGCCTTGTGGTATTTTCCTCTGGTTAAAATTGCCAAGAACGATGAGTAGTAACAAAGCCAAGTCTGGCACTTGGGTTCTGTGCAAGCCAGGCTTGCCCAGGTCACATCAGAGGGCTCAGTTGAGTCAAGCTGCTCCATGGTGGGCAAGAGCTTTGGCTTTGCTGTGGTCTTGCACTGCTTTAGCTCACTTTCATTAATTGCCTCAGGTTTGAGAAAGATTGTCATGAAGATAAACTCCCTCTGGGGTGCTGTGAAGATGAGCATTACATTTTTACAAGGTACTAAGAAAACTTGGTAATGAGACCTTGTGAGCACAGAAAACTGTACAGAGGATTGCACTGGGATTGGCTGCACGGTGGATCCAAAAGTCATTACTGCATGTTAATAGCAAAAAATATTTACCACTTGCTGTTATTTTTATATTATAAAGATGGAGTTGAATTTAAAAGACACTCCCATCTGTGACTGGTAAAACAGAGGCTTTTGAAAAGGACGTTTGCTTTCTGAGGAATACATTTAGGGTGTGTATACATCAGCAAGCAGCCCAAGACACCATTCTGGTAGTGGATCAAAAACAAGTTTTACTGATGTCTGAGCAACTATAAAACTGTGTGTTGCAACTCTGTTCAGACTGAGGAATTCATGCTAATAGACCCAGTCATGGTCTGGCTGTACATCAGTGGCAGGGATTCAGAGCTTTTATTTTTAATTTTGCATACTAATTGCTTAGTGGCTTTTAACTCTAGTCATGTTTTCTTAACAGATCTTTTATATATTCTGCATCTTTTACATCTTTCTTCCAAATAGTAATGAAAATAGATGCAAAAAATAAGTTTAGATAGTGCCATCAAAATGTTTTAGATTTGCAGCTGCTTAAGTAAGTCTCTTTCTTTTTCTTTCTTTCTTTTCTTTCTCTTTCTTTCTTTCTTTCTTTCTTTCTTTCTTTCTTTCTTTCTTTCTTTCTCACTTTCTCACTTTCTCACTTTCTCACTTTCTCACTTTCTCACTTTCTCACTTTCTCACTTTCTCACTTTCTCACTTTCTCACTTTCTCCCTCCCTCCATCCCTTCCTCCCTCCCTCCCTTCCTTCCTGGAGTCCTTCCTGGAGTCCTCCCTTCCTCCCTTCTTCCCTCTCTCCCTCCCTTCCTCCCTCCCTCCTTTCTTCCCTTTCTTCCCTTTTTTTCTTAAGATGTAATCAGATCCTCTCTCATGGGACTTTGTCAAAAGATCAGGTTCATCTGTTGAAACTCAAGGGCATTTCCATCTGTTTCTCTCCACGCAAATCTGCCTTATGTGGAAATTATATCAGCTTTGGCATCTTCAAGTTGAACAGGGACAACCATTTTGACAATGTACTTCAGGCCTGTGTCAAAATGCTGCTTTCAGTATCCCACAGTGACCTGCTAGTAAGCAATTACTCATCTTGGGAGTCTTTATGTGAAATATGAATAACACCACCACAGGCTTTCTATTGGTATAATGAGAGGGATCTAGAACAGCACAAATGCAGTTTTAAGTTCACTTACTTGAATTTATTTATATAGTGACATCTGAAATACAGGTATGACTGAAGTGCCATGTGAAACAGGAGCTTGTTGAGAGCTCTCACTAGGCTTGTAGAAGAGAGAAATGCAATTTTTTTTCCGTTTCTATACTTGCAAACCCATTTTGTTTCCTGAATGCACTGTAAAGCATCCTCATATATCCAGCTACTCTGCAATTAGTTTCAATCTGTAAATTGTCACTGCATTGTGTATTTCCCATACACTGGAAAACTTTAAAATTAAAGTACACCATGTTCACGCTTCTCAACAGGAAAACAGCAGATCTTGCATAATATCAGCCTGAATTCAAACAGTGACTTTTTATTTGTGACACTTTCATTCAGAGCTGTCCTTGTCTTGCAAGAGGGGACAAATCCTGGATAGTTAAAGATGGTAACACCCAGGTTTATTTTTGCCACATAAAGAAGGTCCATGGAAGTGGAAAGTTGCTCTCAGTTAAGTCAGTGTATCATCTGTATAGTCAAACATGCCTAATGGGCTCATTCCCATATATCCAATGCTTAATTCCCTAAACAAGAATCCTTAAGAGGAAGATGATGGTTGGATTGGGCTAGTGTGCTCAAGCAGGGACCTTTGCCAGCACACAGCCTGTTTTAGTGCCTAGCTCACTTAAGCACTAAACCAACTCTCTCTCTGAGGTGGTTTGGGTTGTGATAAATCTTGGTGAGGTTTCCTGCAGAAGGCAAGACTCATCTGAAGTCCTGGGCAGAACCATCCCACTCTTCCTGGACTGGGAGGTGACAAATAGCAAAGCACTCGAGTGGGTTTGGAGTATCCTGAGCTTATTATTTTAAAGTAATAGCAAGTTATACCCAGTGGTGAATTTGAAAAGTTGAAATCTACTGAAGACAAGAAAATACTTTGTCTTTCAAAATAATCTGATTTATTGGCTAGTTTAAAATTTATCATATAATCAAATCTGTCATCTGTTAATATTGTTAATATTAGTCAATGGTAGTATCCGTATTTTCTATGAATGTGTATTCATTTTTTCAGTAATATCCAAAACTAAGCCTCTCTTAGAACTCATTTTTTGGAGTGTCTGACCCAGGATCATATGAGTTCCATTACCTGTTTAGAAGTCATGTCTTAGTCTGTATTCTGACCTCAATATCTGAAGGACTTCCTGCAGTAGCTAGGAATTGCTTTCACTTGGCTAAAGAAAGAATTTAAATATTTAGATAGCTCAGGTTTTCAAGGCATCACAGTCATGTGTATCTTCAGAAAAATAATAATGTAAGGGACAATGAAAGGGGCTGAATTTTGATGTTTACAATTTGGAAGATGCTTGGATTTTGAATAGCCAAAGAATGTGACTCTTTCGGTTTCTGGATAAATTTTTTTAAACATGCAGATTTTTGCAGAGAGTGTTTTTATACATGCATGCATTTTTAAATTTATTAATGTGTCTCTCCTGGAATCATACTGAAAACTCATGCATTTGTTATACAGAAGAAAAATATTAATGTGTGTACAGGTATCTGTGGGGTTTTGTTTTATTTGATCAGCATTGCTGTTGTGTAGATAATGCTTGTTCTGCACAGCTGTGATGTGATTTGAGGAATGTAAAGGTATCTGCCCATGGAAAAAGAAACCAGTTACTCAGTACTTCCTGAAAACACTTCAGGGGAGAATCAGAGCCACAGAAGCACACCTGGAGTATGATAAAAGCACAGCATTGGATTGCAGTTCACTGAATTTGCTTGCACTGTTTAATTAATGCTTTTGAACCAGATGACTGTCCAATATTTGGTGTTTGGGCTGGGGAGTGCTAGTCTAAAGTAATTTGGAATATGGAGAAGGAGACAGCATTTGGAGCAAGAAAAAATAAATCATGCAGTTACATTCTGGTCACCTTGGAATACCCTGCAGTTTCTGACAGGGAAGCTGTTCAAAATCTTCAGTCACATTAATTGATTAGGGGAGTTACTGCGGGAAGCACCAGGAGCCCGCACCATGAGCATGTGTAGGTGTGGCTCTGGAGGAGCTGCTGCTGCTCCTCCTGCCCAGGGCCCACAGGAGGGCAGGGAGGCACCGAGGGGTCCTGTCTGCTAAATAAACACAGGCAGCATTGGGGAGGGGATCCTCTGCTAAATAAACACAGCCAGCACTTGGGGAGGGGATCCTCTGCTAAACAAACACAGCCTGCACTTGGGGAGGGGATCCTCTGCTAAATAAACACAGCCAGCACTTGGGGAGGGGATCCTCTGCTAAATAAACACAGCCAGCACTTGGGGAGGGGATCCTCTGCTAAATAAACACAGCCAGCACTTGGGGAGGGGATCCTCCGCTAAATAAACACAGCCAGCACTTGGGGAGGGGATCCTCTGCTAAACAAACACAGCCTGCACTTGGGGAGGGGATCCTCTGCTAAATAAACCCAGCCAGCATTGGGGAGGGGATCCTCTGCTAAATAAACACAGGCAGCATTGGGGAGGGGATCCTCTGCTAAATAAACACAGCCTGCACTTGGGGAGGGGATCCTCTGAGGGGGAACGGGCAGGGAAGGGTTGAGCAGCAGCATGAGGAGTATTCAGGTCATTCTGCTGTGTAACGAAATCCATCTCGCTGATATTTTGAGCGCTTTGTCACAGTGATGATGGCACGGTGGCTCCTGCCCGTGGCTGGCCCTGCCTGTCGCTGCAGGTGGGTGTTCTGCCTGAACCTGACCTTGGCCAGTGCAGCAAGCCCTGACCTGGGCTCTGCTATCCTGCACACCTCTTCCATGGGAGACACTGGTTATGTTCATTTCTATAATTCACTAGCATACCATGTTTACTTTTAACATCTCTTTGAAAAGCAAATGGGAGAGAAGAAAATGTAAAAGCTAAATAAGCTTCAGGTGTTCTGTTTATTTTTCCCTCTCAAAAAGTGTTGATCTCTCATTCAAGGCAGGTAGGAGAAGTAATAAAATTACATCTTTCCAGTTTTAGCTTCAAGCTTTTGTGGTTTAGGCATGTGGGAGTTTAATTATGAAAAATTATTGATATTTTTTTAGGAACACCTTAGAAAACTTATATTCTGTAGAATGCCTAATATTCTGCTGAGAAGTTAACAACAAAAATGTTAACAGCTTACTTGTTTTTCATAAGCCCTATATTTGCTCTCCTTCAGTTCCTCTCAATGTCCTTACAGCACCAAAAATAAATACAAACATACAAGGCCAGAACACTGTGGAGTCTCCATCCTTGGGGACATTCCCAGATACTGGAAAAAGTCCTGAGGAGCCTGTCTAGTGCTGACCCTGGTTTTAACAGGAGGTTGGATGGATGATGGTCTTATTTGGTTTCTGCCTCCATCTTTAGGATCCCGCTGGTTATTTTCACTTGTTTTGATGTTTGCTCCCCAAGACATGTTTTGCTTGTGTCTACACACCTGTGCTTACGTCCTGTGATTAATCAGCTGGAAAAGGCTTCATTTTTTTAAATTTACATGTTGCAGTGACAAACTGATTATTTTTCCTTAATATCATGTATCAAGAATTAATATTCAAGTCAGCCATTAAGTTATTCATTTGTCTTAAAGAAATGTTATTTTCCATACTGCTGTAATGATGTGTCCAGAAGAACTACTGGACAGTTTATAGCTCTTAATGTTGATTTAGTTTTAATAATCTCAATAGTCTCACCTGCCACTGTGTTTTCCTAATTTCCTAAATATTTTATCCGTTTTAAAATGTTGGTATTTGGGACATTATCAATTATCAGACAGTGAAATGTAGATTTACTTCCTCTGTGTTATTTGGCCACATAGAACCTTGTGAGTAGAGCTAAGCATTGCCTTTTTCACTGAATTGTATCAGTGCCACAAGAACATCTCAGAACAGTAGGGCTCAAGGCTATAAGCCTTGTGAGGGGGAATTGTGTTTTAAACTGATTAGAACATATAAGTAATTTTCAGAAATGTTTATAAAAAATAAATAGCTGTCTTTTTATTTTAAAAAGTATATACAAGGACATCACTTCTCTTTCACAGAAAAAAAAAGTATGTGACATTTTTCTCCATTCACTTTAAGTATGTGAGACCTTTGAGACTATCATTGCTGTCAGCTGCAGGAAAAAAACTTTCCCTAAATTCTTTTTCCTGAGGAGTGTTCATTCGGGTGCTGAGTAAATACCTTTCTTGATTCCTCATTTTATAAGGCATATGTATCCCTTCTGAAGCACCTCACTGCAAATCAACTGTAATGGAAGCCCTCATCCGAGCTTTTACTGGGAGGATAAACACTCCAGCAGTTCCCTTCCAAAGTGTTTACCTGGCTTTTTCACAGCTGACTCAGTGGATCAGAGCCTTTTAAGGCAGTCTGCCTGGCATTTTGTCACTAATCTCTGCAAAGCTCTTCTAGTTCTCATATGATTAATAGTGTAGGATGCTATTCATTGAGGAAAAAGTAAAACATTTTTTCTGTCTTGCTGCCTAATATAGATGTTAAATTGCTAGATCCATTTACTTTCCAGGTTTAGTCTCAAAGGCAAATAATGCCAGTATTGAACTACAAGAATGGACAAAGAAAATACCATTTAACTCCCTCTCCTTGCCAAACCAAAATCTTTTAATTTGCAGAGATTCAGCAATGTCATTAAACTACTGAAAAACTATTTCCTTCCAGCAGGTTGTTGTCATATTTCTGAGACCAGAAGGCATCGTTAAGTCCTCTGGGGTCTTGATGTCTCTTCTAAGACAATGTTACGCATTCTAAGATACATGCTCCGCTTGCAATTGAATAAGCTGATGGCTGATTGGAATTGCATACATGAGGCAAAGCCACAGAGATCACAGAGAACTGCAGGTAAGGCCCCGGATCTGAAATGAACACCTGCTAGCAAAGCAGAAACCCAAGGGACTGGGGACTGGTGCCACAGCTGCCATCTGTATCCTCTGCCCGTCCCCAGCAGGGACCCCCACCTGGGCATCAGGAAGGTGCAGAGGGCTCAGTTTGCCTGACAAAGCTGCTGAAGTGCTGCTGTTCCCTGCTAACATACCCATAGCTGGAGGTGGTGTTTGTATAACCACGACCTGCTTGCTTCGTTTCCACATGGTTTGTACACAGGGCACGGAGCTGAGTGGACCAGAAGTGAGAAGCGTGGTTTGACTGTATTGTTCCTGATTATACTAAGATTTTTCTCTGTTTCCTTTATTATTATATCTTTATTCTGTCTTCTCACCCATTTATCTCTCCATAGCCTAGAGCTGGTAGCTCCTCATTGCTCCTGTTTATTCTATTTATTTAGTTAGCTTGTCTCACTAAGATTCAGTGAGAACACTGTTCTGCAAAGCACAGGGTTCCACATGACCAAAAGAGTCATTCAAGGGAGTCTGCTTGACACTCCCCGTCTGCAATCAAAAGGAAAAATGAGCATAGGGAAGCATATTTGATATATAGTTATGGGCAAATTTAAGTAGCTCTTAACACTCCTATCAGATTCTCATGAGCAAATGATAGCATAGACCTGTCTGCTGTCCTGCTAAAATCACTTACTGTCGAGTGTAAAATACCTACTTGCACAGTATCAGCATGTTTAGAACTAGTGCTGTTTTGTAAAGTGATGATAGTGATTTACTTTGTATTATTCAATTTAAAAAGAAATAGAGTTAAGCACTGCTTAGGAAATACAGCAGAGCCCGCCTATGAAATATGTATTTTCAAATCTCTTACTTGTTGTTATTGATGGTGATTCAATTCCATCATGAATTGCATTTCTAGTTTATATTCAGGACTGTTTTGGTTGGGAATAAGACAGTGCCAGGTTCTGCGGCCTTGGCTTTGTCAGCACTTGCAGCTTTGAACTCAGCTCTGTTCCAGCGATGTCCTGCCCTCTTACCTCATTGAGTTCAGCCCTCAGAAGCTCATGGGTTCTGTGGAGACAGATTTGAGAGGCTCCAGCTCATTTTTGTGAGCTGTTAGGTGACTCCCAGCTCCTGCTGCTGCTGAGCCAGCTGGTTGCTTTGGAAGATCAAGCCTTAGGAGACCACTTCTTCTCTGGCTGTAAATGTCCCTTTAGTGTTTCCTCCAAAACACCCTTAGCAAGATGCTGTTAGGATTTAGATGATGAAGGGTTAATAGTGTCAGTGCAGAGCTCAAGCAGTTAAATAGACACAGATCAAAATACTCCAGTGTCTAGAGGGATATGTCTAAATGAACACTGCAAGGTTGGCAGGCCTCCAAATTAGCATAGCTTAAAGAATTCAAAGTACATTTAATTGGATCCTTCTAATCCCTTTTCCCTTAGAATGAGCATTTTAACAGTTTAATTCCCCCGCATCCCTTACTCCAGTGGCCCATCTAAAATAAATACTGTGAACTATAAAAGGCCTAGAGAAGTTCTTGCTGAAGCTAGTGGCAGCAGGATGGAGCCCTCAACAGTCCACTCATTCAGATGGGATGTTTGGAATTGCAGAGGGTATCAGGACTAAGCTTGGCACCCAACAGGTTCAGCTGCTGCCTGCACAAGGAGCTTCAGGGGCTGTGTTGGGATGGCGTTGGCAGCTGTGGAATGGGTGGTTACAGGATAGGAGCTGGAGGCAGCACAGGGGGCTGTGTCCAGGTGCCCAGGGAGTCCCTTGGGTGCCAGGTCAAGGAGGTGACAGCTGGGCAGGGGAAGGTGCCCCACTGTTTGCCAGAGCAAGACAAGGGAAGAGTGCATGAGAACCACCAGCCAGGACACTGCTTTTAATGTATTTAATTCACTTTAATCCACTTTAATTACTAGTTAGTAAGTGAACTGACTGGCTGTTTGTGATGACGTTTTTACTGCCTTTAATGGCCCTTGTTCAGTGTTTGGCACCTGACATGGATTATAAGATCCCTGGGGCAGAGAAACACTGGGAAACCCTTCCTGAGGAAAGCCTGGACAACAGCTCTATTGGGTTTAACCTGGTCTTCTCAGTAGGTAGATCAAACCAGAATTTTATTTTCCAGGAATCTGCAGTCTTTTGAATGTGAAACTGGATACTAGTAAAATGTCAGCCCTCATCCTGCCAGAGGGACCACGGTGTTCATACAGTGCTGAATGAGGCTTGCTGCAGTTACAGGATCCTTAATGTAGATATCCCATGACATGGTAAAACATGAATAACCAGCTCCCCAACAGCAAGGGCCCTAGTAAAAGCAGTCTTCAAAGCTGCTCAGCCCCTGTGCCAAAACCAGACTGGGTGATTTATCATCTAGCCTAATGTCAAATAGATTGAAGTTTGAGCTCTCGAAGTACTGTGAAATGTCATTATTAGTTAATTTTTAGGGAAACAATTACAAAACTGTTTGATTTTTTTACATGGATACAATTGTCTCCTTCAGCTGTTGTGCAACTTTAGACTACATTGTCACCTGCTTCTTCGGCCACCTAGCTAAAGAAGACAAGAAGACTCTCAGAGGTAGAGATATTTCACAGGATGGACAGAGATCGCTTCACTTCATGTAGAAGAACCCAGAAGTTCTACAGCAGGTGAATTCACAGTCTTTTCTATGGGGTATTACTATATTTCTGAATTCTTCTGGGTTTTGGTGTACTTAACACCAGGTAGCAGTGGCTATTTAGTGACAGAACAAGTCTTCCCACTCTGGGATGCAACCCTGAGTAGCTTCAGCTGTGTTCTCATGACAACCAAGGACTGAAGTTATTTTTTGTCGCCCTGAAAGTGTAGGCTCTGTACTTGCCTGTGCAGCATCTTACAACTGGGTGTTTCATTTTTGCTGATGAAAAGATGTATGTGAGATCATCAATACATTTCTATAGACAAATGTGAAGAAAAGTCTCTAAAGTATTTTAGGAGGAAGAAGAACAAATTTTGGAATTGAACTACATAATTTGGTAATGAAATGTGTAAATGGAATGTCTGTATGCTGTCAAGTTTAAATATTTTATTTTGCAGTAAATGATTCACTGGGATTTTTTCCTATTAAAGGTAAATACAATAGAAATTAAATCTCATGCTTCTGAAAAGGAAGTGGCCTCTGTAGTGCTTCGGAGAGATTGCCCCTTCTCAACTCCCTCAGGTTTTCACAGCTCAAGTGCATTACAGAAAGACCAAGATGTTCATAGCCACAGATCTCCATGTTTGCTCCATGCCATATGCCCCTAAATTCTCATTAAACTATTTGAAATTGCTTATTTACAGGAATCTAATGCAGTGGCAGAGCTGCCATTTAAAGAGGTGTGTTTCACAGGTCATGAGGCTTTTAATGAAGACAGAAATTAACTAAATGCAAATGATGCATGTGGTCATTTGTGTTTCTCTGCTAGCTGGGTGTCATTTGTAAAAAGCCTGGCATACAGTCACCAGTTGCTATTGGCATTTGCTTGCTGTTCTAATTGACGGTGAAAAGGAACTAATGGTAGCTAATACAATCCTGGCACTATATTCCGAGAATATTAATGGTGTTTATTATTGACAACGTTACCAGAATAGGATGATTCCCTTGTCATATTACAGGTTCTTATGTTTTACACGCCTGACAGGGGTTTCCTGGAAGCAGCAGTCAGTGACTGGGGCTGTTGAATTGCTCCACACCGCACCTCACGTGCAGTGACTGAAGGGGCAGAGCAGCAGGCTGGGCTCTGGGCTGCCGTCCATTTGTGGCAATCCTGATGTAATACTTTGTCTGTTAATATGCAGTAATCTTTCATTTTACAGCGTATGACTAGGCAGCGATCTGTCTTTATTAACTTCAGATTCTGCGGAATACGTTATATTTATTTTCAATGCAGGCTTTCACATACTCTTTTAAATATTAATGGCTGGTCTCCAGCAGTCAGCATAAATATGATTTGCATTAGCACTAGAAATATCATATTGAGTGCCTTTGATGTCAACTATTCAGGGTACTAATATCTGACATCATCTCCCGAGGTCACTGACAGCTTTGACCTTTATTCTCATGCACAGTTTCTGTAGTCTCAGAAGCTCTTTTGAATTGATTTGAAATTTTGACTCTTCCCTTTATGAGGCAGTAAAATTGATAATTATTCAGATGGGAACTGAGCACTGAGCGAAAAATCAATTCCACCCGCTCTCTGCTGCGTCTAAAATTACTTCTGAGTCTGCTGGACTGAACGGATGGCCAAGGTAAAAGCAGCAGGCAGGAATAGTGGAGAGGATTAGCTGGACGAAACTAATAGCCTAAAGGGATGGCTTTGGAGATGAGGGACTGTGTCGGTTGGGGGTTATTATTAGCAATGATGGGACTCATTGATCATATGTTTACATCAGGTTTCCATTGGGTTATAAATCAGCCCTGAATAGAAGCGGAACCCAGGGCCTGGTGTGCTACCGGGGGCACGGCGTATTAGATTATTCTCACTTTCACACTTGGATGAAAAGTGAGACATTGATTATTCATTGGCTGGCCATTAAACACTGGGTTTATAGACAATTTGACTATCATGGAAGCTAATGAACAAGATTGTTGCTTCCTAACCAGTGGTTTCAGTTTTCAGGACATCTGTTTGGTCTCAGTAATGCATAACCCTGTTAAGGAGCGGGTCACAGACGCTTAACGGTGCTGAAAATCTGCGGCCTGCAGGCAAACCGTGCTCCACTTTGGGGGTTTGGCAGCCCGGTACCTGCACCGCTGCCGCGCTCCCTGCACGGTTCCCGGCCGGGACTCGGGGTGCCGTGAGGCTCCGGCGGCAGCCGGGCAATGACCCGGCCCCGTTCGGGCCCGCAGCGCCGCGTGTGCCCCGGGCCAGCGGGGAACTCGGGCAGCGCCGGCCCCGCGCCCCCGCCCGGCACGGCCCGGCCCGGCATGGCACGGCTCGGCACGGCCCGGCCTGGCACGGCTCGGCATGGCACGGCCCGGCCCGGCCCGCCACGGCACGGCATGACCCGGCACGGCACGGCACGGCACGGCCCGGCCTGGCTCGGTACGGCCCGCCACGGCTCGGCTCGGCCCGGCACGGCACGGCACGGCCCAGCCCGGGGCCGAGCAGCCGCCTCGCCGGAGGAGAAGGTGGCGGGCGGTAGGCGCGGGCCGGGCCCGCGGGCGGCGGGAGGGGCTGGCGCTGGGCGGGGGCGGCTCTGCGAACCGGGGGCGGCTCTGCGAACCGGGGCCCTCCCGCAGCAGGAACCACCGCCCGCCCGCCCGCGAGTGCGGGTGTCCCGCTGTCCTACGGGCAGCGTCCCTGCTCCCTGCGGTATCGCTAGCGGCAGCGGCAGCGGCAGCGGCAGCAGAGCAGCAGCAGCAGCAGCAGAGCAGCAGCAGAGCAGCAGCAGCAGCAGCAGCAGCAGCAGCAGAGCAGCAGCAGCACCATCCCCATCACCCCGCGCTGCCAGCGGGGCGGTCGCGGGGCGGTCACGGACAGCGCGGTGTGACCGCGCCTGAGGCGCTCACGGCCCGGCCCCGAGCAGCGGAGCTGTGCGATCGCCCCCCTCCTTCCCACCTTGCTCCCTCACGTGTGCCCCGCAGCAGCTCGGGGCTTTAATTTGGTGACTGTACAAAGAGGGAGCAATAGAGACCATGGTCGTGAAACGGCTCCGTAATGCTCAGGGGCAAGTTTCGGCATCCCTGGGAAACTCGGCAGGAGCTGCTGGCTCTGGCTGGGTTTTGCCGTGTCCGGGATCGAAGCCCCGGGCGAGCAGCTCTAGCTCTCCGACTACAGACACCCACTCGGTGAGGGGATCTTACCAGCCACACCGAATTAATGTGGGAAGTAATTTCAGATATATGGGTAGAACACGGTATTAAGTTTACTGCACTCAACTATTGATTTTATGTTCTGTTCTAAGCATTTTGATAAATAATTTTTTAAAGCTCCTACTTTACTGTTTTTCTCAGATTGAGACTTGAAGCCTCTGCTGCTTCACTTTATAAAGGAAAGTGTAATTTTTGATCTTAAGAAGCTACCTTTACCTTCTGCTAATGCTGATCTTGCTAAACTCTACACATTAGGCTGTTAGCTCCATTTTTGTGTAGTAAAATACAATTCCTTTTAGTGCTTTCCAAAAATTGATGAGTTTCGTAGCATCTTTCACCTGCAGTTCTAACAAATATTAATGAATAAGGCACGATAGGTAAAGAATTCCTGCTTGCATCTCCAAAATGATTCTGTGCTGGGTGCAGAGAGGATAAATGGCTGGTTGATTGAATAGAACCAGGATTTCAGTGGCATTCCAGTGTTCACTTTCTTTCCTGGGTGTTTCCTGGCCAGGGATGTAAAGTACAGGGAGGCCAAGTGAGGGACAGCAGTGGCCAGTGATTACTTGCTGCGCATCATTTTCAGAAAGATCATGTGGACAGTGAGCTGGGTTTTTGATGAGACTGAGCACTGCAGCAGTGTTGGGCTCCCCTGGCCATTGGCAGGGCTGCTCCACGTCTCAGCCCGGGTGGGCCCCAGCACCCAGAGAGGTGCTTTGGGTCCAGGTCTGTAGGATGAGGCTGCGCCCGAGCTGAGCCCTTCGAGGGTTCGGCATTTCAGGGGGCAGCAGGTGGGCAGTGCTGGAGGAGGGCACCATCAGCAGAGACATGAGAAGAGCCAGCATTACTTGTCAGAGGAGGAGCTGGTGGAATACAAGGGCTGGAGAGGGACCTCTGGGACAGGAGTGTTGCAGTAGGTAAGAGAGAAGGTCTGCAGGTGGATAAAGACCAGAGTCAGAAGCCCGGAGCCAGGATGGGATGAGAGGTGCTGGGGAGGAGGAGGGGATGATGTCCTGGGGAACTTGCCCAGGCTGCCCAGTGGGGCAGAGTGTGACCAAGGACCCAGTGATGGGAGGCACCAAGTGAAGGAGCATGACAGGCACTGCCTGGAAAGTGGAAACAAGGTAGTAGAGGTGCCAGTAGCAATAAAAAATCAAGTGACATTACTACAGCAAGAAATTATTATAAATTGCGACTTTCCTTTTTCCTGTTTATATAGTGAAATAAGTGATGTTTTTGTTTTTCAGATAAGGCTCATTGTCTTATACAGCTAGTGTGGAGTTATGCAGAGTAATGGAGATAAAAACCTGCAGTGGAACTGTGTTTATAGCACGTGCTTCATAAAACCAGGCAGCAGCACTTGCACATAAGCACATCACAAAGAAATCTAATTAGCACTAGCAAGAGGGTTCTGGTGCAAGGTGTTGAGTGCCTAAGACCCTCACTCATATTTGTGAGCATATACATCATCTTAAGAGCAGATCAAACCCACAGGTGTGATTGTTCATAGGCTTAAAATCCAATGTGTTTAAAAGCTCAGCTGAATTAGGATGAGGGTGCTCAGCTTTTGCTGGCTCAAGGCTTGAAAGTTTTGATATAATAGTGAGAAGGATTTTCCCTGGGACATCTCTTTCAGCCTCTTAGCCCAATTTAAAAATGTTATCCAATACTACCATAACTTACTTTATTAATTGAAAGGGATGGTGATATACCAGCTGTAGCCGAGCCAGCAGAGATTTGGGTGGCTAAGCAACAGAAAAAGCACCATGTTGAGTGAGCCAAAATTCAGTCTCCAAGTCATTTACTTTAACCAGTGACAATACATTTAGACTCCAGTGTTTCAATTTGATTGATGGTTTAATATCATATATAATCTTTTTAATGAAGGAACCCATTTAAATATGTTAACATTTGCACTAGTAGTCTCCCATGTACATAACTGCATTTAATCATTACTCTGATTGTTTTTGTGGTTGTGTAATTTGCATCAGCAAAATAACTATGTCAAAACTGTGTTATATTAATGAAAGCTACAGTTGCTTCTCTTTTATACATGCTTCTTACTGTTCATGTATAAAAATGGCAGCAATCCCAGCCCCAAGTATATTGCTAAATGTATAGTTATCACTATGTGTGCTGTCAATTAAGAAACGAAAAAATTAATGAGCTTAGTGTCTTTTCTAATTCTGCTTTGTTTAAAGCCTCATTGTGATTCGTTATCATGTGAACTGAGTAATTTAATTTTAAGACTTTTAATGTTAAATTCATCATCATTAGTGATGTATCTGAAGATTTCACGGGCTTAATAATGGCGCTAAATCAAATTGGGAATCCCCTCTTAATCTTGCAAGCTGCGCTGGGGTTGGCAGCAGCAGTTTTGGGCTGGGGAGCAGCCCGTTCCGCCCGGAGCTGCCGTGTCCCGGCCCGGGAGGAGCCGGGGCTCCGCACGCCGGAGAGGTGTCGGCGCCGCAGGGCCCCGGGCGAGGCAGCTGCTCCGTGTCTGCTTTTGTTTATCCCTCGCTGCTTTGTGTAGCCTTTAGGCCAGCACATGAAACAATCGTTCTACAGGGTCAGCTGCTGGTCAGAAGCAAAGCAAGAAAAGGCTTTGCCTTAAAACGCCTCAGCCATCATTTCAGTGCAGCTGGCACCTGCTACTGGTGCGCAGCGGGAGGGTTAGGGGTCAAAGAGGCAGTTGTTCTAAACTCAGTGATGGCTTAAAGGGACTTGTAGATTAATCTGCTTTATTAACTTCTGTATATTAGATAACTATTGCAGTGAATGACAGTCCGTCTCTCTGAATAAGTCCCTTCACCTCATTCTCTTTTAAATTGGCTTTTGAGTAATGAATATTAAATAGAATACATTTCAGGGTAATTAAGTGGAAACATTAGGATGATGTTGTTTTACAATCATATCTATAAGTTTCTTGTGTATTTATCTTACAATATTACTATTCATTGCTTTTTGCTAGCAGAACAAAAAGCATAAATGTTTCAATTAAACGAGAGCAACTGGCTGTATTTCTCACTAAACTCGTGTCTTTGTGCTGTATAAGTATTTTCAAAAAGCAAATAAGTTTAGGGATAAGTATAAAAATGTTTTATTCCTTGTTTACTCCCTACAATGTAATACTTTACTTGGAAATGTTCAATTTCTGCTGGCTGTGGTTCTGTTATGATAATAAACACTAAGAGGTGCTGGTTTGGGGAAGGTCAAAAAATATCACTGTTCCATAGAATCTAACTAGTGATATGAATAGCACCAATAATTTTGTAAAGTTCACACTATAATTCAAAATCCAGTTAGAAGTGATGCTTGCAGTCTGGAAAGAAAGCAATATCTTCACAAAATGGATAGGGAAAGGTAACAATCCATTCTGTGATCTGCTACTGGCAGATTTGCCGCGTGAGTGATGAAACTCGCTCTCTGTGAATGAACTCCCTCCTCCATTTGGAAAAAAAAAAAAAAAGTAAATGTAAAATTCTAGAATAGCTGCAGCTTACAAGGATGTTAATTGCTGTTGGATCTGATGGCAGCAGCTGAGATCGTGCTGGTGTGGAAGTCCAGGGTTGGATGAGGTAGTTCCTGGGCATCCTGACTCGGAGTCAGAGCAGAGACATGTGCAGGTGAGGGAGCTGGTTTGTGCCTAAACTCTGTAGTGACTGGCAGACACCAAGTATGTGTCCTTAACCTTAACGTGTGTCCTTAACACTTAACCTCGGCAGATGTCTGATTTTCAGGACTCTGGAACTGAACTTCAAAATACACATTTTTCATGGGCTAATGCTGTTTGTTTTGTATGATTGCGATCCTGAGAGATATTTGTGTGCATAAGCTGTCTTCTGAAATCACGGTATCCAGCTAGATTTTATTCCTTTGGTGCTTACTCGTTTGGAGTTTTTACTGAGAATTGAGATTCTTGTGTATTTGCATGTTTCCAGGAAGCTTCACAGCTTTAAAATAAAATACAATTTAAAAAAATATCACAATGGTTTGATGAGATCTCAGAATGCTGTTGCCTTCTCTCAGCTTAGCCCAGCATTGTCTAGGTAAGCTGAGTTTAACTTGAGTAAATCCTCCCAGTGCTTTGCTGTGCACATCAGATGAGAGATTTGAGTGGCTGGAAGAGCACCACACACAAAGGGCTGCAACAACACGGGGTTTGACCTCTCAGTAGAACCATGTTTCTGAATTCATAAGTCGTTTTCCTTTAAAAAAAAAAAAAGAAATAGAAAAAAAATTAAAAATGAAGTGTGTGCAGTCATTCTTTAAAATATTTTTAGCGTGACAAGTAATCTTCCATTGATACTTAAAAGTCCATCTGCACAAATTCAGGCAGAATGTTAGAGAGATGCAATATCTATTGAAATGCTGAGTGTCAAACTGCCAGGGTAATGTATTTAGTATGAAATATAATATTCAGTGCATTTTGTTGTGATGACTGCATGAAATAGCGTGTGCTCTTAGCCTTTGTTGTTGTTGTTGTGAAAGATGATATTCACTGCCAAGTGTTGGTGGCTGCTCAGGACACAGGAGCAATCTGCTTATTACCAGCTTTATCATCTGTCTTTGTGTTTATTTGCAAAAGCTTTGGTTACAGTTCAGTTCATCAGGATAACAAAAACACCTTTAATTGTTCCATAGAAGAAATTAGAATCAATTTACGAACAGTTTGAAAACAGAAGAAGCTTGCAATCAGTTAGGCAATGGTTATTAATACCCGTTTTAGGATTTTAAGTTGTGTGCTGGTCCAGTGCTCTGCTTGAGCCAGTGGAGGGGGTCACTGTGCCCTCCAGACCATCCTGGCACAGTGGTCACAGCCGAGCTGCTGCCTTTCTCTCACTCTCATTTCCTTCAAGGGCTGGTTTAAAGGCCACCCTGCCTCTTGTCCCTGCTGGTCATCTCCATATCAATTGATATGGGTAAAATAATTACCCCGGTGCTAATTGTCTCTGATTATTGATGCTGTGTGGGGGAAGCCTCTGGCTCTGCTCCTGGCAGGTGTCCATGGGGCTAAGCCTGCTCTGAGCCCACTCTGAGTGCTCTGAGCCCGCTCTGAGCCCACTCTGAGTGCTCTGAGCCCTCTCTGAGCCTGCTCTGAGCCCGCTCTGAGCCCACTCTGAGTGCTCTGAGCCCTCTCTGAGCCTGCTCTGAGCCCGCTCTGAGCCCACTCTGAGTGCTCTGAGCCCACTCTGAGTGCTCTGAGCCCTCTCTGAGCCTGCTCTGAGCCCGCTCTGAGCCCACTCTGAGTGCTCTGAGCCCACTCTGAGTGCTCTGAGCCCACTCTGAGCCCGCTCTGAGTGCTCTGAGTCCACTCTGAGCACTCTGAGCCCGCTCTGAGCCCGCTCTGAGCACTCTGAGCCCACTCTGAGCCCACTCTGAGTGCTCTTAGCCCACTCTGAGCGCTCTGAGCGCTCTGAGCCCGCTATGAGCCTGCTCTGAGCCCACCCTAAGCCCAATCTGAGCCCACCCTGAGCCCACTCTGAGCGCTCTGTGCCTGCTCTGAGCCTGCTCTGAGCCCTCTCTGAGCCCACTCTGAGCCCACTCTGAGCCCACTCTGAGCGCTCTGAGCCCGCTCTGAGCCCGCTCTGAGCCCACTCTGAGCCCACCCTGAGCCCACTCTGAGCGCTCTGTGCCTGCTCTGAGCCCACTCTGAGCCCACCCTGAGCCCACTCTGAACCTGCTCTGAGCCTGCTCTGAGCCCGCTCTGAGCCCACTCTGAGCCCACTCTGAGCGCTCTGAGCCTGCTCTGAGCCTGCTCTGAGCCCGCTCTGAGCCCACTCTGAGCGCTCTGAGCCCGCTCTGAGCCCGCTATGAGTGCTCTGAGTCCACTCTGAGCCCGCTCTGAGCCCACTATGAGTGCTCTGAGCCCACTCTGAGCGCTCTGAGCCCACTCTGAGCGCTCTGAGCCCACTCTGAGCCCACTCTGAGCGCTCTGAGCCTGCTCTGAGCCTGCTCTGAGCCCACCCTAAGCCCAATCTGAGCCCACCCTGAGCCCAGCCTGAGCCCGTTATGAGCCCATGCTGAGCCTGCCCTGAGCCCTTACTGGAAGGTGTTGGAGTAGGTGACATTGATGTTCTCTCCTCCCAAGAGGATTAAACAATGTGTAACTAATCACTGGGGTGGAGATGTTTGTAGGAGACCCCAGCTTCATCCTGTGTCACTTCTCAGGCAAGAGCGCTGCTGTCTGGGCAGGGCAGAGAGAGGCTCTTAGTATGGGGACTGTAAAAGATGCTTAAGGATCCTCAGAGGTGAGCCCGTGCTAGAAAGCCCTGAGCATCTCTGCTTCTTCATGCTGCTAAAAGCAGAGAGGAATGGGTATTACATTTTTTTGTGAGGTCTTTAAAGAGCTCAACCTTCTGGCACATCAGACCATCCTGAAATCTGTGTTACCAATTATGGCAGGTTGTGCATTCCACAGGTCCCAGTTAATCACAGTCCTGTCATCTTTAAAAACAGCTGTAGCATCATATAGTTACAGCCACTTGTTTAGAAATGGCTGAATCTTAAATAAGCAGCTTAGATTAATATATAATGACAGTCAAGTAGCTGTAACTTAAGATCTCTGCATGCTACCAGCTAAAAAATGCAGATTAAGGATTGATGTCACACTCTTAAATTATTCCAGCCTAAGGTGGAATAACTTGCTGTCTAACAGGGAGCACAGATGGATAGGCAGGAAGAAGCTGTGCAGATACATGAGTTTGTAAACATCTGTCAGCTACAGCAGATAGCCAAATACAAAATCTTGCACTTCAGGCAGCTCATGAGCATGTGACATTTAACAGAGGGTTTACATGAAATTCAGCACAGGAGCAAGTCAACACACCCTGGAAGGTAATAATTAATGAAATATATCCCCTCCTCCATTCTGAAGGAGGAGGGATTTCATTCATCAGGCGTTGTCAGTACTGCTGTTGTTAACTGTTCTTCTTCCAGAATTTGATGAAGCAAAACTGCTCCACCCTGTGAGAGTCAGTGCTTTCCTATGGGGGAGTCTACACTGGCCAGCTGGCATCACCTCTGCAGCCCTGACGAATGTCAGCCTCCCCAGGAGCACGGTCTCCCCTGACAGAGATGGACCCAGTTCTGATGGGTGAGACTGGATGTGTGATAGTCCTTCTTGGAAAAATTTCAGATGCAACTGCAATTTGAAAATAACATATTCTGTCATGTAGGAATGGGGTCCCAGACAATTCCTGTTTGAGAACCCGCTGGGGCAGGGCAGAGCTGTGTTGTGAGCAGCTCGTGTGCAGACTGTAGCTGCTGCCCCAGCAGTACCCAGCAGTGCTGTGCTGACTCCCTGGCATTGCACGAACCTCTGCTTTGTAATGCCAGCAATGCCCTGGAAGGCAGCTCACTGCTGGCTAAAGGTGGGGAATTAGGAGGGGAAGCTTTGGAAGGAGCTCTCTGCACTCCTGCTCTGGGTTATTGTGCTATTAAAGTGAGATTCAGAGCACAATGGCTCTGGTGGACATAGCAGGGGCTAAACCTGTCCTGAGGGTGTCCAAAGAGTGTGCTTATGCTTACAGGCAAAGTCAGCTCTGACCTAAGTTCACACACTCTTCTTTTAGGACATTTCTGCTGGCTCGTGACTTGGATCTGCTTTGGCCAGTTCTGAAGATGCGTTGGGAAATGCAGAGCTCCACATTCCCTGTAGCTGCTCCTTTTTCACACCCCCCTTTTGGACACTGGGAGAATGGGAGTCTCCCAGCAGGATGTAAAACTGATGGCAATACCCTGTGAGAGACACACTCGGAGAATATTTCAGTCCATCAGCTGCTGGCATATTCTTGTTCATGGTGTGCAGTGTATCTCCCAGATGCCTTGTCCTGACACCAGGATTGGGTTTTTTCTCAGCCATTTGCACTTAATTCTCATAAAAGCAGGCAAAAAGAGCAGTGCCTGTTGAACTGCTGCAAACAGAGGTACAGGATTGGATCTCTCACACTTTTTAGCTTCAACTATTGAATCCTGAAATTTTAGTTACTAATGTTTATTTAAATATATATACTGGAAATATGCATAAAGAGGGTGAAATGCTACATAGTCTAAACAGAATCTGGAGGAATCTGGTCTGGTGGGGGTGAGGGATGGGGAATGCCAGGCTTGGCCTGAGGACAGTGTGGAAGGTTTTGGGAAGGGCTCTGGATCCATTGCCTGAGCTCATTGACTGCCTGTGTTTCCTGCCTGATGCCTCTTCTGCCTCTCCCTCCCTCCCTCCTTCCACAACACCTCCCTGCTTCCTGTACATGTCATGGAAATTGGCAGCAGGATGGGAGGGATCTGGGGAAGGAAAAGGAAGGAAATATAAAAGTCATAAGGGAGGGGAGCTGCAGTGTCACCAGATCCCCATGCTGCTCTGGACAACTTGATAACATTCTGCCTTGGACTAATGTGGTTTCATCATGCAGGGGGAAAGGCACGTGGTTCTTAAACTCTTATATATTACAAAGCTGAGCTGATGTGCTGTTTCTGACACTTAAATATTTTTAGTTCAGGAATAATGGGCTTATTCTTCTTTCAAGATAAATAAATGCTTTATTTTCTGCATTTCATCTGGAAATTTTAGCTTTGAACATGAAGAATACCAATATTAAAGCCAAGCTTTCTAGTAAATAAATATTTTTAAAAACAGATTAAAATTTAAAGTATTTAATAATCCTGGAGTATTGAAATCTTCCTAGTGTTATTAGTAAATTATTATCTATTTACTGATAGAGGAAGAATTGGTGATGAAAGAACTGAGAATTCCAAAGGACATTTAAATTATTAATCACAGCTCTTAAATTAAGAGCAGACTCTCCAAAGCTGGAGCTTTATAAACCTACCAAATTTTATATGCTAAACAATGAAAATAAAAAGTGAATTTTCAGATCTGAATGGAAACAATGAGTGCTATTAGCAGCCAAGTATTTTGTCAAAATCCATGCATGTTCCTGATCCTTCTAAATCCTTTGTAAAGGAATACTCATACTGCTTTATCTGGTGTTAATGTAATGTTCTTTTTGCTAAAATGTGATTTGTTGCAGCAGAGTAAAAGATCCATCCCAACATATGGGAAAGAGAAGTGAGTTAAAGGACTTGTAGTGGTGCAAATGTTCTGCTGATAATCTGGCAGAGCAAAGCAGCCTTTGCAATGGAAGGGCAGCTTCTCTTCCAGCTTCCTTGATTTATAACTTTAAAAATGCTTCTGTCCCAACAGCTGGCTTTGTTTCAAGCTATGAAGATGAAAACCTAGTGAGGAATGAATTATAAGAAGTCATAATTATTCTTCATGTTTAGAAAACAAGACCCTATTTGTGCTTGTGCAGAGGTTTAGAATAGTCTGCTCTGGTTCCAAAGCAGCATGGAACAGTTTTTGTCCTGTGAGTAATGGAGCACAGTTTGCATGATACATAACTGTGAAGTCAAGTGAAGAACTGGCCTTTCCCACGCCAGACCATGTGTTCCTACCTGGATGCTGAAATGATTTGTGGATCTCTGTGTTCCAGGTGATTTGTAGTGCTAGGATCCATCTTTTTCATTTAGTGAAACATGCTGTTTGACTTTGCCTTGGCCAGTTATTACAGGCTAGTTTGCAGTGTGGCAGCTCTCTAGAGACCCTGTTCACAGCTGCTCATTGGCCTACAAGAAAGAATTTAATGATTTTCTACTTCCTCTCTGTTTGGTTTTAGGGTGTGGATATTTTATAAATGTGAGTCAGACTATTTACTGGTGACATTTTACAAATTTTCTCTCTGTTTAATCTCTAAATAATGTTTTTAGGTTTGTAATGTTGTGGCCCTTGGCATTTGGGACTAACATATCTCAGAGCATTTTATCTTTAAATGGATTCCATCGTTATTTTGTAATTTCTCTGTACAAGAATGGTGCCAATCCCTAAGATAAGCCTTACCCTTCCCAGCTAGACATGCCAGAGGTACAGGAGTAGAGGTGAACAAGCAGAGGGCTCAGAGTCAGAGCATTCTGGGGCTCCAGGGGTGTGCCAGCCAACAGGCAAAGTGAATTGTGCAGCGTCTGCCCAGGCGCCAAGCAAAACCTACGTGTGTGAGGTGCTGGATCTCAGTGTTTGTAGAGCTGAGAAGTGGCTGTATCCCTGCTGTGGAGCTCTGTAAAGCAAGTTTCAGAATGAACTAAAATGTCAAAACTCTGAGGCTGTGTTTGTGACTGTGGTGGAAAGGGTACAGCTTTAAAGACCTTTTGCTGTAATCACAGTTGCCTTGGTTGAAGCAGGGAGTGTTCCTCTGCAGTCCTGGCAGTGTCGCACACAGAGAAAGGTGGATGTGAGAAAGCCAGAATCTTGAAGAGCAGCCTGGGTTTTTTCTCAAACTCATACAGATTGCTGGGCACAATGTTGCTCTCTGGAAATGGTGTGACAATAGGAAAAATCCTGGAGGGAACTTCAAAGCCTGTACCTCAAATTAACTCCGCTCTAAATGTCAGTTCATATTTCAGGTTTTATTCAACTTTGGCTTTAGAGATGAGCTTTGGAATTTTATTTTTTTTTTAATTTTCTTCACCTGGTAGAAATATTTGTTTGGAAGAAGGACTTTTGTAATACTGGGTTCATATAGGAAACATCAGTGATTTCAGCAGGATTAGTAAAGGTTTCATGCATTTTTCCTTTTCAGCACATCACACAGCTTAACAGCAGCATCCATATTCATGTAAACTGAATTTTCTTTCAGGTGATGTCAGTCCTAATGAACACCATCATCTTTGGAGACTGAAAAAACCAATGGTCAGTGTCAAGACTGCTGCTTGGACTCACACTTCTTAATGAGAAAGTGAATGTTTAGGAAATTCCACCAGATCACATGCCAAAATAGTAAAAATAATTAGTTCCAATTGCCCATCTCTGTCCCTGGGCCCTTGCTGCATTATGGTCACATTAGGAATGAAGAGTCGATTTCAGCTTATGCACTCTTTAAGTACCTCGCAGATTGTTCACAGAGGTTGAGTGGCTCCATTTTAATGAAAAATCCTCTCAAACTTTTACCCCAACTTTTACACCCAACCTCAGATCATGCAAGGATATAATTAGCCTTTTCCTAATAAACTTTGTTTTCACATTTCCAGAATTAAGCAGAAGTTATGCAAACTCATCAGGCTTTTAGATAGAAAGATGAAACAACAACACCGTGAAAATCACATCGGAAAAATTGCTTCCTAGAAAAACAGTTAATCAATTTCTTTCTCTGAATGGTTTCCCAGGAACAACTGGCTTTGGGGGGTATTATCTGAGTGCTCACACTTGACTACTGGCATTGATTGCAATTTGGGTTGTGTGCATCTGTGTCAGACTCTGTAAACCAGGAAACAGGCTGCAATTTGCCCTTTCTATAAAATCTGAAACTGTGAATTTGGATGTGCCCATCACATTTCCCTGGTGACTTACCAGTGATGTTGTTGTCTGGGATGGGAGCCCTCTGAGGGAGTGCCTGTGCTTTGATCCAAATGTGTGCATTTTTTGTGTGGCGAGGGGTTGTTTCCAAGAATATTGACCTGTTGTCTGTGCCTTTCTGCAGAGCTGGCTCTAACTTTATTCTGAATTGCTTTATCTCCTGGGCAGTCGCAAGCCTCAGTGTATTACTGCTTTGGAGAATGAATTGTCTATACAATAAGAGGGCGCTGGAAAAAAAATCAGACACTAAGATTAGCAGCAACTGCATACATTAAAATTCAAACTGAAACCCCAGCCATGGAAGGAAACTAATAGAAGAAGAAAATATATCAAGAAGAGAAGCGCTGTCTCATCATTCACCTGTGCTGAAGGATCCAATTTTAGCCATATCCAACAGCAATGTCATTCATCTTCTTGGTGTGTTACTGTGATTTAAATCCAAGCTCTATAAGAGAGAGCAGTTCTTTTAAAATGATTGAGAGGGAATAAGGGTAAATTCAGTGTTTAGGAAAACTTTATGACATCACAATATTATACTTTACAGATGGAAGCAATATTTTCTACTTTGGAAGGAAAACTAATCATTTTCTATCTGCTCTGAGTCACTGCATCATTATAAAAGTGGGATATAAGTAGTTTTGTGCATTCCCAATCTTGTTCAAGACGACACTTTTGTTTATATAATGCTTCTGATTTATAGCGCTTAAGGATTAGCCTGACTACATATTAATTATATGGTTTTGATGCTTCAATATAAGAAGAAATTAAATATTTCACTTGAAGATAAAACCATGGAGCTGTAAATCATAAGGAATAAATTTGTGACTGTCAGAATATTCTTTCTACTGAAATTATACTAGTTCTAATGATTATGTGTTTTGCTTAGCAGACATGGATATGTATAAGCACCTTTACTTAGGAACAAGTCTTATATTTCTTTTGGAAGGGTGACGAACAGGAAATAGGATTTGCAATATTTGTATTGCCCTTTTTGCATGAAGGTTATTTATTTCACTTTGAGAAAAAGTAGGACACACTCTTACATATAACTGTAAGAGTCATCTTTGCTTGGCTCATTCCAGTGCACTGCTGATTTATTTATTGGGAATGGGTTCCTTTACTTCAGGTGGGGTCTCTGTCTCTGCAGTTCTTGGGAAAAGGCAAGCATGCAAGTTACCAGGTTTTACTGCTTGTTCCATTCTTCTTTTATTTTAACGAGATCTTCTTTGCCCATAATTGGTGTCAAAGGGAAGGCAGCATGTTTACTCAGGGTCTCAGAAAAATTTGGATCAATACCTGCCCGCACCAATAGGGCTAGTTATGCCAAAATGGGAATCATGCCCACAGTGCACCCTACAGCAGCACCACGCTCCTGAGGCAGCAGGAGCTTAGTATGGACTGGTGTGATTACAAACCCCAGGGCTCAGAACAGCTCCATGGTGCTGGTACACGGATGCCATGGGATGCTGTGATCAGGAAGGGGATGCAGAGATGTTATTCTTTGCTGTTACCTGTAGATGCTGTTAATGCTTTCCATTGTGGGGTTGAATGAAGTTCTTAGAGTGCCTCTTTGCTAAAAATAACTTGTGGACACTGGCCAAGGTCTCAGGGTTGTGGCCTCCTCTAGTCTGGATTTCGTGTTGGTCACTGTGTTTGATGTTTGGGGATTGGCGTTTGAAGTTTGGTGGTTTTTTGGTGTTTGGGGTTTGGTGTTTGTTTGGTGTTTGGGGTTTGGGTATGCAGTTTGGTGCAGGCAGGTCCTGCATCCTTCACACCTGCTCCCAGGGGATGTTCAGAGTGGTTTGAGTGTTCCAGGACTCAGCTGTGATCAGCTGACGCCTCTGCTCCCAGTGCTGCTGCAGGAGCAGCAAAAATGGCATCACAGGGAGTTAGTGGTGTGAGGGAACTCTGCTGGGGGCATGAAATTTGCCAAGGAGACATGAAAACAAAAACTCCCTCCACAGCTGTGGAGTCGTCAGGGCTTAGGCCTAGTGTTACAGTTTATTACTTTTTCTTTCACCATCCCATATTTTTTCCCATGTACAGGACAACAGTAATTTTGATGATAATGATGTATGTTTCATTTGGGATTTGTTTAAGATTTAAACAGGTTTAAACCTTTTAAAGGTTTTTTAAAAACCTGGCAAACAAATCCCAGACTTCCCAGACTTGACTTCTGTGCTTTCTGACACTGTGTGACACCCTACAGGTTACATTAACTTCAAAAGTCTACTAAATTTTGCATACTAAAAGCTGATTCTCAGCCTGCCTTTAACATGTTCTCTTGTTACACACCTGAAATTTGTGGAATACAGGCAATATTCCTGTGGAGTCCAATATCAGACTGCTCAGGAACCTTGTCAGGTATGTGGACACAGGTTCATCAGAATGGTTCATTTTCCTCTGAATAATTGTCTGTATAAGAGCTTATCCCAGGGATGTGCTGATGCCCAGGGCCATGACTGAGGCTGTGACTGACACAGCCAATGTAATAAAGGCTGAACAGGGTTATTTGACTTGCTTGGCTGTGGTAGCAGCATTACAGTCCCCTCCTCTTCCGTATTGCTAAGCTAAACCAACATTCTTGTGGGATGCTAAAAAGTTCTGCTTTTAGTAGCCTCTAGCTGTGCCAGAATATGATGGTAATAGAAATACAGGAAGTGATGCAGATGACTGAGCTTCTCAAGAGCCCACAGCAGAGGACCCAAACTGGCACCACCCTGAAAAGGCTTGAAAAGTATTCGAGGATGCTGCTGCCACCTCTCCAGGGTGTGTTGGAACTGGTTAGGGGCCAACACCCACTGCTGGCCCCACTTCACCCCTGCCCTGGTGGCTGTTAGTTTTTCTGTGAAGCAGGGGGCTCCTTTTAACTGCAAATGTTTAAAACTGAGCAGAAATCAATTTCCATTAGTAAGGAAATAAGCACAAACATTAAAAAATAGGAATAGAATCAAGAATAACTTGCTAATTGCATCCTGTACCTCCACACAAGCCCCAGCTCACCACACTGCTTCCAGACATCCCCGTGCAGTGGAGGCAGGCAGGATTATTGCCTCTGATCCAGCAAAGAGACCTTTGCCTAGATCCCATCCGTTTGCAGGCACCTGTCCCCACAGTCTTGTGCAGGAAGGAGCCCTCAGGAGCTGTTTTGGGGAGTCTTTATTAGCTTGGCTGTTTTGAGCCAGCAAAGCCTGACACAATCACAGCAAAGAGCATGGAGGCAACAGACAAAGAACAGTTGAAAAACTCTAAATGTGGAGTGCAGACACATCTGATATTTTAAATCATTTCTGTGTGGGTTCTGGATTGTTTTGGTATTTGGGTTTTTAAAAAATAGAATCACAGAATGGTTTGGGTTGGAAGGGACCTTAAAGATGAGCCAGCTCCAGCCTCGTTGCTGTGGGCAGGAGCACCTGTCAGGAGACCAAATACACAATTTGGGTTGGGACAAAGGGAATTAAGCTGCTCATTCCAGGTGAGGAGCTCATGTTTGGGCTGCATGCAGGCTCTGGGGGTGTCCTTCAGTCTCGGGTGATGTCACCAGACACATTTCACGTCCTGCCCCGCAGGTGGTGAGCTGCTGGGGGGTTTGTGTGCTTGTGCTGTGCCAGATGGGTCTGGTGTCACCTTTCAGCAGGCCAGGCTGGGCTCTGACACCTGTCCGGAGGGGGGAAGGTGGGGCTGGCCTCGATGGCACATCCCAAGGAGCCCTTTACTGGAGGCTGGGGAGGAAGGACATTTCTGAGCCACATGAGACGGAAAGGTTCTGTCTGCAGTCATTTCTCTGCTGGCTCTCAAATGTTTCACACATTGCTACGCCCAGACTGACATGTTACAGAACTGGCTCTTGAGGGCACCTGGTGATTCTGTTGGTGAGTCTTCCTGTGGTTTTCCCTCAATTTAATACACATTATAGCTATTATTTTTACCTCCTCTCACAATGTATGTCCCATGTCAGGTCTCCTTTAACCAAATGTTTGGTGTTTGCTTTTCCAGGTCACTCAGAGCCTGCTGGAGAGATGTGGCCAAAGCTCTGCACTGCAGAGGGGCCTCCAATCCCAAGGGCGTGGATATGGTTTGACAAGGGCTTTGGAAACAGAGGACTGACCATACCATCTTGGAAGGCACTGGGACCCTGTTATATTGTTAGAGAGATTTTTTTTTTTTTTACCCTTGTGAAAACTATTTTTAAGATATTTTCTGCATTTTTCTATCTCTAGACTAAATGTAAGAATTTATAATACTGAAATCAGTGGAAAACCAGCCTTAGTTTGAAGAATGTTTCCAGCCTTTCTCATAAAAATTTATAATCCTGTTGTTTTAGCTTTATTAAACAGTGTAAAAACAGTGTATAACCAGAGAAAAAAAGGATATGCGTTCCTTCTGAATTCATGTCAGTTAATGACTCTCAGTTCTGTACATAATAGTAAATAGAATCTCATCAGTTCAAACCTCCAAGCTCATTCTTGAGGACGTATTTTTTTGAAAAGGAGATGAAAGCCAGTACAAACTTTATATGACACCTTTTCAAACTAATAAAATTACTATTTTTATACAAAATGTTCTATATTTCTTTGCAGCACAGATGGTTAATGACAATGAGGACTGCAAAGAAGGCTGAAAATAAGCATTTAGAGGCTACAAGTATAGCAGGAAAATTGAATGTTGCAAAGAGTGAAATAAGAGATGATGGAGCAAGACTTAGTGAAGTACTGATGGTGTTATTTCTCAAGTACACATTTTCCAGGTCTTTAGAAACAGGGAAAAAGGAACCACAGAAGAAAATGAAGGTTAAAACCCTTTACAAGGAATAAAGTTTATCCAAAACTGCAGAAAAAAGAAAGAGACACTGGGAGCAGTGGGTATCCTATGCTGGGCAGGAGGGGCTCTACTGGTTGGGGGCGTGCAAAATGAATTGAAGGAAGATCTAATAAAAATCAGATCTGCTTAAGCCATAACTCAGTTTATTATGTGGAAAAGCTATTATGTACAATTACAAACTTGCTTGGGGATTGAGTTGGGTTTTCCATTATTTACCTAAGGAAAAAAAATTCACATATTTGTCATGTTTGCTGACATTTGTGAATTCAATAACATTTCACCACTTCTTAGATAAGAATGGGCATTATTAATTGTGGCCGACAAGAAGAAAAAGTTCACACCTGTATTTCTTACAGGGCTTTTCCAGTTTTCGTCTTTGCAATTATTACAATTCTGCACATTTTCAAATGGCAGAAAGTACATCTGGAAGGAAGATGTTTTGTCAGTTTGCTGTTCACATTTGAGCTCAGCTCAAGAACGGATTTCAGCCAAAGGCTCTGAGCTACAGGAATGCTGAGCACCTGAGGAGCAATCCATCGGGGTAAAGTGATGCATGGAGGCTACAGAAATCCATGGAGGTTAAAATCCATGGAAGCTACAGTAATCCATGGAGACTACAAAAACCCATGCATCACGTATAATGCCTTATGCATTTTTTGAAAAGACATAATTGCCTTAAGGGCTTTGGAAATTTTTTCTCCTTTAAAAATAGTGGAAACAATAGAATGGGAAATGTCAATGGGAGATGCTGCTCAGAGCCCAAGTAATTTCCTCACAAAGAACCAACATGAGCCTGTCTAGTAATGCAAAGAGTTGGGGACTGTAAAATAGGGCTGGTTCTCCCCCAGATGTGTTTTATATCCTCAGAGAGCAACGCATGGCCTGCTGAGGTTCAGGTGAGCGTCCGTCCCTGTGTGAGTCTGAGCAAAGCCTGGAGCTTGCCCTGGCTGGGGCAGGCACGGGCAGCACTGGGCTGAGCACACTTCGAATACTGGGCCCTGCTTGCAAAGGAGGCTGTGAAGAGCTCAGCCCCAGCACATGCACACCTTACAGAGTAATTCCTTGGCTTCATTAATGTTTTATTGCACAACGAGTTTACGATGACAGCAAACCTCTCAAACTGCAGCGGGATAACACGCTTCCTCACCGTATTAAAAAATAATGTTGGTATAGGTTTTATGTACCAGGGTATAGACTGCTGTTAAGAGGCACTGCTTTGACAAAATTCTTTTTGAGGTTTACAGAAAGCATAATAAAATATGTAAGTTACATTTCTACAAACAAAAGCTATAACATAAGTTATTTATAAGCATGAGATACAAATGGTATCACAATAAATAAACCTTAATGGATACCTGTGGCATCCATCCTAATGTAATTTTCCCAGCAAAAGTCATATTTAGTATAAAAACCTGGCAGCAGCTGCGTGTTGGTATTTAAAATAGGAATGAAAGAGGGAAGGAAGCGGCTGCTTCCCCAGGCTTGTCCCCGACCTGTGGTACCTCCCTGCCTTCCCCCTCACCTGGGGCTGGTGCTGGTGCACCCAGAGACCAGATGTCTCTGCGTCTTTCAGGGCTTGTCCACGATAATAGGATGTTCCCTGACAGCTTCACTACAGCCTGATTTTATTGAGGGTGGCAGAAAGAAATGGAGTCCCATCTGCCCATCATCCTCTGTACTCTGCCCTTTCAGGGGTAGCTCCTTCCCCAGCACCTCCCTTGAACCCTCTTCTTCTCACCTAGTCACAGCCATTTGTGGAACAATGCATGGATTCCGAACTGAAGTAAAGTTTTGGCTTTTTAAATATCACTATTAAGGTTACCAACCCCACAAAGATGTGTTTTGGAACAGGGATTGAAACCACTAAGGAATGTTCATTTGTCAGAGGCTTTAGAACCCATTAGCATTGGCTCTCTGTGTGGGGCTGAACTGCTTCCACCCACTGGGACATGAGGACAGAGAGTTTTACTGGAGCCTGTGTGTCTGGACCCTTGGGCAGGGCTTATGGGGCAGGTGTCCTGATCTCCTCCATCCTGGAGTATAGGGAATATCCCTTGTTCTGATGGGGAAAAGGCTGCTGAGAGCAGAGCTCCACAACCCTGCCCTCCCCTCAGCCTTCGTGGGGTGAGGAGAGGCAGGAGGGGCACAGACCTCCAAACCCAAAGGAAGGGGCAGAGGGGAATGACCTTTGGCTCTGCAGCATTGGAGCTCTTCCCTCAGAAAAAGAACATCTGATTTAACCCTTGTGGGCTGACAAAAGAAAAGGGGTTTTTTGTCAGCTCTGCTGAGCACCAGGAGCTGAGAGCCTGAGCCCAGGACTGCCCCATGGGAGCTCAGCCCCAGGCTGGCACCCATCACTGGCACGGAGCAGCCAGGCCCTGCTCTGTCCTGGGACCTGTTGGCCACAATGGGCCCCACCCAGGGGGGCTCATCACTGACCAGGAGGATCCACAGGGTCTCACTGAGCCCCGCAGAAGGTACAAGGGTCAGGAGCACATCCCCCTTCAGTGCACAAACCTCAGCCCTTGCCTGCCACTGCCCTCCACAGCTGGGCACATCTGTCTACAGACAGAGTTCAGGCAGCACGTAAGCAGCCCCTGGCTGTCCCGTTCCCCTTCCTCTGCTCATGACAGGACACAGATCATACATGTGATGAGCACCAGCATCACCCAGCAGCTCCACAGGAATCTTTCAGCGCTACAGCTGAAAAGCAACGTGTGTCCTCTGTCGTGCTGAATTCCACAAGTTGTGTAATCACTCCAAACCATGTTGGGTTTATGCAGCAATATCCATCCAGAAAAAGCTGAGGAGAACAGGACAGGCCTTGCCCAGCCTGAGACCCACTGCCAAAGACAGGAGCTACAGCAGGAGCATGTCAGCATCTGCTGCTGCTGCTTCCTGGTGCAGGGGGTTATTTGCAGTGCTCATCACGTGGTGTGGTTATCTCATGCTACAGGAAGCACTTTTTAAAAGCTGAATGGTGGCATTGGCCACTGTCAGGCGCATGGTGGGTGTTCTGCAAGGATAAGGGTCCTGCAAGGACATGGTGCTGCAAGGACACCCTCCCTCTAAGGCCTTCATTGTTCTGATCCTGAGGCTGAGGAATGCCTGTGCACACCATTACCAAACCTAGTGACCATGGCAGGCTGTAGTACATCCCCTTCTTGTCACCTCCATGGCAGCCAGGCCTGGGAGCAGCTCTGGGTTTCAGGCACGAGTGACACAGTGCCACATCTCTGTCCCCAGTGACTCCCAGTGACAGACTGGACAGGGGGGCCAGGGAGGTGGTCACTCCTCTTCCACAGCTTTAGTCGCTTTTCTCCCTGCTTAACTCTGTCCCCTCATACCTTTGCAGGTTACTGGGAGCAGTGCTCTCCAGACCTGCTCAGTCCCTGTGCCCAGGCATCCTGGCAGAGCTGGCTCAGCCACAGGCTCCCTTGACAGGCCCAGGAGCTGTGCCCCAGCATGACAGGGCTGCACCGTGTTCCTCTCTGCCAGCATCATGCACTTGGCACCACATCTTAGTTAATACCTGTAAAAGGTTACCTGAAAGTATGAAAGCAGAATTTCACAGGGAATGACAATACCACAACAGCCTTCCCACACACCTCCAGAAAACTCTCCCTTCCCAGTCCTCTCCTGCCTGCATGGCTCCGGTGGCCACCCGCTGGTGCTGTCCAGCACTGTCCCCCTGGTGCTGTCCAGCCCTCGCTGCCCGTGTGCTGGGTTAGAGGCAGCTGCAGCTGCCTGCTCATAGCTGGCACTGCCAGGCTGGGCTCCTGGCACACCCTGCCTCCCTGTGCCGTGGCAGGCAAAGCCCACGGGCTGTGCTGTGCTATTCTGTGCCGCTCCATGCAAAGGCCGTGCCATGCTGTGCCAAGGCCATGCCATGCCGTGCCATACTTTGCTGTGCCATGCCTGGGGCCTGGGCAGACCCCAGCTGGGTGTGGGGTCTCTGTGATGGGAAGCTGCCTGGCTGCCGGTGCCCTGTGCCTGCCCGGGGGTCCTGCTGCCTCTCAGTGCCCGGTGGAGGCAGCCCTGAGCTGGCTCCGGTCCCCGATGGGGCGCAGAGCAGCCCGGGTTCGGTGGGCACTGCCAGTCCCGCAGCAGCAGCGCGGGGCGCGGGGGGAGCCCGCACGGAGCGCAGGAGCGCTGCGGCCGGCACAGCGAGCGGAACGAAGGAACCGCGGGGCTGTGCGGCGTGTGCGGGGCTGTGCGGCGTGTGCGGGGCTGTGCGGAGCTCTTCAGCGGGATGCGGGACAGTGCGGGGCTCCGCGCGGAGCTGCGCGGGTTTATGCGGGGCTGCGCGGGTTTATGCGGGGCTGCGCGGAGCTCTGCGCGGGCTCTGCGCGCCACCCGCCCGCCAGGGAAACGGCGCGGCGGCGGGAGAGCTGCATTTAAGGATACCATAGGTCCGGGGTTATTAATTATAAAACGTAATTAAAGTAAAACTACAGAACGTCAACATATTAAATTTAAAAGCTAATATTAAAATAGCGTTAATATTTAATAAGGTAGCTGAGCGTTACAGGGCTGTACGCTGATACTCTATATTTAACTGTGTAAAACCAGGAGAGTTTTCCCAAAGAAAAATGTATTGTTTAGCTGATTATCAAAGACTCTGTGATATATTATCCATTTCACAAAAATAATATAGATATCTTTTTAAATATAGTAATAAAAACATACTAGTGCCTTTTAAATATACTATTACTTACCACCCCTTTTCATATTGTACTATCACAGACACTTTGGAATTGGTTTAAAAGCACATCATTCATTATTCAAAGCTCATCTTTGCATATTATTCCAGCTCAAGTCTGCCAGGCTCCCTGTGAAATCGTTCACAAAATTGATAACAGCAGACACACACGCAATAAAAAGATCGCCTTGGGCAGCTCGAGCTCCCATTATGCAGATCGAGCTGCAATTTTCTCTAACAAAGCCTGCCCTGATCCAGGACTGGGTGGCACTTTATTTATTTATTTATTTATTTATTTATTTATTTATTTATTTATTTATCCTCCACTGGTTGCCTTTTTTTCCTTCTTCTTCTATTTTTTTTTCCCTTTTCCCCCCTCTCGTTTTCCTTTCTGCCCCCGCCCCGTGGCCCCGTCGCCTCCCGCCCGCCCCGCCGGGCCGCCCGGAGCGGGGCCCGAGGGCGCTGCGGCCGCGGCCTCTCCGGCGGGGCTGTGCGGGCCCGCAGCAGCTTGCGGGATGGCCTCAATCGGATTAGCTCCGCTCCGGGGAGAGGCGGCTGATGGCGACTCCTCTGCCACCGCACCGAGCGGGGACAATCCGATTAGGGCCGCCCGGTGCCGGGGGTGGCATCCGGCGGTCCCGGCGGGGGGTTGGGCATTTACTGGTCGCGTTAATGAACGCCAGGCGAAGCGAGACCGGTGTCTCTCGGTGCCGCGAGCCGCGGACGCACTCTCGACGGCCGGGGCCGGGCTGCGCCTCCGTTAGCGCCCGTGCCGTGGAGCTCCGAGCGGCACCTTCGCCGCGGCCGTCGGAGCCCGTCGGGGCCGGCACCTGCTCGGACCCCTGCGGAGCACGGGCACCTCAAAAAGGCGCAGCGCTCCCCGCTTTTGCCGTGGGACGCCGCGGGAGCAGAGCCGCACGGAGCGGGGCCCGCAGGTGCCGCCGGGGAGCTCCGAGCGCGGCGCCCGTGCCCGGCACGTCCGTCCCGCTCGCTGCCGCTGCCGGCGAAACGATTGGGAACGTTGCGGTAATTGAATAGTAAGGTTTAAAAACTAATCAAGTCCTTCCTGTCACCGCTCCGGCGTGCCGGGCTCGCCCTGCCAGGTGCTGATCAAATGCCATTACATTCTATTAACAGGGAAATTCTATTCCCTGTTTTCATTTCCCTTTATAAGAGGGAACTAAGTAAATGCGCTGAGCGTTATTTAATTGTTAACGCCTTGAGTCCCGTTCGGCCATCAGGGACCGGCTGCCAAGGCACTCGGCGGCCACGCCGGGCTCTGCGAATTAAACCCAAACGGAATCTCGCCCTGTAGGGCCCCGGCCGCCCCCCAGTCCGGCCCCGGGCACGGCCTCGACCCGCCGCTCCGCACCGCCGTCGGGGCAGGGGCCTGGGCAGCCGCGGGCTGCGGGGACCGAGTCCCGCCTCGCAGGGCGGCCTCGGGCCGTCGGGGCCCGTGGCGGGGCGGGGCCGGGAGCGGCGGGCGGCGCGGGACGGGCCCGGGGGGGGAGCGGCGCCCCCGACGTGCGGGCCGGAGCCGCCCCCGCCCCGCGCGGGGCCATTGTTCGCGCGCCCCTGTGATGTCACCGCGGCGGCGGCGGCCCCCGCGCCCGGGCGCGAGGCCGGTGCGGGGCGGCGGCAGCCAATGGGCGCGCGGAGGGCGGGCGGCGGCGGCCAATGGCGGCGGCGGGGGCGCACGCGGCGCGGGGCGCGCGGCGGCCCCCGGGCGGTGACGGGGCGGCGCGCGCGCGCTCCGCAAAGTTTGGTGTCGGCGGCGGGGCCGGCCGGGCCGCGAGCGCAGCGCGAGCGGCGGCGCCTCCACAGCGGCGCGAGGGCGGCGGCGGCCGAGGATGGACCCGCCGAGGATGGACCCGCCGGGGCCGGCGCAGGGCCAGCACCAGCACGAGCCCATCAGCTTCGGCATCGACCAGATCCTCAACAGCCCCGAGCAGGACAGCGCTCCCCCGCCGCCCCCCCGGGGCCCCGACGGCGCGACCTTCCTGGGCGGCCCCGGCGGCCGCGGCGGTGCGCCCTACCCGGCCCTGCCGGCCCCGTTCCCGGCCATCGCCGCGCCCTTCGAGGACTCGGGATCGTACAGTGTGAACCTCAGCCTGGCCCCGGCGGGCGTGATCCGGGTGCCGGCGCACAGGCCCATCCCCGGGGCCGTGCCGCCGCCCATCTCCAGCGCCATCCCGGCCATGCCTGCCGTGCCCAGTCTGGGCAGCCTCAACTTCCCCTGGATGGAGAGCAGCAGGCGCTTCGTCAAGGACAGGTTCACAGGTAAGGCGCCGGGGCGGAGCGCGCGAGCTGGCTCCCGACAACGAACGGAAGGGCCAATAAAAAATACAAAACGAAATAATAACGGTAACGCGAGTAAGAATAAAAGCAAAGGCGGCCGCTGGATGCTTCCCTCCCCCGCGCTCGCAGCGAGCCGAAAAATCGCTCTCCTCACGCCCTGGATAGCGCGGGGTGCCCCGGGGGGCGGCCGGGCCCCGTTCGTCTCCGCAGCTCTTCGACAAGAGGTGGAAGCGGGACCCCGGGGAGCCGCGGTCCCTCCGGGGGCCGGCGGGGCGCGGGCGGCCGGCGGGCAGAGCGGCGGCCCCGTGGGGGGGCGGCCGGCACCGTGCGGGCGCGGGGCTGACCCCTGTGCTTCCCCCTCGGGCAGCGGCGGCGGCACTGACGCCCTTCACGGTGACACGGCGGATCGGGCATCCCTACCAGAACCGGACTCCGCCGAAGCGCAAGAAGCCGCGGACATCCTTCTCCCGGGTGCAGATCTGCGAGCTGGAGAAGCGATTCCATCGGCAGAAGTACCTGGCCTCGGCCGAGCGCGCTGCCCTCGCCAAGTCCCTCAAGATGACGGACGCCCAGGTGAAGACCTGGTTCCAGAACCGGCGCACCAAGTGGCGGTGAGTCCCGTGCCCCCGGAGCCGCCCCGTCCTGCTGCCGCCCGCGGCGGTGTCTCCCGCCCGCCGCCCTGAGAATCCCGCTCCGGCCGGCATCGCCCCCATTGCCAGCTCCTGGCAGGCAAACCGTTGGGGGTGATTTTTTATTATTATACTATCATAGTTATTATTGGCTTTATCTTTATATATTTCTTTTTCAACAGTCCCCCATTCGGAAAACGAGGGATTATTAGTAAAAACGAGGGATTATTCAAAATAACGGGGAATTTTTTTAAGAAACGGGGAAACAATTTGAAAAAAAAATCGGGGGAATGTTGGGAGAAAAAGGGGTAACATTTGGAAACGGGATTACTGGGAAACGGCGGGTTTCCAGGCTCTTCCCGCCGCCCACAGTCCCTCGTAGGCGGCCAAGCGGTGGCCGCCCGCCTGGCGGTGCCTGGCCCCAGAAGGACGCGCCGGTCGCCCTGCTTAGTTCCCACGATCGCCGGCCCGGCCCCGGTCCCGGGCCGGCCGCTCCCCGCGGAGTCCCGGGCGGAGCGTGCCCCGTGTCCGGGCGCGGGCTGAGCGTGTCCCCCGGCAGGCGGCAGACGGCGGAGGAGCGGGAGGCCGAGCGGCAGCAGGCGAGCCGGCTGATGCTGCAGCTGCAGCACGACGCCTTCCAGAAGTCGCTGAACGAGTCGATCCAGCCCGACCCGCTGTGCCTGCACAACTCGTCGCTGTTCGCACTGCAGAACCTGCAGCCTTGGGAGGAGGAGAGCGCCAAGATCCCCCCGGTCACCTCCCTCGTCTGAGCCCGGCAGACGGGGCACGCAGCGGACTGGCCCGCGGAGCGCGGCCGGCGGCTCCCCTGCCCCGGGGCCGCGGCTCCCCCGACGGGGCGGGTGGCGGGGCGGCGAGTGGCGCCAGCGGGGCTGACACCGGGATCGGGTCCGACCGGAGCCGGGCCCGGAGCTGCTTCCCCGAGGCCGGCGCGGAGAGGAGCCGCTTGTATATTTGTGTCGATGTTCCACTAGGAAAGGAAATATGTCACTTTTTGTAAGAAGTGTTAATACTTTAATTTATTTATGCATCGAGATTTTGGGCACTATTAATATGGAATTATATAAAACCTCGATTATTTATATCGAAATCTGAACATAGGTATTTTGTGTTGGCTTTGGAACAAAAGGCTATTTTTTTTCCTGTTCTGAGGATAGTGTAAAGAAAATATACCTCCCTATCACTTAGCGGAGGGGACTCGGTGGAGCCGGTGATGACTCATTAGCTTCAGAAACCCTATTAAACTGAAAAGCGGTAGCTCCCATCTGTCCCAGGTGAAGTTAATGTCAGCTGTAATTTATTCACCGTAGTAATAAGGGCTCCTTCCAGGCACCACACGCCGTTCTGTCCTCACCTTCCCAGCCGATGAGCTTTAGCGCCCCAAAAGAGCGCTCGCTCCCTGCGCCACCGGCTCTCGAGAAAGCGCCTTATGTTTCATAATAAAGAAGATTTGGGGTTGACACAGACTATGTATAATACTTTGTACTTGCCGAGACGTGTAAATAAACGTTTTCTTTACAAATGTCTCTCTGCCCTCTGCCTGCCGCCGCGCCGAGGAGAGCCGGGCCGGCCGGGCCGGGCGCTGCGGGCCGCAGAGCCTCGGCTGACAGGGAGGAGAGAAGCCGAAACGGGGGGGCAGAGCACCGGGGACTGGAGCCAGGACGGCAGGCGGACTCGGAGCGGGGCTGCGGGGCCGGCGCGGCTGGGCGCGGTGGGGCCGCTCTCTCCGCCGGTGCGGGGGGAAGAGCCCGGGAGCGATCCCGGCTCTAGGATACGGCCGGCAGCGCTGCGTGGGAGCCAGGGGTGGCCGGGCGGGGCGAGTGCGGGGCCATCGCCCCCGGAGCGGGTGCCGGTGCAGGCCCCGCCGCTCCTCCGTGATTTCTCCCCATCAGCTGCGCGGTCCCGACGCTCCGGCCGGCAGTGCGCGGTGGTTTTCGTTTCGCTGCCTTTTCTGCGCGCAACGCGCCGGCAGCGGGACGGCGGCGGCCGAGGCTCCGGTGCTCGCCCCCAGCACCGTTGTGCAGGAGGATTTTTAAGAACAACCTCCCGTAGTTCTCGGGCCCGGGTGTCCTGGTTTCCAACAACGGGAGACGCTGCAAAACTGACATTTTTAGAAAGCAGCCACGACCAGGCGGGTTTCCCCCGGCCGTGGGTAGAAACCGGCGCTCTCGTGGCCGCGTTCCTCGGGAGCAGGGCTCTGCCGCTGCCTCGGCCGCAGCCCGGCCCCGGTTACCGGGAGGCTGCAGGAGTGCAATGCCGTTCCCGGGCTCGCCGGCCCCGGCCCTGGCTGCGGCGCGGGGCAGTTAAGGGCCAGGCAGCCGTGCAGGACGAGGGATGGAGAAAATATTTCCCTAACTGGTTCTTTCCTCAGCGGTACCAGGGCACGGGCTCCGGGCGATTTGATTTGTCGGGGGCAGGCCGTGGAGGGCCCACGGCAAGGCCAAATCCAGTCACACCAGGATGATGGTGCTGGAGCCGACCGTTTCCATTCACCAGCAGAATGTGCAGCCTAAGCTGAAACAGCGATCGAGGGGAGGTCTCTGGCGGGGAAGAAAAAAAAAAAACAACGGGGAAATCTATACCGGGCGACGGAGTGCGAGGGATCGCCGCACTCCGGTCCTCTGTCCCGGCCGCTGCCCGCCACTGCTACGCCCCAGCCCCAGCCCGGCCCCGTTAGGTGCATTCGTTATCCCGCTGCCCTTCCCCGCGCGGCGATGCAGGGGCTGCCGGCCCTCGGCCTTCCCTCCATCAGCAGCCAGAGGGAGAGAGCCCCCCGGTACCGTGCACAGAACAGCCCCGAGAAACCCCTGGGTCAGTGACAGCGGGAAGAATCCAGCTCTGAATGGGGATGGAATACACGGGCACACATATTCACGTGTGTATTTGTGTCGCGCTCTGTTTGCACCGTCGAACATGTGTAAAGTGGCTTTTGTTCAATACATCGTTGTTCTTTAACCGCTCGAACACCCCATAACTACAAGCCTCTGCGTTCCCGATTTCCCTGCAGTTTTTCCCAAACTGCTGTAAGCCCAGGAGCAGTGTATTTGCAGAGAACAAAACGCTGCTTCGCTCTTCAGGAACCGGCTTTGTGACGGACAAGGATCCTGCGCAAAGCCACGGGCTGCTTATAGCCCTGTAATAAGCGCCAGTGCCAAGTGGGTCCGAGCTCGGCAGGGACAGCCCAGGAGGTCCCCTCGCCACTGCTGCCCGTGGGCTGTGCCGCAGGCAGCGAGATTGAGCTTCAGGGTACCCCAATTTGTCAAAGGATTTCATAAATCACAACCAAACTTCCATTTCAACCACCTGGATAGTCATCGAATAGCGGGATTTATGTCCCCGAAGCTGCCTTGGGCTTGCTGCTGTCTGTGGCTGGTGTCTTTGTTCCCGATGAGCTGTCTCGAGGTGCATTTGGAGCTGTGCTGAGGACGAGGGACACAGGCTGCCTCTGCATCCCTGTCTTGTACGACAAGAGCTCATGGGCGGTACAGGGGCTCCACGTGGGTCGTGCTGAAGGGGACACGAGTGGGGGTTACCTCCAATTTCTCTGCCCAGTTAATCCAGTGTTTACAGGAGCCTAAGGGAATGAGAGCAGTGTTCCCTGCCAGCCTGGTTCAGGTGAGACAGGATTGTCTGACAGTCCCTGCTGTGTCTTTCGGAAGGTCTGTCAACAGACAGAGATACTGGCAGGGACCTGCACGGACTTTAGGCCCTACCAGCTTGAGCTTTTTCATCCCAGGAATTATAACTGTGGAGCACGTGGCTGCCCGGTGGAGGAGAGGACACATTTTTGGGCTGGCTTTTGACCTGATCCTGTTGATTGTCCTGTCCACATTTTGCACTTGGGCTGTGGGGTGGACAGTTTAAGTTGAGCTGTTGTGTACAGGTTTGACTTCCCAATTTCTGAAACACCCTTCTGGCAGCAGAGGCCCTAGCTAGCTGTGGGGGAGCATGGTTTATCTCTCACCCCCCCACTCATCACAAAATGCTCCTTTACATCCGTGGGAGACTCCTTAAAGCACTCCAGTCAGCCGAGGAAGAGATGAGTGGTGTGCAGGCAGAGGGAGGGCAGCAGAAGCTCCTGCAGCTATACCGCAGCGTGGCTGTTTCAGGGGGAGTCATTTAAGTGTAGCAGTGAAAGTCATGATGGAGATGTGGTCTGAGAGTGCTGAAGATGCTGCACATCCCATCAAGCTGAGTTTTAATCTGTTGATGCTGCTATGAAATTGATAATTCTTAGCATTTGGATGATCTTTCCCAAGAAGTCTTAAATCTGCAAGTGAAATACCTCTGTGAATTTATGTTTTGTAAAGCCCATGCTATATACCCAAATTCTTCTGTTCAGAAGTTTTAACCTTAGAAAAACTTTATTGAACAAGGATGGAAAAATGCAATGAGAATTAAGGATTATTGAACTGTCAGTGGGACTTAATTCTGGACAGCTGCTTTTCCAAGCTTTGCTTAATTGTTTGTGTGAATGATCTCCCAGGAAGGGCTGAGCAGCTCTGTGGGTGGATGCAGAAGGCAGAGCTCGGCATAGCTGGAGGAACACCAACATCTCCTCAGAGCTGCCTTTGCCCTGAGCCCCAGCCCAAAGCAGCCCCTGTGCCATGCCCTCATGCACAAACCCTCGGGATAAAAATGGCTCCACAATTTGCCTCTCTCAGCATTATTTTGTGCCCAGGGTATTAGATGTTACAAAGTAATGCGTGGTGATCAAATCTGTATAGGCAATTCTTTTCCTAAATGGGCCCTAAAATCAATGGGTTATTAGCTCTCCTCCACTCTGTGATGAAAGCCTGGTCCTGTTAAACATGCAAACTACACAATATTCAATGCTTTGGTTTATAAAAATGTTTTGCTCAGCTAGGTCATAATTTAGCTCATTTATAGCTGACATAAATAATACTGAGACTTACATCACACCTCTAAACTTTATTCAAAGCATGTATTTCTTCACCAAAATCATCCCCACTGCTGAGGAGTAATAATTTAAGGGCTGTGACTCGCCCAGGTGAGCACTTGCTCTTGCAGCTGTTCCTCCTCAGTCAGTAGATTCCCTCCTTATGTGCTGCCTGAGGTGGACCAGGTGGGTGAAGTATTTGCTTCTGTGCAGGTGGGCATTTTTTGAGGCAGAGGTATTTCCTTGGTTTAGGATATTTGGAGCATTTCCCTTCAATGCCGTGTGTTTTCCCTTGCCCAGTCTTTTAAGCTCCTATCTTTTTCCTGACTCAGCAGCAAAATAAATATTTCTACTTGGTGCCTACTTGTTTTTTGCCTCCTGTAGGCACCCAGGTGGCTTTGATGGGCAGAGCTATTGTGCACTTTGTGGCAGTGTGGCACCTACATGCTTTTCTCTTCTTTTAGAGGGGGTCTCAGCATTTCTAGACATTTCAGATATCTTAAAAATCTGTTGTTAAGGTCAGAGCAGTAATGGTATTTAGATAAATACTCCCATGAATTTAAGGATAAGAAATAAAATAGTCTTCCCAGATCATTGTGACAAAATAAACCATCTGCCTGAATCTGCATCGTGCATTCAGAAATGCCCACACGTCCTTTGCAGGCTGTGCCCAGAGCTAGAAATGCTGGGAGTGCCAAGCAGAGACACTTGAGAGGCATCTGTGCTCTTCAGGCAGCACAGATGGAAGTTTCCACACTTCTGCAGGAGGGGTGTGAGTTGTGCTCCACCTCAGCCCCACAAACTATGTGATGACAGAATCATGGAATGGTTTGTGTTGGACGGGACATTAAAGCTCATCCCGTTCCACCCCCTGCCATGGGCAGGACTCCTTTCATAGCCCAGACTACTCCAAGCCCTGTCCAGCCTGGCCTTGAACATTTTGGTGTAGGTGATGTTGGGTGTCCACCAACTGTGCTTCCCTCAGCAAGCCTGAGCTTGCTGGGGTGCTGGAGTTGGGCAGGCTCTAAACACCCTCACAAGCTCAGACCTTAGGCCATTCTTCAAAAGATAAAAGTAAAGCAAATAGCAAAATCTGCATGTGGAAAGTGGGCTCTAAAGATCTCCCAGTAACATCTGCAGTATCTATGCAGATATCAAGGGTACTCTGCTGGTCCTTGAAGAATGTTCTGAGCTGAGCCTGCAAGTATTTATCTCCTGGGAGTTCAAAGGAATGATTTTGCACCTCTGTGGAGGATCTCCCACTTCCACGTGAAGGGGCAGAGAGAACAGGACCTTTCTTATTACCAGCATGTGCAGTTTGCTGGATCCTCCTCTGCTGCTCTGTCCAGTGGCTGGACCACAAGGATCAGACCCCCCTGTGCCTCACCCTAGCTTGGGCCAGTTTGCTGGAATGGTGGGTGGGAGAAAATCACCCTGTCTCCAGCTCTGCTGCACATCTGAGCTCCCTGAAGGAATCTCTGCAGCTCATCAGGTAATTCTGGATGGTGACGTTGGCAGTGAGATACGTTTCGCTCCGTGCTATGACCAGATTTCTTCATGAACTAATCCAAGTAGGAAGCAGTGCCATGGGAAATTGGTGTGAGCCCTGTGGCCAGGTGAAGGTCTTCACGTTTAGCAGGAGGTTGGACTCTCTGGTCCATCATCTGTGTGCCTGAACCTCCACCTCTCTGCTCAGGCGAATCTGCATTCTTATATTGCTGAATAGGGATACCACGATCTCATTGCCTTGGTTTTATTATCTCTCATCTTTGGACTGAGTAGCAGCTGGACAGCAGGGATAAAATTCATACCATGGCTTGCCTACAGAAGTACTAGGCTTCCTCAATCTTTAGAAAACAAAAGGCCATCAACCCCTGCCAGACTCCTTAAATGACTTAAACTCAATGCCACAAGTGTTCCAGAATGCCCATATGATCCCATTAATTTGGCATCCAGTATATGCTGCATTATACATACTGACTTCCATTGGCACATGCCACATCCAATCCATTAGCTGTGCACAAATGCACTTAAGTTTTTTATTGCTCTTAGTTTTGTGTCATCAGCAAAGAAAGGTAAAGTTGATCTTCATCTAAATCACTGACATGGATTATTACAATTGATTACAACTAAGAAAGAGCTTTTCAAGTTTCAAAGTTATGTTTTCTTTTATTTCCCCAAGTAGTAATCTGTACTGTTTAAGTTATTGTACAAGAATGTCTCAGTGAGAGCTGCCCATATTACATTCCTTGTTGAGAACATTTGTGTGCTAGGCTGTCGTGATTCCCCGGCTCTGTGCAGAACTTTTATTCCTTCTGGTGGCAGAAAGGCACTCGATGTTCTTCACTCAATCCAGACAGAGAAGGAGGAAGAGGAGCATTAGCTGAAGCTAATGTTTGGGAAGTTGTATTTTAATCTATGATTTGAAAAATCCTATTTTATTCATAGTTTTAGCCACCATTCTTCCCAAGCTTAGCTTCCTAATTGGACTAGTGTGTTACCCATCTCAGGACACTTGTGCCACCCAGGTATCCAGAGAGCAGCATACAAAGGAAGGATGTGACTCATCTCCACAGCATTTTTCTGACCAATGATTATGTACAACTGAAAAAAAATTAGGGCAGCTGTTAGTCTGTCTTCTCAAATCATCCTTCTTGCCCTGTGTGAGCTGCTCTGTGCACTTGGGCCCTGCTTTACAGCTTGATGCCCCCAGCACTTACACTGTGCCCTGGGCAGGCAGAGACTTGCACTCAAACTAATCTTTGCACAGCTCAGGAGCCTTGTTGGAATTATGGGGTTAAAATCAACTCTGTGTTTGCGAGAGTGATCCCTCAGCTTGAATTCAAGCTGCTGAACTCCCAGGTACTTCCACAGGGCAATAGGTGCCAACATGGTAGTGAAAGACCCTCTACGTCTTCAGGTCAGCCTGTCAGTGCCTCTGCTCTGCTTCTCTCCACTGCTTCAGGTCTCTTCAAAACTCCACAGCATCTCTAAGAGCAGCAGTTCTTAAAACATGACCCTGAAACTTAAATGAAAGACTAATTGTTAGTTAATAAAGCTTGTGGTTTATGGACTGGAGTGATAGAGAAGGCTGGCTCAGTGTGGAGCTGTTAAACACCAGGGCTGCTGGAACGGCTCAGCAGCTTTTATGGAGCCAGAGGGCCAGCCCTTCAGAGGGTGTAAACCAGCAAAGATCCATTAACTTCAGTGGATCTCATCTACTTTACATCCGCTGAGGACACGACCCTGAGAACTTAATTGGTGGTATAATGTAAAGCCATTACAGTCTCTTGTTCACCCACACACTCTGTTCCCATTACTGGTGATGGCAGCAGCGTGTGGGGGAATGCCAGCTGCGGGTGGGCACGGCTGGTGCCAGTCCTGGGCTGCTCCCACCAGGGCTGCTGCCCTGTTGGGCTGCTCCCAGCCTCCAGGGAGCCCATGCTCTCAAGTGGAGTGGGAAACCAAAGCAAAACAGTTAATAATTAAAGAAGCCTTCAACTCCCTTGGACTGGTGAGATGGAGCAAGAGTTCCAAGGGCACCTGCGAAGGCTGGGCATGTGCTGTGGGCCTCACCAGGTGGGCACCCTGCCAGGAGGGCTTGAGGCTGGAGTGGGTGGTGCCATCACTGCAGGTAGGTATGTCATGAACCATGGCCTAAGCTGTGTTTCCCTTGGAAATCTGGAAAATAGGAAATTTTAGCACAGCTAAAATGTTTCTAGATCTGGCAAAAGGTATTCCAGGGGCAGCCTGGGATGAAGCCTCCTGACTGCAGCCCACAGGCAGAGGCTCCAGGTTGTGCTGTTCCTCCATGCCAACCCTTCTCCTGCCCCCAGATGTGCCCAATTCTGGCTCTGGCAGCACAGGAGAACCAGAGAAGATGGGGATGCTTTAGCTGCCACAGAGCTGCAGACCGGGAAGAGGAAACTGTGATTCTTCTAGATCTTTCATCAAATCCCTTTCCTTATGTCTTTTATATCTTTGAGGTTGGCATGTGGGCAGGCAGGTGGGTGCATCTGCAGGTTGATGTGTAGGAGATGGTTCCTTCATAGGCATCAGAGATGTTGTGATAATCAATCTCGTTTTGGTTCTGGCACCTAAAAAGCTCTTTGGGGAGCTGCAGTCTTGCACCCTGCATCATGGATTATCCTAATCTGTGCTCCTGAGCAGAACTTCAAAGCAGTATTCAGTCGTGCTTTTCCTGGAGTTTCTAAAAATACTCGTTTTATCCTTGTGACCTGTCTTCTGTGGGCATCCTGTCTCCATGCTGCCTTTCTGCTCCTGGCTGAGGCACATGTTGTTGTCTCTCAGGTCACAGCCTGCCTATTTCTAGTCTTGTGCAGCTCCCCAGCCTTTATTTTCAGTCAGTTTTGGCAGCTCCTGAGCCCCCTGCTCCCAGTTTTCCTCTGTTCCCAGCTTTCCTCTCCGCACAGGTGCATGGTTGTTCTCTGCCTCAGCATTTCACTGCTCAAACGGCACCCTAATGTTCCTCAGTTTTCTTTTTGTAGGGTTGCAGGGTTAAAAAAGGTGGGATGTTGCCTCTTGCCCAGAGAAGCTGAGATGGGTAATTGATTCTGAAAGCAGTTTGCACAGTTGGGGACTCGCACACTGAAGCTGTCGTGTTGCACTGGGGAGCTTTGCCATTTCCGTGCTCCAGCAGAGCAGCTGTTGTACCCAGCATTGCTTCCAGATTGTCATGGGCTGTGGAGGTTCCCCTGTCCTCAGACTGTTCATCAGGAATGCTTTCAACTCGAATTTGTCCCCTTTATTCAGCAGGAGGTCAATGGTGAATGTGGGGCTTGTGGGGAAGGAGCCTTTTCTGTGTTGAATCAGCATATCAGGGTTAGTGGTTTCACTCTGAAACTCCATTTTAGAGCCTTCAAGCCCAGTGCATCCATGCCCCGTGCTACCACCCATGTGGAAAGGGAGACTGTCTCTGAAAGCTCGAGCAGGGTAAAAGACTTTTCCACCCTTTCTAGGCTGAAATATTTTGGAGTACCTGAAGTAAGTGAAGTGTTCAGGATAGAAATGCTTGCAGGACCTTTTTCAGAGATCTGAAATGTGATCCTCCACTAAATCACCAAGGGTAGAAATTGTAGGGGTTTAGGAGTTTTTTTCTGTTGTGTCATGCTGGTGGCTTTCCTGCATTGATCCCTGTGAAGCTGACCTTCTCTGTCTCCAGCCAAGTGCTCAGAGGGGAAAGGATGTACTTTTGTTGGGGTGAAACCACTGCCCCTTTCCCCTGCCACAGGGAATAAGGCAGGGAAAATAAAGCAGCCTGTGTCCCTTCCTCAGGTCAGGATTTTCCTTCAAACTGCAGGCAGTTTTCCAAAAACATTCTTAGATGGGGCTTGCAACCTCTGTGTGACTGACTCTGTCAAACTGCTCTGAGGGAGATCCTTCTGGCACAAATCTCTGTTTCCTGATAAAGCTTTTACCTTCCTGTGCTGCTCATGATTCACATGTACCACTGGTTTTCCCTGTTTGCTCTGCAAGGTCCCCAGACAGGTCTGCAAAGGCCTTTGTCACACCACACAGAGCAGAGTCTGTCAGCCCCTTTGTCCATCCAGACTTGTGGTCCTACAGCTCAGATGAGATTTCCATGAGTGGGAGTGAAACCAGAGGAAACCAGGTTGATGTTCACAACACAAATGACTGATCACTAGTTCAGATGGAAAAAAGAGACTGTCCCTGACTCTGGTCCATCTCTGTTTACTTCTGCTTCCTGTCTTGCTTTGGATGCCAAGCCACAGTTTCCCAGCTGCAGCTGGAACACCTCCCACACTGCTGGCCCATTTTCTCAGAGGTATTTATTGCTTTGCTCAACTTCTTCTCTGGCCAGGACTTTTCCTTCTTATCAATTCAAATTAACAATGAGGCAGAGGCAGAAATGCACGAGGTGTGACCCCCACTCCGGCCACATCAGTTGTGGCACTGAGTAAAGTGGGAAAACTCGGATGGATTGAAGGGGAATGGAGCGTGAGCTGGTGAGACTGGCGGGCAGGAAGGGATGAGAATATGGCAACCGGGAAAGTCACAGGGGAAGATCAGAGAAGGAGACATCCCAGACCTCTGAGCATGCACAGAAAACGGAGAAGGAGGGGGAAAGATGCGAATGAACAAGAGCAAAGCTAGGAGAGAGCAGGGGAAGGGCTGTGCAAAGCTGCAGTGGTGAGGAAGAGACATGAGGATGCCTGGAGCAGTGGGAAGCTGTGCCGGGGAGTCTGCTGGACTTTCAGGTGGAAAAGAAATCTTTTTCCTGTTTAAAACCTCAGTGCAGTGGGGCTGTATGTGAGCAAGCAACCAGGTACTGCCTAAGAAATGGAAATCGCTCGGCGTGAGTTCCTGATGAGGGGCTGATGAGCGGCAGGGAGGAAGTGCATAGTGCACTGTGCAGTGGTTTGGGGTCTGTCCCAAGCACCGGGACAGCTCCGTGGGGAAATCACCGAACAGCGAACGAGGTAAAACCCGGCAAGAAGGAGCCAAAAATCCCGCAGAGTGCAGTAAGCAGGGGTTACGGAACAGCTGAAGAAAGCGGCTGGGAGCAAGAGAGAGAAATGGGGCCCGAGGAAAGGCAGGCAAACGCCCCGAAGAACGGGAAGCCCCGAGGAGCGGCTCCAGCAGCGCCTCGCAGCGAGGGGCTGGAGCACGGCCGGGGGAGCGGGGCCGCGCTGCCCAGCCGACATCTGCTCTCGGTGACAATAGCACGGCCTGACAAGTTCATTGTGCCTCGGCACGGGGCAGCAGGTGGGAGAGGCAGCGTGTGCAGCCACCTGCTCGGCCGCCTGTGCGCCCGTCCCCCGGGGCTGCCGCCGGAGCTGCGCCGCCTCCCAACCCCGGAGGTGGCCCAGCCCTGGGGGCGGTCAGTGCTGCCCCCAGGCAGGGAGGGAGACTGACACCCCCTGATGCGGGCTGTGCTGCTGGGGGCTCTTAAAGTAGCTGTGGAAGAGCCGAGCTTGTACCTTTTATCGATTTCACTTGGGTAGAGAGCAGCATTTTTTCCCCCCCCCCCATCATCTCAAAATAGTAAATCTCCCTTAAGATAGTTTTTGTGCCTGGAATTCAGTGACGTGTCATGGAAGGCTCAAACATGTATGAAAATAGATGAGGCAAAAACAAAGCAGCCAAGGCAAATCCTACACCTGTAACTCTTCCTGAACCCACCAGGCAGTGGGAGAGCTCAGCTGCTCCCAGCGCTTGGCTGGTGCCTCCTGAATGTCATTAGTGTACAATAGGGTTTGATCGGAATTGGCACCGCTCGTCACTCCTTGCCAGGGAGTGAATAGGCTGAGAGCGACTGAAGCAGCCGAGGATGCAGCCTTCTGCACCGAGCTCAGTAAGTACTCGAGCAACAGTCAACTCTGGTTTAGAGGCCAAAGTCAATTCTGAATAACACAAATAAACTCGGGCTGTGTACTCCCGATCAGCCCTGCCGTAGCCCAGGCAGAGCCAGGAGGGAATTCTCCCCCTTCTCTCTGTGTAAGTGCCAGGAACAGCAGGGTCTGCCAGATTCGGGGCAGCATGAGGAACTCGCTGTGTCGTGATGTTTGCTGCTCAGGTCTTTTCCGAGCTCTTCCACGATTCCTCGTATGCTGGGATAAAACGTTCATAGAGCTGTTCCGTTTGACTGAAAATCCGGCTCACGGGCCCATTTCACAATCCCGTCGGTGCCAAATTCTTCAGTGCACGTTTCACTTTGGGTTTTCACCTTCCCGAGTGCGTGCGTTGGGTTTTGCTGATGGCGGTGCCAAGGCTGGTCCGGAGCGGGCGGGGGGCGGCTGCCGTGACCCCCCCGGGCTCTGCCGCCCCCAGGGCGGTGCTGAGGGGATGCTGAGCTGCACACTGCTGCAGGGGATGCTGAGCTGCACACAGCTGCAGGGGATGCTGAGCTGCACACTGCTGCAGGGGATGCTGAGCTGCACACAGCTGCAGGGGATGCCCTCGGGTGAGCTGCAGGGGATGCCCTCGGGTGAGCTGCAGGGGATGCTGAGCTGCACACAGCTGCAGGGAGCAAACACAGACCCGACCGCACACATCCCGCTTCTATGGTGGCATTAAAATAGCAGGTTTGCTTCTATTGCGACAGCAACCCCCCCCCTCCCCCCCCCGCTAATGGGGAGGGGAAAGAGAGGCTGGAAATGTTGATGTTTTCCTGCAAAAGCCAAGCTCCACGTCGCTGATTTTGATGCCAGATACGGTATGGCAGAGCTGGTTTTCACAGGAACCAGCTGTGAAACAGGAGCTGTTCCTCCTCCCGGGAGCTCGAGGGGGTGCAGCACCTTTCAGGGGGGCACAGCCTGTCTGTCCATCCTCCTGTCTCCCCATGCCTCCGATCCTAAACTGGTCCTGAAAAGGATTGCAAGGCTCGCTGCTTCAACCGTGCTTACCCGGCTCACAGAGTATAGCATCTGAGTTCTCTAATTAAAGATGTATTTCTAGATTTCAAGGGATCTTAGGGTTACAAGTTTTTTGATACCAACCTCCGGCGTTTTAAGATGTTCGCTTAGAACAACAGGAAGATTTAAATGGGTGTTTAAAAAAATCAGCCTTAGGTATTTAGAGATTTACTTTTAATTATGAAGAGTAAATTAAAATGTAGTTGTTCCATGGCAAGGTCATCTTAATTCAGTGTCTAATTATACAGGTATTAAATTTCTCCCAAATAAAGCCTTATTTGAGCTAAGATAATTCGTTTAAATAGTAATCCAGTCTTGAATGAAATATCCCTAACGATGAAGAATCGATTCAAAATTTAAGTACTTAATCACAGCCACAATAAAAATTAATATATTGCTCCAGGGTTTTTGTTTGTTTGTTTGGTGGTTGTTTGTTTGTTTTGTTTTGTTTTGTTTTTTCCCTGGATTTGTATAATTCTAGCTTCTAGCTCTTGGAACCAATGGCACTTGTTTACTCAATGCTGCTGAGCCCTATACAGGAGACTCGGGTTTATGTCACCTCCTGGTTTCTCTTTGTTCAACTTAGCAAACTGCTCCCCTCCTCTGTCTTTACTTCTAGAGGAATCTCTTCTGCTGGAAATGTGCTTTGCTGGAAGCCAAGGCAAAGTCCTGGAGCAGAGGATGCTCTCAGGAATAACTGTGATGCTTCCCTGCTTCTCACATATTCTCTTGAACAGCTTCAGGTTTTGTGCTGTGGCTCTTCCAGTGTGTGAGTTTGCTGAATTAATCTTACCAACATCGAAAATTAGCAAACAGTCTGTTACCAGGATGGCTTAAATTTGATTCCCTAGGAAATTATACAAGTGACCTTATTTTATCTTGGGATGGCATGTAACCACATCACAACCCAGAAATTAGTGGGGGACGAACTGGAGAGCTGAGACTGCTCCCAGCATCTCTGAGAGCATGAAGGAGTCGTTTTGGAAATGTGGGATAAGAATTGTAGTTAGATCTTGATTATGCTAAAGTAGGCAGGAGTAAAATAATTAAAATGTAGATATTTGCTTTCTCCTGAGTTTCAGCGTTAACAGCCCATTCTGCCAAGCGGGGCTACCTCATGTGTCAAGGATCCTGGATGTTTCAGATACAGAAAGTCTCAAGAATATTAATCTCTCTTATTCTCGAGACTCGGGGGTAGTCTGAAACCAATTAAATTAAAATTTAATTCTTAAGCTGGGTTTGTTCGCCTCGGGGCGAAGCCAAGTCCGGATGTTTTGCGCTGCTGGGCCGGGCAGGGAGCGGGGTCGGGGCTCACCGGGGCTGGTGCCGCTGCCCGGGCAGCCGGAGCCCGGTAACGCCCGGGCTGCCGCTCCCAAGGCGCCCTTGTCCTGCCTCGCCAAAACTGCGAGGGCCGGGGAGGGCCGGCCCCGAGCGCTGCACGGCGGGGCTCTGCCCCGGGAGAGGGGCTCGGTAACGGGCACGGTGCGGGCACGGTGCGGGCACGGTGCGGGCCCGAGCTCTGCCTGGCGGGGCTCTGCCCGGGGAGAGGGGCACGGTGCGGGCACGGTGCGGGCACGGTAACGGGCACGGTGCGGCCCGAGCCCCGCCGCGCTGCCGGCAGGAGTTACCGGGACAAGCCGCGCTCCTCCCGCGCTGCCCCCGCCGATCTACCGCCGCTCCCCGAGCTCGGTGCGCTGCCACATCCCCAGTAAATAAGGATGTACGAACGATTCTCTTCCCCTCCTCTTATCCGCTCTTCCCAAACATGTAAACTCTGAGCAGACTTTATTCTTCTTCAATGATCATTCAATTGTCTCCACACTGTACCTTTTGGTAAATTTATTGCTGGCTATTTAAAACAAAACAAAACAAAAACAAAACAAAACCAAAAAAATCTACTCAAATGCATTTTACATATTAACACGTAACTCTTGTTCCTGTCTGCTCGTTTTGGAAATGGTTGCATTGCTTTTATCAACAAAAAAATGGCTAATAAAATTGGCCTCAGCACCGTTGCTTTGCAATTCTTATGAACGGTAAAGTGCCTCTTACAGTCATTGATGTTAAAAGCTATTTCTAAATTATGGTGCCATTTATTATCTCTAGTGTCCAAAGTAAGTTTAAATGATGCTTATAATTCATGTTTTACCAAATTTCCTTTTCCCCCTGAGGATACCTCTGATTAACTTATGCACATTTAAGCACTTTTTAAAATCTTCTTTTATTGCCATTATGCTCTGAAAATCTCAGCAATTCTCAAAAATGGGTAATAAACTTGAGATAAAATGCTGCAGTTTTAGATCAATGCTGACATATCACTGTGGTGATTTCTTCAGAGCTAAAGTGATAATGCTTCATATTTACAGAATATATACTAGGTTATTACTACAGTATTACCATTTTGTTCTAAGATGAAATGAGTAATTTACCAATTTATTAAACAGTTACATTTAAGTATTGCTTAGGACATTACCACACCAATCTGTTTACTTAGCTTGAAGAGTTACCATTAAGAAACCCTGTTTATTTAGGTAAAATTTGTAATGATCATTCCCTTCATTAAGAAACTTATTTTTCTGCAAGCCTAATTGCCTGGAAATGAGTTTCTCCTTATTTACTATGGTGAATTTTGCTAAGCCAGCTAAAACCATCACCCTCGCAAGAAGTGCTGGAGAAATTAATAATACATACACGGAACAGTTTTAATTAGTATAATACCAAATGTTAATAAAAGATTTATGATCCAGTTAAAAGTTCTAATGATCACAACAGGAAAAGGGCTGAAATGTGGTGGGGATGATCAGTTAAAAATAAACAAATACTGCCAAACTCTCCAAACTGAGGATAGAGGAGATTTTTTTTCTTCTCCTGCCCTTATGCATGTCCGGGCTCAGCAGTATGTAAGGTCAGGCTCTGCCCCCATGGAAAGCAGAGTAAATCCAGAATGGCAGGAGGATAGCTGTGGGGGTTATCCTGTGTGACAGCAGGGCAGGAGACCCCCGGTGCAGGGGGAGAGACTGCATCTAACTCAGCTGCTGCCACTGGGCTGGGAGTCGCCAGCCCAGGTGGGTTTAGCAGAGCTCCAGCGTCGCTGGCACAGCCTTTTTAGCCCAGTTCTAGGAAAGCAGTCTGTGCTCTAAGAAGCTCAGAAGGCCAGCAGTGGAGGATGCAGACAGAACCAGCTTGGCTCCAGCCAAAGGCAGATGCAATAAGCAGTGGCTGAATTTCCAGATGTTATTTCCTCAAGAAGAGCACACCGAAAAGCCTCTCAAGTCCCGGTATCTCATATGCACCTTGCAGCTTTGCTCGTGTGCAGCATGGGGAGCCCCTGCTGAAGGCTGAGCCTGCAGCCAGCCTGACACACAGATGGAGGAGCCCTTGCAGAGCCGGGCTGGGGAGGGAAGGCAGCACAGCATCCATCCACGTCCTTGAACATTGGAATGAGGATCCCAAGGAGAGACCCTCTGTAACTGCATGGGTAGTGTGGCTGGGAGAGGAGCTGTGTGGGGGGACATCGAGGGGCATTGGTCACTGCTGAGACCTGCTCTGAGGGTATTTAGTCAGATGAGATAAATTAAGATCCTGCCTTAAACCCCCTGGGATGTGTTGGGCATCGTACCGGTGTCTTAAAGATGAAGCCCCAAAAGGTGATATTGGAAGCATGAAGATTCTGAGCAGAAATGGATATTGCTTGCTTGGATTTGGGGGATTTAGGGGAAGGAACAAGTGCTGTGATCCTTATTGTTTTCTTGAATGCTGCCTGGATTTGTCTCCCAGCAGCACCAACAGGAGTGGGACTTTTCAGGCACAGTTTGGGGATACTCAAAGCCAGTATCAGAAGCCAGTCTTGTGCTGCAGCCCATCAAAGTGCTCAGCCTCAGATGGCACATGCTGGATCTCACTCCCTGCATGGGGCCAGCAGGAGAGGAGCTGCTGCATGGTGCACAGGTCACGCCTTACTGGGGGCAAGTACCAGCACATGCCAGCAATGTGACTCTGACCTGAGGAGCAGCAAGGGCAGAGGGGAGCTGGGGAAGAGCATTCCCAGCAGATTTGCTCCAGTTGAAGGCCTGCCACTGGAGGATGAATATGTGTAAGATCACAGAATCACAGAATTAAATAGGCTGGAAAAGACCTTTGGGATCATTGAGTACAAGACAAATATCCTGCTGCTGGGGCTGGGCTTCCTTGCTGCATTGGGTGAGGCCAGTACTCCAGAACAAATAATTGATGGGAAAGTTTGTGTCAGTAACAAAATTGGATGTCCTATCCCTGTTACAACCTTTGCTTTCGGAGCAGTGAATGGCTGAGCAGTAGTAAACCAGGAGCACTTTGTCATTACCTTTTGCCAGCGTGCCAGGCCAGGCACAGCTTGGGAGCAGTTGGTGAACTCCTCTTGTTCCCCAGCAGTAAAAGCCCTTATTGCTTTTGTGCCAAGCCCTTCACCTTGACATTCAGCATGCTGGAGTGGATCTACACTGTTTTCTTGGGCCTTTTTCCCCTTAGGAAGTTCCCTGTGAGAAACCTGAACTGGGATCCCAGGCTGAGCCCTCAGTGTTGCCTGTGCAGCCTAGGATATACTTCCTCTCTTTGCTCTGGAGAACAAATGAATATCAAGAAATTTACTGAATTGTCTGGGCAATGTGGAGATTTTATTCATTCCTAAACTTCAGAATGTGACTTTCCTTATTTGTTCTTTCCAAGGCCAGAAAAGGAAGCACCATATTTATTCTTGCTAATGTAGCAATATTGATTAAGTCATAAGGTGCATACAAATACATATTGACTCACATTAAAGTATCTATCACTTACTACTTGTTCCTCAATAGCACTACAGTTAAATTTTAAAAATTCATTAAAATTGGCATTACTTCAAGGAAAGTAGGATCTGCCATCATTATTAATATTAGGTTTTAGGGGGGAAGAAAAAAAGCTTTAAAGAGGATGCAAGTGTTAAAAATGGAAACCCACCTCTCTTTTCCCTGAACAGTGACCAGATACTTCTGGCTGTCCCAGTCATTTGGTCCCAGGCCCTGAGCTGTCAGGTCAATACTTTGGTTGTGTTGGAAAACTTTGCTGTGGGTGATATCCTGCACAATGGGATGAGGGGTTGGATATCCCTCAGTATCAGCACATCCCTGCAGAGCTGGGGGCTGTTGCTGTCCATGGTTGGAAGGGGAGGGCAGGTCTGTGCCTGGCTGGCTGTCAGAGCACAGTGGGCAGACTCCTGCCCAAAGATGGGTTTGCAACTCATCTGCTCCATGTTTAAAGCCTAAACTTATGATTGAGATGCTCACAACCTCCATTTAATTCTAGAGGTTCCTCCCAGTGCTGTGCCCCCTGCTTTCTTCCTCCCAAGTCTCTCAGGTGCCAGGATTTTGGCAGGTCCCAAAGGCTGTCACAGATAACCTGGCCCTGGTTGTGTGCAGCAGGCTGCATCCACATGGACCCCAAGCAAGGAACAAGCATGGACAATGCCACCACCTTTTCCCACTGGAAGCCATGTGCTTCTTCTCAGAAGCCAGAGTGTCCCTTTTCCCATATCCCAATGACATGAGGTGGTATGGAATACCCTGGCCAAAACCAGGAAAGAGAGATAAACCTCTTTCTGGGAGTACAAATGGGGCAGAAATTGCAGAAAAGGCACTCAGTTTATCTCTGAGGGGAAATCAAGCACCTTTGGACCTCAGGGCTGGGTGACTCTGATGAGCACACCAGGCTGATAAGGAACTGAGTGTACCCAAGCTCCAGGAACCTCAGGAGCTTCTGTGGCTGCTCCAGAGGAGGAACATGGCCACGGCAGGAGGGTGAGGAGGAGTGGTGGGATGGGTTGTGCTGCCTCACTTCTGCTCTGCAAAGCCTCCAGGACCTGGAATTGTGCTCCAGGTTGATTGCAGAGATTTAAGGATTTCTGTTAGTTTGAAGAAGCTGTATCTCTATGAAGATTTGGCTGCTGCTTCACACAACCTGGGAGGTTGTCTGAACATGTGCTGCCTCCTCACGTACAGCACTAAATTAGGGAAAACAGGAGAGAAATTCTTTTAATGCCCATATATCTTTTTTAATACCCATCTATCATATAGCCTTTTCTGTGCAAAGAAAAACTCCAGAAAAATACTGTTCACATGTCTATTTTATGCTTCTAGCTGTCTTTTCTTTATCATTAGCCTAATGTGATATCTGATCTATGCTCTTTTTAGTGTATGTGTGCCAGTCTGACAACCATAGTGCTGTTATTTCTTAGGTAAGTTAATAACTTCTTAACAACTGGACAAGGTATCTTTATTTAACTGCATAAAGAGATTTAACTTTTCCTGTTAAGCTGTGACCACTGGTTTATGTTTTGTTAATGACATGTAATGTTGGTGTGAGGCTCAGCTGATACACACGTGTCAGAGAGGGCCTGGATGTCTGGTTTTAGAGACTGTGAAAGGGGTGGGGAGGAGGAACTTGGTCTCCATTAATCTGATTTTATTAGGAAAGCCCTCTTATGAGCCTGGCTAGCTGCTGCTGTGGCTTCACGGCCAGAGTGTGGGCCACAGGCTGGTACCGCAAAATCAGGGTTGGGTTTAAGTCACCACACCTCCCTTGTGCTAATGGTTGAACACATACACAATAGCTTATTTGTAACATTATTTCAGTGCTTACTGCAAGATTGTTGTAAGATTGTTATCTTCTTATAAGCAAGATAAATGTATTCCTAAAATGTGGAAGCTCAAGGAGTGGTGCTGATTTAGATCCATGAGTGTGCAGTGCACGCTGGAAGGTGCTCACGGGATCAGGGCTCTCTGTGCCGGGCTGGTGGAAGGTGGAAGATGCTGGGAGCAGGACTGGGGAGAAGACAGCTGAATTTAAAAGCTTGATCCCTGCTGCTCTGAGATAAAGAACCAGACACAGAATGGGCTGTTCACCCATTATGAAAAAATGTGCTTTCAGGGTAAGGTGTAATCTGTGTAAAAACGAAAGAAGAGAATGAGGCCAGTGAGAATAAAGCAAAGCATTTATCTGAGCTCCAAAAAGTTACTGAGATTTGTCCAGGAACAAAACTCCCAGCGCCTCTGAGCTTAGAGCTTGTGAGTCCTCCTGCTGCATCTCCACAAGCCTACAGATATAAGGGGGGGTGAGTTTGAACTGGTTTTATCTAACAGCCTGCTGTGTACATGTGCTGTTGAGTTCTGGATGCAGTTCCAAGCTCATTGTGGGGCTCTGAGACTGGCTTTCTTTAGCCTTATTTAGAGCAGAGCTTGTGGAAGGCAGCAGAAACATGAGATGCATCAGCCCCAAAACGAGGTGTGCTGGTGCCTTCTTGGGGCTGGGTCCTCTTCTGGGGCAGGAGAAGGAGTACTCAGATGGAAGCCAGGCCCTTTAAAGCATCTGAAACTGGTCTTCAAATTTGAAGGCAGCAGAAGCCCTTCCCTTCTTTATTTGAGAGTTTTGTCCCTAACATTTATGAGTGTCTTAAAGTGTATCTTTATGAATATCTTAAAGTGCTCAGCAGGGAATCTGTATACCTGCCTGACAAGAAAAAGCCAGGCCATTCCTTGGAGTTTTAATTTTACTGGCTGCTTCTAATGTCAGTCCTATCAATGATGTATTTTCTTCCTTGGTAGGATATTCCAATAAGAAAATAAATCACAAAATTGCTTCTGGCATCTCCATTTTGTGGGTTTTTACCTCCACCTATGGTATCTTTACAAGAAACATTAATTGCTGGAGTGCTGGCTTGCAGCACAGAAAGAGCTGATCCAAAATCTTTGGAAGCAAGGTCCTGCTTTGCTCCACAGCCTGGTCCTGGGATCAAACCCAGACCAGGCTCCAAACCATCCCTAGAGCTTTGGGCAAGGAGGAGCAGGCAGTGAGTCACTGCAGGGGAGCAAAGGGATCATTCAGCTGTACATTTGCAAGTGGGTTGTGCATGCATAGAGCAGAAATGGGGCTGCTTAGTCAGATTTATGAGGGTTTCACACCTAGAGCAGTGTGGGTGGTGAAGCAGTCCGAGTAGGAGCAATGGAAATCCAGTTCCGACATACAAAATTAGATCCTAGCTGAACCCTGCTGGGGACACAAGAGTGCAGCAGCAATGGGGAAAAAACATCTGAGTATTGTGTGCTGTAAGGAGCTCTTCTACACAACAGCCTGGGTAATCTCAGGGTGTTTGTAGGCTGCACTGCTGCAGAGCTCTGAGCAGGGCTGGAACAGCCCGTGTCAAACCCACCCCCCCCCCCGTCTGCCTGTGTGTCAGGAGCATTAATACCCTCTTTGGAGAGCGGAGAATGGAGGTAGCAAGAGGTCAAGTGGCTTCATGAGGCCCCAGAGGGTCTCGCAGCGGGAGCTGGAGGCGAAGCGTGGCGCAGCTTTGTGCGGCCCTGCCCTCACTCCAGCGCACTGAACTCTGTCCCCCGATCCCCATCCCGATCCCGATCCCCATCCTGGTGCTGAGGGCTTCTGACAGGGCTTTGCAGGGGGCTTCACCTCCCTCACCATGGGGGCTCCCCGCTGGAACACTGCTGCTGCTCGTGCTGGGATTCAGCCTCCCCCAATCCCTCAGGGGCACAGGGAGCAAGAGGCATCTCTGAGCAATTCTGGCATCAACTGCAGTAGTAATAACAATTAGCAATTATGCAGAGTTATACGCCTTTGGTGCCTGTTACAGGCATCAATGAGGAGTTCTGTTTCTGTTTCCTACTTGTAGCTGGCCTGATCTTGCATTTTAATGGCAGATGCTCTGAGATAATTAGAGTGGCTGCAGATGAACCCCGGGGGTGGTTTGCTGATGCTGCAGTGTGGCACAGCCACTCAACCTTCCCAGCCCCCAGTCTGTGCCCAGCCTTCGATGGTAGAAAGGCACGTGCCATCCAGCCTTGTGTTTTGGAGAAGGAGGGGGGGAAAGAGAAATGATTTCTGCTGCCCACGGCAGAGCTGTGCTGGGGTCCATCTCTGGGTGATGGAATGGGGTGGCAAGTACCCCTCTGGAGCTGTGGGGCCCACAGGGATCAATGCTGCTGTGCTCTCGCCTGCTGTGCTGTCTGCAGCCGAAGCTGCTGACAGAAAAGGTGGAAATGAGGGCTGGGAGGCTGCAGAGCTCCTGCCAGCCCGCAGCACTCCCTCCCCACCAGCGCCGGGGGCAAACACACTCTGCAAGCAGAGGAAACGCAGATCTGCAGCTTTTCCTCCCTCCCTCCAGTTCCCAGAGAAAAAAAAAACAACGGTTAATGTAATATTACATCAGATTGGACTCTAAGGAGCAGAAAGCCAATTTTGGGGGAATGTGAGCCAACCTACATTTAACTGGGATGCTGATATTTACTGTTGCAGTGATCCGGGCCTGTAGCATGGGTGAAGTCACTGGTTGGGGATTCAAAGTCCAATTAGACAGTGTTAATAGAGGAGGCAGCAATGCTTCATTGAGAGAAATTACTAAAATTGTACTTTCAGGACAGTCAATTAGCTGTGTTTTGACAAAGCAACAAAAAGATGAAACTGAAGCCCTTGGAAAAAAGAATGAGAGAATTCAGAGGGAACATGTCTGTTTGGGGAATCCTAATATTTTTTTTTGAAATCATTAAGTGAAATTAAATACTATTTTAAACCGAAGGGATAGAATATCTAATTAAGATAGAAAAAAGGTTTGGGGAGGGGTATTGTTGAGGGGATTAGAGAAATGGTTTGCAATTCATGCTGACTGAGGCGGGGCCCCCTGAATGTATTAGCTATGTTAGTTACAAGGATGGGAAAAATCTCTCAACACGCAGACTGAAGTTTAGGAAAGGGTTTCTTTAGGTGACTCCAAGGCTCTCAGACTCCAGAGTGAAGTGTGGGAAGGAAGCCAGAGAAACCAAGGAGATTGAGGACAAGGTGTGTTTGGAGCTGCACTGGGGCTCCCAGGCTGTGCTGGATCCCAGTGCTGGTGTGGAGTCGCTCCAGCAGCGAAGGGGCTGCAGGGCTTGGGGAGCCCTGGGATGGCCGAGCAGTGAGGGGGAGGAGGATTTGGGCAGTGCAGGGCCCACAGATGGCAGGAGCAAGGGGAGTCCTGCCACGGGACAGGGCAGACAGCAGCCCCGTGGTACACCCTGTGCTGCAGAGCCCATCCCTGAGCTGCTGCCAGAGCCCAGAGAACACAGGGCAGGAGCTCGGGTGCCTTGGTGGGCTCACTCCTGATCCAGTTGTGCTTATTCTAAGACCTTCACCTCTGCTTTGCCGTTACAGCTCCAGGACTTGGGCTGAGCCCACTGTGCTCTTGAGAGCAGAGGATGGGTGATGGGCTGGGGGTCCCTCCTGGCCCTTTCCATGATGATTTGTGAGACCCTTGCACGCATCAATCCCTAGAGCAAAGGCTCAGTGCATGGACAGAGCTGGCTGGAACTGTGAGGAGGTTTCTTGAGCAATTCCTCAGTAACCTGGGATGATTTTCCCATATTTTGCAGCCAGTGTTCCCACTCTTAATACACAGCTCCAGTAAAACTCTTATGCCTGAAGACCTGTCCTAAAGAACTCCATTTTTTACTGATATCATCCCATCGCTTAATTCATTTGATATACAGAGACAGTTCAGTGAAATATGCATGCTATATTATATTAAAGAGAAATGTAACCTTCAATTGGTATCTGATGTGCACTTTGCAATAACTGCTATTAGTTGTCTATAAAACTCCTAGACATCATTTGATTTTATTACCATTATATTATTTTACTTGGGAACATATATAGGAGGAGTGGTGATTGCAGGTCTTCAAGTGCTTACTGGGAAATATTTAACACAGGATGTTTTATTTATTAGCATAAAGAGACACAATGGATTGTTGGTGATTAAAGTGATGATACTGCTGCCATACTTGTCAAAAATATAGACCTAATTCAATAGAAAGGCGACAGTCAGTCTCCGTGTTGATCTATGCTGCAGCAAACTGCCTCTGAAAGCAGTACAAAGCCTGAATTGGCCTCTTAATTTTGTGCTCTAGGGCATAGCATAAAAAAGGGAATTCTTTCTAAGTGCCTGTAATTGCATGTTACCAGAACCTAAAATATAAGCCAAATTTTTGAAATTGTAAGTGCTAAGTTTTCCATTTCAATTCCTTTCCTTCCTCCTCCTAAAAAAACATCAAAATAAAAAGCTTTAAAATGCCTTGCTATCCCACATCATTAATAAAATATAGAGTATACTCAGTCTTTAATTGCAAATGTACACTTTAAAAGAAAATACTTTAAAAAAAACAACTAATTTTCCTTCTCTCCCGGGTGTCAGGCACTGGGGCAGGGACCCACTGGCCATGCTGGCCATGTCACTCTCTGTTTGCAGGGGTGTGTTTCAAGGAACAGCCACGTCCTGCCTGACCTGGGTCTGTTTGGAAGTCCCGGACTATTGTTTCCCTCCCTGAGCTGGGGAAGGCTGGCGATTAGGTGAAGCATACAGTCACTGTGGATTAAAGGGAGGGAGGCAGCCCCACAGCCCCCAGGCGGGTTTGGGGTCTCCTGACCCAGCCTGGTGATGCTGGGGCTCCTGCCACCTCCCAGAGGCTGAGTGAGCGTGGTGATGCCAGGGAGGTGGGTCAGCAAGGTGGGTCCAAACCACTCAGTGGACAGCTTTCCACTGGGAGTTCTGGAGTGGGAAGGGCTTGTGTCCTTCCTTTGCCCTGTGCTAAAATTGGATTCTCTTTGCACGGACACAAATCAGCATTTGCCTCGAAAAAAGTTCAGTGTATCTCCCCTGCCACCCTCCTTGCATGGATCAGTGTTTACAACTTCACTCCTCTGAACAGACAGCAGGGAAAAAAAATAAGATTAACCATTTTGTACACTTGATGGCTTCATTGGACTGGCAATAAATCAATACAATTGAATTGAAGCAGATAGTGTTCAAATGCTATTATCCGTCTCTCTGTTATTGAGCTGGGATCCTCGGAATGACATGGAGAGATCCCTCCAGCTCCAGGATTCCCTTCCCTAGGAAACCTGCAGGATTCAACCTGCTCCAGGGCTCACCCGAACCCACTGGGCAGCCCTGCGTTTTGCTGCAGATTTAATCCTTTCTGGGATTGTTACTCAAACCCCCTCCATTCTGGGTTTGCTATTCCACTGTTCAGTTGTTGCATACAAGCAGAAAATCATCTTAAATGCTAACACTGGTGATAGTGTGAGACACTGTGCTCATCAAGAGAGGAGAGTCTGCTGGCAGAGCTGAGGGTGGCAGTGCTGCGTGGTCCAGGAAGGGTTTCCAGGGCTGGAAGCAGAGGCTTTGCAGAACTCATTGCTCCTGTGTGTATTTGCTGCTGCTCTCTAGCAGTGAGAGCACCAGAGAAGTTCTGGCTGCTGCAGTCTCTGCAATAATGGCCATTTATTTATTCACGCCTGCTTGGAGAGCACAGGGATTTTACCAAGAAATTTCCTGGTGCTCCCTGCCTGGTTCAGGTGTCTGTGTTTCTATAGATTCTCAGGATAGATGATGGTACTGGAAGTTTGGTTTTGCAGAAAATAAGAGTCATCTCTTACAGCTTAAGATACCCAAAAGGCCAAATTTAATGTTGATTAAATGGGCCTGACTGCAGCACAGTTGCTGATAAGTTACACCTTCATAACAGCAAGGTAAATCCAGCCAAAATCTGAACACTGCAAGGACTGAGGTTGAGTTCGAGACATTGGCAATGTTTTGTTAGCATAATGTTGTGTTTCTCCAGCACAGGTTCAGTGTTTGTGGGCCACACTCCCATAGGGATACAGTTCAGGTGCTGTGTCCAGTTGCTGTCCCCAGTTTCTGTCCCCAGGGGCTGTCCCCAGTTGCTGTCCCCAGTTTCTGTCCCCAGGTGCTGTCCCCAGGGGCTGTTCCAGGTGCTGTCCCCAGTTTCTGTCCCCAGGTGCTGTCCCCAGGTGCTGTCCCCAGGTGCTGTCCCCAGGGGCTGTTCCAGGTGCTGTCCCCAGTTTCTGTCCCCAGGTGCTGTCCCCAGGGGCTGTTCCAGGTGCTGTCCCCAGTTTCTGTCCCCAGGGGCTGTCCCCAGGGGCTGTTCCAGGTGCTGTCCCCAGTTTCTGTCCCCAGGTGCTGTCCCCAGGGGCTGTTCCAGGTGCTGTCCCCAGTTTCTGTCCCCACCCTCTGTCCCCAGTTTTGTCCCCAGTTTTGTCCCCCCTCTGTCCCCAGTGTTGTCCCCCACTCTGTCCCCCTCTGTCCCCAGTTTTGTCCCCCCCCGTCCCCCCTCTGTCCCCAGTTTCATCCCCAGTCTTGTCCCCCCCTCTGTCCCCAGTTCTGTCCCCCCTCTGTCCCCAGTGTTGTCCCCCCTCTGTCCCCCCCCGTCCCCCCTCTCTCCCCAGTTCTCTCCCCAGTGTTTTCCCCTCTCTGTCCCCCCCCCGTCCCCTCTGTCCCCAGCGTTGTCCCCCCTCTGTCCCCCCCTCTGTCCCCCCTCTGTCCCCAGTTCTGTCCCCCCTCTGTCCCCCTTCTGTCCCCAGCGTTGTCCCCCCTCTGTCCCCCCCTCTGTCCCCCCTCTGTCCCCAGTTCTGTCCCCCCTTTGTCCCCAGTGTTTTCCCCTCTCTGTCCCCCCCCCGTCCCCTCTCTCCCCTCTCTGTCCCCTCTGTCCCGCTCCCGCTCTCTGGGCGGTCCCACAGCGCCCTCTGGCGCTCGGTCCCCGCGCGGCCCCGGCGGTCCCGCCCCGCTCGGGTTTAACCCGTTCGTCCCCGGCCCACGGGCGGCCCGCGGAGCTCCAGCGCGGCCTCAGGGCCAGGAGCGGCCCCCGGACCCACGGCTGGCCCCGGACACACAAGGGCCGCAGGTGCGACCCCTCAGCCCGAAAGGCACGCACAGGAACTTGGCTTGAGCCCCTGGAAGCTCCCGGAATTTGCATTAATTGGGGAAGAGTTCTGCTGATCTGATGGTGACATCAGAGCCCTGAGCTGTGATGAAAATGGTTTCATGTTGCTACTGGTGAGAAGAAGACCTGGAGCACGGGGCCTTGGAGAGCAGGGGGCTGTCTCAGCGGTGACACTGTTTTCGCTCAGTGGGGATCCTGGGCAGAACGTGGCTGCAGAACTGATCCGAGTATGCCAGTATATTTACAAGAAACCAATGAGCCAAAATCATCCTTGCTCTACATCCTGTGGGTTCATCTGGAGGATGATATTATACAGACTAATGACATTTATATTAGCTGAGACTCTGATCTGTTTTTCATTACATGCAATGACTTTTAAAAAGGTCTATTAGTTTTGGAAACATAAGCTTCCAACAATGCTATGTCCTGTAAAATAAAACCAGTGGAACCTCTGTTGGCCAGAGGCCCCGGCAGCACAGGGGGGAGCAGGTGTGCTATGGGATGTTCTAGGAGCACAGTGGCCCTGCAGGGACCTTGGATGCTGGCAGCAGGTGTCAATAAAGTGTGCCAGGTCTAACAAATGGGTGTCAGACCCCCTCAGTTGACTTCTGCTCCTCTATGGCCAACATAAAAATTGTGGGCTTGCAACTGCATGTTTAGATTATGTCTGACACAACCTGATTGTGTCTGACACAACCTGTTGTGAACACCACGGTGACCATGACAGCTCATGGAGGGATGGCACTGAGGGCCTCATGGACCCTCAGGAGCTGATCCACCTGGTGTCCTGCTCAGCTCCAGCACTGCCACGTGCCACTCGCTCTGAGGATGCCTGGGCACATGGAAAGTGTTCCAGCCATGTGCCAAGACCAGAACGTACAAGATGATGCAGGTGAGTGTGGGTGTGACACAGTGGCAGCATGTAGATGCAGTACAAGACAGATAAAAACTCTTATTTTAATGTTGCTGTCAGCACTCAGACTTCCAAATTTTAAATAAAATTGAAGAATTTCTTCTTAAGGAAGCTGGAAATGCTTTATTGAAAGGAAGTTATATGTTAGATTGAGAGCTAACATACCACAGGGCCCCAACCACTCACAAACCCACCACCCACTTTTCAAAAGCCTACATCTCCCATATATGCACCATTCACGACCAGGTTCCCAACTGGTTTGGGAAATGCAGAGGATTAAACATGGAGTCTGTGTGTTTTTCATTTGTGTCATCCAGGAACCAGGGCCCTAGGTAACCTTCCTCCAGGGATTAGTTTTCCCCACTATCAGACACAGTTGTAAGATGAATGTTGAGATAATTGTGTGAATATTTTGTTGCCCTTCTGTCTTTACCTGCTGCAGATTACCAGCAGCAGTACAACAGAGACGCCATGTGAAGTAGGTTTCCAATGCAGGTGATAGTACAAGCATGTAGGAGCCCCTGCTAGGACTGAACAGCCTTCCACTGTGGGATTGCCAAAGCTGGCTGCACCTGGATGGAAACAGCTGGCCAGAATATCCTAAACCTCTGCTCTGTATGGCCAGCCTCAAAACTGGAGTCTTTTCTGGATGTGGATCTTGCACCCAGCACTGGATCCAAGGGCTCAGCCTGCCCAGTGTCTCCAACAGTGCCTGGAAGAAATGTGTGAGAGCAGACTAGGATTACAGTGATCTTTTCCCCAGAATATCTTCCAGGCTGTTCAAGGATTTATTGAGCCACAGAACAGTGTCTTTTGCCTGTTCTCCCTTGCTGCCTTTTCTTTTCCCATGAGCATGTCTGATGCTCATGAAATTCTGACGTCTCCAGCATCTTGTGGTAGTGACTTGCACAGCTCTGCTACGTGTTGGCTGAGGATCTGTCTCTTTATTTTTTTATATTTAATCTGCTACCTACAAGTTTCATTTTATGTCCTCTATTTCTTGTATTAGGGGAGACATCAGGCAGTTGTTTCTTGTTCTCCATGCTTCTTGTTATTGAATAGCCCTTTATTTTGTCTTTTTTTTTTCCCCAACATGCCTATTGCTACCTACAGTAGTCAAGATGTGGTTGTACCCCACACTCATACACTGACCTAATGATATTTGCTGTTTATGTCCCAGAGCCTCCTGCCATTCAAATTGATTTTTGACATTTGCAGTGCTTCACACAGATCATAGAGCTATGTATTACATCTCTAAACTCGTGATCAGAGATCCAACCAGAGCTCATTGTTTGATCTGTAAGATTTTCAAAACTGTACTTTGAAAATGTGGTAAATGTTCATTTGTTCAGTAAATATCTTTGTCCAAAAGCCTGCTGAAGTCTATAAGCACATATATATATACATCCTGATATGCATACAATCATATCCAGTGATCTGCGGGTGTTTTTTGTGCAGGAGCCAGTAACGCACCCTGAATGCTGCTGTGGTGAGAAACTCCCATCCTGCTGCCCCAGCTGGACACATTCAAACTAGCCTAGAGCAGTTTCATATTGCTGCTCACATTAGATAAGCTCAGGAAAGTCCAGGAAATAAATTGATTCAAGTGTATGGCTTTAAATATGCATCATGTTCTGCATGGCTTTGGAGTGATTTTGAAAGACCTTCCCCAGATTTGTCTCTGCAAGTTTGAGAGCTGTGATCCAGATCCATGTGTATAATCACATGGCTTCAGATTCCTGGTTTCCAAGAGTGTCCTCCAGCATAAACTGGGAACATGGAACCCTTTTAGCCTAACAATCAAGTAGAAACACAAGAGCTTGCCACACGTATCCAACATAGTACAGTTTTCCTGGCTGTGACTTTCTTGATGGAGAAGCTGCTTAATGCATCAAAATTCCTTAGCAAGAGCAGTCAGAACCTTGGTGTCCTTCTGTTTCCTGCCCTGCAGCACCTTGAGCCTGCAAGATGCCCAGATGAAGCACCAAGAAATTGAGAGAAGGCAGTAGTAAAATTTGCACATTGTCCCAGCTAGGAAGAGTAGAGGCACAATATGATACTGCCATCAACACAATACCCTCCTGCCTTTTAATCCACCACAGAGGCCCCAGAGACTCTTGTGGACAGGGTGAAATGCAGTAGTGCAGGAGCCAGGATGATAACAACACATCAACCTCTCCAGGTTTGTCTGTGGGGCCAGCAGATTTTTTTTTTTTTTTTTTTGTAGGGTATTTTGCAGGGGGTGTAATGGGAAAAGAACAGAAGGGCCCATTGCACTTTGGAGGTGTGGAGCTGCCTGTCTGCTTGTGCTCAAAGTTGAGAGATGAGAAATAATGTTGACCAAGCTTTTGACTCTCCTGACATCTGCACTATGGGCTGTGCACGCCAGTGGGACCTTGGAGACAAAATGCCACCTTGAGGTCCCTACACAACATGTGGGCTGAGGTCAAACGTAGCAGAGACCCAAGGAAAGACTGAGAGGGATTGTTTTCTTTCCCTGGGCAGATTTATTTTAAATGTGGAATCTGCCCAAGAGGGCAAGTAAAATTCTCACTGAGCCAAATGGGGTCTGGAACACAGCTCTGCCACCTTTTCTGGCCTGGGATTTAGTTTGGATCCTGCCATCCCATCTCTGAGGTCTGTGACAGTGGCCAAGGGAAATCAGTCTTCCCATGCAAGACCTGCCAGTAAACAACCCTCTGGTAGGAAAGGTGTAGTAGGTAGGCACAGACAGGCAAACCTCACCTGGGACACCTGGGCATGGATGAAGCTTGGGAGAAGGCAGGCAGCCACGGAGGAAGCTGATTTGGGATCACTAGATGGTGCTGCCGACCTTGAAATGGGAACTGACAGTGCTAAGACGAGGGAACATCTGAACCTACAGCCAAAGTTATGGCTGACTAACAGCATCCTGCATGCTGCTCAAACACCAGATGGACCTGCCCCTCAGGCTCTGGCAGTGAAGATGTAGAAATGGGTTGTATTGCTCTGGGGAATGGTTTCCCCCTCCCCAGAGACCCCTGTAGCTGTGACCTGTTAGTTTGACTCTTACTTCCTTTCCTGACATAATTGGCTGGGAGTCAAGTAGCCCTTACTGTACTGAGACTAGATAATAAGGCTCTGTCCCTTCCTGGTTCACTCTCTTTCCCTCTTCCTCCTATGGAATCAACATCTTGGACCACATCGGGGGTTGGAGCCTCTTTTGGGATCTTTGCCCAGCTCCTGGAACACTCTCCCCCCAAGGCCTCACAGATGTGGGCTAGCCTGGTAACTTCAGGGGGCTGCACAGGGAGGTGGCTCAGAGATGGAGAATAACAAACACAGGAAAATCAGGAACTGGACATGATCATGCTGTGCCCCACCCCATGGCCTTATGTCTGCTCTTCTAGACCCTGCAGGAACCACGGGGAACAGGGACAATATTTCAAAGCTTGTGCTGCAGTAGGAGTAGATGTGAAAAGGGACCACCAGAACAGGCTACTCTGATGTGGACTATCAGGTGTTGTCTCCCATCTCCACGGCCCTGGCTGCCCAGGAGTGCTCAGCAGAACTCGTGTACCCTGGCAGTGATGCAGAAATCGTCTTGGGATGGAGCTCATGGGGTGTAACAAGCAGAGCAGTGCCATGGGCTGGCAGCAGGTATAGCTTCAGCACACAGCAGCAAATGATACTGCAAGGGGAGTCGTGGCTGATGGCACAAGGGTTCGGTGCAGTCTGCCTCGCCGGCCTTACAGACACACGCCTGGTGGAGCTCTCTGCTGCCACCCCCTTCCTGACCCAGGTCAGCCTCACCAACTCCACACTCCTACTCCTCCTACTGGGAAGTGGCCTCAGCTTTGAGACCTGCAGGACACACAAAGTTTTAAAGTATCCTGATTTTTCTCCCAGTTTCAGTCAGGACAGTGTTAATTTTTGCAATAGCCAGGAAGGGTCATGGCCAGGACCTAGAGGCTATTCTGTACTGAATATTTAAAGAAAAAAGAAAAAAAAAATAGAGAAATTTCAGGCTATCTTAATTTTTACTGTTGTGGACACTGACACCTGTAATCTATCTGTGTAACCTTACTTTGTTTCATCACTGCAATACCTGAGTGCCTCCCCTGTGGACATCCTGGCTCTCCTGTCACTCCTCCCTTTTACAGTTTTATGTCTGAAACTGGGCCTTAATAGCAGAAGGATCCTCTGAAAGCCTTATGCCAAACCATAGAAGAGATGGAGCAGCAGCAGCTTGTGCTGCCAAAAGCAGAAGCTGGGGCACCAGCCTCCCTCTGCTCCCCGTATGCAGCATTCTTTGGTGCTGAAGGACCTTCTGATGCAGGTTTTTGTGCTGCTCTGCATGAGTAATATGCTACAGGCAAAGCTGGAGATGGAACAGGCACTACAGAAAGAGGGAAGATGGAGAAAACTTCCAGTGCCACTTACAGCAGGGTCAGCAGCAAGAAGCAGACTGTGGGTAAGAAAGAAGCCAACCAGGTAAGGATGGTCCCTCCATCACAGCTCCTTGTCCTGCGCTGGCTGCAAACCGGCCTGGAGGGGAAGGGAAATTACAAATGCAAGGCCAAAGCATTGCCAGGAGGTGCAGTTCTCTCCTGTGCTCAGGGTGTTCAGCTGGCACCCAGCCGGGTGGCACTGTCCATGCTGCCACTGCAGTGCTGACAGCACATTGCTCTGCTGCTGCTGCCCCCGCTCACGGACCAGGACAGCTAACCCCGGCCTCCTGCTGCCCTCTCTGGGGCAGCAATACGCAGCTCTTCCAGGCTACAGTGAAATATTTGGGTTTTCTGGCGTGCAAGTGATCTTTTTTTGAGATCAAGAATGGTTTTTTGATGCCAGTTAAGATTTTGGCCCTTAGTTCACTGGGACAGAAACTGTTGACTGGTGAAGGGAGGGGGAGGCCAGTGGAGAGGTTATATGGGGCTAGGGCAGCTGAAGATTATTTCTTTATGTCAGCATGGAAATGAAGATTGCATAGGAAACCTTTACTGTTTCTATACCTTCTGATTGTTTGATTACAACTGCACTGTGGTTTTAATCACGCTCAACATAAAATTTCCCGAGTTTTGTATATGTTCACTAAAAAGAGAATTCCATTAAGCGAAGTTCTGATTTTCTCCTGGTTGTCCCTGTACAGCTGTTTCTAAATCACTTGTAAGCCTTTTCTGCCATGCCAAGTATTACACAGCACAGAGCCAAGCAAAATAAAATGATCGATATTGTAATGGACTTCTCACCATAGTACCATGGCAGAAATAATAAATGTCATGATATATGACAACCCTTCTAAATCCCTATGGAGCCAAATGAGACACAGTAAGCATATATCTCCTACTTCCTACCCCTGTTTTGCTTCTCTGTGTGTGTCCTTTGTTTCCTCCCACATTTATTTCCTCCATAATGGAAGACTGTAATTGTATTGAACGTGATCTGCAGACAGGAGACCCTGCTGTGGTTGCACTGCTCCCTGCAGCAGACCCAGGTGGACTTCTGGAGCTGCAGTCTGTGAGCTGCTCAGTGCACTGCGGGGCAGGGCTTTGGGTGGCCACGTCCTCCTCTTGGCATTACAGGTAAATGTAATTCACTCCCTTCCACTATTACTGTGTAGGATTCACCTTCCAGCTCCAGTCTGACATCTGGCTCAGGCCATAACTTCATTTGAGATTTAGATAATAGTTCCCATTTTCAATCCAGCCCAAACAAATGCCTCATCTGCATCTTCGCAGCTTTTAAGGCTGAGATGTCTGATCAGTTAATGATGTCTCTCTCTGCCAGGGACACCAGCCACTGCCCTTGCTGGGATTTCTGCCTCTGCTGCTCCACACATCCCTGGGCGTATCTTTGGGCAGCTAAGGGTTTATCTATAGTGGCAACTATTTTCCCATCTTTGCCACTCTTCCTACCCAGCAGTAATTACTTTGTAAAGACAGTAAGAAATTAACCAAACCAAATCTTAGAAAATGAAATAAACACTGTTTGTTCTCTGGTTCCTTGTGAGACTTTAAGGGGAGTAAATCACAGAATGTCCATCCTCACTCATATGCTAAACTGTGCTCCAATTTATTCCTGTACCTTGTTTTCACACACAATTTAACTATTATGGAATTTTGGTCAGCCTGTGGCAACCACCAGAAACACCTCAGTGGGCAGCCTGCCCTAATGTTAATAGGGTGGTAGGGGATCATATCCTGGCGAAACCATGTGTATGTATCCTGTGGAACTGCATTTGCTGTTTGCAAAGGGGCCAGCTTCATGGAAGAGCGAGGAAGGGGAATCTTTGACAGGGTAAGTTTCATTTTCCCATTGTGCCAGTTATTCTTCACTTCAGTTTGTCTCATTTTCAGCAACATCATTTAATGTTGTTCCTTTATGAATGCCAATGAAGGTAACTCGACTACCACTTACACATTTCAAATCAGAGGGGAGATAAGAGCACCAAGAGCCTATACACTTTTATTTTTGCAGAGTAAGTGTTCAGTAAGTGTAAGATTAGTACCCAAGTGACCCTTGTGCAGATCAGCCCCAGGACACGAGCCTGGGATGTGTGGATGATGAGCCAGCCCAGGGCCAGTGATGGGCTCCCACCATGGAGGCAAACAAGTGTTTCCAGGACTGGTAGCTCTACGTATAGAATAACCCTAGAACTTTTAGCTTTGTTGTGACAGATTTCCCCGTGTGCTAATTTCACATTAAAAAGCGGTTTGCTTCCATCATACGCCAGCTGAAAAGGAGGTTCCCACAGTGTTGTTGTCCCTGGCCTTCAGAGCCAGTGGCATAGGGAGCAGCAGCTCGGGATGGGAGCCCATCCTCACAGGGAATGCACAGGAAGGGAGCTGAGCTGCTTTCGTTCCTGTGTGATTTCAGTCAGAAATGGCAGCAGCAGCAGCAGCAGCAGCCAGCTGCCGGCACAGAGCGAGGAGGTCGCGTCGCACCGGAGCGCGGCTCTGCGGCCGTGGAGCCGCTCGGGCCGGCGCGGCTGCAACCTCCGAGCGGGCCCGGGCCGCGGCCGGGAGCGGAACGCTGCGGTCCGCACGCACGGCTCTGCCCCACGTGTGGCGCGGCCCCACGGCGGCCCCACGGCGGCTCCACGGCAGCCCCACGGCGGTCCCACGGCGGCCCCACGGCGGCCCCACGGCAGCCCCACGGCGGCCCCACGGCAGCCCCACGGCGGCCCCACGGTCACTCGGCCGCGGCCCCTGCGGGCGGGGCGGGCTCGGGCCCCTCACGCGGCCTCGGCCCCGCCCCCGGCGGCCCCGCGCGCGACCACCGTCAGCGTGCGCGCGTGCGTGCGCAGGGCCGGCGCGGGCACCGAGGGACGGGCCCGGCTCGCGGCTCTCGCGAGAACACGAGGCTATATCAGCGAGTGGGCGGGCGCGGGGCTTCCTTTGGTGCGCGTCCGCCCGCAGCGCAGCACTCCCGGTCAGTCGTGCCGCAGCCCCGCGATGGAGGACAGCGCCATGGACATGGAGAGCATGGGCCCCCTGCGCCCGCAGACCTTCCTCTTCGGTAACGCTCGCCGCGCCCACGGCCACGCTTTCCCGGGGCCCGCTGGCCCCGTCGCCTTTGCAGGCCCCGGGGCCGAGCGCCGTGCGGGGCCGCGGCCTGTGCCGGCCGAGCGCCGCCGCTCCGAGCGCGGGGCAGGGCCGGGGGCTCGGTTGGGGCCGGGGGCTCGGTTGGGGCCGGGGGCTCGGTTGGGGCCGGGGGCTCGGGCAGGGCCGGAGGCTCGGTTGGGGCCGGGGGCTCGGTTGGGGCCGGGGGCTCGGGCGGGGCCGGGGGCGCGTAGCGGCCGCTCCCGCGCACTCCGCACGTGGCGGGGCCCGTCGCGCTTTGTTCCGCCCTCTGTTCCGCGCTTTGTGCGCGGTGCCTCCCGCCGTTCCTAAGGACGCGGAGCACGTGGCGGTGCGGCCGGAGGCGGAGCACGTGGAGCGCCGCGGCCGAGCGCGCCTCGCTGCCCCGGGGCAGGCCCGGCCGCCGCGGCGGCGGTTCCGGAGGTGCCATCGCCCCGGGCACCGCGGCGGGCGCTGGGCGGGGATGCTCTGGAAGCTGCTGGGTTTAGCCGGGCCGCGCCGGGAGCTGCGTGCCGCCAGCGGGCGGCGCGCTCGCCCCGGGTTTTCCTCGCCCCACGTGTTCCGCTCCCTGCGTGCCCGCAGCGTGCCGATACTTCCCTGCGAGTACCGGGCCTGGGAGCAGCAGGCTGGCAAGTAACTGCTGTGTTTTAAATAAAGCAGGAGGCTTATAATTGAATTGTTTTACAGGCTGCGAGCTTAAAGCGGATAAGGAGTTTCAGTTCAAAGTAGATGATGAAGAAAACGAACATCAGTTGTCGCTAAGAACGGTAAGTAGTGTTTGGTTTTTACGCCTTCCATTTAAATATAGTGGTGTGCTGTGATGGTGAGTTTTTTAACGTGTCATTTATTTCTCCACATATAATTCAGGTGATAATTGATATGTAAATCTGTAAAAGTAAACCTCTCTTACTGGCAGTGGGGCTTATTCTGTAATTTCAGATATTTTCTGTATTGAAAAGGTTTCTCCACTGATGTTTCATTCACAGCAAACAAATGCAAGGCTGGAAAAGGTTAAAAATCAACTTACAGTGGGGTAATAAATATCTGCTAAATTGAATTTAATGCTAGGCTATACATGAGGCATCCCTAAGGCAAATAGTGCAGATGCTACAGGAGCAGAGGGAGAAAGATAGATTTGTAAGAGTCATACATAGGCACACTCTTGTGGACTGCTATAAACTTGATTTTGAAAACCATTTAAGTGTGTTCCCATAAGCTAACTCCAATTCTCTCTTTGCAAGAAGCAGATAATAAGTAAATCTAAATTAGACAGCAGAAGGTTTATGTTTTGACTTACTGTCCTTGGTTTGGCCTTTCCAAGGGTGTAACTGGGAAACCCCATCTTTCATTCAGATAATTCATCTAGCAGACTCCCAGGAGTTCCTGGGTGGGTCCTTGGAGCTTCCTGATGCCACACAAGTCAGACACAATATTTCAAGGATTTTGTTCTTGACTGACCATGTTTTTTTGGGTAGCAAAACAATAATGTGCAATGTCTTAGCACACAAGAAATTAAAGAGTTGTAGCATCTTCGTGGCATACTGCTGTGTTTATTTAAATGCAAGGAAATGCTTTGATGCCTGGAAGCAAGAAAGTCTTAAAATTGTCAACTAATTCCTACAGCAGAATTGCTTCCTGGAGGTCACTTGCATAATGAGTATCTCCAAACACTTAATGGTGTTACTTAAAACACTTCTGTTTTTTATGTGAGTCACCTGTTTTCCATCCTTGTGTATTATGAAAAGTACAGCCTGGACTTGACAAAGAGTAATTTGTTGTTAATTACAATTCCTTTTGATGGAAGAACATAGCAATGTATAGGGCAAGTCCACATGCAGATTTCTTGTATCTGAATATTTGTTATGCAGCTAAAATTAGTGATACTTGAATTGTATTGTTTTACTCAGAGTTCCTTTTCTATTTATATTTTCAAAATTAATTGTAGCATTTCTTCTGATGTTGTACAGATGGATGAAGCCGATCAATCCACACCACTACTTTGTTGTTAGGCTTGTGGGGGGGAATTAAGTCTTCTGTCAGTAACCTCTTTTCATAAAATAAAAAGGGATGATGGACAGGAGAAATAGGGTTAGGATACCAAAGGACAAACTAGGCAATATTTAAGATATTTGGAGGGTCTCGGGCATGATTGAAACAAAAAAACCTTGTTGAGTAGAGGAGGGACTTAAAAAAAGGTAAAGGCAGCAAAAACCTGTGGGCTGGTCTATGCTCCTGATAAAAGCCTAGATGAGTAAAGACAGTGTTAAAATACAAATGCAGTGGGGGACTTGGGCATGAGATACAGCAAGATGGGAAGAAAAGGGTAACATGGAAAAGAGATGGATAGCTGTAGGAGATAAAAGTGCCATGAGTTCCTGGAAATGTCTTACTAATGACAGCTGAAAATAGGGATGGTCACTGATTCATCACCTATTTGGTGTGCATTCTTTCAATGTAGAAGTTGAAGCACATGCATGGATGCTTGCCAAACACAGAGAAATAAATGACAAGTAAGTGCTATAGTATTAAACTAGGGCAAATGACAGGGTATGCACTAAAATTTTTGTCCCACTAGCTGAGCAATTCAGTGTTGTTGATAGCACATTTGAGAGGTGAGATCAGAGCTGCAATTTCACCTCTTTGAATTACTAATAACAAAATTTCCCAGTAGTGAATCCAGTGTTCTATTTTCCAACCTTCAATCTGATACATCTACATCTGGACAATTACAGCCTCATTAAAGCTCAGTTCTTGAAGAATGGAAACTTCTGTGCCTTTGCCTGAAGTGTTCACACCTACATCTCTTGTAGCTTTCCTGGGAGGGGGTTCAGCAAAGGAAACACAGAGCCTTGTGCACTACTGTTGGGAATAGTTGTAGTATGAAGGATTTGTGGTTTTCACGTCTTCTGCACATAGTCCTGTCTGAGAGGCCCAAGATCAGCAAACTGGAATTTCTGGCCTGACCACTGTCTATCACTTGTCTCCTTGCAGCTATGAGTTTTGAAACTCATAACACTTTTCTCATACTCAGAGTAAGGGATCCAGGCACTTAAGTTTAGAAATGCCTTGGGACAGCAGTTTCAGTCTGTGATGAATTACAGCAAAAGGCATGTGCATAAATCACTGTATTCAACTAAGCTGCTGTTAGACTTGAGTCCTCAGTGAGTGTCAAGTAAGCAAAAGGTGCACAGTGTGGTAAAAGGAAGCAATTGGCAGATAACATGTGCCAGGAGGGGGAAAGCTATAGGTGTGATTCTGTAGAGGAGATGATGTGTTTATAGTTTCCTTGGACCAGCTGTAGAGCTGACTGAACTTGTCACTGCCTCTTTGTTGCAGTGATCCATGAGCAAGTGACCTGATTTCACTCATTGAAATATGCCTGAAGGTGCCCCTTGGAAGTTTCAGTGTTGTGGAGAAAGGGTGTCGGATTGGGGTGGAGTCTGATGAAATAATTCGTAGTCAGAAATGCAAATTTCAGTATTAATTAAAGCAGAACAGTGAATGGAGTTATTTCATTCTGGTGAATGGAATTTAGAAGATTTTTTAATATTTGGGATGCTCAGGCTGTGTCCTATTCTTGACTTTACAGGTTACTTTAGGAGCTGGAGCCAAAGACGAATTACACATTGTAGAAGCAGAAGCACTGGACTATGAAGGCAACCCTACTAAAGTAGTACTGGCATCTCTGAAAATGTCAGTGCAGCCTACAGTAAGTACTTAGAGAATCTACTGTAAATTTGGTCTCTAGTGAGAAGAAATTTAGAAATGGCTGGGGTCAGCTGAATTTTAGTGAAACTTCGCAGTCTGTTCAGAGAAGTGTCTCTTTTACTAGATGTAGTAAATACATCTTTTTTGTGCCTAGTAGAGTACTTGAGACATGTGGAGATAACTGACATGCTCAAATTACACTTTTTAAGCAGTAGTAATTATTCATGGCATTTATATATAGACAAGTCTAGCCATATGCAAGCAGATGCCTAGATTGCACACTTAAGTTGTATTGCTTTCTATAAACCTGGGATGGGAACAATTAGTTTTTTCTGCAGGTCCCAAGCTCTTAATGCTACTCTGAAGATGATTGCTACTCTGTGGTTGAAGGGCACCTTGTTGTCATTTCTGCTATTGACTCAGCTGCTGATAGCGTAAAGTAGAACTACACAATGCTGGGGTTAGTGGGATGGATAATGTTCAGGTAACATTGCTGCCAAGTGGAGTAGAAACAAATGTGTATTGGTCTGGCCTTTGTGTGCTTTAACTGGGATACACAAGGAGTGTAGTAAACCCCTATGTGTGACTTATTGACACTGAGTTGACTCTGTAATACTTGCAGAATACTCTGTTGAGTGGGAACTTGGAGTAACTGTTAGCCATGGAGTCTCCAGCTGTTGGTGCTCGTTCATACTGGGGTGGAATGTCTGTTGAGTACACTTTGCATGGAATATTTGACTGAATGCCATTGCTGTGTCTTACAGGTTTCATTGGGTGGCTTTGAGATCACACCACCAGTGGTGTTGAGGTTGAAATGTGGTTCAGGGCCTGTTTACGTCAGTGGTCAGCACCTTGTAGGTAAGTATGGCTGGTCACTGCTGTGTCCTGGCACCTGGCAGCACCAGCAGGACTTGAAGGATTTGCAGCTGGTGCCACAAGCAGAGCTTTCAGTGTACTGACCCTCTGAACGTTAAATGCACATCCTTGGCATGAAGTGGCTTTAGGGCAGAGGTTGAGAGGAGTGCTTGCATGCCTTTGCTTGCCACTTGGTTTGTATGGATAAAGGGGCATTTATCAGCCTTGCAGTTTCGTTTCTAACTTCTCCCCTTTGAAGTGGGTGTTCGTATCCCACTGTAGGCTTTCTGCTTATCAACTGAGTGTGAGAAGGCTGCCCATGAAACAGTTCTGGTTTTTAACTGAAGTAAGCCAGGACTAGTCGTCTCCTTTAAGAAATTGTCTTTGATCTTTCTTTCTACTGGTTTTCAAATGTTTCTCCTTAGGAATGGAGAAAACGTTATTTTTGATTTTCTATTGTCTGTTCTGTGTGAAGAGTGCTCTGACCAGTGTGTGGGGTGGTAGTTCAGCTGTTTTGTATTTCCCTGTAGTAGCACTTGCTTCAGTCAGCTGGAAAACCCCCTAGTCAGTGGTTAGGTCACTAGTGGGAAGCTTCCTGCTGTCAGTTCAGCACCTCAGCTAGACCAAACCTACTCAGTTGTGGATGATGCTCTTTGTTTCTTACTAGCAGTCTTGCTTTATATTGTTAAATGAGGTGAGGTTTTTACCCTGTGCTTTGGTTTTATCAGCATTAGAAGAAGAACCAGAATCAGATGAGGAGGATGATGATACAAAAATTGTCAATGCTTCAACAAAGAGACCAGCAAGTGGAGGAGGACCTAAAACACCACAGGTATGTGGACTTGCAGTCCCTTTGTTCACAGCATTTTCATCTAGTTTGGTATTAGTGCTGCCTGTAGGAGGAAGCAGTTAGATGCCTTGCTATTATAAGTGAGAAGGGATTATTTTGTACTAAATTACAGAAGTGTAAATAAAATACAGAAGGTCCCCAAAATTTTGCTGAAGTATTAGATATAATGACTGTTTTTGTGGAAATTCTGTCTCCTGCAGTAACTGCAGGTTCTGGTATAAATGTCAGTGTACTGCAAGAGTTGAAACGCTGATTGAAGCGCTGGACTATAGAGGAAAGGCTCACGTATTCAGAGCTTATGCAGTGAACTCGTCAATAGCTTTGGACTTCACAGCTGTAACTTCCTGGGTTTAGCTAAATTGATGGAAAGTAGCCTTGGACTTATGCCACAGTTGTTTTCTATGGCAGTTGCTCTTTATTACCACAAAATGGTATCAACACTTAACAGACTTTCTTTTTTAAAGAAAAAACCAAAATTAGCAGAAGATGATGAGGATGACGATGAAGATGATGATGATGAGTATGTATTCCTGTTTTGCTAATGTATTTTCAATAATGTATTTATATAGGGCTAACTTTCAGAACATGAATTGTGTGACATTACTGGATGCTAAGTGAAAAAGCTCCTGTATCTTGGCTAGGGAAAAGGCATCCTTTTCTTTTTTATCTCTACAATGCTATCTAAATTAATGTTCTTCAGATATGTCATACTGGGCTTCCTGTTACTCATTAACTTCTAACAGTAGTAGTGGAAGTCCCTAGGATATATCCCTTGCGTATTGAAGAGGAGGGAGTGCATTTAACTGCTTTAAAGGTAGTGCTTGCCCTAGCACTTAGCTATGTGTTAAGGTATAAACTTGGAAAGATTGCTTGCTTTCTTCGTGAATAAAACATTTTATTGGGAGGGAGGGGGAAGATCAATTTCTAATGTGGATCTTGAGTTATGGTGAGTGATTTCCTTTTTAATTGTAGTGATGAAGATGACTTAGAGGATGATGAGGAAGAAATTAAAGCTCCAGTAAAGAAAGTAAGTGGCTAATACTGTGATATGATAGTGGTTGGGTATGTAGTGCCCTAAATCAGTGAGTTTTAGCACAGCTCCCTGGAATGTGTGAATGGGGGATGTGCTAGGTTTAGCTCAGTCTGTGTAAAGAAATTGTGATAGGGCGTGAGAACACCAGTGTGAATGTGCACCCATCCAGTCCATGTTTTATTCCTTGGCTGCAGAGGGGTGACTGGGTCTTACCAGCACAGAGATGCAGCTGTCAGACTGGTGTGGGCCTGGATGGCTTTTGAGCAGCAAATAAAATCTGCTCAAAGAGGGTTCTGCTTTGCAGTTCCAGTCCTGCATGCTGTGGAAAGGAGCTTTCAGTGACTTCAGATGCAAAAGGCTGTAAATGTGTGAGCTGCAGGGAAGGGTACACTGCAGACAGGAAAGTGCCAGGAGGGACCTTCATCTCCATCGGCCCTCCAGGGCCATCTGGTGCTGCTGTAAACACAGCTATAGGAATTTTAGACTATGTGTGTGGTGTCATGTCCCATGCACATCACAGACAATATTTCTGGATGTAATGCCAAATGAGGTAATGATTGTGTTACAAAAAAAAGATGGCACTGGATGAGGTAACAGGACTTGTTCGTGGGTGTGTTACTGTGCTGCACCAAGAGGTTTTCCTTTGGGTTCCTGTAACATGCTATCTTGAGTTTACTTGCAGTTCATTTGACAAATGAATGTGTGTGCTTGCTTTTCAGCCTGTTCGTGAGGCTGCAGGAAAAAATATGCAGAAAGCAAAGCAGAATGGAAAAGACTCTAAGCCATCCACACCAGCATCTAAATCAAAAGTGAGTGAAAACAACTGAGTAAAAAAAAAGGTTTATTCTAGTGGGGAAGCTAGTTTCCTTGCCTAATGTGAACTTCAAACAGCATATTAACATTCAAATTAGATTTTTAGATCTTGATATGAAGCATGTTGAAGATACTGTTCACTGTTTGGTGTTCTTTCTGAAACTCCTCAGTGATCAGTATGTACCTACAACAGTCAGGAAACTTTGAATCACTAAATATTTTGGCTATTTTTGGTTTAATTTCTATTCAGAGAGCTGTGGAGGCACCTGCCCTGAAGCATAAGATACCAGTTATGCTAACTATAATAACTCTAGGTTTGAAAATTGTTATTTTTCATGCTTCTAAGGAATGTATGGGAAGCATAAATTTAGGTTTTGTGACTTTCTGAAAACTTTATGGACTTAACAGTTCAATTGCTAGTTACATAAAATTTATCTTATATTCTCTGTAGCTTTTCAAGTTGCTAATAAAATGAATAATTTTCAGACTCCAGATTCCAAGAAGGATAAAACTCTAACTCCAAAAACACCAAAAGTCCCTCTGTCATTAGAGGAGATAAAAGCAAAAATGCAAGCATCTGTAGATAAGGTGAGTCTTTGGACATGACGTTTCTCAGCCTTACTTTTAGAAGTCTGCAGATGAGAAGAATTGGATGTTTCAAGAAATGATTAGGATGTTGCTGATTCCTGTGCTGTTACTATGAGTGTGTGTTGATGTTGAAGCTCTGAGAAATAAAAAAAAATTTGGAGAAAAAAGCTTCTACTCGTGAGGAACAAAACCACTTTGTATTTCTCCAGTATTTCTGATTAGCAGTTTGGTATTTCTTGGTGAACTGTCTCTGTTTAAATTAAAAACCAAACCAAAAAAATCTCACCAAACCCTTATGTTATATTTATTGTAAAGATGACTTAAATAGTGCATATACACTTCAGGTTACTAAAGTGGAGTGAGTTCCTTACGTGGTGGAGTGCCTTGGTCTTGAAGCAGTATCCTGATGCGTGTAAGGCTCAGTAACTTCCAGAAGAGGGAGACAGATGCTTGTGGTATGAATTGATGCACTGCTGCAGACCTGAACACATTTGTTTTCTGGAGGGATCTGGGGTTGAGTCTGCCTTCAGTGGATGCTTCACCCTTCTAAGGTGTCAGGGCAGTCACTTGCTCTGGTTGTTACCACGTTTGACCGGCACTTGGTGGTCACACCCATCAGTAGTGTTCTTAGCAGCTATTTAAGTATAAAATAGAAAATCCAGTTGCATGCTGGTTGGGTGTAGCAGGTGATTCTTTTCTTCCTGAGCCAGGGTTGAAGTGCATGTGCCAGCAAGGGTGGCATTCTGCGTTGCCTCTGTGCTTGAAGCAGATGCGAGTGAGGGCCTGGCTATGGCAGCACTTGGCTGGCTCAGAACTGATGTTGGTTTGCTGGTGGGGTTTTTAAATTCAAGGTAGAAGACTTTTTACCCATACAATGGCAAACAAAGGTCAGCTAAAGAATTAGGATCATCTTCTGCTTAGATCATAAGTGTTTTGGAGCTGCTTTGTTACAGGCATGCAAATGAGACCAGAAGTGTTTAAATACAGGGTGGATGCTGCTGTGGTGTTAGGAATGACCCAGAGGAGCTGCGATAAGTGGTACTTCTGCAGTGTGAGCACAAGTGGCTGAGCTGCTCACAGTAGACATGTGCAGAGGGAAGCATGCAGAGCAGATAACTGGCAAAAAGAGCTTTAAAATACATTATCTGGTGCTGAAGAGTGCTTCTGTTGGGAAATACTGTCTAGCAGGGAACAGCAAGTGTGCTGTCCTAATTGGCATGGGATATTTCAACTGATTCACCTGAGAAATTGGAAAGTATTTCTTTTGGGACATGTGAAAAAAATCAGTGTCTCCTAAAATAGCATGCTGTATTATTTTCCGTGGAGATACTGGGAGACAAGATGATAAACCTATATCTATGATTTATTAACTGAATCTGCCTTGTACATTTGAGCATGTGCAAAGACAATTCAGGGATTACAAGGAAATGTTTTTAGAAAAATTATTTAAATTAATAAAAGTCGTGTATTAGTGAATTTTAAAGGATAGGTGGGAGGTAAGGTTAATGTTTTGCTTTAGAGAGCTGAAGCTAAAAACCTGCCTGTGAAGGGTGGTCTCAGGTTGTGTGTTGTAGTAAGAGTCCATGAATATAATTCTAATTTATCTGAGTAGCGTGGGTCTGACTACAGACAACATGATTTTAAGTGGTGAATGCTGTTGTGCTCTTCAGCATCAGCAAGGAATTTTGGACAGCAATTCCGTGTGTAGCCACTTTAGTGAGAAATACGTGGACTTGGAAGAAAAACAAGCTTCCTAAAATGGTTTAAAGCAGACTAGTGTGGGAAGTCGCCAGGTGAATTCAAACTCCATGTATTGCAAAGGGTTTTCAGTATCCTAAGTTATTTATTGAAAGCATTAAATTACCTGCAGACCCTAAAGCTTGCTTGTTTTCCAACTAGGGTACTACCCTTCCTAAGCTGGAGCCCAAATTTGCCAACTACGTTAAGAATTGCTTCAGGACGGAGGACCAGAAGGTAACAGAATTCATCAAAGCTTGATAAAGTCCAAAAACTTTTATAACCTTAGGGATTCTTTTCCCCTTCTTAATCTTTACAAGCTTTGGACTGTTTTAAAGGGTTGCAAACCACAAACAATACTTCAGGTTAAATATATGGGAATGGTTTTAAGGGTTTTAGTTGGCTATGATGGGAAAGCTAATATTTTATTACATTTTTCCAGCTTTTGTATGGTTGGTAAATTATCTCTTGCTCACTAAACCCACAGAATTTTCCTTTTGGCACCATATTGGTTTAAGGAAATGAGCTGTGGTTTCCCTTGCTGCTGAATTTGGCCACCTCAGCCAGTCTGGTGTTGAGCCCTATGTTGGGGAGGGTGTCTGGGATGGTGGAGCTGTTTTGTGATGGAGATTATGGCATTCTGGCCACATTCTCTCCCAGAATCAACGCAGCTCTTAAAAGAGCACACGCCAAAAGGTGGTACCAAGAAGCGAGTTTCTGAATTAGTTATTACTTCACACAGACTAAGCTGAAAATGTGTTGTAGATTTCCCAATCAAAATTCCATCAAGTTAGTTTTGCAGTGACAGAATTGCTTGTGCTTTCCTGCTACCCTCAACGGTTTGGTGTAAACTTGTTTATGGACGAATTAATATGTTCCTAAAGGAATGCTGAAAAGCAGTCAGCTTTAGCTACTGGACTTGCTGTAGCATTAGCCAGGGTAGGCAGAGTTCAGCCAGTATTTGCCTCACTGGTCTACACCCATCATCTCACTCACCTTCACTGAATTCTTACTATTGTGACCTAGTGTGAATAATAATCTTCTAGCAGAAGGACCCAATGTCATGCTTTCAACTTGATTTTCTCTGGAAGGAGTGTACTTTTATAATTTATTGTTAGTACTGTTATAATTTATTGTCAGTATTTTATTAAATAAGTGGTGATAGTAAGCTAGAAATAATTTTTTAAAATTGATTTCAGTTTCTAACTTTCTGTGTGCACTTCCAGGTCATTCAAGCTCTCTGGCAATGGAGACAGACTCTGTAAGAAAAGAAAACAGCTTAAACAGTTCATTAAAATCTGCAGTCTTATTTCTGTAACCATTATTTGGCTGTTCTTTTTACAAATACTGAAAGAGCTTTCCCTCCTGTGTCTGATAAATGTCATCCAGATTACCTTGCCAAGAATGTGTTGTCCAAAATGCCTGTTGGGTTTTTACAGACAGGACTCCACCCTCAGCTTCACTTTAAGTATGTATGGAATGTTTTGATAAGGCATGGTGGTGGTCAGACAAATGGAAATGGTGGGGAGACTAAATGTATGTGAAAAAATAAAATTTAGTATTTTAATAAAGTACTATTGTTTCTTTTTTTATGGATATGGGGAATCTGCATACTGAACCCAGAGATAATTGGACTTTTAAGTTCTCTGAGGACCTACCTTTGCCTTTGAGTATTTTAGTTGCTTCCTTTTACCAAGTACACAAAAACTATAATGTGTTGTCAGCTTCAAAAACAACTCCGGTTCCATAAGCTTTGGAGCTACTGAGCAGATGATTGGGAAGAAGACTAGAGTGGCAAGCGGGGCTTTGTTCTTGTCTGAAAGTGACCACTAATTATATAATTGCCTAAAACAGCCCTTCCTGCATCTCAGTGTCAGACCTGCTTCACTGCACTTTGGTTTATGGTTTCTAACTGCTGGGTTTATAGGGCCTGGAGCTCCACTTGTAAAATGCAATACTTCTGATCCGAGATTTGCTGGCTGTGCTGTTCTCTGAGGAGCTGCAGAGTCTGAGGCTGCCTCACGTAATGACTCCTGTGAGGATTTTGTGGAAGAATTAGCTTGAATCCTGTAGGGTGTACCTAGAGAGAGAGCTCACTGAGTGAGTTCAGAGCCTGTGGATAAATTCCTAGGAGTGCTGAGACTGATTTCCAACAAATCCAAAAGTGTAGATGAGCAGGAAGTCCTTTCAAGTCCTCTGGCCTACACATGATGCTCAGAGTCAGAGTTAATATTTTGGACCATTCTTGTTAAATGAAGTAAGAACATCAATGGTTGTAAGGGCTTTCAGGAGAAGGGAAGCATGGATGTGCCTTGAGGATGAGACTCCTGGGTCTGTGCTGTCACTTCATGCATGACTCTTCCACCTTGTGTCCAGTAACTGCAGTAATGGAGACTGGAAGAATACTCAGAAAACATTCCAGCAGTTGTTAACTATCAAACTGCTTTAATCCTTGCTGTGTTGGTGAATTAACACTACTGACTTGTGTTCTAACAGCAGGAAACCCCCTGAGTAAAGCAGGTTGAGTTTTCCCCACTTGAAGGACTTGCACACTTCAGTCCTGCAGCAGGTGGCTTTGCAGGACATGTGAACATGCACTGGCTGGTGCTAATTAGGCTTGAGGGGTCTGGTCTTCTGAGCATTTACAGTTTGTTTAGGTAAGATAAACAATTGGTTTGTACAATTGCCACTGATTTTTTTTTTTTTTCTGTTTGCTGTTATAAAACCCTTAGTTCATATTGTTGAGATGCTGGGTGCAATGGAAAGTGCAAGTCTCCAGAAGCAAACAGTTATTTTTGGAAAAAAGAAAGTCAAGGGAAGTGCATGGTAGACAAGCAAAACGGTGCAAGTCCTGTGTCAAAGATTTGTTTAAGCTTGAGTATAATTGCAGCATGTGAAATGGCAGAGTATAACAGGTTTGAAATGCCTGTTTTGGTGGGGTTATGTCAATAGATGATGTCATATTCACAAGTGAGAGCAGATTTCCCTGGTGAAATGGAGCTAATGGCACAGACAGGCTTATTTAAGCAAAATTGCCCTCAATTTTGGCTGAAAAAAGTGAAAATTGTACAGTAATTTCAGCAAGAAATTACTAGCCAGTAAAATACTCTGCTTACTAAAGTTTTAAGAAAAGCCAGGGTGTTGTCTGTCTGTAGGTGAGTGACCAGAGCAGCTCTGGGGTGCGGCCATGCTCTGCACAAGCATTGCAGGGGGAAGGTGGAGCCCCTATGGGCAGCTCTGGCGGAAATCACTGCGGTGCTGGTGCTGAGGTATAATGTAGGTCAAGTCGTTGTCAGGCTGCTGTTGAACCTCATGAGGCATCTTTGAGGCACCCTCATAGCATAAAAATAATTTCACTTGGCCCTGGTTAGGGCCTGCACTGTTCTCTGCCAGTTTATGTAGCAGTGAGGGGTGGTCACTGCCCCACTTCTGGCGGTGGGGCCTTTTCCCCACCTCTGCTGTTGTGCTGGTCACATCTCCAAACCCTGGCTCCTTTTGGGAGTGGCTATCTGATGACTGGATGCAGCTGCATCCTCTTGGATGTTCACATGCAGCTGCCAGTTCTTTCACTTTGAACAGAGCCTCAAAGTTTGATTTTAAAATAAGTTCAGATGTGAAAATACCTGTTGAAAAGAAAAGACAAATACCAGATGTAGGTTTTTGAAGTACTACTTTTGACTTTATGCAGAGTTGAAACATGTTCTTGCCATGGTAATGATGACAACAAAGCTGTAGTGTTTTGATAGCTGTGTTGAGGGTTCTAAGCCTCTGTATGATCCTGGTCCTTGAGGATGGCTTATTTGAGGGTGTGGAGCTCTGCAGCTGAATGCATTGCTATTCCTACGCTGTGATGGGAAAACGACTTCTTTACAGGATGATGAAATGTCTGTCCAGGTAGCGGTGCCTTTCCTTTGTATGTGAATTTCCCCTACTGCTGCCTTTCCTGTTGCAGATCCTGTCCGGCTTTTTTCATATTTCATTTCCTTCTGCAAGTGTTTCATTCCCTACAATGAACAGGTAGCTGGTGTCCCCGTGTGTGGGACAAAGGGGAGGCCACCCAGCTGAGTGGGTGTGTGTGACCATGCTATGCTGGCTGCAGATAGAGCTGCTCCATATGGATCTCTTTTGTCTCCAAGTCTCTGGTGTCTCTTGGCATCTCACTTCAGAAGAGGTGATAACAGAAGGACACCATCCTGTTAGGAGCTGTCAGTCTGTGCCTTATTCCTGGGGGTGTTCAAGAGAAGTGTTTGTGGCCACCTTAGGTCTGTCCTGGGGTGGGCCTGGCTCTCAGCGGCCACGGGATGGAGGCTGGACGGGAGCTGTCCTGCAAGCGGCCGGAGGGCAGAGATGCGAGGGGCTGGAGGGGAGAGATGTGAGGGACCAGAGGGGAGAGATGTGAGGGGCTGGAGGGGAGAGATGTGAGGGACTGGAGAGGAGAGACGTGAGGGGCCGGAGGGGAGAGACACGAGGGGCTGGAGGGGAGAGATGTGAGGGACCAGAGGGCAGAGACACGAGGGGCCGCAGGACAGACACACGAGGGGCTGCAGGACAGACACACAGATGGCCACAGGACAGACACACAGGTGGCCGCAGGACAGACACACAAGTGGCCACAGGACAGACACACGAGTGGCCACAGGACAGACACACAGATGGCCACAGGACAGACACACGAGAGGCCACAGGACAGACACACAGATGGCTGCAGGACAGACACACAAGTGGCCGCTCCCGAGTCTGTGCCGACACTGCCGCGGGTGGCGGTGATCGCTGCGGCGTGGGGAGCACAGCAGAGGCACAGGAATAAGGGAAGGACGCTTGTCTGAGTCTTCAAGGATTTAATCTCGAAGGGTGGCAGAGCAAGTAACAAATCTGACCATGCAAGGACTGCTTTTAAAGGGTAGGGGGAACACAGGGAGGACACAACCTTTGACCAACAGGAGGGCATTAGGGGAGGGGTGCAGGGTAAGGGCTCCCCAACAGAAGCCAACACGGGGAGGGTGCAAACCTCACAATCCAATTCTGCTTCGAGGAAGGGATGAAAGACAGGGAACATTCCAGAGCGAAAGGAGTGTGCTATCTTTGACAGACAGGGATAAGACCCGGGAACGAGGGAGGTATACAGGTGGATTGACATGTGGATTAACATACATTTTGGTGGGGAAAACTCTGGTAAACAACTAAGGACTGAACCATTAGGGAAGCCAAATGGGGTATGGAGAACGAACCACTACAAACTCATAACAAGGAATATTAAAACATACTATAGAAGAACAAACTGAAAAATAACAGACTACCACACTGGGGTTCTCTTTGCTCCTATGAGCCAGCAAACCTGCCAGAGTGGCTTTTCAGAGTCCAGGGGCTGTGATGAGTGCGAGGCTCTTTGCCTGTGCTCAGCAATTCTTGCAGCCTTTGGAGAGAAGCAACTCAAGCATGGCTGGCAGGAGGGTGGGAGTGTGTGTGGGCTGAGGTAATGGAAAACAGGGCCAGGATGGGTGGTGGTTCTGGGCTCCTTGCCACCCAGACAGTCCCTCAGGGGCTAAGTTCATGCTCCTACCCAGATACCCCAAGCCATGTCCTGTCTCTTTTGCATGTGCCATTACTGACTAGCAGCCAAATCTCTCAACTTTTCCTTCCTTCTCTGTGGAACCAGCACCTAGATCCTTATTCTCACAAGGTTGTTAAAGACTGGATCCTACTTAGAAATGTCAGAAAAAGCTGCAAAAGAATGGGGTGGTTTGGAGCTCAGTGTTGGATGGAGCACAGCACCTTTATTTCTGCCCTTGGCTAGTGGGCAGTAGGTTCTGGCAAGCAACAGCAAGTGCAATTGATTGTGTTGAGTGAGGTTTGGAGGTTTTGTGATCTGGTATTTATTAAAGATTGCTTTGTCTGAGCCTGGTTCTCAATGTGAACACAGAGAGCTGAGTGTGTGTGATGGGGTGCAGGAAAAGTGATGCTGGATTTGCAGGTGTGCCTGAAGGGGACTGACTTGTCCTCCTGTTTGCAGGTAGCACAGGGAATACCCTCTTGGCTGCTTGCTGGTTTACCTGCATGGACACTTTTAGGAACAATTCTGTGTTATGTTGGATCAGCACTTCAGTGACTGGCCTTTGGATTGTCTTACATAAATGGATTTTAAGCAGTGCCTAACTAGGGCCAAGTAAATCAATCAAATATATCAAATGTTAATTAAGATGTGTGCTGTAGGGACCAAATGTATGGCCTGTGTCCACTTGTATGAAGATGACTTTTGCTCTTCTCCTTTCTTCAAAAACTCTCCTTCCACTACTTCTGTCACCTCTCCCTGACCAAGCCATAAGAGCCTCTATGGGAAAAGGATCCTGGGAGAAAACAAGCAAGAAAGGGCAATGAATAAAAGAAGGGGGGGAAAGGTGGCCAAGGGTCAAAAGTGAGAATGGGAAAAGTGAAGATCCTGGGAGGGATGCTCAGCAGGGCCCCTCTGACAGTGCCCACCCTCACTGAGCTGGCCATGCCAGCACTGTGTGCTGCTGCCCACAGCCTTGTCCAGGACAAGGGCATGACCACCACCCTACTTGTAATGCAAAGGGCAAGAGAGGGAACAGAGCTAGGCCACTCAGAGCTGATGCTCCTGATTCACCTCAAGTGATTACGCTGGTACTAGAAACACTCTTTGTTTTAATTGAAGGCAGTTTTGTTAGAAGGGTCCTGGAGTCTTACTCAACCAATTCCTGGAGCCTGAAGCCTGCTGAGCCCCATCTAATTCTGTTGACTTACTGTATTTAAGAGAAAACCGTTTTTCTTGACTGTTTTCAAATTAAACTTTAGGTTTTACATTGGGGTTTTTTTTGGTTTTTTTGTTTGGTTTTTTGTTTGTTTGTTTGTTTTTAAATGAGTAATAATTGCAGGGAGAGTTGAAGATGTATTGTAGCTGTTGAGGTATTTGGCATTTCACCACTGCAGCCACCTTTATCTGTGCCTGTTTATGAAACTTTTCCCACTGCTCCTTACATTTGTCCCAAAGCTTGTAATTGTGCTATTTTCCCAGGAATGTCCTTGATAAAAGGCTCCTAGCAGCCGTTACTGTGCTATTTTGAGGCAGTGAATGTTATCTGGGCACTGCTTTGAGTGGTGTAAATCTGTTCCCCGGGTGTAAATGTGTGTGAGGACACCAACAACAGCGCACAGCTACAGCAAATGAATATAGCTTTCAGTTTAATAATAAGGCCACCTCTGGTGTTTAGGACATTCTTCCATGTTTCTTAAATATTTTTCCCATACTTTCAAGCTTTTTCTTACAATTTTCTACATGGAAAATAGATTTTAACTAAATGACTGTAGCTAAGGGCTTTTACATGTAATTGGACCACTATAGTGCAGGGCACCCAGCCAGTCCCTTGTGATCTCCAGAGAGCACAGGACGGGGAGACTGGGGGATCTTGGCTGCATTTTTAGGGTCTTGAATTAGGAGAGATGCTTCTACTTGTTCCCTCTGGCTTCATGGTTCTAAATAGTCCTTTCCAACTCCTTCCTAGTTCTACATCTTGCCACAACCTTCTTGCTTAGTCCTTCACTGCTCTTCAGACTTTTCACTCTTCTGATCCTTTTCAGTTCCTCCTCCAGTCTTTCCTGGCCACTGCTGTTGGAGCAGCACAGCCTTCCCCTGATCTCTAGGAAAAGCTGAGCCACCAGTGCAAACACGGTGCTCCTGTGTGAATCTGTGCCCTTTCTGGGTTGCTTGGTAGTGTCCCTGAGAGCCCAGTTGTGGCCAATGCCCTCATTGTGGCCCTGGTGGAGAATGCCCATAAAAGCCCTGCTGCTGTTCCTCCACCCGGGTGCAGCTCTGCTTGCAGGAGACGACTGTGCGTGCTCCAGGATAATGGGACTTCCAGAGATGTCTCTTTACTAATCTGTGACATTGCTTTTCCAGAAAAATTGCATTTTCCAATTTTTTTTTTTTTTTGTGTAAATCCACCCATGTGATGTTTTCTGAATTCTTGCTCTGATGCAAACTGTGGCTACAGTTCCTCTGTAGAAAGATTAGTAGAAACATAGGTTTTCCAGCATCGTTTTCAGAAACTGCCCTGCCTCACAGCCCACCCTGAGTTCCTCCAGGGTCACTCATTCACTTGTGTCACTACTGGGGACAGTGACACAGGGCATTGAGAGGTCTGTGATGTCACCAGTCAGTGCCTGCAACAGCCCTGAGCTGCCCCTGCAGTGTCACTGCCAGCTGTGGGGACATGGGTGGCCATGCACGGTGTGTGAGGTCCTGCCCCAGCCAGCAGCTGGTGCAGAGGGCAGCCAGGGTGGTGCTGTGGGGAGGGATTGGTCATCCCACAGACAGGGCTTGAGATGGTGACTTGCTGGAGACAGCTTAATTCCGAAGACTTCAGTCAAAGAGGTTTATGTTTAAGAGCTGTTGAGCTGAAAAGCTCTAAGTTAAGGAAATATTAAGTTTTGAAGCTTAACAGCTTGTGATTTTTTAATTTTTTATTTTTTTTTTAGGGAAAAGTGAAACCATAGAGGAATATAAATCCAAGGAGCCAAGCCCTAGGATTTAATGCAGTGCAAAGGCTGAAAAGTGGAATTTCTCACTGGTTTGTGTAGGGTTGTCTGCAGAGGTTGGCCTGTTCTTGCCTCCCTTCAAAAGCATTCTAGCAGCTGTTACACACTTTCAGAGGAGAGCTGCAGTGCTCCTGGGCACTGGGATCAAGGAAAGCCCCTGTGTGTCCCCCCTGTGCTAGTCACTGGAGCTGGGGGACACTGTGGGGCAGGCTCTGGCTAAGGGGTGCTGGGCACTGAGAGGGGCTGGGTACCCAGCAGAGCAGGGTGTTGGACCAGCCCCACTGCTCTGCCCTTCAGCTTGAATGCCTGAAGGTGGTGGAGCTGGGGCTGAAGTGCTGTCCTCCTGGCCAGTTCAGGGTCATTTTGAGGTGACTCTTCTGTCGAATGGCAGTAACTGCAAAGCATCCCCTCCTTCCCTGAGTGTCCAGACTATGTGGCAGAAGCGTTCCTTACCTTGTGATGAAGTTGTCTTTTTGTGTGTAAACTGGATAAAGACAGAACATGCACCCCAGTCAGTCTGAAAGTTGTCTTTCCTTTTACCAAGGCTTTCAAATTCAGAAAACCTCTTCAGTTGGATTTTCTGTAAGGAAAAGTTTGCTTAAAGGAGCAACACAAGGCTGGAGATGCAGATAACAGGAGCAAACCACACACAGATTTGCTCCCTGTCAGCAGGGCTGGGATATAGAGTGCTCTTGATCTTTATACAACTTCAGCCCAGGTTTTTCATTTTAATTTAAATCTTGGTGTGTCAAATATAGCAGGGCCAGATCCTGGCTGTTCCTGCTGGCTTCTCTTTCACATTCCTATCTGGGGTAGGAAGGCTTCCCATTCAAGCCTGCTCTCAAGCCCTTGGCCGCACTGGATGGGCTCCATGATCTATGGAATGCCTGCTCCTCATGGGATGTGGACCAGTGGAGCAGGGTGAGGGAAGCTCATTTCACTGGGGGCACCTTCACTGCCCTGCAAGTGAAAGGTCAGGCTGCTCAGACTTTGATTTGAGCTGCTGAAGGGTGGTCACTAATCCAGTAAGCCACCGAGGGACTGTAGGACACAGCCTCAATTCAGGCATTTGCAAGGGTGAGTGGAAGCAGTAACCCCAGGGGCTCCTAGTGTGTCCTGCAGTGCAGGCTCCTACCTGGCCTGCTCCTACCTGGCCTTGGCTTGGTTTATGAAGTGTTGAGAACATCAGGCTCTCAGGAACATGCTGTGCCAGCCTTCACGCCCCGAGTGTGCAGTAAGAAAACTAAACAGCCTTAAAGGTTTTCCAGTGGGCATCAGCTGCTCTGGCTGGATTTGTGCTGGGAATCTGATCACACAGGAGCCTTCAGCAGCGGAGAAACAGGTTTGGGTGTGCAGCTTTTAATATTAGAGATATATACACATACACACACACACATATATATTCATAACAGTATGCTACTAAATGATATTTCTATTTTTTCAGAGACATGTATGAGCTGCCTCTTCTCTATTCTGTGCCCCATCTGTATTGTTCAAGACTGATAGTCTGAGATTCACCCAATATTGGTATTATTCTCCAGGTAACTATTTGGATATTGAAGGTTAAGGGGTTTTGCCAGACTACTGAGGCACAAAGCATGCATCTATTTTACAAAAGAACTTTTGTGATTACAAATACAATAATTGAAAGAAGAAAACCCTCATGTGTCCTTTAAAACAATCCCTGGTGTTGCCTGGCAGTTTTTGCTGTTTGAGGTGTCCAGGTCCTGGCCTGTGTGGATCCAAGTCCTTTGAGTCGTGGCTGTGGGGACAACTGTACTGCCAGCACATGGCTTCTCAGCCTGGTCTGGGCCAGCATCACCTGGGATGAGTTTTTCCATGCGTAGCTCACAGCTCTGTTTTAGCTGCTGTAATTTTACGTGCTGTTGGGGCAATTAAAATGATAAATGGTAGCAGCAGCTTTACAAATTCCTTTTTGAGCTGTTCTGCTTCCAGCCAGGTGCAGCAGCCCTGGGGCAGCTTGGGTGTTGGACAGAGCCACCAGTGGCCATCTGAGGAGCTTTTTCTCTGAGGCAGGTGATGGAGCTGCCACGGTGAAAAGCCTGAGGAGCAGTCAAAGCTCACGCCCACAGGTGATTGTGAGGGTTTTGGAGGAGTTACTGCCTCTGGCTTTGCAGAACTCCTGTGTGCATTGGGCAGCAGATACTGGACTTAGCAAGGTGAAGAGCTGGTGCTGGGCATGACCCTGTGCTGTGGGTACCTTTCCTGTGGGGCTGAGCAGCACCTGCTAGCATAAGATGGCACAGGCTGGGCTTCTGCCACCCAAACTGCTTCCAAGAAATGAGGTACTGGTGATGATTAGGGATATAGGGAATATTTTCACATCTAAGCTAAATACTGTGATCTTGTGAGTCCCCAAATTGTGAATTATTCCAGTGTAGGCATCTTGGTGTGCTCAACTTGTAGGGCTCAGGGTGGTGTCTCTATGTTCTTGGCCATGTGTGCAAACAGCTTTCAGCTGTGGCAGGGTGCCATGGGACTGCCAGGACAGGGATGGATGGGGCCTCTGATGTTGGTGACATCAGCAATTGACAGTTTTGGGTTTTTTTTTTTCTCTTTTAAACTTCCAGATCCATAAGACCAGAAGTGTGAAGTCTGTTAGATACATCACAGACACGTGTTAGTGCTGGAAGTTTTATAAGGACTTGCTTTGATCACTGTTTTAAAACTTAATGTTTTCTGTGCCTCTTGGGCCTGAAACTATGGGCCAAAACACCCTGTGACTTGATACCTGAAGGCTCCCCAGTGGTGAACTTCAGGGATTAAAGATACTGCTTGATTTGTGGCTGAGACTGCCGGGGGAGCAAGCACCTCAGTTCCCGCAGAGGTGGGAGCAGCTGGGCCCAACATGCTGCACTGATGCATGCTGTTATTTGAGTGGAGAATTTGGAAAGCTCAGAGTTCTGAGCTACGGTCATGTTCTCACTTAATAAGGTGTTAACTGAAGCTGGGTGCTCTTTGGAGACTTCGGCTATGTGTGGAGGTTAACGGTTCCTGGCATCTTGTCTGCTATAACGAGCTTTCAGACAAGAGGAAAGAGTTACCACACGCTATCAGCGTGTGAATTTTTTTTTCCTAACCTAAAGCAAACCCCAAACAAACAGAAAAACCGTCCCAGAACTGAGGCGGAGGAAGGCTCAGGGCTGTCCCCGGGGCTGCGGGCGGTGCGGGGCGGCGCGGCGGCCGCTGGAGGGCAGGCGAGCCGTGCGGAGCGGCGGAGCAGCCCGGCGCTCGGAGCCCGCCGCCCGCGCCCCGCCGCGCAGCGGTGCCGGGCCATGGACCGGGCGGCTGCGGCTGTCCCGGCCCGCGAGGGGCCGCTCCGGGGCCGCCGGGCGCCGCCGCCCGCCCGGGGCTCGGCGGGCACGGGACGCGCTCCTGCCCCGTCGGAGGTAAGGGCGCACCGGGCGGCCGCGGCCACGCGTGTCGGTGCAACGGGGCAGCGGCCGCGCCGGGGCTTGCGAGCCCCGCGCGTCCCGGGCGAGCGGCGCCGCCCGCTCTGTCGCGCCGGGGAGGGCTCGGGGGAGCTCGACCCCCTCCCCGTCTTATTCTGTAAGAAACTCTTCCCCGGCGGCGCTGCCCGCGGCCGGGCGGTGCCAGCGCGGTGGGTCCCGCCTCCCGCTCCGCGCCCCGCGCATCGCTATGCCGCCCGCCGGAGCGCGCAGCGCGGAGCCCAGCCCGGAGCGGGGCGCGGCGGCGGCCGAGAGGCTCCATCCGCCCAGCGGGGCCGGCCCGGTCCGGGGGGACGCGGGGGGGCACTTGCTGATGATCGGAAGTTACTGACAATAAGCACCTTCATCCCCCCAAAGGCGGAGAGAGGGAGAGGAGGAGGAGGAGGAGAGACAGGGGGAGAGGAGAGCTGATGCCTGACGAGTCACTCGGCGGAGGCAGAGCGGGCGGTACCACAACTTCCCGGCGGCGCGGAGCGGCGCGGAGCAGCGCGGCGCGGATCGGAGCTCGCCGGCCGGATCGCTCCCATGTCAGCGCGGCGGCGGGGGACTGCGCTCCGCTAGCAACCAGCCGCCGGCCAACCCGCTCCTTGCCCAGCGATGTATTCACTGCTCTCAGCCTGCACTTGCCTGTAAGGATTATGGCATATTTCTAAATATTTTTTTTAAATTTTTAAAAAGATTTTTAAATTTTTTTAAACTTTCATTCTGGAGGTTCTGGTTGCATTTTCCTTGCAGCCAGGTGGTAATGGGGACCTGAGCCTTTTTATAAGCAGAGCATCGCTCTGAGCCCTTTAAAAAATTGCAAACAAAAACAAAGAAAAAACCAAACAAAACAAAAATCAACTTTAATCATTCTACCGCATCATTTGATCTTTTGTTGCTTTTTTTTTTTTCTCCTCTCCAGATGTTTACATTTCCTGCTGCTGTGCTTTCAGGTACAGGTACGTGTCCTTTCTGTCCTCTCTCGCTTTTGGTTGTAAAATAGAAACAAAGGCGGCGTGCTGACCTCCACTGCCAGGCAGGTTTAGCTGGGGCTTTCACTTGTTTCCCTCTAGTTTTTATAGCTGTATTAAACCGAGCCCCGCACCAGATGCTGGAGTGTCACTTGCCCTGGACCGGGGCTTCCCCTGCGCTCAGCTCCCGTTCCGTGCCCCGTTGTGCTCGGCCGCCGGTACGGGCAGGGGTGCAGCCGGTGCGCCGGTAGCCTCCGTAGCGGCATCCTCTGGAGTGCATTAGCCTGGCTAATGATGTGAGAGGGAGTGCTGGACTCTGCTTGCACAATGTTGATTGATGCACTTGCCTTGGAAGAGCAGGCGCTCTCCTGGTCGCCCTTCTTTCCCTTTTTCCTTTTTTTTTTTTTTTTTCTCCTCTTTCCCTCTTCGGTAACTCACTCCCACTCCCAAAAACCGATGCTTTGAAAAACACGAGTTTTCCTAGCCAAGAGAAGGAGGCTGCGTGCTCCCTCCCCATTATTCAGTAGAACGCCGTCCAAGTCAGCTCCAGCCTTTGATCCTGTCTCGGCAGGAATGAGGCCGTTGGAGGAACACCCTGAGCGAGGCTCTGCAGCCCAGGTGCCCGCGGGATGGGGATGGCAGCTGCCCCATACCGCGGGGATTTTAGCTGGACATCCTGGAGCAGACCCAACTGCGGGGCCGGGCAGAGCAGGTGCCACTTCGGTGGCCCCGGCCACCTTCCCGCCGGAGCCGGGGGACACTGGTGCCACCCTTGGCCCCCGAGTTGTGCTTTGGCCGGGATTGCACCTGCTCACGCTCTCCGGATCCCCAGCTGCGGGATGGTCCTGGATGGTCACATCCTTGGAGGGGGCTCCATCCCTCTGGCCAAGCTAAAACCCCAGCCAGCGCCATCCCGTGCTCTCCCATCCATCCAAAAAACGCCCGATCACATTTTTTTCCTCATCCCCTCCGAAAACTGCAGCTCGAAGCCGACACCAGCAGAGCCTTCCCTGGTGGAGCAGCAGGAGAGGATCGGCACTGTAAATTACCCTGCGCTCGGAAGGTGTTTGCTGCTTCTCTGGTGCGGGTTTTTTTCAGCCCGAGGAATCACAGGCTGCGCGGGGCTCGCAGCGCCGGAACCCTTTGCAGCGGGGAGAGGTTTTTTTGCGCTTGTGCGGTAACTGAAGTTAATCAGCCATCCAGCCCCCTTCCTCTCCCCCTCCCTTCGGTGCTTTTAGTGAATCAGAAAAAGTTTGGCTGGCTGCCTGGAAAGCACTTGCTAAAATCTGATCTCTTACTTCAGCAGCCTTAAAACAAAGTTATTGGCATTTATACAGTTGGAGCTTGCAGGCTTCCAAAGCAATAAAATAAAAAAAAAAAAAAAAGGAAAAAAAAAGAAGAAAGCTCTGTGCTCTGCTGCTATTAGAACCATACTTGCTACCTTTTGTGCTGATTTTGCAGCGTTTTGGGGCTGTGAGGTGGGATGGCTGCTCTGGGCTCTGCGGAGGTGTCCTGGCTGCGGCCGGAGGGGCGGCGGAGCTCGTTGGGTGTCACACGCAGAGCGGAGCTCCTCCGGCAATTGGTGTGGGGAGCCAAAACATTAGATTAGTCATACTCGAGGGCCTTCGAGTGAGTGTTTACAGTATTAATGGTAGATGAAAAGATGTGAATGCTGTAAGTTTTTATTGCGCATTTTGTTACACTTTCTTTCTGGATTTATTCATGGGATTACATGTTTTGAGCCTCAATGGGAGCAAGGGATTATAGGATTTCTTTAATAATGATCAGTTTGGGTAGGAGTTAGCCTTTGGTGAACTGGAGTAAATTAATGCATCACTTAGATTTAATATTTATTTAGTCTAAAGGAAGTTGTTTAGTTTTGCTTAAAGGGCTCTGTGTTGTATTGGGGAGATTTAAGAGTTCCTGAAGTGGATTATGTTCTAAGGCTGCCTTTTGCCCTCCGTTCAAGCCATGATCTGTAGCTCATCATGTATGCTTGTCTTAGAATTACTCTGCTCTGCTGCTGCCTGGTACCCGTGGCTCTGTGTGCAGAGGCAGAAATCCCTCTAGTGTGTGTGGGGCTGGAGGAATTCTGGGACAAAACACCATGGTTTGGGTATGCTCTGTGTGATCTGGTGGATCCTTGTGGATGAGGGCTGTGGTGCACTGATGTGTGAGCTGCTGCAGTTCTGTGGTGGGGGCTCAGCTCTGGCCAAAAGCTTTCTCACAGACCCCAAGGCCACGCTGCATTCGCCAGTGGGTGATGGGGCAGGTGTAGTATCTCCTGTGGGCAGCGCTGGGAAATGTTCCACAACCCTAGCCACAGGGAGGTTGGAGGCTCGAGAGTTTCCAAGAGCAGGATTTGGAGCCCTGGGTGAGTTGGACTCCTCCAGGGCTTTGCCATTGTGTGACATTTCCACCAAGGAGCACCGGGACTAACACATGGTAGGGCAGAGGGGAGCACTGCTGCAGCGTGGGTGCCTGGAGGAGAGGTCATTCACCTTCCCCTGTAACAGCAATGCCCTGTCTTGTTTTCTTCTCTTGCCTCTTAGGAAGTCGCTCTGATACTTGGGGTTCCTGCAGTTCCAAAGCAGGGATGCTGGATACCCTTGCAGACCCTGGTGACATTAATTTCTTTATGCAGGTTGTTCTTAGGAACGCTCTGTTGCTGATGGTTACTGAACTCTCCCTCTATCACGTCTTTAGCATTCTTCAGTTTATTCTCCTGCCTCTTCACACTTCCAGGAGCAATTTCTCTTCCACGTGCTTTTTTGTTCTGTATGTCTCAGAGTGGTTTTGGGTTTGGCTTTGGAATCAATCTCTGCTCTTCAAGCAGGTGAGAAACCCCAGAAGCACTTTGCAGGGTTGGAGGGGATTGCCCCATGCTGTGCTGGCTCTGGCAGCACCAGTGACCCTGAAGATAACAAATTTGGGGACATGGGATCTCAGAGGGCCCCCTTTGCCAGGGCAGGTGGGAGCTGGAGGCAGCTTCAGTGTAAGTTGAGCAGTAGGATCTGAGGTTCTGAGTGCTGTCCTGGTTTGCAAGAGCTTCCAGCTCTTCTGTCCTTGAGCCACCTCGAGTGCATGGCCAGGCAGAGCACGGGGCAGTGCCTGGGCTGCCCTGGCTGTGCTGCAGAGCAGAGGGTGGTCCTGCCTCAGCCTCTTCCCTGCCTGATAAACCTCGCCATGTTCTCCTACACGGAGTGCATCTGTCTTAGATTATGAAGAGGTCCCTGATAGGGCCAAATCCTTTGCTTTTATGGCTCTTGTAGGTTAAGATCCAGCTTTGGAATCTGATCCAGAAGCAAACAGGAGGTCAGAGGAATGCACAAGGCAGCACTCGGCTATTTTCACATCTGCTGGTGTTGTGTAAGAGGAAGGCTGCTGTGTGCCATGCCAATAGCAACTTATGTTTCTCCTAAGCTCCTGTGCAGCGACAGACAGTTATTGTTTGGGACATTGTAAAGTGAGACACGGAGAAGTGTTGCTTCCACACGTTCAGTGAGCCAGATCCTGCGGTCTGGCAAAGCCACACGCATGAATGCCAGAAGGACATGTCAGAGGCATGAGCCTGCTGAGCAGCTCCCTCCCCTCTCCCTGCCTGCTGCTCCATAGCCATCCTCCCTGGGACAAGCAGGATGGGTGGTGAGTGCCACCAAATGGCTCTGGGGATTCACTGTGGAGAAGCCAAAGGAGGTCCTGGTCACAACCCGCCCATCTTGCCTTGGCTGGCCCCTCTTTCTGCGGGTGTGCAGCAGTGGTAGAGCCACAGCCCCCTGCCTGCCCTGTCCGTGCCCTCCTGGTGACAGCACCAAAGTCAGGGTGCTGGACTGCACATCACCAACAAGGTTATTCTCATTCTCCCCTCCCTGTAGATGGGCACCCACCTGCCTTTGTCCTCTCTGGGTGGCACAGTGTCTGTCTTGAGGAGGTGCCAAGGCTGCATGTGCTGCCAAGGATGGAACTTTGTGCATCCCCACATTGTTCCTGAAGCGCTGTGGGATGGGGTAGGTGGTGCCTCTGTGGGCTGCTCCCTCCTCATGGCCAAGTCCTGCGTGCCAAGACTGAGTGGGGCCCAGAGCCCACCAGGCTGGGTGATCCCGTGCTTGCCCTTTCTGCTCAGCCTGGATGGGGAACAGCACATCCTCGGACAGCATCCCTGTGTCAGCACCTGCCTCCTGCTCCACAAGGGTGGAGGAGTTATGCTGAGAAGGACAGAATATGGCAAATGTGGTCTGCTGAAGGCTGGGCAGCTCTCTGTTGATTTTTTGGATTGCACCTGCCTTGATTACGAGGCAGTGAGAAGACAGAGAAACTGCGTGAGCAAAGCCTGAGTTAACGAACAGCGGAGCTCAGCGATGCAGCAGCACGTGGCCCCATCGTGGCTGGAGTTGATGGGATGGTTTTAGCTCTGGCTTGGTGCTGTGCTGGATTCCCAGCGCTGAATGCAGTTCCTGATGGTATGGCTCTGCTGGCCTGCAACCTGCCGAGGCAGGGTCCTGTTGGACATGAAATTGTTTGTTCCAGTTTCAAATGCCCTTGCTCTCCAGGAAACAACCATGTGGCTTGCCACAAGGGATTTTTATTCCCTGCTGCTGACTCATTGCACCAGACTATGAAGTGTTGTGTCCTGAAGCTGCCCTGTGTATCTGGCTTCTGCCTCCTGAACTTTGGAGAGCTTGGGCTTGTGAAGGAAGAGGAAGCACATTAGGGCATTTGCCTGGGCTGGAGCAGGGCAGCTGAGTGGCAGTGGGCTGGTGCTTGAGCTGATGAGTGCTGGGGTTCTCCTGCAGGAGGTGTGAGACTCAGCTTAGCTCGAGTGAGTGTGTGCTGTCGGTCTTGCTCCTACACAGATGGGGATGTGCAGCCTGTGCCCCACCTGCAGCTCTCGCTGCCTGCCCTGGGCACACCGTGCCTTTGCTTCTCACTGAAGGTCCCCAGTCCTTCAAAGTGCTGGGACAGGTTCTCTGCCACAAAGACCCCTCAAAGACATTTAGCAGGAGGATTTGCAAAGCTGTTTCCAGATTCTTACTCCAACAAGGCTGACACAAACATGAGCTGCTTCAGCATTTGGGGGCTTGGATTTCTGAGTATGCTGTGGCAATGGGCAACAGAGCAGAACTCCTTGGGGCTTTGCTCTGCACCCCTGCGTGAGTGCAGTTTGCTTTTCCAAAGCTCCAGACATGGGTGAGGTGCTTCAGAGGAACAGAGATGGACATGGGCATTGTTGAGGAGAGTGCCTAGAAGGACACCATGAGGTTCAGATTTTAATTGATGCAGTGTGATGGCTGTATTGTATTTCGGTTTTGCTTTCCTTATTGCCCCTGAAAAGTACAAGACTGGATGGAGGCAAGGGGCAGGTTTGGAGTAGTGCAGGATTGGAAGTGGTGTGAGGTTCAGTGAGGGGTTCAGAGCAGTGTGGGATTCTGAGAGGTGCTGGGTTTGGATTAGTGCTGGGTTTGGAGTGGAGTGAGATTCACAGGAGGAATTCCTGCTCAAGCTCAGAATTAGTTTTTCTTACAGAGTAGCTTGGCTGTAGCATTCCAAGGGGGGAGAGAAAAGAGCAGAACGGGCAAAGGGTGGCACTGCCTGAGCTCTGGCTGTAGCTGGCATGTGGGATGCACTGGTGGTGGGAGTGACTGCTGAGGGTTGCAGGAGGCTCAGGGAGGATGAGCAGCACTGGGGGCTTGGGCAGCCACACTGAATCTTTGATTTTAGTGTAAGCTGATAGCACCAAACTGGTCAGCTGGGCCAGTGGGTATCTTTCTCTGCTGTGGGAGGCTGAGCTCAAGAGAGGGACTCACCTGAGACCAAAAATCATTATTTTGGATCTATAAAGCTACTTTCCAGATCCTTGGGAGTATTTTCATGTATCTCTTCCTTTCCTTAGGACTCTGTTTTGCTCCCTCCTCACTTGTAGAGCTGTTTTTGCTTTTTTTTCCCACAGATTTAGATACTTTATTATGATAAGTGAAGGTGAAAAAATGTGCTCATGGAACGTGATTTAAAGAGGAAAAAGAGGAATGGCTGCTGTTGGTGCCTGGACAGAGATGGGGATACCTCCTGCTGGGGTCCCTGCCTGGGGTCTGCGAGTTGCTCTGGCCCTGGGAAGCCTGGGGTGGGTGCTGGGGGAGCTGGAAGCCCTGGGCCCAGGGAGACACCTAAATGCCCTCCTGCCTGTGAGGTGCTGTGCTGCAGGGCATGGCCTCCCTGTACTCTGATGCTGAGACCTGGGGGCTTCCACCTGGGTCCTTGTGGCCTGGAAGGTCCAGACATGATTGTTTTTCTTTCCTTCCCTGGGTTTTTGTGTTTTGGTCACCTGCTGTGCCACAACAGCAGGTAGAAGCAGACATTTTGCAGAGCTGTGCAATGTGCTGCCTACCTGGCATGTCGCCTCTGTGTCCTGATGCCTCTCCAGATGTCCATGGAGGATTAGGCATCCAGCAAAGCAGCTGGAAGGAAAGTAAGAAAAAAAACCCCCAAAATATAAAAGGCTGTCTGGCTCTGCAAAAGTATTTCGCTATTGCCATTCAGCAGCCTCGCCATAGCATGAAGAGAAAGAAAGGGGAACACAGAGGAAGGAGGAGGCTTAGTCTGTCATGGTCTGTGTGTTTCCCTTTGTGCTACCTCCTCACAGTCCCAGGGGCTGCGGAGGGTGGGAGCCGGGTGCCAATCTTCCCCCTCGGGGGCTGGGCTGTGCTCTGTGCCCCTGGGCTGCCATGTGGGGCTGGTTACCTGGGCAGTGCCATCCCAGCCCCTGCCTGCTCTGCTACACACACAGCTGCATCTCAGGCTGAACCACATGGCAGTGATGTCCACGCAGTGACAGCACATCGTCCCCTTTGCCAGGCTCTCTCACACCCTGTGCCTCTCACTGTGCCTCTGCATGGAGTTACTGCCTTGGTTCTGCTGCAGCCAGGAGAGCCAGAGCTCCTCTGACCTCTGGAGCTCAGGATGCAGAACAGTTCTGATGATCTCCTGCCTGTGGCACCTTGCCTGGGCTGGTGCTGCTCTGGCTGTGGGACTGGAGCTGCGCTGGTGCTGCCGAGTTTGCTGCTGATGCTGCTGGAGGTCAGCGTTGCTTTGGAGGCTGTGGGAGGAGAGGGGAAGATCTGAGGCATTGGGGTAAAAGGCCTCAAGTTGTGCCAGGGAAGGTTTAGATGGGCTATTAGGAAAATATTTATTCAACAAAAGTGTTTATTCAAGCACTGGAAGAGTGGAGCCACCATCCCTGGAAGTGTTCATAAGATGTGTGGATGTGGCACTCGGGCATCTGGTTTAGCCATGGGCCTGGCAGTGCTGGGTTAACAGGTGGATTGGTGATCTTAGAGGATTTTTCCAACCTAAGTTATTCTGTGATAGGAAGTGGCGGTGGGAATGGCCCAGCACACCCTGCTCACTGTTGTGTTGCTGGTGATGGACAGGAGATGGGGCAGCGCCCAGCCCGTGGGCTCACCCATGTGGAGATGGAAACCAGGGCAGGCTGGGGTGCTGGCACTTGCCCAGGCACACCCAGAGCCCCCAGGATGGCCAGGCTAAGGAGCTGGATCTGGAAACGAGATCCTGAGGGGAAGCAGTGTGGCAAGGGGCCCAGTGTGCCATGTGATTCCTCTATTCGTCCTTTAAAATCCAAATGGATGGATGCTAAACCTTGGTGAAGGTGCCAGAGAAGTCACTTTGCATGGATACAAATTTCAGGATGCAGCAATTAATAATGGATTGCTCTTCCTACAAGGTATTCCCAGCACTCCTTAGTCCTCCCAGTTCCTTTTCCTCCTGCAACATATTTGAAATCCCTTTTTTCCTGCTAGAATACTATCTTTGGCATCATTTTGAAGGACAGCTTGTTAAAAAGCTTTTGTATCTTTTGGAATACCCTGAGCTGCTCTTGCACATAAATCCAGAATGAACAGAAAAACGCAGGGAGAAGTGGTGAGCCTGGTCAGTGACTGTGTGTGGTGTGTGTGCTGGGTGTCTGCAGGCATGGCTGCTGGGATGGGAAGCCCTGGGAATATAAATTACAAAGTGGGCAAAGGATGGTTTTGGTAGAAGGGGATTTTGCTGCTTCTCTGATGCTTTTTATCCATTTGAAGAGAAGGGTGGTCTGGAAAGCTGGCAGTGCTGTGACTCCAGAGACTGGGGTCACTTCCCTCCTGTCACACCCCAGGTGATGTGATGGTGTGGCTGCATTGCTCCTCCCGTTGGCATGTCAGGTACAATCCTGGTCAGACAGCTGTATTCGCTTTCCCAAGCTGAATGCAAACCACAGGTGGAATCTGACTGTGCTGTAGGAACAGTGAGTGCAGTATGTGCTCTGTTTCCAGCCATGTTCTCCAGCTCTAACATGAAGCTGCTTTCAGCCCCCTCACTCTCCCAGGCTGGAAGGTTATGATCCCACATGAGCAGCCTCAGTCCCTGGGTGTGAGGCTGCACTGCAGGACTGCACAGGGCAGTGCAGTATTGATTAGCTGTGCAATAAATGATGATGTATGTAGTGCAGGTTTCTGACCCCGTGGTCCGACCTCGTGGTGATTGAGAGAATCCCGGCCAGCTGAGATCAGAGCAGCCCCCAGCAATCGATGGGCAGCAGCAGCTCTGGTGCAGGGCCAGTGCTGGGTGCTGCAGGCTTGGGGCACCTTTGGCCCGGGGAGTGGGCAGTGCTGCTGGGAGATGGGCTGTGCCAGCCTGACCCCAGGCTGTGGGGATGGCAGGGACTCTGTCTATGTTTCCATTGGGCTTCTCAAAGCTGGAATATCTCAGGCTGGAAGGGAGGAGTGAGAGCAGCTCTGGCCGGCATGGAGAGTCTGCCCTGCTCGTCACAGAACCAGAATGGTTTGAGTTGGGAGGGACCTTAAAGCCCACGTCATTCCATGGCAGGGACACCTTCCACTGTCCCAGGCCACTCCAAGCCCCAGTGTCCAACCTGGCCTTGGGTGCTGCCAGGGATGAAGCATCCCCGAGGCTGCCAGAGCTCCAGGAGTGTTTGGACAGCACTCCCAGGAATGCAGAGCATGGGACTGTCAGGGGTCTGTGCAGGGCCAGGGGTTGGACTGAATGATCCTGATGTGGAGCTTCCAATTCAGAATATTCTGCGATTCTTTGGGTAATCTGTGCCAGTGCTTGACCACCTCTGAGGAAAGAATTTCTTCCCAACATCTAATCTAAATCTCTCTTATTTTACTTTAAACCCATTCCCCCTTGTCCTATAATAAATGGGAGCAGTCTGCCAGCAAGGCAGAAGGCTTGCTTTGTACTGTTTATGTTGAAAGAGTAGGTAACAAGAATTTAATTGCTATTTAAATGTAGCAAACAAGAAAATTGAATTTATTTGCTCAGCTTTCATTTCTGGGAGCCTGATTTCCCCAGTGTGCACCATCACCATGTGTGCCAAGACACTGAGCACCATCAGGTTCAGTTGTGGGGTTTCACTTCCAAAGGAAATTTGTGCAAAGTCTGATCTGAGGTCAGCAGGGCTGAGCTGGAAGAGGTGCCCTGTGCTGGGTAGTGGCCCAGGGGAGTGGCATCTGAGAGTGTCCCCAGACCAGCAGGGACCCGGGGGTGTCTGGACGAGGCACGGGGCCTGACATCACCTCAGTGCTGTGGGCGTGGGTACTGGCTGCTGGTTCCCTCCTTAATGTGTCTCCAAAATGGGCTTTGGTTACCATTGGCCTCTTGGGTACAAACAGCTGTGCATTTGTGTGGTATAGATTTAATCTGTTTATAAATAGGCGTCACTCTCCAGAGTGAGTATCTTTTTGTCATTACTGTGTTTCCTAGAAAGAAAGCAGGGAAAAAAAGTAGGAAAATTGGGAATGAGGAGCACCCAAGGAGGACCTGGGAATTGCTCACTGCCTTTGAACTCTGTGCCTCAGCAGCTGTGTGCCTGGAAACCCATCTGCAAAGCTCTGGGTCTGTCCTTGCTAGAGCATCCAGAGAACTGTTGTGGCTCATTCTGTGGCTGCCTCCATCTCTGATGCCAGTGTGGAAACTTCCAAATGGGATTATTTGATCAGGATGAAATGGATCCCAGAGTTGTCTTTGGTGCTTGAGGGTAACTGGTGCTGGCAGGACCCGTTGGGTGATTGTTCAGTGCTAGAACTGGGCACTGGGAAAGCTCTGACTTGATGGTGATGCTGAAAGCAAGTGAGATACCTGTGCCAGCTGTATATTAACTCCCTAGAAATGGAATTAATGGAGCTGAATGTTGCCTGCATCTGCATTCACTTGAAGCTGCCCCCAGCAGCAGGTGTGCCCAGCAAGGGGCTGAGGTGAGCTGTGCCCTGAGTGACAAGTGCTGGGACGTGTCATGGACTGAGGCCCCGTCCCTCAGCAAGTGGACAAGGATCCCTGTGTCCCCCTGCTCTGGGTGAGTCTGGCCTCGAATGGGAAATGTGTGTTTGCACAATTAGCGTGGTCCCTTCCTTCCCTGGGAGCAGAATGGTTTATTGATTTCTGTGGCCCACTCACCCCCACCTATTCAGCAATAATGACCCTTCCACCCCAACTCTAAATCACCCCAGCATGCCTCGCCCATAAGCCCTCTAATCTTTTTGGGTTGTTGTTGGTATTTATGCTCATGGAAGTTTATGATCTGTTGGTGCTGGCTGCTGAAATGCTTTATTTATCCATAGGCTGGGCCACACAGGGAGCGTCCTTACTCTGGTATCATATTCAGGATGCTGTAGTTAAGGGTTGTGTCAGCACTTCCATGCACAAATTGTTTTATTCAGGAGTTTTGCAATTCCGTGGAAAAGAAAACCAGCGACCTGGCACGGCAAGGGGAGGCTTGAAGGCAAACATGAAAGCCCAACAACCCACTGCTCATTTAGGGACTATTAGATGGACAACCTTTTTCCTTGAGGAAAGTCGCCAAAACCATCCTCCTCCCTTGGTTTGATTTTGTGCAAAGAAAACCCTCTTTTGTGTGCTTGTGTTGGGGTTGGATGGGGAGGGCACAGTGAGGCAGGACAGGGGCTGGGATCCTCTCTGGATGCTTGGGAGACAACCCTGTGGCTGGTGCAGAGCAGAGCTGCCTTCTCCTGGGAACGTGCAGGTGTGGAGAGCTCAGGAGCTGCTCCCGGGCCTCCTGCTCCATCCATCCACAGCCCTGGCAACAGCAGGTGATGGGTTATACAAATGTGATTTATGGCCCTGTTAGTGCAGGAGCTTGTGTGCTTATAAATTATTTGGAGATTTCTCAATGATAGAGGCAGTGTGGTATAAACAGGAAAGATAATAGGGCTTGAGAATGTGTTTCAAAGGGCTTTTGGGGAAGGAGAAGTTCTGTGACTACTGGCAGGTATGGGGTGATCCTGGCTGTCCAATAAAAAATATCCAGCCAGGATATTTTGTATTTCTCCCTCTTAATGCTGATGGGGTTTGTGGGCACTCCATGGGCAGCCTGAAGCAGAGTTCATAACTTGGAACAAAAATGCTCGTGGAGCCTTTTGGCCTGGGACAACAGAGTGGGGTTGGCAGTGAGGGTGACTGCAGTCCTCATACACACACAGGCAGTGGTGAAGCAGTGAGGGAACTGACAAAAAAGATGGACAGACAATTTACAAGGTGTTATAGTGTCAGGACAAAAGGGAATGGCTTCACACTGCCAGAGGGCAGGGTTAGGTGGGATAATAGGAAAAGTGCTTCCCTGTGAGGTTGGAAGGCCCTGGCACAGGTGCCCAGAGCTGCCGTGGCTGTTCCTGGATCCCTGGCAGTGCCCAAGGCCAGGTTGGATACTGGGGCTTGGAGCGACCTGCTGTGGTGGAAGGTGTCCTTGCCCGTGGCAGTGTTGGAACCAGGTGATCTTTAAGGTCCCTTCCAACCCAGGCCATTCCATGGCTCATCCTGTGGTTCCTCAGGAAGGGGACTCTGTCACAGAGGGAAATCAGGATGCCATACTGCTGCTCATCCCTTTTGTTAGCAGGTGCCAGGCTGGTGTGAATGGCAGGGACTCCTGAGGAGGTCCCTTCCCCTTGGCACCATTCCCACAGAGGGTCACTGGTGTTACCTTGTCAGAGTGAGCAGGAGTGGAACTGACTGGGGCTCAGTAAAAGGTTTCCAGAGAGGACACTGGTAGAGGAAAGTGATGCTGGGATAATCCAGTCAGGTCCCCAGGCATCTCTACTGGATCAGCTTTTACAGAAGCCACCTCTCACCTGAGGTCAGTACTTGGGAGCTGCTGTGGGGACAATTGCTGGCCAAGTCTCTGTTTTCTGCAATGCAAAAAGGCATTTTGTGAGTTCTGCCCTAACCTGGTGTGCAGTGCTCCGTAGTTGCTGTGTTTTACCCTAGAGGGAGTTGCTTTTCTGCAGTGGGAGCAAGGATCTGTGCTCCTTGGAGGATGTCAGGGGACCAGATGAAAGGAGCTCCCAGGATAAGCACTGGATCGCCGCTGAGGTGCTGCCCCTGCATAACTTTATTCTCTCGTGGGGAGGTTGGTCTTTGATGAACTTCCATCTCCTTCTGGTGGCAGGCTTTTTCTGAGTATCCCTCGGGTTTTCTGTGTATTGTGCCTTTGCTTCTGTTTTTGTGGAGGTCTCAACTGGGCTGGTATCAAGCAGAAGAGCAGAGATGTCACCTTGAACCTAGCAGGCCTGTGCTTCAAACTGACATTTTACATCCTCGTGGTGAATAACTCTGCCTTTTTCCAGGTTTTAGGAAATGCCTGACCAGTTTCAGGGTAGTGAGCTCAGGTTTTCTGCTCTGCCCTGCTGCTGTGGCCAAACAGGTTTGCAGCAGGAGCACCTCCCTTGGGGAAAGGGGAGAAAAGGTCAGGGGTGCTTTGAACCTGGCAGGTTTCTCAGTAATTGGACTCAGCTCCAATTGAAGAGGTGAAGTATTTTCAATGGGGTGCTGCAGCTTTTGTCCCAGGAACACCCCACTGGGAGCTTGCCCTGGTCTCCACTGCTGTGGCCACCCAGGCCCCTGTGCTTGGCCAGCAGCACCCTTGGGTGGGGCAGGCAGCCCCTCAGCCCTGTGCTCACCTGTGCTCACCCACCTGTGCTGGGCAAGGGTTTAATTCCTGCATACCAGGGCAGGTTATTTCAGCAGGAATGCTTTCTCCATCAAGAAAATAAGGTTTTTTTGTTAAGGTCATGGAGCCAGTTGTACCATGCTGAGTTCCCCGGTCCATAGTTTCACAGGGGTTGGTTTTGTTCTGCAAAGCCTGTTGCAGATTTCTTTGCAGCAGTACCGATGCTGTGAGGAGGGACAGGGACATGAAATGAGTTCTGAGAAATCAGTGTGTCCTGGTGCGAGCAGTGAGGAGTGGTGGCAGCAGCACAGAGCCTCTCAGGGATGTGGGGTCCAGCGTGGCCCAGGTGAAGGCTGAAGGACATTGCCACTGGTCAGCAGAGTGTAGGGGACATGGATGAACACAAAACCTTCCTCTGGAGCAGAGGGTGCACCCTGTGCAGAGGTGAGGTGCCACAGCTGGAGCGGTCACACCTGTGTGCTCTCAGGTCAGACCTTCCAGCCCTGAGCTCCCTTGCAAGCCCTGGGCAGCGGCTCGGGAGGCAACACTTGGCCAGACGCAGGGGAAGTCAGAAAGACCACCCAGTTCTGATAAGCACAATTTAGAAAGGAAGGGGAAGGTTGTGAAAAGAGGGGCAAAGGGGCACAAAGGGAAGAAAAAACCCACCCCACCGCCGAACAAAACTGAAGATCAAGACTGCTGTTAAACACACTGCCTGTGAGGGAGGTCTCACCGTGCCTTTTCTAATCTAGAGCCAGCCAGGATTGTATTAACAGCTTCAACGCAATGGAACAAATTAATCCCTGATGTAATTGAAATCGGTGAGGTCACACAATAGGTGAGTTTGACCCAGTGGGATAGAAATAGAACAAGTATTGGAATGAAGGAGTGAAACGAAGTCACACTGTTCAGCCATTGGCATTTCATTCCTAGAAACAAAGGCCGGACAAATGCAGAGAATACATGTCTCTGCTGGGCATGGTTGAAAGCTGCTCAATAATATCAAGCTTTGAAGGGATATTTCTGTGTGGAGAGGAAGTATATAGCAGAGATATAACAAGAATTAAAAAAGACAAAAAGACAAAGAAAGAAAGGAAGAAAGAAAAAGCCCTGCTTGCTCCTTGCCTGATGTATAGCATGGTAAAATAATACCAGCTGTTAACTAATAATCATCACCATCATCCTCATCAAGATATATCACAATTGGAGAAAAACAAGAAAAAGAGTTAAGGTCTAAACTATTTCTGGAAACTCAAACTGTCAGGAGCCCATGGCCAGCTGTGGCCTCCCGCAGATCTTCCTCAGCTGAGGTCTGTGGGGTTGGGGTGCTTTGGTCAACACAGGTAGCAGGAACTGGTCCCACTGGGAAAGAGCTGCCTTTGGATGCTAGGAGGGGGCTCAGTCCTGGCCCCTTTGGTGCTGCAGCACCAGGGCACAGCTCAGGGGCACAGGGGCACTGGGGCTGCCTAGTGCAGGCATCTGAGCTGCTGCTGCTTGTGGTGACATGGTCAGTAATGTGAGCTGCTGGCAGTGACCTGTTCTGAGCCAGTGAGAACAGACAGGTGCAGGGGGAGATGAGAGGCTGGGGATGTTGGAGCCCCTCTGGGAGCTGCATTTCAGCACCTCAGCAGCACTGTGGCGCTGGGCTGGGCTGTGAGCTGGGCTCCTGAAAGTCATTAATCAAGGCTGAAACCCTGCTCTTCCCCAGGATTAACCATTTCCCAGGGTGCAACAAGTTTAGAATCTAACCATATCACACGTGGTGCATTTTCACAGTTCTGGCTATGGCTCATTCCACTGTCAAAAGGAGAAACTTAGTTTTCTTGAAGATGGCATCATCTTTCTCTAGAAAATGGTCAAATACTGATTGATGGGCCATAAAACATTCATTTCCTTGAGCTCTCAGGTTCCAGTTGTTTGGCACTCCCTCCAGCCTCCCTCCTGGTTTCATACCAGGCTCAGTAACACTGTGCCTGCCATTCCAAGGCCAACACATGCCTTGCTTTTGCAGTGGTGCGTGGCTTGGACAGCTGGAGGGGTCTCGGGGCTGCTGGCAGTGTGGCTGAGCCATGGCTGCTGCATTTCTCAGAGGTTGTGTGTTTCAGAGGGAACAGAGGTCTGACCCTGCCCGAGGAGATTCGATCTGCCTTTCTGAATGCACAAGGCAGCTCTCTGGAGGAAAGGAGGCTTCGCTTGCAGAGCAGCTTTTGGATCCAAGTATGTGTCACCTCATGGAGCTGTGTCCCCTTTTCTAAGCCCTGGAAATGTGTTCTCCTTGGGTCTTATTTAACATTTCTGAAATCCAAAGGGATGGGCAGGCTTGACCCCTGCATCACCCCATTTCCTTCTCCTTTTCCAGCTTTCTCACCAAAAAGAAATACCAAAAAGCATTTCAAGTGAAATACTTTGTAAATCCCATTGGTAGAGTTTTTTGTGGAATCTCGTATCTGATCACTTTGAACAGCCACTTCCACAGTGCTCCATGCCCTTTCTCACAGACCACCCCAAAGGGTGCACAGTTACCATCCATGGTGACATCTCCCACAGTTTAACAGTGCAGCTTAAATTTTTGGATATTTATTTTTCAAGAAAAAAAAATATTTCTGGATGGGTATCAGGAAGAAACAAACAGCAAAGCAAAGCTCTAAGTTCTGTTGTTTGGAAAGGCTTAGCTCCATTTGTGGAATTCTGGTACTATTGCACCATGGCCTCTCTCCCACTGGATGTACAGAGCTTCACTGCAAAGTTCCTTCTCTGCACATTCAGAGCATGGAGCTGCTTTTCCAAATGTGCTCCTAAACCCAGGGAAGGAACCACGCCCAAGCACTGCTCATCCACTCCCATCTGGCTCTGGGAGGCTCTGTGACACGATGGTAACAACATCCTGGTAGTGGATTGACTTTGCAGTTAAATGGAGGAAAAAGGACTGGATTGTGTTTCAGTGTGTGCTGAGGGTGGCTGTCATGGGGAGCCAGCAAATCCTGCTGTGATTTGCACACAGGAATTCTGCCAAAGTCATGGAAGCAAAGTGGTTTGTTACTTGCCTTTGAGGGCTTGAGAGGGAGATCTGTCTTGGATATCCTCTTGTTGACCTTATTGAGTTAACTTTCATGTGTTTAGGTCATGGAGAAAATCATTAATATTAGGTTGATTTGATGGCTGAAAGGTAATAAGTATTTCCTGCTTATCAGATGGGGTTTGAGAGACTTTGAATAGCCTGATTTGTTTATCTTTTGCAATTGGTATGGCCCTTAGCTAGAGGGATTTTGTATTCCTGGTTCAGCTGGGGGAATGACATGTGGCTGAATGACATAGGTAGGTAGCTCTCTATTGAGTGCTCTGTAGCATAAATAGCAAAACACCAGGAAATTCTCAAGTCCAGCTCCCAGCTAGCTTGGATATGCTGTGGGCCTTGGACATCTCATGCTGTAACGCTTTGTGACATGAACAATAACAGATTAACACCCCCGTTACTGGAAAGCCTGAAATAGAAAACTCCAAAGTGTGTGGAGGGTGGTTGGGTGGAAAGCCAAATCCTGCAGCCGTGGCTTGGCACGGCCAGGGTTTCACTGACCTTGGCGAGGCTGGGATGGCTCCATTCACTGGAGGCATCTGTGAGTGCAAAGATGGGGCACCAGCCCGTGCAGGGCTGACATCAGAGTGCTGCTGCTGGAGGCTTTTGCTGCTCCTGAGCTTTTCTTGGATTAATGCTCAGTGAAACCTTAGGCTGCATCAGCAAAATGGTCCTTCCCTCAGCCTCCGTCTGGGATTTAACAAAGAGGGGAGTCATTCTTTAAGCTGAAGGATCATTGTAAAGCTGTTCAGAATGAATTCCACTCTTATTTGAGACTCATCTAGCAAAAAAGCACATGAAAATCTCCTGTTGTGGACTTGCTGGAAGACAGATGTCATTTCTGGTTCCTTTGGCTGTTGGGAAAGGAGGTAGGACTGAATGCTCCACCTTGAATGATTGGGCAAGGACAACAGACAAGGGAGAGCAGCTTCCTTCATGAGTGAGGCATTTCTGTTCCTTCTGGGGCTTGAGGTGATGGTTGTTTTTAAAAGAAATGCTATTTATTCCCTTGTATAAGCTCTGGATAGCCAGCTGTATTTGTAGGTGGATATTATCACTGAAAGGTGTAGTGAAAAATAAATAATAAATGGATAAGGAACTGATGGAAAAGGAAAAGAGAAGAGTGAAAATGAAACTAAATTCAGTGCTCTGATTGGACAACTGGGATTTTGCAGGTTATAAATTGTTGCCAAAGAATGAGATGGAGTTACACAAAACCACTGTGCTGAGATGCTGAAATCGCCATGCACAGACAGCAGCCCATACCAGTTGGACAGATGCCAGACAGGCCAAAATACAGCCCCAAATCCCTGCAGGAGGCCTGTCTCCTGTGTCCCACAGTGCTGCTCAGGAGCTAGAAGGTGCAAGCACCCCTTCCCTTCAGAGACCTGTTGTGTGGAGCTCTGGACCCAGGGTCTGTTTTGCTGCCTACATGGAGGTGTGGATGATCAGACTGAAAGGCAAAAAAGGGCCTCGTTTTGTGTATAATCTGTTATGTGCTGTAACAGCATTTTGAGAGTGAAAACAAAAAAGGAAAACTTGCTTTGGTGAACAGGAGTGAAAGCCCTTCAGTTTAAGGGACTTAAAGATATTTCTGCATTAAGGTGTGTTTGAGGGTGAGTCTACTTGGTTTCAGGTGACCTCCCTGACTGAGTGTTGGAATCAGTTGCCAAAGGAGACATATGTTACTAATTTTTATGAGATTTATAGAAGAGTCTCTCTTTTGGTATTTATACATGGAGTTCCTTATCTCAGAGAGGTTTGCTGCTTGAGGGAGTGTACCCTGTAGAGAAGGAGTGCTGTGAGAATGGTTTTTAGCAACGATCAAACAAGTTTTATCTCATTAAATCAACCCTGTGTGATTTTTTTTTTTTTTTTGGGGTATTGATATTCTCTGCTGCAGGGCTGCAGTCTGAGCTGGCATGGTTAATTCCCTTTGGCCACCCTCCAGCAGAGCATCCTGTTTCCACAGGGTGGTTAAGTGTGAGCTTATCTTTAAGCAGGTGGCTAAATCCGGGTGGTTTCACTGCTGCTCTTACCACGGCTTCCGGCCAGGAGACAGCTCAGCTGCAAGGAGAACCTGTAGCCTTGTAGCCTGTTCCTTTTCCAAGATTTCTGCCCTGGGTCAGAGCTGGGCACTTCTAGGAAAGTGGTGGAGTGATACACGCTAGACTGACTGTATTTTAAGGTCAGCATCACCTGCTGGTTCCTGCATCAGCTGCTTCAGGGCTTGGCTAAGGGTGGTGCCAGCCAGCTCCTTGGACAGGGGAAGAGGAGATGTGACCCCCTGTGCTGCTGGTGCCCTTCTTGCAGAGGGAAGGGCTGCTTAATTAGCTGACTTTGGGTAGGACAGTAGTGACAAAGGTGCACAGGTGTGTTGGTGACATGCTGGAGCTGAGCACTGTGCAGGATGATCTGTGGGTGTTCCTGGGCCCACTGGGGCACTGCAGCTCTGGGCTGGGGCCTCTGCATTATGAGTGCTCCAGAGACAATTAGAAGAGAATTAAAACGTGTTTTGGAAAACAGGTTGCATTTTCTGTTGGGAGTTTCCAAAAAAGCAAAGCAACCTCCCCTTCCCCCCACTTCAAATCCCACCTGTTTTGGTTTTTTTCCTAGAAAAATGTGAAATTCATTAACATGTGGTGAAAGCAATGTAACGATGTCACCTTGATTTAAAATCTGTTTTAAATCTTAAAATAACGGAGCCAGAATTTTAGCTGTGAATAGCCTTGTTTTGTGGGCACAAGGCAGTCTGTCAGCATGACTGGAGCATCTCTGCATTTGGTAGTTAAGCATCCTTTACCACAATGGGATTTGAAAAGAAAGCAAGAAAAGACATAGCAAGGAGAAAAAGAAATTAATATGATTTCTGTCAAAAGTCAAGTCCTGTGTGCTTTGCTCAGGTGTAGCTGTGGTGCCTGGGGAGGGCAGGGCGAGGAGAGCCCTGCTCTGTGCTGGCCAGAGCTCTGTCAGCATCCTGATGTGGCACCCTGCCATGCCCTCTGGCTAGGGGCTGCTCCTCCTCCCACCCCCAGCTCTGGCTCACAGCTCCTGGCCACCCTGTTTTCTGAGAGTGGGAAATACTGTGACCGCTGTCTGTCACCTCTGACATCGCTGTCAATGTCCCACCAGTGCCCTGAGCCTGCCCTGCCCAGCCTCTGCCTGTGCCTTCAGCTCCCCATGAGCATCTGACAGCCAAATCAGAGATAAATCACCTTCTGCCCAAAACATCAAATACCCAAATCCCAGATTTTAGTACCAGCACTGAAGGCAATCCCGCAGCATCGCTGGGAACCTCATTGCTGCTGCTGCTGTGCTGAGCCTGGGCTTTGGCTCAGGGTCTGGTGCTCAGCAGCACTGCCTGCCTGAGGGAGATTTCCTTCCTGCTGCTGCAGGCCTGGGTGTCCCCAGGATAACTGGAAATGCTGCAAAGTTCTATTGAGGTTTGGACTTTCAGGCTTCACTGTATTTGTTGGTATGAGATGATGTGCAGGAGGCTGAAGTGGGGCTCTTTGGGGGTTGTGTCCACTTTCTTTATGTGTTTTAGTCAGGAGTGGATCTGAACAAGGATTTATTGACCTTTTCCATTTTCATTGCCAGTTCCCTCCCCACACTGATACAGCAGAATACTTTTGCTTGCAGGCCATGTTTCATGTCATTTATTGTCCTGTAAGGGGAGTCAGCCACCAAAATGTTGCCCAGTCCATCTGTGAGTTTGGAGTGGATGGTGTGGATGTTGTGGTGCAAATGCTCCACAGATCATAGATGGACAGTTTGTGGAGCAATTTTTGGGCTTTCCTGTTGTTTGGATGGGAAGGGCTTTTTGGATACATGCTGCCCAGCCTCCCCTTTGGGAAGGCACCTTGAGAACAGTGGTGTTGTTGGTCCTCTGATCTTGGGCAAGTCAGGATGACTCTTTGGAAGGAAAAGTGGGACTCCTGTTTTGATATTTCTTGGGAATACTTAAAATAGGAAACAAAATTAAAAGTTTTTGGTAATATTTTATGGTTTAGTGAACTAAGATTAATCTACTCTCTTGGCCAGACCAAACAGATGAGGTGGCTGAGGCTGTCAGACCCCTGCTGATCACAGCCACTGGTGGAAAAGCTGGTTTGACTCTCACCACTCCTCCTGTGGCCCTTTTGAGGTGGGCAGAAATACATCCATGGCTGGTGACCATGAGGTGACTTCACTGCAGAGCAGAGCTAGTCAAACAATTAAGCTGAAGAGCATACAAGTGTCACTTCTATTGTAGTGGATTTTATGCCAGTGTGAAGTTCAAGTCCAGACTGCTAAGGGCAACACAAAGAGTTTTTTCCCCTTGATTTTTTCTTGTAGTTAACCCAGACAATGAGTGCAGCTGCTGAAAGTGATGCACCAAATCTCTGAGAAGGGTTTGGCTGTCCACACTCTCCAATTTGTGCCCGTGTTACCTGGTAGAGGCTGTGCATATGCAGTGGGGAACCTAATTTATGGTCAGCGTGGCTGACTGGGATTTAATCAAAGCAGGGACGAGCAGAAGTTTTTATTCAAAAACCCCCAGTTTGATTGTAATGGCTCAGGTTTGTTTTTCTGTGGAGAGCCAGCTCTGGGTGGAATTACACACGAGTGCCTGACAGTGCTGCCAGGTGAAAGGCAGCCAAACCTGAGTCCCCCAGTGCCCTTGGCAGGCGGGTCTGCAGTCCCTCTGCCCCAGAGCCTTGTTGTGTTCATGGTCTGTTCTGCTCTCTCTCCCCACTCCCCACCCATCTCAGATGTTTGCTGCTGAGGAGAATGTGGATTTTCGGATACACGTGGAGAATCAGACGCGAGCAAGGGATGATGTGAGCAGGAAGCAGCTTCGGCTCTATCAGCTCTACAGCAGGACAAGTGGGAAGCACATCCAAGTGCTTGGCAGGAGGATCAGTGCCAAAGGAGAAGATGGAGATAAATATGGTAAGAATATTTACTGGGATCCCCCAGACTTCAGGTCAAAGGCTTTAATCCAGGGTGTTGTGCTAAGAACCTCTTGGGAGAAAAGTAATAAGAGCAATAAAAACCAAAATAAAAGGAAAAATAACATTTCCAGGTTAAGAACATGGCATTTGTTTTGCTGGTGCTGCCTCCCAGCTGCAGGCAGTTCCCACAGTACTGCCATGCCCCAATTTATTAGTATATGGGTGAAGAAAAGAATGTCTTTCTCCCCAAGCCACGATCTCACAGTGCGTTTACTGCAATTCATAAATGATACCTAAATTGGTGGTTGGGAAAGTCCTTTTGCCATGAACTCTTGGGCTCGTGTTTGGGTGAATCCAGTGTTTGAATGAAGCACTCTCATCTTTTCGGGTGGTGGGATATTTGGTTTGAACTGAAAATAGACTTTGAGAGTACCCCAGAGCTCAAGCTGAGTGTGTGGATCTTGCAGGAAAAACAATGTTTTCCCTGTGCTAGTAGTGCATTCAACTGTTCTTCTTGTGATTTGCACACAAGCAAGGTGCTGGAAATGCTGCTAGAGGCTGGGCTATGAAAAATGCTGTAATTCCAGTTCATTTTGAGATGGTTTCTGCTGAGATGCTTTCACTCTAGTTGTCTGTAGGGAGGATTTTAGGGCTGGTGAGAACACCGGTCCTGTTTCTCACACATTCCCTCTTTGGGATGTGCAGCCCTGTGTGTTCCTGTGCTGCTGCAGAGGTGCATGTGAGAGTTTGCTGGCTCAGCCATTCGTGTGGGATTGCCGGGTGCAGCATTGGTGAGGTGGAGCTGAGCTACGAGGAGGGCAAGTCAAAATCTGGGAGCAGTTGTTCCCTCAGGAAGCTTCAGGATGGATGGGGCACACGCTGAGCACTGAGGGCAGCTGCTGCCACTGCCGGTGCAGGAGCAGCGAGCTGTGCCAGGGGAAGCGACAGCCCGAGAGCACCTGGCAGGTAGGAAGTGACCCCCAAGGCACTTGTATAGGGTCAGCCTCTCTCTCGGAGAAAGCCCTGCCCTCAGGTCTCATCAACCTTGTCCTTTGTCATTCCCAAATTTCCTGATATTACAGGAGGGAGAAGTGCCACTTGGCTGCTAATTATTTTGTCATTTCGTGGCATTCATCCTCCTGAGCTCTGCTGTGTAAAGGAGGCGCGGGGCGCTGCCGCCGCCCGGGTGCGGCTCCTGCCCGCGGTGGTTGTCAGGTGCCGTGATTTCCTTCGCTGAAAGAAGGCGGCATTTACAGTGGGTGCAGCAGGGAAGTGTTCCCGGGAGCAGTTGACAAGTGCTAATTTATGTGTCAAAGCCCATCTTGTCCCCTTCATACATATGCAATCGTGCCTGAACAACAAACCCGCGTGCGGGAGCGAGCTCGTGGCCGACGGTGCTGCCGTGGCAGAGCCCGAGATTCCGGGCCGGGAGCTGGGCATCCCTGCCTGCCTGTGTCCTGGCTCCAAACCCCGCTGCCCATCGCTGCCTGTCTCTAAACCCTGCTCCCCGAATCCTTCCCTGCCTGCCCAAACCCCGCTGCCCATCCAAACCCCGCTGTCCATCCCTGCCTGTCCAAACCCCGCTGCCCATCCCTGCCTGTCCAAACACCTCTGCCCATCCAAACCCCGCTGCCCATCCAAACCCCGCTGCCCATCCCTGCCTGCCCAAACCCCTCTGCCCATCCCTGCCTGCCCAAACCCCGCTGCCCATCCAAACCCCGCTGCCCATCCCTGCCTGCCCAAACCCCGCTGCCCATCCCTGCCTGCCCAAACCCCGCTGCCCATCCTGCCTGTCCAAACCCCGCTGCCCACCTCTGCCTGCCCAAACCCCGCTGTCCATCCCTGCCTGTCCAAACCCCGCTGTCCATCCCTGCCTGCCCAAACCCCGCTGCCCATCCAAACCCCGCTGCCTGCCCAAACCCCTCTGCCCATCCCTGCCTGTCCAAACCCCGCTGCCCATCCCTGCCCATCCAAACCCCGCTGCCCATCCTGCCTGTCCAAACCCCGCTGCCCATCTCTGCCTGTCCAAATCCCGCTGCCCATCCAAACCCCGCTGCCCATCCTGCCTGTCCAAACCCCGCTGCCCATCCAAACCCCGCTGCCCATCCCTGCCCATCCAAACCCCGCTGCCCATCCCTGCCTGCCCAAACCCCGCTGCCCATCCCTGCCCATCCAAACCCCGCTGCCCATCCAAACCCCGCTGCCCATCCCTGCCTGCCCAAACCCCGCTGCCCATCCCTGCAAACCCCTCTGCCCATCCCTGCCTGCCCAAACCCCGCTGCCCATCCAAACCCCGCTGCCCATCCCTGCCTGCCCAAACCCCGCTGCCCATCCCTGCCTGCCCAAACCCCGCTGCCCGTCCCTGCCTGCCCAAACCCCGCTGCCCATCCCTGCCCATCCAAACCCCGCTGCCCATCCCTGCCTGTCCGTCCCCAGAGCCTCCTCAGCAAACGCGCCTCAGGCTGCGGAGCCTTCTCGCCCCCAGCGCTGTGAAAGGTTATGGAAATCCGCTCTTGGTCCTGCTTGGCACGGAACACTCGGAGCATGATAATCGGGGAGACAGTGAGGTGGGACACGGCCGGGATGGAACCACGCAAAGCTCCTGTCTGGGATAATGGAGGGGGGAGAGATGGCGGAGTTACTGAAGTGAGAACCATCTGTGTTACAGCCCAACCTGGACACAAAGGCAATGACACAGGGTTCATTATGTGCCAGGAACCCCTCCCCCGGAGGCATTATTATGGAGTAACCTTTGATCAAGACCAGAGAGAGGCTTAAACCGGGTCTGGGGATCTCAGCAGTTGCAAACTTTTGATCCACGTCTCCTCTTGCCGGTCAGGTCTGCATTTGGAGGAGGACACCTCCCACGCAGCAGATGGCCGAGTGTCCCCTGCCCTTTCCCTCCCGGCCGGGCTGTGCCACCCTCGCAGATGGCACCGGCTCCTGCCGAGGGAGGCACGGCGAGGGCGATGTGGCTTGGCCTAAGGATTGCAGCTCGGGGAAGGCTTTAGGAGGAGAAACATGTCTAAGAAATGTCTGAGAAAAGGCAAGAGATGTGGGAAAAGGTGCCGTGAGCTGGCTCCAGCCGTGAATTCCCTCTAACAGCCCGGTCCACCTGGGAGAAGGTGACATCCCGCAAGGGTTCAGGTTCACGTAGGAAGCTCTGTCAGGGAGAAGGTCCCCGGGGCTCATCACCAGCCCATTAGCACCAGCCCGTTTTAAGGACAGCAGAATAAATAATGTTTTAGCACCTCTTTCCCTCCTTCCCTTACATTCACAACAGTGTCCAAATGTTTCTTTTTTCCTTTTATTTTTTCTTTTTTTTTTTTTTTTCCCAAATATCCAGCTTCCAAATGGGAGGGCTGTCCTGCCTTTGAAGGGACGTTACTTTTATTGCAAGGTTTATTGACTTCTGTAAAACTTCTCACCTCTTGGTTGCAGAGAATGCCCAGAATAGAGGGGAAGTGCCAGATCTCAGGCAGGGAACTTCTGCTTTCCAAGCAGCCACCCCAAGTACAGCAAAATGAGCAGCCAGCCCTGATTCAGGGAGGAATGATGCTGCACGGCTGGGGCATCCAGCCAGAGGAATCCCCGCTGACTGCTTTATCCAGGTGTGCAAATGCCCTGCGCGAGGCCAAAATGCATGCTCTGCTATGCATAATTCTGCTGTCATAATAATTCCGGTGTGTAATTTTTGGTTTATACATTCTTTGGGCCAAGATCTGGCCCCGTGTATTGGATTATTAAATGGCAAATTAAGTCAGTTAATAGAATTAATTGAGTCGATGTAATCCATTTAATCAGATGGATTTGATCCCTTCTCAGATGAATTACAGTCCATTAACAGATAAGTCAATTATTGGACTAAATTAAATCTAATAATAATGCCTGCTGCTCACAGCAGCACTAATTAATCTAAATACACTTACCTATCTCCCAAGGTTGTTTTTTTTAAAGGCTTAATTGATGTTCCTAAAGTGCTCTGAGGTCTTTAGATAATAGATTATCTGTGTGAGCAAAATATTATCTCTTATCAGACTATAAACTAATTAAAGGACTGATCTATTTACAAATTGCATTTTTACTTTAATCCTTTCAACCTATTCAGAAAGAATTTGCACTGGCCCAGAAAAACAATATTCCTATTATAAGCTTATTATTACTTTACAGGTTCTTAAGTGGTCCTTTCATTCAGAAAATGAAAGGGTGAAGGAGAAAAAACAACCATTAAAGTGCTGACAAAAAAAAAAAAGGACCTGGAACCTTTATATTCTACCTCCGATAAATGGTACAGATAGGGAAGAGAGGGATCAGTGACCTGAAACCTTAGATCCTTTCATTTATTTTCATTTCACAAAAGGCAGAAGACATCCTATCCTGTTTGCTCACCATCTATGTATCCGGCGCAGTTGGGCAGGCAGAGCTCTCTTGGTTGGGTGAAGGCATTTTTTGCCTCATTTGTATTTCACAGCCGCTGGGTTTTTGGTTTAATTTCTCCCACGCTCCTGCTGTCCTGCGGGGCGCTGAGCAGCGACAGCCGCCGGTGCAGAGGTGTGCGAGCCCTGGGCTCCTCTCTGGGGGGAGCTTTAATTCACAGAGCGTGTGGGGGTACCGAGCTGGGCTCTGGGGTGGGGTACAGCACTAATCGGCACGTTCAGGTGGTGTTTGCCCGTGGAGCCATTCCATCAGTTCCGAAAATACTCTCAGGTCCCTCGGGAGGTTATAAACCCTGTGGTTTATAAACCTTCCTATTGATAAGATCTCTAGTCTACAGTGGGGGCTTTATCTGGGGACACCCTGTGCAAGGGGCAGGGCAGAGGTGGGACATCAGCGCAGGGCACTGAGGCAGTGCCACCCCCTGAGAGGCTCCCCCGGCTCCGGGGGGCTTAGCTCGGAACTCCCGTGGGACGGGAAGGGAAGGGAAGGGAAGGGAAGGGAAGGGAAGGGAAGGGAAGGGAAGGGAAGGGAAGGGAAGGGAAGGGAAGGGAAGGGAAGGGAAGGGAAGGGAAGGGAAGGGAAGGGAAGGGAAGGGAAGGGAAGGGAAGGGAAGGGAAGGGAAGGGAAGGGAAGGGAAGGGAAGGGAAGGGAAGGGAAGGGAAGGGAAGGGAAGGGAAGGGAAGGGAGTGTGCACACGATGCCGGGTGTGACCTCCACATGCCACGGTCGTTCTGGGCACAGACAGATGTGCTTCTTTGGGTGGTACAGAGCCAGCAAGGCGCTGAGGCAAACGGGTGTCACTTCCTGGGGCCGCTGCAGGCGGGGGGTGAGCCCTGCAGCCCCCACCTCCCGTTCGAGCTGGAGCTGCCCTGGGATGCCAGCGGACCTGCCCACGGAGAGCACATTACAGCTGTCTAGACATCAGCCACACTCCATCCTGCCAGAGATTTCATTTGTGGTAGAAGTGGGCTCTGTTCCATAAGGAGGTGTAATATGTGTGGAAAATATTATAGCAAAATAGCCTCCTTTAATTAACTCTAAATTTTGCAGGATTCCTTCCTAGGTTTGGGTAATCCGGTGCTCTCCAGAATTAATGGCTGACATAGCACTTCTTCGGGCTTGGCAGCCTGACAGCTAATTTAGAACTCCCTAAACTCATTTCACTAATGACTCCCATTTGTTCTATCTGAAAGCCTGGAAACAAATGCAAAATACCAGTGCCATTGTCCCATATTTAGCAAGTCATTCTTTCCCTCAGCATTTCTGGCACCTTAACAGCAAGCTGCCTTGGGAAATCTGATTAACCCTTTCCCTTCCTGGAATAGTTTAATTCGATTTTGATCCCTCTCCTGGAAAGAGCAGGAGTAAAAAACTAAACTTATTGTGGCTGGAAGGCTCAGAATTTCTGTGCAAGAAAGATAAGAGATACAGTCCAAAGATCAATTTGGATTTGTGAGACATCGCTGTATTTCCACACTTTGTCCACGTGTATTTCCAAGCTGCTTTTCTTGCCAGGAACAGGTGCGTGCAAGGGTTTGTCTGTCAGCGCAGCTCAGCCCCAAATCCCGAATGAGCTGGGATCTGCTCTGTAATTTATTGTGCTGACCCATCAGGATGGCTGTTTCACATTTAACTGAAGTAGCGCTGCCGCCAGTCTCTTCCCATTACAGTTTTGACATCACGGCAAGACAAATAAATTTTTTAAAAGACCTTTTATCTTCTAAACCATTTATTTTCACTTACTTAGCCCGGGGGCAGAGCTGACCTCAGCGTAGGGGATGATCATTCACCGTGGCAGCTGTACAGTCATATGGGTCCTGAGGACAGACCTGAGCGCTCCAGCTGCTGTGCTGCGGCTCTGGCCTTTTCCTGCTTGCCTGGCAATCCCTGAGAGCTGTATTAGTTTTTGTTCCTTAAAACGTCTCCCCTTTTCACTTGCAGTGGGGCAGTGGTGAAGCTGTTCCTTGAAAGCAGATGAGGGGATGAGCTGAAGCTTCAGGCAGCTCAGGGTTCTGCTGAGCCAGGAGGAGCCTGAGCTGGGGATGGAGCTGGGGATGGAGCTGGGGCTGGAGCTGGGGCTGGGGATGGAGCTGGGGATGGAGCTGGGGCTGGGGATGGAGCTGGGGCTGGAGCTGGGGCTGGGGCTGGGGCTGGGGCTGGGGCTGGGGATGGAGCTGGGGATGGAGCTGGGGCTCCCAGCCTGCTCTGGGCAGCGAGGGCTCTTGGCTGTCCTCACCTTCCTGGTGGCTCTGAAAGGTTCAATTTGAAACACACTGTTAGCATCTGACACAAACCATCTGTACACTGAAGACATTTTCAGTTTTTATTCTGCCCTATTTGGTGCCCATGCCAGGTGGGGAAATGCCTTGCTTAGGCAGGATAAGAAGTTTGAGAAAAATCCCAGCCTTTTTGATTCGTGACAAACCTATTTTGAACAATTACTTTGTTGCCAATTTCCTTTACTTTGACTTTGATAGCTGCTCCCCTAAGCTCTGCTGCAACCAGCATCACACCTGAAGTCCAGTCTCTCTGCAATAGTCCTTGTTTTGTACCCGCACTGACAGCAAAACCTTACACTTACTTTGCCTCTGACATCACACTGATTTTGGATTTCCTTGTTCCTGCTCCTGGATCTTGAGATAGTTTAAAGAACCTTGACTTTCATGGGGAAAAAAAGAATCTCCTCTTAACTCTGTGTCTAAACTTCACAAGTCTCCACAAGCACTGGTCAGGGTTTGGAAAACACAGGCCTGTCTGTCAGCAAATATTAGAGACTCAGAAATAATGAGGAGAGGTAATTTAGAGATCTGCTGATCATTTGTCATTTTTAATTCCTGTGTGGAGTGGAAAGTGAGCTACAAAGTGAAAAATCTTTATTTTTATGCAAGTCATAAAAGGGTTTTTGTTAACAGTTTGTGTGTGTGTATAATTCTGCACTGTGATTTAAGTGTTCCCATTAGAAATGCAGAATAGGAAATAGGATCCCATCTGTGAGCAATTTAAGAGGAAGTGAGACAATGGAGTCGATCGCTGCTTCAGTTTAGATAATCAATACAAATATTATTAGTATAGTGATTTATCTTCTTAGACACTTTATGAAAATGGGAATGCCAGCCCCTGAAGACAGGTCAATATGATGTTATCTGTTCCTGCCTTGCTGTGTTTATGGTGCTTTCCCATGAAGGTCAATCTGCTGCTTTGTTAAATGTTCTTCCCTGGATCTGATGAAATAACACAGAAACAAACTTAGGGCTTTCCTTTCTCCTCGATGGCTCCAGAAGTGCGCTGTGCTTGTCAGTATAGTGATTACTTTTGTCTGAAATCTGTACTGGGGACTGCTAGGGGGACACTGGGAGCTGATCTTTAGGGTCCCTTCCAACCCAAACCATTCTGTGATGGAGCTCTGGAAGACGTTTGCATTATTTTAAATATTTTTCTAGATCAGGAGTAATTCTGTGCAAAAAAAATGCTGAGAGCTCCTTTGGGTTTACTGCAGTTGTTCTGTGTCGGTGTCTGTTACCAAACCTCGTTTTGTGCTCTCTGAGGTTTTCCTATGTCTAAGCATTTGGCTAGTCATTGATTAATTCAAGTTGGTTTTTGGGGTGCAATTAAAAGTACCTTACAAATAGGCTAGTCTGCATTTCCAAAAGGGTTTTTAATTGCTTTTGCTTTAGACAAGAAGGAAGGAAAACATTGTCAACAAATGGTCTTGTACATTTTGCTTTGGGTGAACATTCCCATACATGATGTCAAGTGGCCAAATTTTTTCCTTCACAAGAAACATTTGGAAGAAATGAGAAATGTCAATAACCCCGTTAAGAACTGCCTAACTAAAGACAGGATGGGGAATACAAAACTTGATGTGAAGATTGCACTTCTCCTTGAAGGTACCATGGAACCACACCTGGTTATTGTTCGAGATTCCTGAAGTCAGATTCCTGGAGACTCTTAGTGGTGTTGACATCAGCCACATCACTCACCTGGAGCATCTCCTGCTCCCCTTGGCTGATCTGGGGTGGTGGGACGCTGGGGCTGGACCCCCAGACACTGGACACAGAAGGAATTTTGTTCCTCACGTATAATGAAGTGGCATGAATTTCCTCGTCTCAGTGTCCTCATATGTGCCTCCTCAGCCCAGAACCGCCTCACCCCCTGGTGTGCCAGCAGGATGAAAGCTTTGCAGATGGAAAGATGCTAAGGAGAAGTGCTAATGGAGACCACACTGGTAGCCTGGTTAGAAGTAATTATTTGGTGCTTTGAGATGCTGTGAGACTATTCCTGTTTTCAGGTTGGGGTTTCCTCAAGAAAGTTGTTACATTTATAAAAAGTAAGGCACTTCAGTCACTCGGATTTCATCTCAGCTCTTTGAAAAAATAGATAGTCAGGAATTTCCGCAGCTGCAAGGTGGAGCACAGCAAACATTAACAAGGCCAGGAGCATTGCGTGGCCGTCTGCAAGAACAGGGGAGCGCCCAGGCCCTGCAGAACTGCACCGGGGCTCGGCACAAAGGTGAAAAATAACGAAGCTGTGAAGAGGAGAAACTGCTGATGCATGAAGCTTGGAAAGCTGGAAGAGTCCAAAAAGGGAGCTGAAAATACCCCCCAAAAATGACTATCTGTGGCTTGAATGAAATAGTGTCCGATCAGCATTCAGAAACCGCTGAATCCAGGCCGTTCCAATACTGGCATTTTCCAGACTGCTTGCCAGTCGGATGCAGAGGAGAACACGTGTGGAGCGTCTGCGGTCGCAGTGCTCACAAGAAGTGGAAGGTGAGCTGGATGTAAAGGCAGTGAGAAGTCCCAGTAAAAAAGAAGAAACACCTACTTTTTCTTCCAGTGAGGAAGAGTGGGGGTATTGGGGTTCAAGGGAGATGGGAAGGTAGCTGCACTCTGCGAGCATCCCTTTTAATGAGCTGTGCCAGCAATAAATAGTGCTCACTTTGGTCCTTGAAGAGCTTTCAGTATTTTCTGAATGCCTAGAATAGACAGTTCATGCTTTTATGGTGAACATAGGAGCTGAGACCTTCTCAATATATCCTGAGCTTGGAGTCCCTGAATTGTGCTGTAGCTGCCTTGGGGATGTGTCTGTCCTTTGTTGTTGCTGCCTGGCGTGGTGGGGCTTGGACCATAACAGGGTAGTGCTCAGATATTTTTGCCCTTGTCTCTGTGAGCTGAACTGTATGCCCAGAGGCCTTCTCCTCTCTGCACTTGCAGCTGCCAAGAAAAGTGCCTTTCTTCCCAGAGCAATACGAACAAAACCTCACCATCCACTGTGACCCTGCCTCTTTCAGTTTTGGGTGTTCTCCAGCAGTGACAGCAGCTGTGCTGGCTGGAGGGCTCTGGCCCCAGGTAGCACTGTGGAGAGGAGTCCTTGTTCTCCTCCGCTGCTCAGCTGCTCTGGCTCATCCCAAGGCAGGGCTGGTGGGGCAGAGAAGGAGCGGATGTGTCTCCTGAGCTGCTCGATGGTGATGTGAGCCTTTGGTGTTTGACCACATGGTGGGTGACATGCTTGGGATCCTGGCTTCGAGCTGGTGTGCTTTGGTTTACATCTGATGTTCTCAAGTGCTTTTGGAAGGACAAGCAGGAGAGGAAATGGCTGTTGGAACGTGAGAGGGGAGCTGTAGCGTCATGGGATGTCACCCACAGCCTCTGGAGGCTGTGAGGACCTTAGAGTAGAAGCAGCAGGGAAGGGCTAGGAATAGGATGGCACGTAAGTACCAGACAAATATAAAACATATTGTCCAGGTGTCCCCAGTGCTTGGCCAGGGACAGCTGCAAGGCTCACAGTTTGCAGGGGTGAGTGCTGAAGCAGACTGTGGGATGCTTCAGGCTCCTGGTTTCAAATCACATACTTGGTTAGTTAGAGGGGGAACACTGCAGCTCCCAAAAGCTGGTCTTGTCCTGTTCGGATCAGTGACGTAGGACCAGGATCCAGCGCCGAAGGAACTTGCCTAAAGGTAACTTCAGCATAAATCCCCAGTAAGGTTTCTGCTGGTTGCATGGAGGGATCACAGGGCTGGCTCTGTTACAGCCAAGGCTTGATTATCCTTTTTCCTACACTCCTGAAACTCCACCGACTTCAACAGAGCCATTCCTGGAGCTCCTGTGTGAGACTGAAAGGAGATTAAGTGCCCAACAGTGCCTCCCATTCCTCCTGTGTCTTGCACCTTTGTTCAGACCTTGCATTTCAAACCATTTTAGCCGGTGGGAGGCAAATCAAAGCTGTTAGGTTTGAGCCGGTGACAATGGCCTGGTGCTGTGTGGTGTGCCCAGCCCCTTGCCTTTGTGCAACGTTTGTGATTCTTGCCTTTATTTCATTTGCCTCGGCATCTGCATTTGTAACCGTTTTTTTCCAAGTGAAGTTTCTGACTGGTGATTCATTAGCAGTAAATAGGCAAAAGGATATTGACTTTACACCTACTAATTTGGGGGTGCTAACAAGCACATGTAAGAGCTTTATAGTCACCGGGTAAATTGTCCCACCTGGGGGGGCTGGAGGAGGGGAGATGAAAAGCATTACAAAGCAGCAGCACTTTTGTTTCCAGCTCGTAGCCTTGGCTGTTCCTGCTGCTACCGGAGCTGGGTGGATGTTCGATGGTCACCATAGCTGGAGCCTGTTCTGAGCTTCCTCGGGATTTCCCAGCGCCGTTAGACCCGCGTGGGCACGGGATAAGATCCTGATGGCAGGGTGCTAAATGTGTTCACTCAGAAATTAGGTGTCCCCTAGCTCGGCTGAGGGAGCCGACCCTCCCTCCTGTGCTGTGAGCTCTGTCCCTGTCCAGCCTGTGACACCGTGGTGCCACCCTTGGGTGTGCTCCGATCAGGATGCGCCGGCTCACACAGTGACCTGCTGCAGGGCAGCTGGAGCACAGCTGAGAAGTGACGGTCCCCAGCCCTGGTGGTCCTGCTTGAAGAAGAGGGTTGAGCTGGGTCACCTCTCGAGAGCCTCTCAGCCTGAGTTACTGCTTTGATGAGTGTCTTTCAACACTGTTTGCCAGAAAAGAACTAGCAGGTAATGCCACTGGTGAGCCCTTTGCTCTGAAGGCAGTGATTTTCCTTTGGATGCATTCAGTGGGACCCTTGGGAAGTGACTTCTGTGGTTTGTCCCCATTTGTGATTTTTGGATTGAGATTTTTAAGAATTTGTATTACTTTAAAAATTGGAGATAAGCAAAGTTTTTCATTCTTCTGCTTTGGTCCTTCTGCCCTGTTGCTCAGTTGGGGTGACCCCCCTGTGTGGAACGGATGATACCATCTGCACAAGGGTGTTGAAGCTGTAGTTTATCTCAGAAGATGTGTGCTGGGGAGGGGAGAGGCATGCTGTGTACCAGGGTGAGAACCAGCTCTCATCTCTGCTCCTCTCTGGACACGAGTCTGGTGTGCTGTGTGCTCAGAACAGAAGGAAGCCATCACCACTGGCTGTATCTGATGTCAGGCTCCCACTCTGTAGCTGTGACTTCAGCCTCACCCATTCTCCTCCTCCTCTGTGCCTGACCTGGCTGCATCCAATATCTGTCTCTCAGCAGGAGGAATCTGAGGAAATGCAGCAAACTTCGGCTCCTGGGGCTAAATTGTTGTGCTCTCTAACAGCAAACTGTGTTGAACTAATTGACAACCAGCTTTAAACGTACCCCAATCAAACAAACACATTGATTTATTTTTTCCTCTCTTGCCGAGCACTAAGCAGCTTCCAGCTTGGTTTCCTCCCCAAGAAGTGGATAACTCATCTATTGTGTAGTAAAACTGATGGGCAGTGTTGACTTCTATACAATCCTTTCAGTATGCTGAGGGAGGAAGGAGTCCTTATGCTTCTATGAATGTTTGACCACTTAAAAAAAAGCAAAACAAAAAAAGCCCAACCCAAAACCACACACAACAACAAAAGATGATCCATTTTCTCTGGATGTCTTTGAAAGAAGCTTAGTTTAGAGACAGGCTGGAGAGAAAGGCTATTGATTTTGTTTGACCTCCAAAGAGACTGCGGTCAGTATATTTTCCCTGTTGGAAGTGGTTCAGGGCTCTGAATTTCCGTGTCAGCGTTTGTATCCTGAAGCACACTGAAGCTTTTGCTGCTTCTTCAATAAATAACAAACTGTAGGGAAAGGTAATGATGGAGTAAATTTATTTCCCTCTAGATTTGCCCTTCCATTCTTTTTCTTTCCTATGTAGCTTGGTCATGTTGCTGATGAAGCATTTATAACCTTTTTCATTGAATGCTGTGCAGATTTGTGGGTTAAGCTGAGACTACAAGCATGGTTTTGTAATCCCTCTCTTGGTTTTTCTAGGGCTGAGCCAGGTCCTTTCCCAATATCTTGCTTGCACCAACAAGGAGCAAGATACCTTCCTGTGTAGAGTAATAAATGTTCTAAAAACTGCAATCCTCTCTTCTACCCTGATTATTCTCAACCTTTGCAGAAGAAAGCCTTCCTGACTTTGCTTAATCTCCTGAAGAGAAACAGTCTCTGGGGACTTGGTTGTACTGGAAATGCTCTGCTTGGTAAAGGTCTGTGTAGTTTTGTAGATGTTCTTGTAAAATGGCTCATGACAACTGATGTGCCCTTTCTCTGGCAGCCACCTACCAAAGGATGTCTTCCAGGGACGGCAATACCTGTGGGTTAAGTTGGTTGTCAGGTCTAAAGGAGCTTCTTGGAGCTCCCTGTGAGATGAGCAGTGCCAGCAGGCATCTCTCCGTGCTGAGGCATCAGCTGTGTTATCTCCTCATTTAACAAAATGCCTCCCGTGCTGTGATTTTGGGGTGCGTGGCCACAGGTTCAACACAGCCGGTTTGCTGCTGTCAGCACATCAAAGGGCAGCCTGATAAAGCTGCCACAGCCTAATCAAGTCATGCTAGAGAGTTGCTGCTGTTGGGTACCAGCTGCTGAGCTCCCCTGTTGCCTTTGCCAGCATGAGTTTCATTTCTAACCCATACAGACAGAGCTTCTTCTTGGAATCCCCTCTTCAGAGGAAGGGTTGGTCTTCCTGCCACTGCCAGCCTCACCTCTGCTTCTGGCTGTGCTCTGGGTCAGGGTGGAGGCTGCTGCTGTGGGTGTGTGAGCCCTGCAGTGTGTGTGGGCTGCTGACAACTGCATGGCACCGGTTTCTAACTTAAGCACTCCATTTCACTGGAGCAGTGGCCGAGTACATCCCTAAAAAACAATGAATGGCTGAGGATTTATTTGTGCACTCTGGGCCAGGCTGAGGCTGCAGCCTGTGTTGCGTGTGTAACTCTGCTGATACCCCAGAGCAGGACTTTGAGAGCCCCCCAGAACCTTTCACTGCTGTCTTCAGCCCAAATGCCCCACTCCCCACATCTGAATATTCAATTACATCAACCCCTTGCAAATGGCTCAGCAGTCACCTCCGGGAGTGGTGAGAAGAGAGAGCTGGAACTGTGTTAAGCCTCTGCACAAACACGAAGGCAAGGAACTGAAGGGAAGAGCTTGTGGGAGGGGTGGATTTGCAAATGGTATCCTCCTGTTTGCACTGGACCACTGGGAAGGACAGGGCAATGCAGAGTGGCTGCCATGGGACAGTTTAGTAGTATTTATTATTAAATTAATATTATACTTATTACAATTATTGTATCAATTTATAATTATTACTTATAATAATATTTACAAATAAATACAATCATTATTATTAAAATAATACAGCATTCATCAATGCATTGCTTGCTTTGGGAGTAAGTAGTCCTGAGCTTGTGGTCTGAGCACAGCCTGGGCTGTTAGGTATTGCCCACTTCAAGGTCATCATGAAGCTTTGTTAATTGATAAGCAGGAAGTTTTACTTAGAGCCCCGAGCAGCAGATGATAGGCCAGCTGAGCATGTTGCTGGAAGGATAGGTAATCACAGGGAAAGCAGCAGTGCTCTGTGTTGCCCTGTTGCAGTGGCTTCTAGCAGGTGGTCAGCAGGACATTGTGATGACAGATCAGAAATATGACAAATTCTTGTTAATGATCAACATCAAAAACTAAGAACATGTAGTAAAGCAAAGATGTCCTTGTGTCTTAAGTGCCTGTAATCTGCTTCTCAGAGCTGGGTACCAGAATATCCCTTTGATTCTCAAAGGTAATTGCACCTCTTAATTAGCTGGAGAAAAAAAATCCCGCAGCCTGAGATCTTGCTATATAAATTATAATTAACCCCTTGGCACTGGAAGTTGAGATTTCCTGCCCCCAAGCACAAATGCAAAACACATTAGCAGCACTTGACATCAGGCCCCGAGCAGCCAGGGGTCAGGCTGCTACCCCAAAATCCAGCTGCACTTCCCAGCGCAGCAGGGAAATGGCAAGGAAGCCACAGGAACCCAAGGGGAAGCTCTAAATACACCATTTTGAGGAGGTTTGACCTGCTTTCTTTTCAGAGCTGCAAATGTCCCAACAGGAAGGACAACACAGAAAAAACCAACCCAAGCCCGGGGAAGAGCCGGGAGCGAGGAGAGGAGTGGATTTGTGAGGCGACATGGCCGGGTGCCCCGCCGTGAGAATGGCGCTGGCGCTGCCGCCCCACACACCTCCAGCCCCACCATTGTCTGGTGCCAGACACACTTGGCTGTGCCTGTTGTGTGCAGGGCTGGGCCACCCACTGCTGTCATTCACCAGCATCCTGCTTTTTTGTCTGCTTTTCATCGCGCCTGCTGGGGGATGAGCGTTAACTCCTCACACCAGAGGTGACCTGTGGTGAAGTGCCAGGTTGGGCAGCTGGCGGCAGGGAGGTGACAGCGTGGCTGGGGGATGGGGCTGCCCCAGCCTGTCTGCACCTGTGGCACTTCCCTGCCCACTCCCCTCATCCACACTGGAGCCGTGGAGGAGGGACGGGCCTGTTGAGCACCTGGAAAGCCATGCCAGAGGCACAGAACTGTTTGGTTTGGAAGGGATCATAAATGTCAGGTAGTTCCCCACCAGGAGCTTGCACTGAAGCTCCTTAGTCCGTGTTAGCTGGTTCCTTTGCTCCTTTGGGGTCCTGCATGGAGAAGTAGCTCCCTTCTGGCACAGGTCAGACTGCAGCTATGTCCTGGGCTATAAAGCCCTTGGAGAAGGTGTTGTTGGCCAGGGGCTGTCTCTTGTCTCACCACTGTGGTGTGTCCTGGGGTTCTGGTGGTGGTGGCCATGAGTGTCCCAGCAGCAGCTGCTGAGTTCAGGTGGTGGCAGCAAATATGGGGAGACTTGTCACCTTGGCAGCGTTCAAAGGTGGCTTTGTCCTCCCATGCCAAAGGTGGGGGCAGCCCAGTTCTTGGGCTTGGCACACAGGTGTGGCCAGCAGGGCTGCCTGCAAATATTCATGTCTGTATAGGTGTAGGGTGGGCAATTCTCTGTGCACTCCAGAGGTTGGCGGGAGATCAAAGAAAGGGAGTCAGAAGGTGTCCTGGTTGTGAGGAGGGATGTGCTCACTGGTGTGGGTAGCGAGTGTTGGAAGGAGGGTTTGGGTTTGTCCTCTGCCTGTATGTCTGCAGGTCCTTGGAGTGAATTCTGTGCTGGTTGCAGAGCTGATCCCAGAGCCCTCCAAGCTAAGTGAGCTCTGTCAATCCCAGTGTGGGTGTGGGCTGCACACCTACAGCAGAGGTGTTCCCTGCCAGTGTGGCACCCAGCAGCTCCAGGGACCTTTTGCCATGCAGGTCCTCGGGGCCACCCCTTCAGGGTGGGGAGAGAAGGGCAGGATGGTCTGTCCCAGTGAGGACAAGAAAGCGTGGAGAGAATTTTGGATGGAAACATGGGGCTGAGTCTGAGCTTTAAAGCTGGCCTGGGTCTCTAGAGAAATAGCAAATAATATAATATTATATAATGCAATACAGATTTTCTGCTGTCAATGCTGCTTCTCTAAACTTACAATGCCCCCCAAAAATGCCATTGCAGATATTACCTCTTTTCTTTGCTGCTCTTTATAATGCCACAGATGAGGACTGGCTTAGTTCTGTACTTGACTTATTTTTTATATTAAGATTTAACATGGGATCTGCTTTTCTTAATCCAAACACTTATGGTTTGAATGCAGAATTATATTTGAGATTTTTAAAGTACCTTTATTAAAACGTAAAACTAATTTTACAGTTCTGACAGGTCTTATTTAAATACCCAGTGCCAGATGCCTTTTGTCCCAAATGACTTCAGTAAAGAAAAAAAAAAAAGACTTTTAAAACTTCTCATGCAATTAAAATGCAGTAAAAGGGAAGTATATAATCTTACATATGCTGAGGACTAGGGGTAACAGTTTAAGAGAAGTCTCATGATAAATGTTTCCAAAAATAAATATGTGAAACCAAAGGTGTTAAAGGGAGAGTTAATGTGATACCTGATTTTTGGTGGTTGTTGCATTATTTCTGTTGCTCATGCCCTGAGAATGTTTGTAAGAATTGTGCTGTGTCTGGGGGGAGAAACTTCTCCAAAGGGGCTGGTCTAGAGGACTTTTCTCCACAGTCCTTCCCGAGGCACTCTTCAGGGTGCAGCTGGTTCCAGGTGTCCCCAGGTGCTGTAGAAGATCAGTTCTTGCCCACATCTTTTAACCCGTACTCCAAAATAGTCACACTCTTATATCCTCTGACCTAAGAGCAATGACTTTCTGTACTTCATTTAATAATAAGTTATCGTTTATCTGGCAAAAGGAGCTTCAGCAGCACAAACATTAAGAGGTCAGTTATCTTTGAAAATATGTTTGTGACCATGTCTAAGAGCAAATTCTGCCTAAAATCTTAAAACAGAAAGGAATTTCCACATGTGCCAGAACATTTTCTTCTGGTAGGTTGTGCTGCTGCTTTTTCTCCTTTGGGTTTCAGAGCCACAAGAATCCCACTTAAAACACCAGAGCATCCTGCAGCTTTTTCAGCATATTTTTCACTTGCTGAAAGAAGTGAATGTTACAATGAGTCCCTTTGAGAAAATGCATAGACACACTTATACTCTGATCTGTAGAATTAATTATCCTAAGATTTCAGCTTTTATTGGTGCAGAATAAGAACCCTGCTTGGCAGAACCTGACATCTTTGTGTATTGGGCATGTCTGAAGTCTGATGATCTTAATTCAGCCTATACTGCGGATGCTTTACACATTTCTCCTGATCAGTCCCGTTTTGGAGCACTCATAAACACAACAGCAGGACCTGGACAGGCTGAGTGTGCAAAACCATCTTGTTGGGATGTGGGAGAGATTTATGTGTTTGGGACTCCTTGGAAAGAGTGGTGATGCCATCACTCCTACTTCATCCCTGGGGATGAGCAGCCTGCCAGCAGCTGCTCGAGGGAGGTGGGCAGTGCTGCAGGGTCCCTGTGCTCTGCCCTGAGCTCCTGGGCACACACGGAGCAGCTCTGCAGAGACACGAGAGCACGTGGGCTCCTGGGCTGGGCATTCTGGCCTTATTGTTATTTTTGTGTACATCAGTGTTTTTATTGGGTCCACCTGAGACTGGGAACAAGAGAGTCAAAATACCTTTGTCAGGGTTTGTTCTTGCAGTAATTCTAAGCCTCTGCAGGGACAGGAAAGGTTCACACTCTTTCCAGACCCAAGAGACTCCAGCACTTTGGATGTGTTTCAGCGAGGAGCTCAGGGCCAGGTTCTGAGGTCGTTGTCTGTTGGGCTTGACTGTGTCAGTAGGAGTTTATTCAAATGAGAATGATCAAAGGCGTCAGAGTTTGGCCCTTTATTTTTCATTTTAGGTGCTTTTTCAAGCATAACAGATCTTCTGAACTTTTTTGAGGCTCATCCTTCAGTAATTCCAGACTCAGAGCCTGGCAGCTTGTCAAGCAGTTTTCCTGCCTCTGTATAAATACTGTCCACTTGAGCTGTGCTTGGAGGCAGCAGGACACCCTGGTGAGATAGAGGAATTTCTGTGCTAACATTCTGAACGTTTCTCTTTCCAGGCTTATTTCTTAATCATGGCAAGTTTGCAGGTGGCAAAGTTCAGGACAGAATTTGTTCACAGCTGTCCCCACCCAGGCGTTTTTAAAGCACACAACTTACCCGCCTCCGCTTTTACTGAATCTTGTCTAGATAAGCTTATTCACCATCGTTGAAGCAACTGCCAAAATATTTTTAGTGTCTCTTATGGTGAATTATGTATAAAACATCTGCAAGAGGTCAAGTCTGACTTCCCACTTCTCAATCCTGTTTTCTTAGATGTACAAAAGGGTGCAAATGGCTCCATGTTAGAATGACAATATTTTACATTCATTTCTCGCATGGCTAAGGGATGACCAGCCTCTGGGTAGTGCCAGTAATAGGGTGTGTGTGGGGAGGGTGTTTCTGTGTGTATTTGTTTATTTGTTTTGTTTTTCACAGAATTACAGATTCAGGGATTTACTAAAGTTTTATTTAAGTTGGACAAAAATCTCTTAGACCTACCTTGGTATTTATTCTTGTCTGATTCTGGTCTTATATCTGCTGAACTCTCAAACAGTTTTCATATGTGTAGGCTAATAAAAGACCTTAAATTAGCATATTTTCATTTCATCTTCTCCCAAGATGTGGTGACTAGAGTGAGTTTGTAGGGACAATGTTTGGAAGCATTGTGATCCTATAGGAGCCTGGGCAGACTGGGGAAGAGGAGTTGTATGTTTTAGAACCTACTTTTTACCTTGATAGTGCCATTCTGGCATAAACAACACATCTCTACAGGGTGGGGAGGGAGAATCTGCCTGAGATGCTTGGGGGACACCAGTTCAGCATCGTCCCCTGGGTGTGTTTTGTTAGCCACTGCTGCAGTGGTAGGGAAATTTTTTCGGTGGGCATCCCTACATGTAAGAGCCCTGTAATGATCCAGGCCATGTTGAACAGGGCTTAGAGCAACCTGGTCCAGTGGAAGGTGCCCCTGCCCAGGGGCTTGGGACTGGCTGAGCTTGAAAATCTCTTCCAACCCAACCATTATGTGAAGTCACGTTTCTAGGAATGGTGTGTTAGGCTTAAGTAGAGAGTGATATTAAATAGTGGAGAATGCTGTCAAAGAGCCCAAGAGTGATACTTTCTGTCCTGCCCGTCCCAGGCTGTGCACCCTGTGGGGCTGACAGCAGCACAGCGTGTCCTGCCCGCACAGCTGGCCGGGCTGGGCACTCGGGCTGGTGTGCCTGGCACCAGCACGGAGATTTCTGCACGTCTTGGCCCTGTGCGCTGCAGAGGAGCCCGGGGAGCGCCAAGGGACAGCTCAGAGTGCTGATGTGGGGCAGGAGGCTCCGTGGTGCGAGGCGGGGCTGTGGGAGTGAGAGCGGCCGAGAGCATCGCCCGGAGGCTGGAGCTCCTGTGGGCAGTGCAGGGACAGGGCTCTGTGCCCGGCAGGGAAGGGGCTCTGTGCAGTGCAGGGAAGGGGCTCTGTGCCCGGCAGGGAAGGGGCTCTGTGCAGTGCAGGGAAGGGGCTCTGTGCCCGGCAGGGAAGGGGCTCTGTGCCCGGCAGGGAAGGGGCTCTGTGCCCGGCAGGGATGGGCTCTGTGCCCGGCAGGGAAGGGAAGGGGCTCTGTGCAGTTCAGGGAAGGGGCTCTGTGCCCTGCAGGGAAGGGGCTCTGTGCCCTGCAGGGAAGGGAAGGGGCTCTGTGCAGTGCAGGGAAGGGGCTCTGTGCCCGGCAGGGAAGGGAAGAGGCTCTGTGCCGGGTCCGCACCTCCCCGTACCGCTGCCCTCGGGCGGTGCAGGTGGGCTGAGCAGCTGCCCACCTTCGGGAGAAGCTGTCCCCAAGCCTGGCCCAGGCTGTGCTCCAGAGGCGGGACCCTGAAGCCTCGTAGGGGTCTTTATCAGCACTCAGGGACTTCCGATGTGTGCCGAGTCCTTTGTGTGGAAGTATTTACAAGATCAGGTTGCTGTAGTGGAAATGCCTTTGAGGTCTTTGCTGCATTATAGATTTTCTTCAGATGTCTCCCATGCAAATATTTAACCTGTCTGGTTCCTGAGAGCTACTGAGGCTGTTGTGCGGGTGGCAGGTTGTGTCTGCAGCCTGTCCTTTGTTCACACTGAGCCCTCGCTCCTGCTTCCCTTCCCACCCCGTGGTGGGGCAGGAAAGCGTGCTGGGGACTTGGCACTCAGTTTACATTTTGATGCCCTGAGGACCTTACACCCCAAAAAGTCTTTGTCCCCGTATGACACAGTTAGGGTGCTGACCGAGTGAAAGTTACAGCGTTTTAAAAAAATTCTCATTTAGAGTAACAGCATCTTTCAAACCTTGGGTCAGGACTGGGAGCTGCTCCCTGGGCAGCTTCTGTGCTGACACCGAGCACCTCCTGGCTCGTGCAACACGGTGGCTTAAAACAGACAATATCTGGAGCCTGGACCTCGAAGCTGCTCTTAGTCTTCCTCCCCACGAACATACCTTTTAATAATTTGATGTGCATATGCTGTGCTCAGGAGAGAAAGGATGAGCTCAGGACAGTGGTGTGTGGGTCAGAGCTCTGCCCTCCTCACTGATTGGGGTTGTTACTCCTGATTTGCATCTGAATATTTGAGAAGGGAGCTGGGTTCTGGGATTATAACTATTAAATACCATTCAGTTTACAGGACTATGCAAGTGTGCAGACAAAACTTAGGGATGCAGCCTTGATTCTCTCACTGGGCCACAGCCAGCAGGCTTCATTAGATCCTCTAGACTTTACCTAATTTTGGTGTTATTCCCTCATCATTACATCATGACTGTGGAGACAAGGTCATTCTCTCCTATGTTGTGGTCGTGGAAGGGATTCATGTGGTTTTGGTAGGGGTAGGCAGTGTTTGAACAGATTTAATCTATTTTAGGCACTGTTGCCCATGTTGGGGGTCTCAGGAGGAGATTCAGCAGAGAGTGGATTTTGCTCTCCCATCAGATGTGAGCTATGCACTGTGAAGGGTGGGAATGTCCAGGTTCACAGCACCAGGGTAACAAAGCTGCCCTCCATCCCAGGTGCTGAGCTCCCAGCCTCGGTGTGTCAGTGCACCCTCTTCATTCGCTGGAAATGGTTTCAGTCTGAGAATGGATCCCCTGACTGTTTCAGAAAAAGAAGTGCAACCAAAGCAACAAAATCTTTGTCCCCTCTGAGATCCTTTTCCCAGTGTCTGGCCAGCTGCAAGGTGCCTGGGCAGAGTGTAAGCAGCTGTGTTCCTTCTCCTTGTGGCTCCCTTTTCAGGGGTTTTACCTGCAAAAAACCACAAACCAGTGGATAGACTCGAAGTATCCAGTCCTTCTGCACCTTTTGTGTGTTTTCCCCTTTATCTCTTTCTTTATCTGGACCTGAGAATTTTGTGATTGGTACTTGTAAACTTTACACTTCCCAGGTGCTCTCTTTCTCCTCTCTTTCCCTCTGCTTTTCTGCTCCTGTCCTCCCACTCCCAGGAAATATCTGAAAGATAATTTGGCATATTTTCTGCCACCTTCACATATCTCCCTGACTTCATGTTTTCTTAGCTGGTTAGCTGGTAGATAGCTTTTCAACATATATATATATATGTAATTCTTTTCACCTAGACTTGTGAGGAATTCCAGGCTCTTCCAGTGGGAGTTTTCAGGAAGGTTTAGTTTAAATGGGCCAATAAGGCAAAACATGTAGCAGGAGATCTTACCCTCTAAAGACATCTTTTATTTTTTGCTCTTTATTTTATTCCCCTGGAAAATATATCAGAATATCTAGCTGTCAAAGAATTTAAACAATAACACCTGATCTGAAGACTGGAGCACAGGGCCTTTGAAAATAAAGATTGTAATCTCTGTGGGGTGTGTCCAGGGACAGATGGGGCTGGAAGTCAGGGGTGCTTTGGGGCTGCTGCTCTGGCATGGCAGCACTCATTTCAGCTGAACTGTCCTGTACATTCTCTTGGATTTTCCCTGGCACTTCCATTATGCCATGGCATATTTATCACAGGACAGGACAGCATTCCAAGTCCAGTTTGAATTAATGTAAAATGTGTTGGTGGTGGCTGAGCTTTTCTCCTGCTATGTGTGAGTAGAGGGAGAGACATGAGCAGCCCCTTGTGCTGGGTCAGCCTCCAGCCCCCTAGGAGCTCTGGTTGCATCCCTGAGGGCTGGGATTCATCCCAGAAGATTTCAGATGTGCTGTTGATGTGCTGTTTAAGGCACCTGTCCCCACTTGTGAGAGAACTTAGGGAGACGCCTGTTGCACAAAGAAGCATCAGCTGTCAGGGTGCTGCACACCCCTGGGTTATGGCCAGCTGGGTTATAACCCACCCTAAAGCTGCACTGATCTCTCTTGTAGAAAAGGGGGTCAGGGATCCCTAGAAATAAGATGTTTCCAACATCTTAAGACTCAGATTTTGCAGAAGTGGGAAACCTCTGTGAGGCCTTGGCCTGTCTGAGGGCAGCTCAGGTCACATCAGGGAACAGACATTCCCTGCTGCACCTCCTGGCCTCTGTTCCCACTCCTCGGCACGGGGTGCAGGATGGTCCCTGGGGGTTTGGGCTGTCTGTCGGGGCCCTGGGATGGATGCTGCTGTGTTTGCCAGCACAAATATCTCACTGGATGCCTGCTTATACTCTGTTGCTTGGGCTGTGCTGTGGCACTTGCCTGGGAGGGATCTCAGCGCTGCCGTAACCTCTGCAGCCTGCAGGAAAGGTGACTTCCATCTAGTTCTAAATTATGACATTATTTTATTAGAGCTTTAAACTTTAGTTAAAATTTTTATTTAAAAATGGGGAGGAAGGTATCATATTTTAATTAGTAGCAGTGCCAAAGGAGTCCTAGATTAATTATTTGAAATCACTCCATCCAGATGGTTATAATTTTCACAGCAGGGAACCGGCATCTTTTTAAGGTGATATTTTTCAAATTAAAATCAGCTTGGATATTAGTCATACTGGCTGCAGAGCGAGGGGGTGGGGAACATGAGCCAGTGTGCCCCGTGTTTGTCCATCTGAGCACGAGCTGCCACAAGAACCTGTGTCAGAGGGGTGGGAGCTGCTGGCTATCCCGTGGGACCAGGCTCACAGCTCTCGTGCTGGAGGGCTTTGGGGCTTTGTTGGTGTTCGCTCCTCCTCTTGCTGGCCAGAGCCTGTATCTGATGTTCAGAGTCACTCTCAGTAGCTTTTTACTCTCAGGCTGGAGCGGGCAGGGAATGCCTCACAGCTCAGAGGGAGCTGTGCTGTCCTGGTCTGGCCTGTGTGGAGCCCTCGGCTGACCCCTGTGCTGGGTGGTCCCACACCAGTTTGTGCCTGGGTGGTTTGACCTCTGTAAATCTGTGGGCAGCTCCTTGGTGCCCTGGGTGTCGGCCATGGCTCCTGGACCAGGCATTGCTGGCTCCACAACCTTCACTCATACGTTAGCTGCTGGGCTTGAGACAAAGTGAAAATTTAACAAGGTGGAAATCCATTTAGATTTAGGTAAAATGTGCCACTTTAAGCTTACTAACATAAGTGAAATATGCTGCTTAGTCTAGTAATTGCAGCACTAGCAAAGTTGCCCCAGCTAAGGAAAAAGAATACAAATTTCCACACTAAAAAGATAAGAGATAAGAAAGACTCCTCAGACCTTTAAACAGACAGCACAGAGTGACCCAAGAGTTTTTTCTGTACTTTCTGACGAAAACTAAGTACAAGTGTAACTAGCTATAAGTGTAATGCAAAATCAGCAGAATAAATCTGCATGAACCTATTGTAAAACTCTATGCATATAGAAATTAGTTAAAAGTAATAAAGATCAGGAGTTCTTAGGGGCGTGCACACCCTTTGAAGGGAAATCCCTGAGTGCACCCAGCACTATAATAAAAATATACAATCCCTACAAATCTATATTAGAATTGTAAAGATGTAATTTTTCATCCATATTTCAGTCTCCCGCTCTGAGGCTGACCTTTATTGTCTGCTCATGTGAGGAGAAGCCCTTTCAGAGTCACCTCGCTCTTTAAAGGCAGACAGTGCCACCTTTGCTGTTCCCTTGGCTGTTAATGCTGCATTGCACCTGAGCAGCCTCCCTGAATTCCTGGAGCAGTGGGCACTCACTGTGTCCAGCCACGCTGCTCAGCTGCCCTGGGGGAGCTGTCCTTGGCCCTATCACCCCCTCCTGGCTGGCTCAGCCTGAGATCCTCACATGGAAGGGTTATTTCTGCCTCGGGGCCCTTCCTCACACAACGGTCACAGGTTGGATTCTGCCCTGGCAGGTGAGGGGACAAAGTGGGCAGCACTCAGGTGTTGCTTCAGGCTGCTCTCCATCACAGGTACCTAAACCCATGAGGTGTTTCTGAAAAACGTCCATAAATATCCATATCTGTGCATGATTGCAAGTAATATCCTGCTGTAATATAGACATTATCCCACTTGCTGTCAGAAAGAAGTTATAATTTAAATATCCCCCATGATAATAGGTTTAACAAACAGATCTAAATAAATGTAAGCAGCTAGTAACTGGAAACCCCTGAACTTACAGATGTGACTGAGCTGTGAGGGGAAAATTGTTTAGGGCCCTTGTGAGTTAAAGGTTTGTGATATTTGCACTGCTGCAGAAGCCAAAACCTGACTTTACAAGTGGGAAAAATATGAATGTGTTTAAATGAAACAAACTCCTATTTCTATCCCCATGGTAAATCCTTACAATGAACATATTTGCTCTTAGAGGTCTTTAAAGTTTGAAATATGAATGCCAAAAAGAATGTGACTTTCTGCAGCACAGATCAAACATTCTCCAGAGTTTGGCAAAAGCTGTATTTCTACGGTGGGGCTTAGCACTCGCAGGCGTGAGTATTTCCAGAGCAGGAGCATGGAGCTGCACTTGCTGACATTCACACATTCTTGCATTGTGTTTCAACCATGTCTCCTCTCGCATCCTCCATGTCAGAGATGGATCTGAACCAAAATGTCCAGTCTGCCTGTTCCTGCCTCTCCAGGGAAATTCCTGGAATCTGAGTCTTGAGTATGACTGGAATTTGTGTTTAGATTAGAGATGGAATAAAAGGCAGGACCTGTCTGGGTTTTTGAGATGATGATGATGGCATGCTGCTTGTCTGGGTGTCAGCCTGGCCCCTTCTGCAGGTCCAGCAGTGGCTGAGCAGGGGGTTTATGGAGATGCAGCAGAAATCTGTCCTCTACCCTGGCTCCTGCTGCAAGCCAGCTCTGGCAGCAATACCCTGCAAGACACTGAGATTGGCCACATTTCTCCCAGCTTGAGCCCGAGACCTTGGCCTGGACTGCCAGGAAGAAATTTGTGGCCTCCTGGATGCACAACAAGGCATGGAGGACACGTTCAGGGTGGGTGTGCATCAGACAGAACAAGCAGTGCCGAATTTCTCCCTGCTAGCTGTTGTGGTTACCTTTGGGAGGTCACTGTGATGTTCTACGCTGGAGTGTGTGGCTGAACCACTTCTGTATGGTGTTTGAGGGATGCTGACTGTGGGAAAAGGATTTTCTTTCTTGTCATGCTAATCTTTGATCTTCATGAGAATAAAATCCATGTTCTTACCCTCCAAGAGCCCTCCTGCAGCATGAAGGAGAACGTTGTCATTGGAACAGGGCAGTGGTGGCATCACCATCCCTGGAGGTGTTTAAAAGCCATGTAGATGTGACACCTGGGGACAGGGTGTCGTGGTGGCCACAACAGTGCTAGGCCATCAAGTTGGACTTGATGATCTCAGAGGTTCCTCTTTGGTTCTATTAACACTGAGCTAACGTTGCTGGTGGTGGTGGGGTTGGTGTGACAGATGGAGCCCACACGTATGTTGGTTATTCTGTGATAAACCAGCTCTAAATCTGAGGTATCTGTGTGGGAAGGAGTGGAGAGGTGTCAGTCCTGCACCGAGCCATGAGCTCGCTCCCTGGGTGCTCCCCGGGCTGTCCCTGCAGAGCACTCGGGCTCTGGTGGCGTGGTTCAGCTGGGCAGTGGGAGAGTGCCCTGGGGAGCTCTGCACCCTGTGCCTTCATGGGACCACACTGGTAAATGCTTTCTTTTCTTCTTCCTTTCCAAGCCCAGCTTCTAGTGGAAACAGACACTTTTGGAAGTCAAGTCCGGATCAAAGGGAAGGAGACAGATTTCTACCTTTGCATGAACAGGAAAGGCAAGCTAGTGGGGAAGGTAAGTGTTTCTTATTAATTCATCTGTAACCCGAGTGTTACCTTGAGCAGCCTCCTCAAGGCTGTAATGATGTGTTTGAGCCTCGTGTGTCAGCCTCAAACGAGAAGCAGGACAGGGGATGTGGGTTTGCAGGGCAGTTCCTGCTGTCCCGGGGGCTCTGTCACCCCCCAGGCTGTCAGGGGAGCCCTGCAGCCCCACGGGGCTCCCCAGTGCTGCTGCAGGTGTGCACGGGCTCGTCCCTCGTGGGAGAAGTCACCTCAGCGTCCCAGTGCCAGGGCCACCTCCACAGCGCCTTCCTCACCTGAATTTCTTTGGGGGGACATGCAAATATGAATTTCCTCCAGAATTCCTTTTGGCAAGCAGAGCACTGTGCTGTGGTTCGTGCTGGGCAGCAGAAAGCTCCTTCTGCCAGCCAGGAGCCAGGCACTGGCACAGCACAGCCAGGGCTGGAATCGGGACATCGGGGATGCCTCGCCAGTGGAAGTATGTAACAAACTACAGCCTGTTCACCCCTTCAGCCCAGCTTGTGTGCTGAAGTAGTATTTTTGTAATTCACACGGTCCTTTTTTATTGTTGGAAAAGCTGGAAGCTTGGTAACCAGGCAGAGGCCTGTGCAAAACTAAAGTACTGTCAAAAAATAAATGTCAAATAGAATATTCCAGCCTTCAAACCTCTGCTGTGCTCACTTTGCACCACCAGGAATTCAAATCTAGAATCTTTGTGGTCCTGAAAAAGGGAAGGAGCATTTTGGTTTTAGTCAAAACAGTGAATGCCATGCTTCCAAGCAGAAACCAGAAACCAAATGGCCCTGATGAAAACTTATTTACTGTTGTGGTCCCAGGAGTGACATCTGTGGGACACTGCCTTCCCCGGAGGATCCCTCCCTCTTCCACTTGTGCTGCCTTGGGGAGCTGATGCTCTGTGGAGGCTAAGCCCAGGACCCTGTGCCTGACCTGCTTTGGAGCTATCTGTGGAGGCAGGAGGCATCCAGGGCACTGCTAAAATCAGGGAGAAGTGGAAAGCAGCACTCTGGGAGGGCAGGGGAAAAGCAGCCAATTGTCTCTGCTTCCTGCCCTTGTATTATCAATCTGCATGGGACTCCATTGTTTGGTGTTGGACAGGGAAATTATTTTAACTGGTTTTAAACCATGTTGGATGCTTTTGAAGGTTGCATTGGACACAAACCTACCTTAGATTTTTCTGTGCCTTAATTTTCCATCTTTCAAATGTGATCATAGCATTTTCCCCAGAAATGTTGCAAAGATAATGTTGTTAAGGTTTATGAAGTGCTGATACCAGTCATGGAGACCTTAGAAGCACTCAGGTGGGGTAAATTGAGCACAAAATCTTAGAAAAATCCTTTTTCTTCAGCAAGACCTTGCCCCAGTGGGTCAACAGTGGCACAGAGCAGCCTGCAGCTTTTCCTGTTCTGAATGGAGTGTCCAGGAGCATCCTGACAAAGTCAGCATCAGTTTTTCCAAACATAGCATATACTTGTATGGAGTGTGTATTTAAGGCTTATCCCTTGATTTGGCCCACTGGGCACTGAGGCAGGAGTGTTGTTTTGCTTGTCACCTTTCAGGCAGTGTGAATCTTTTTTTTTCTCCCCAATGTGCTTTTTATGGTGTTAAACTGGCAAATGTTTTGTTACAAAGAATAAATAAGTCTGTTGCTGTAAATACTTCTGCCCTCCCACCCCAGCCTGTGACAAGTTCCCAAAGCAGCCAACCTGGGCCGCTGGGAATGTGCTGGGTAGGAAAATGTTCCAGATGTGTTGCCCCCATTAGCAGCTCCTCATGAGCAACAAAAGAAAACAATAGCATGTCTTCTTGATACCAAAGAATGTGTTTTTAATTAGTGTCATGGTTTCAGCTCTCTTTGCGGCAAGAGTTTGAGGGAATGCTGTTTAGCCTGGATGCTCTAAACAGCCAGTAAACCCCAAGGAAAACATGAGATAAAAGTTATGCCTGGGCTTATACAAATATTTAAGTTCAGTGTGGAGGTGGAGGGGAATGAAGCCCACAAAGTGATTGTTCCATGGTTGTCCTGCTATGTTGGTTTGGCCGGAGAGGAGCCATGGGACCAACCCAGGCCTTTCCTCTGTTCCTTTCCTATTGCCTTGCACTGCAGAACCCCCAACCAGAGCAGCACATGCCATCTGGCTTTGTTCTCCTCACCCAGCAGTTTTGGATCCTCCCCACTTGAAAATGTGCTTTGAATTTAGTCCCTTTTGTGTCCCATAATCACCTACAAAGAGTGCCAGGGTCAGGAGCAGGTTGTTGTTCTCAGCTGGAACTGGTGATGAACCCAAGAACTCCAGAGGTAGACAGGGCTTTTCCCTACCTTGGAGCTGGCTGTCTTGTAGGGAAGCAGATTAACCCCCTGGGGATAAGAAGAGCAGCCTTTGTGTCCTTATTTTGATGATTGCACCTCCAGCAGAGTTTCTTAGCAGAGCCCTCTAACGGAGCCTGCTCAGGAGCCCCGAACTTGGTGGGTTTTGCCTCTCTCAGGTGCTGCTGTGTGTGTTCCCAGAGCAGTGACCAAAGGGCTTGGAGCTGTTTTGGGGCAGGTTCCTGACTGTTACAACAGCAGCTGCTGTGGTCACTGGCACTCTGTGATGCTCTGGAAAATGAGACAGGGATGTGTTGTACAGCAATGACTTCTCTGTTACAGGTAAGCAGCACCTGGGAAAAACAATCTGGAGTGTGGTCTTTTGTGGATTCTTGGTGTTGTTTTGAAGAAGGCCCAAGAAACATTTAATTTTATTTCCTTTTACTTCTGCCCATCTGTTTTTTTTGATCATGGGTTTTTTTGTGCTGCATAAAAATTGTAGGTCCTGAGTTTTCTGGTCTTCCTGAGGTTTTCTTTGAACCACTGAACTTTATTATAAAATTACAGAATTTTTTGGGTTGGAAGGGACCTTAAAGCCCATCCCATTCCACCCTGCCATGGGCAGGAGCACCTTCCACTATCCCAGGCTGCTCCAAGCTCCAGTGCCCAACCTGGCCTGCCACACTTCCAAGGATGTTGGGGCAGCCACAGCTTCTCTGGGAGACCTGTGCCAGTGCCCTCAAAGAAAACAGTTTCTTCTTTATATCTTGTATAAATTTATCTTATTTTAGTTAAAGCCATTACTCCCTGTTCTATTGCAACAGGTCCTGCTAAAAGGTTTGTCCTCATCTTTCTTTAACATTTTTAAATACTGAAAGGCTTCAATAAGTTCTTTCTAGAGCCCTCTCTTCTCCAGGCTTTATGGTGGAATCATACTGCAAGGAGAGAGACGAAAATACGAAAATTCAGAACAAGAATGCCAGCTGCTTTTCTTTTTTGTAATTAAAAAAAAAATTATTAAATCTGTTTGTTTATCTCAGTCTTCTTAAAAACACAGGGGGAAGAGGACTCAAAGGTGCAGTTCTTTTTCCAAGGAGAGGCACGATGTGACTTGTCCACTTGTGACAAGTCATCTAGAACACAGCAGCTCTGAATATTGGCAGTAATTCAGTGCTAGAGGCGAAGAGGAGCTGATGGTCTCTTTGGAGGAGCTCTTGAGCTTCTAGCTGGTTCTCCTGGGGAGTCCTTCTGTGGTTTCTCTCTCTACCTCAGCTTCTCTTACCTTGTGCATTGAGATAAGGGCAGGGTGGGGATTTTGTGTTTGCTGAGGCTGGCAGGGTGAGGCACTGAAGTCTCAGAGTGAGGAGCAGCCTGGGCAGAGCAGTGGCTCTCACCTGAGCTGGGCTCCAGCTGCTCTTGCTGAGCCTGTCCTTACAGCACATCCAGCTCCCTAGAACTGCAGGGTGCTGCAGAGATTGCCTTTCCTCTGCTGTCCCAGCTGGCAGGAGAGCATTTGGGTCTGTGTGAAGCCTGAACCATCAGAGGATGGCCAGAGCCTGCCCTTGTTTTGGACACAGCCAGGGTCAGTGGCTGCTGTGAGGGGAGCAGAGCATCTCCTGACCCCAGCACTGTCTCCAGGGAGGTTCCCTGACATCCCCCTGTGGGATGAGGCAGTCTGCCAGTGCTGGTGCTCAGGCTGCTGCAGGTATCTGTGGGAAGGGTACTTCACTCCCACCTTCTTTCAAAGATCTGCAGTGATCTGGATCCACACACTCTCAAAATCATGGGAGTATTGGAGGCATATAGGGGCATTATTTTTGTAAAAGCATTTTAATGAGTTTGATTTTATTCCTCCATTCTCTGAGGTAACTGTGAGCAGAGGGGAGAAGCTGTTTGGTGAAGGGTAGGAAGCTGCAGACAGCTGGGTGGCTCCTGACCCGTGACAGATAATTTGGGTGCCTCCTGGGGATGTGTCCCCTGACACCACATCTGCAGAAGTGGCACCCTCCCTGCACTCCCAACGAGCAGCAATGAGCTTTGGTCCCCAGGCACAGCCCAGCTCCTGAACAAAAGCTGTGCCAGCCAAAGCCTGGCTGTGCCAGGGCCATGTCACTGGTACAGGGGACAGGAGGTGGCATGGCTGTGCTGGCCACCAGTGCCTCTCCCAGCCCTGACCAGCACCACTGTGTTGGTGCCACTCACAGCAGACACCTGCCTCTCAGACACAGCATTTTTACTGGTGTGATAACTGCTTTCCAAGCTAATATATTTCTTAATGTTACCAGAAAGTTGCTAATACCATATGGCAAGGCTCTCTGTATTTTTGCAGGACAACAAACAAATTGTTGCTAGATGCCAGACTGCTCTGGCAGAGCTTTATCACTGATGCTTGCCAGCAGTAGCCTTTAGGGGATAATAATAATTTGGGGTTGTTTACATTACAGCTTTAAAATAGGGGTTTTCTTGAGGCATGAGTGTGTTTAGTTGGGAAAGTTGGCTAAAAAACAAAGACTGAAGGTGCCCACTGTGGCCTGTAAATGTGCTCTTGACCCCTGAAACTCCTCTGGCCCCATGGGAGAAGGAGCTGTGGAGGCTTCAGCAGGAGCCTCCCTTTGTAGGGCAGGAGACTCACTCAGGTGGGAGACAGCAGGGGATCCTCCAAAGCCTTTGTGCTGTACCTGGAGCAGGTTTTCATCAGCTGGCTTTGGCTGAGAGTGAGGTTAAGCTTTCTTGAAAAGTTGTTGTCTTTGAGAAGCTGCTGGTGGAGAACCAGTTCCTCACTGCAGGGCTGGGGCTGAGGTAAGGACAGTCCAGGATGAGCCCCGAGCCCGGACCCCAAGTGCCCCAGTCCTGTGTGACATTTGGGTGCAGGTGCTCCTGGTGCCTGCCGTGCTGCATAGGTGCAGGAGGTGTGTGGGGAGGGCAGGGGCACCCTGGGGGTGCACTTTGGAACTCTGGTGCAGTGCATGAGGTGTTTTCCCTCCTCAGCTTGTGTATTTAAAACCACACCTAACTGCATCTTGGATTTGGGGCAGAACTCTAAGTTTCACTGGAGTTTGATGCTTATCCAGAATTTTTCCAGGAGTTGCACAGTATTTGGGTTGCTTGAAAGGGGCTTGTAAAACCCAACCATTTTGAATGCTGAATTTGCAACATAAACATGAGCAGGATTGCTGGGGTGTCAGGTTTAATAGCATGTGTTTTGTGGATCTCTCTGTGACATGCTCAGCCATAAACCATTCCAACTTGGCATCTCATGTGAAAGTAAAACTTGACATGACTTTTGCTGGATCTCACTCAGATCTTGTTTGGAACTGCAGTCTGGGTCTTCGCTCTCCTGGGAGTTTTTTTAGTTTAAGCCATCTAAATAAACACATGCACTGGACCCTGAAGCCAACCAACTTTGGACATTGCCATACTTTGGACAGGGAGACCTGTTTCAGAACAATCTCAAGTGTCCAAAAATCTGGAATCAGAGCCTGCAGGATTGCAAAGGTCTTAAAAGCAATGAGATGAAAAAACACTTTTATTTTGATTGGGCCATCAGAATCTTCTGCATTTACCTGATCAGGCCTTTTCCTTGCAATCTGTGGAAAAAAAAATGAATTATTTTGCTGAAAATTTAGAAGCTGAGATTTTCATGAAATTAAAAGTGGAATTGGAAACTAAACCACCGTCCTCCATTCTCAGACCCCAAACATCATTGAGAAGATGGAGAGGAGCTGCAGGAAGGGACCTGGGGATCCTGGTCCATGGCCAGCTGGATCTGAGTCAGCAGTGCCCTGGAGCCAGGAGGGACATCCCTGTCCTGGGGCACCAGGGGCAAGGCAGGGATTGTCCCACTCTGCTCTGGGCTGGGGCAGCCTCACCTGCAGTCCTGGGGCAGTTTTGGGCACCAAAATATATGAAAGTCACCTTTTATCTGTATGTGAACATCTGCAGTTAACTTAAGCTTCTCAGCACAGCCATAATTCTTCAACTGTTTGCTCTGAAATAGAGCAAGTGGTCCTTTTATTTAAAAAAAAAAAAAAAAAAATCTTCATGGTATTATTTTTATGATGAGGACTCACAGGTACTCTGCTGGGGATGTGAGCATTTTGTGTCCTGGCTGTGTCAGGTCACCAGAGAGCTGTGTAACACATTTACTGGTTTATTGTGATTCCTCTCTAGGAAATGTTGTGTTTCCTTTGTGTATTTCTAAGAAGCCCCAGTTCTCTCTCAGTCTAAGCTTTGCAAAGTCAAGGTTTACTTACAGACCAAACCTGTAGGCTTGACCTCAATCATTTCCTTATCCCATGGCTGGAAGATGTCTATCCCCTTCCAGGGAAGAAAACCATCTTCTTGAAAGCTGTGTGATAATTTAATTTAATTTAATCCTTGTTGTGTTCAGGAAGCAAGTGTCACCATAAAGCTGCTGACCTCTTGTCCCCTGTGTTTGGTGGTGGCTGCAGCTGTGTGTCCTGTTGGATTATTTCAGTTCCCTAAGGTTTAATATTAATTAAAATTACTGATGGGGATCCCTGAGCCCTGGTTGTGCCTTGTCTAGTCTGGGTGGAGAGGGTGTGCTGCTGAATGCATCTTGTGCTGACAGTTATCAAGTTGGATTTAATTGCTTTCCTCAGAGCATCTCATCTCCTAAGTGCAATTTTTTATTGGTCTTGAGCATCTCTTAAGCTGAGGGTGATGTTTCTTCTAAGCACTACTTAGCAAACACCGCGATGTATTTAACTGCAGGAAGAATGAAGCAGTTCTGGTCTCTCTCAATGGGTGCACTGGAGATCACATTCAGGGGCTCCTGCTCCTCAAGGACTGTTTCTCCTTGGCTTGCAGTTTGGTTTTGGAGAGGAGGTGAGAAAACAGAGGCTATTGTTGCAGTGGAGAATAAAACCTGTGCTCTAACAGTAGCAAAATAGAGTCTGTTTGATATGGCAGTTACAGAACTCTATTTAAGGGCCAAGAAAAGTAGATCCTGCTTAAATGCATTTTTGTTCTTGAGATTGTCTTTCCTTGTCTTTTGGGTACCCAAAGATACAAAGTTTTCCCGAGGGAGGACAAGTCTCAAGCCTTGCATTTGTTGCATAGGGTTGGAAGTTGGTCACTCAGGCTGGAACAAATCTGGATGTTAATGTTTTATGGATGGTACTTGATGATGGATTTCTCTCTTTTCTTAGTAATATTACTTGACATTAAGAGAACTAATGCCATCCTCCATACAAGCAATGACCTTTCCAGTTCTAAATTCCACCCATTTAAGCTTGCCCCAGGAAAAGTGGTGTCACTACTGGAATCTTGCCTGGATGAGATTGCATTTGTTTGAAATGATAACTTACAGTAAGTGTGCATGTTTGTTTAATGTGAATAAATCTGGGACAAATACAAAACTTGATATGAGGTCAGCAACTGTTCTAGTCTTGTTATCCTGCTCCACTTATCATCTACACCTGATATTTTAAACACATTTTTAAGAACACATTTCCTGTAATGGCACAAGACTCTGTATCACAGAACCACTGAGGTTGGAAAATCCCTCCCAGACCATTAAGTCCAAGCTGTGCACGATGCCCTTCTTGTCCCCAGCCCAGAGCACTCAGTGCCACCTCCAGCCCTTCCTGGGACACCTCCTGGTTGGGGACTCCATCTCCATGGGCAGCCCCTTCCCATGTTGAACAAATTCCCCCTGATGTCTAGCCTGAATCTTCCCCAAGCCTGAGTCTCTGTCCTCTGGTCCTGTCACTTGTTCCCAGGGAGAAGAGTGACCCCCACCTTGCTACAATTATAAATTGAATTGAAGCCTACATCAAATACACTGCTGCTCTTAGATGGCTTTTATAGAAAGTTCAGGACTGGCCTGTGGAGGCTGGAAATGAGTGCTGGAAAAGAGCTCCCAGCAAAGCCCAGCAGAGCCCTTCAGCAGCAGGCTGTGCTTTGCACAGAGGGGTAAAAGCACCTTCCATCCCTTACCACGTGCAGCCCCTCCCATCTTCCATGGAACTGGACCTGGTGCGTGCAGATAACAGAAGATGCCACAGATCTGCTCAGATATCACATCTGAAACCTGCCTGGGGATTCAGACCTCCTGAAGAGCAGCAGCATCCTGCTCCAGGGAACGTGCAGTTTTGACTTAAGGAAGTTCATTTAAAAAGCAGTTGATATTTCTTCTCATTAAGTACATGCAGCTCTCTGAGAGGCAGTCAGGAATGTCTGTCAAGCAAATGTGCATCTTTCCAGGTAAAGCCACCTGGTCTGCCCTAATTGGGGCTGTGGCCACCCTGCTGCAGTGTTGGCAGGAGCCGTGGCAGTGATGGAAGGAGCAGGTGAGGAGACCTGTCCTGGTGTAACCCCAGCCTTGCCTGGTCCAGCCTACAGAGACTCCTTTCATCTGTGTCCTGTTTATCCTGTGACAGAGCTCTCACAGGGCAATGTGAGGATTGCTGAACTTAGTTAGAAAGGGGGAATTTTGGAATGGAAGGTAGAAAGAAAGAAAGATTTTAAACTGTTCTCTTCCTTCCTTGGTTCCTGCAGCTTGTGCCTGGCACAGACAGGCGCAGGGCTCTGCCAAGCCTGGATGTCCTGACCCACACATGCAGGACCGTGCCCTTTTTTGCCTGTTTTCATGAGGGATGTGGTGTTCCCAGCATGTGGGGGCAGCTGGGGGCAAATCTGTGCAGGGCTGCTTTGGAACGGGGCCTCTGGAGGCAGATGTGCCCTCCATGGAGCATCTCCTCTGGGACACTTCCAGGGTTGGGGGCTCCATGTCCATGGGCAGCCCTTTCCCATGTTTAACAAATTCCCCCTGATGTCCAGCCTGAACTGAGACCACGAGAAAGTGTGGTTTTGTGTTACTTCCCTGCCTCATGAATGCACTTAGATGTCCTGTATACATAATTAACTCTCCACTGTGCTGGCAGACACTTTTATTGAACTGCCCATCATGACTCCTAAGTATTTTCCTCGGAGGATTGTGCAGGTTCAGAGGGCAGAGAGCTGGAGGAAATGCACATGAGGCTGAGTGACTCTTGGCAGTTATGGATGCAGCTTCCCTGATTTACAGCCTGCTCTAGGATCAGGAATGTGCATTTGGGTCAAGAGGTGTCTCTGTGGTCAGGATGCCTTGTCATAAATCCAAGATGCTGAGCATCAGGATGCTGCTGATGGATCTGTTCCGATAATGCCCATAAAGTGCAGGGGATGGCTGAGCACTCAGGCTCAGTGCTGTGAGTGAGCAGGGTCTGCCACCCCACAACTGTGGGCTCTGGCAGGGCGTGCTCACCTCCCCAGCGTGTTTTCTGACCAAGGGGGAGAGGGGCAGTGGTAAAAGCTGTGACATTAACACAGCTCCTGTATTGCCTCCTTCCACCTGGGACTGTCCAAGCCGTGTGGAACGAGTCTGTAGGAGGCTCTGAGCATTGGCCCTCTGGCAGAGAAGGAACTTCTGAAAGCCTCACGTCTCTGGGCACTGCTGGGGGACAGCTCCACGGCTGCCAGGGGTTATCAGTGGCATTTAGGGCACAGCCCTGGGTCCTCAGCTGGGCATCCTTCAGGAGCAGCTCACGGGGACTGCAGAGCCGTGCTGCTCCTACAAACCCTAGCCTTTCCTGCTGTCACTGCTGTGAAATTTAGGAGACGTAGGGTGAGATTTCTTCTGTGTAATGCAATGGGTGAATCTAACAGGGTCAGTGTCCAAGGGGATTTCAGCAGCCCTTGAAATGATTGCTGAGATCAGTGGGTGTGCCTCACACCTGGGGGTGGCATGAAAACCAGCATGGTGGGGTGCCGGGGCTTGGGAGCCCCCTCTGTCTGTCTCTGGAGGGGGAGAGAAGGATGGGTGCAGGAAGGGTCCATTTCCAGCAGTTTTCCTAGTAAAAACCTGGGTGCATGCACCTCTTGGAAACCTTTTGCTTGAGTGGTAGCTTTTCCTGCTGCAGGATTTTTGGGAGGTGGGGGCTTGCTTCCCTCGCAGAGGGAGATGCTCTCCATTGTACGGAGGGCTGGTGTCACCACAGTTTGACTTTGAGCCTGGGGGCTGAGCTGGCAGAAAGGTGATGATTAAACCAGAGACTCAGCCCTCTCTCACTTGGGGTGCTGACACTCGCTGTGCCCTGTGCCAAGCTGGTATACCTGGGTTGTCACAGACATGTTTGGTGGTGTTTGGGGTTTTTTGTTATTTGCAGCACATCACCAGTCGCTCACCCAGAGGGCTCCTAATTGCAGCAGCGCTTGAGGAAGGGAAGTGTTTTAACCTAAGCTTAGCTAACAAAAGCTTAATTTGTGTCCCGATCCTGGAGGCTTCTCTCCCCGCTCCTCGGTGTTACCCGAGCTGCTGGCGTGAGCTCATTGTTCTGTGAGAGCCGAGGGAAGTTTGGATTTCCCGGTGCCTACTGCGCCAGATTCGTGAGGCGTAAATGAGAAAACCTGCCCTAGCCTCTGTGTGCCACAAAGGGCTGCTCAGGTGGCTGCTGCACCTGCTGATGCTTTGGCTCGGGCTGGTGGCACAGAGCGGCCGCGAATTCCTCCTGAGCTGCAAGCTGTTCGTGGCAGGAATGCCTCGCTCCGAGGAGAGCTCCTGCTAGGACAACAAAGAGCTCTTTGATCCTTTCCATTTGGAGAACTTAAAACGAGAAAGCCAAACTACAGTAAGACCAAGTTGGGTCATAAAAAGGAGAGCAGGAGCACCAAAGCACTCCGGAGTGTAATTGTAGAAGCAGCAAATGCTTTGGCACTTAATTCTGCGTTAGTGTCAGTTCAACATGTTTCACGTTTAAGACTGGAGAGCCGCTCACCAAATGCTCTGCACAAACAATCTGGGGCTGCTCCTCGGTGATCCCCGTGTGCTCGGCTCGGCCCCTGGGCTCTGCTGCGCTCTGCTGCGCGGGTGCAGCTGGCTCACGCTGCAGAAACTCTCCTGGAACCCCTTACTGCAGGGTGAGCCTGGGCTGCTGCTGCCCTAACCCTGCTCTGTAAAACCTCTGGCACCACTCAGGTCTCTGCCTGGTGTGGGCACTGACCCGCTGCCAGCGAGGCTGCTCCCAGCCCTTGTCCAGGAGATGCTCTGCTGGAGCCCTTGGTGCTGCCCAGGCTGGGCTTTCACCTCGCTCTGCACAGACCTGGGCCACGCCCCAGAGCGTTCCTTGCAAGGTGGCATTTAGATCAGGCATTTTAAAAGTCATTTATCAGAAATTATGCTAACAGATAGCACATCTTCCCTAAGTCCTTGGGCTGTGTTTAAACAAAAACATGCTCTGAATGATTTCTTTGCAAAGAACTGACCTGCCAGGTGGCACGGCCTTGTTGCATGGCCACGCAGCAGCCCCTGGGCCAACGCCAACAATTTGGTCTCTGACTTGCAGAGAGCCTTTGCAGGAGCAGGGCTGTGCCTCTGCTGTGTCCTGCTCTGAGCAGGGAGCGTGGCTCGAGTTGCTGCCAGTGGGATGGTGAAGCCAAAAGGCAGGAGCAGCCAGTGGGGCACACAAGGGGCGCAGGAAGCCCTTAGTCCTGCTGTGGAGGGGACAGGGATGTGGGGCTGCGTGTGGGACTTCTCTGTCCTGTGGCCAGGCCATTACACTGGGCCAGACAGCCCCTGTGAACTCTGAGGCTTTCAAGAATTTCTTTATTGTCAAGAATCAGTTGAAAACACAAAGCTCCGTGTTTTGGAGGCGAGTGCTCTGCAGGGTGCATCCCTGCCAGCACAGTGTGCATGAGATGTGCTTGGCAGCAGCTCCCAGCTGGCATTGGTGACGGAGGGGGCAGCCCTGGGTCGGTTGCACCAGGAACTCCTGGGGAAGGGTGACCCCGTGGCTGGAGCATTGGCCAAAGCTGTGTCCCTTTTCTCTTTCCCCCACCTCTCTTTGGAGGAGCGAGGGGATGGTTGACAGACCCAAGGAATGATTTGCTATGGCTTAAATAGGGAACTGATTATATTTTAAATGTTGGGCACCTGATGCTTAAAAATTACTGAAAACCCCCACAAATTGATTTTTTCCCCTAATATATTGCTGTGGGTACAGCTCTTCATGGTGTAGGTAACTTGTGTGAATGATTTATCCTGTTGGGGACCATAAAAGAAACTGTAAAATTATCTTGTCAGTATTTGAAAATAATTAGTGTGTCTGTGACGTGTCTTAGCATATACAGGAATGCTCTGTTTGGGGAAGTGAGGTCCTTATCCTGATTTATCTCTAGGTACTTGTAAATGCTGCTGTAATTTCATGTTATCAAACCATTTAGCTCTTCCTCTTCCAGAACGAAGTTATTTTATCTCATGCACCTTGTTTACTTCAAATTAGCCCTGAGGTTGGCCTGAAGTTGCACCTTGTTATTCCTCCACCTCCTGTCTCCGTCTTAGGCTCTGTCGGCAAATTTGAAGGTATAAGTAAATACTTTTTTGTTATTAATAGAATAAATTCCCCCCTCCTACACACATTTTCTTTTCACTCCAGTCCTCATTTTCCGTGAAAAACGGACATTGTAGTACAAGCAGAACCCTCCCAAATTGCATGAAAACCCCTTAATTCTCCTAGCAACAAGGTCAGGGCTCAAATCTCGTCCCTTCCCACAAGCATGAAGGGAACAACCCTTCCAATTACCTGCAGTATGGATCCGGTCAGTTCACAGGCACCTGGGCTTGGGTGGATTTGAATCCCAGCCATGGTATTGTTTAAAAATTCTCCACTCACTGGGGAAGGGTTTGTAGTGGGCTGGGCCCTGAGAAACCTGGAGCTGGTTTTATGGCTTCCCATTGAAATCTGGTGGAACCCTGTGGTGTTGACTGATTTCCCCCTTTGCCACTCATGTGGCTTTGATCAAACCCAGGACTTGGAAAATGACACCCCCAGGAACTGGAACCACTGAGCCTTGCCCAGTTCTGCTGTTCATTAAAGCATTTGTGAGCTTCCAGTTGTGGATGGTAAAATGAGGACCTTTGTGCCTATTCTGGATGGAGACTGCTGATCCTAGGGCAGAGCCCCTGTGCAGACCCCAGATTAGCAGAACTGTTGGAAAAGTTGCCAGAATTCACCCTCTTAATCAGATCTTCCCTGGTGCTGAAAGCCTTGAGGCAGCAGGGTGCAGTGCTGGCTTCAGGGCACACATCACCTTCAGTCACACGGGTGGAACCAAAGCTCTGCTAAAGGCATGGAGTCCTGGAGGCTGCCAGGGACCAGCCATCCTGGCTTTCCTCTGTTGCTGCCTCCAGCCTGGGGCACGGTGCTTGATGATTCCCCTGTCGTGGGTGTTTGGGGCTTAGGGGTGCAGGGAAGCCTGTGCAGCATGGCCCAGAGGGGTTCCCTCCTGTTCCTGTGATCGCCTGCCCGTCCCACAAACTGCAGCAAACTCCACAGGGCTTGTGCAGCACGTTTCAGAATGGCTCCCCTGGCAGGGCAGGCTGAGCTGTCCTTGGGGAAGGGATGGTGACCATGCAGGGTTTGTCTCCTTTTCCCAGTCTCATGCCTGGAGGAGCCCCTGAGCAGAGCTGGGGCTGGTGGCTGAGCAGCTCACGCTGCTGCAGCTTCCCTGTCCCTCCCCAGATATGATGGGTGAAGACTGAGAGGATCTGACAGTGTTTAGTTTGGGTGGGCAGGGTTTAATAGTAGTATATGTAGGCCTGCAGCTCCAAAAAACTCACTTGGTATCAGTGGGAAGCTGAATTGGGCTACAATGGACTTTGACTTTGCTGAGCTTTAAATTAAGTCTTGTGCAATGCTTTATATCTACTTATCCTGTATCTACTCCTGAATATCTTCTGATGCTTAAATCAAAGTGCAGGTGTACATGACATGTGACATTCTAGGTACAGCAGCAGTAACTCAGCAGTTAAAGGGCAAAATGTTTTCTGGCAAATGTTATGGGTGAGAATAATTTCCTTTGTGCTCAAGGACTTGAAGATGCAGTTGTGTGATGCTGTCACTCTCTCCAGTGCTGCGTGTGCTGTGTGAGAGTCCTGGATGCAGAGATCTTGTTTTGCCATGTTCAAAGCCCAGTTCTGGGTCTGGAGGATCTCCAGGCTGAGCTGAGCCCAGTTTGGCTTCAGGGCTCTCCAGGGTCCCAGGGACCAGAGTGGTGCCAGGGACCCCAGTGGCTCCAGCACCCCTGGAGCACCACGTGTGGTCCATCTGCCAGGGGATGACCTGGGATCAGATGGGGGAGAGTTTCCAAATTGCTGTGGAGGCTTAGACTGAAGCTTGTAATAATTTTAGTGGGATTTGGGTAGTTGTGGGTGAAAGCCCATAAGGTATTTCAGAAAACATCAGGAGTGAGGAGTAGAGGGGGAAACACTCTTGTTTGGGCTATGTGAGTTTCTGGGGTTTGGTTTTTTTCTGACTAAGTATGATGTTTCCCTGGCACGAATTCAATTCATCCTCTCTCCCTAAGGGAAAAAAGCAAAGCTGGATGTCTTGCTTTGCTTGCAGTTGAAGGCACTGGACTGGATAAACTTAACTGTTGTCTTTGAAAAATTTTTCTCCCCTTGGATAAGAGCATTTAAAAAAAAAGAAATTATGACCTCACGCTTTCATGCTTTAAAAAAAAAAAAAAAAAATCTATTTTAGCCGATGCTTGTTATGGCTCTTATTAACAATGTTTGAACCAAAAAAGAGGTCCAGATGTGATGATTTTATTTATGCCAAATTGGGTTTTGGTCACTGAGCTTGCATTTGAATTATTTATTTTTTCTTTCCTTTTTTTTTTTTATCCTTTTTCAGCCTGATGGCACCAGTAAGGAGTGTGTCTTCATTGAAAAAGTCCTAGAAAATAACTACACAGCACTGATGTCCGCAAAATATTCAGGCTGGTACGTTGGATTCACCAAAAAAGGGAGGCCACGGAAAGGGCCCAAGACCCGGGAAAACCAGCAAGATGTACACTTTATGAAGAGATACCCAAAGGGGCAAATGGAGATACAGAAACCTTTCAAGTACACAACAGTCACCAAGAGGACTAAGAGAATACGACCCACCAACCCCAGCTAAAAACGGACAAAAATAGTGTCACAATAAGAAACCACAAAAAGAAAAAAAAAAAAACTGCACCAGAGGAATATTTTTACATTAAAAATAAGGAAGAAGCTCTATTTTTGTACATTGTGTTTAAAAAAAATAAAAATAAAAAAAATTAATAAAAGACTAGATGGCAAATGCTGGGGAAAGCTGTTCGGGATTTATTGTGACTTGAAAAATGAAATTAACTGCTCTATTTAAATTGACTTCTTATTGTTGATGACACACAGGTGCTTCTTTTGCTTTTTTTGGAAAGGACAACATCTCAAGAATATCCCCAGAGGGAAAAAAAAAAAAAAAAAAGGATTATTAAAAATAAATAAATAAAACCAAAGAAAACCGAAGTTCTTTCCCAAAGTTCCTGAGACCCTGCCCCGCCAAGTGCCGGTTGGCAGTAATTATTTATTGCCTGCTCCCCGCCGGCCAGGACAGGCGGGGGGAGCTGCAGGGACCAGACCCGTGGAGCTCCGGCGCACCGATCCTCTGGAACCTCCTGACGACATAGGGACTCACAGCTCCGTGATCCTGCATCCCGCTCACTTCTGGAGAATGCTGCTAACTACATTCAAGTGACTACAAGATGACCTAGTACACCAATGATAAGGGAATATTTTAAAACCAGCTATATTATATATATTATATATATATAAGCTATTTATTTCACCTCTCTGTATATTGCAGTTCCATGAACCAAGTATTACTGCCTCAACAATTAAAAAAAATTATTTAAAACATATGTACATATTTTTGCTGTTCACACTTCTTTCCCCTCCCTGAGTAGTGGTTTTTTAATGCATATTTATCATTTAAGCAAGGCCAGCAGAAAATGTTCAGGGCAGTTTCCCCACTGTAAACCTAATTGTTGATTCTGTAGTTCCTCCTGTTCCTTAATACCATCTTTTTCTTCCTCTCTGGTTGTTGCCACAAGGAAGAGTCTCCGTGGGGTGATGGTTGGCTGAGTGTAGGGGAATCCATGCCAGCGTTGTTCAACAGCAGCACATTTGATACCTTGCAGTCCACGGAATATTTCCTAAAGCTGTAGCCAGGCAGAAAGTAAACTGGAAAATTAGTACCTGACTGTATTAACATGGACTCACGTGTGGCTTGTGTTTCCTCCATTAGAGCTTTTAGAGGGGCTCTTGCTTTCAGCTGTTTAATTCAAAATTGTGCCTTTTAAAACTTGCCCTCAGCCAGACAAATCCCTCTCCCTTGTCCTGCATGGTTCACCCAGCTCATCCAGGAACTTGTTTCCCTGGTCAGTCCAGCCAGCTTTCCTTCCAGGAATCTTGCACAGGATATGGGTGATGTCAAATGTCCCACAAACAGAAAGTGGGGAAAAGAAGCAAGATGAAGTACCAGATTTTAGCTGGAATGGCAATGGAGCCCAAGTAAAGTTTTAAGGAGAAGCTCACTTGGCTTTTCCTTCTCTCTGTCTGCAGACATGGCTACACTCTCTGGTTACAGCCAGGGCTGGAAATGCTCAAAACCACTAAGAAAGATTTTCTTGTTAATCAGGAGAAAGACTCTCCCCAGAACAAGCTTTCCCAAGATAACTTTGAGAGCTGCAGCCAAATCCTGCAGATCAAAGCTGGGAGATAGTGCAGATAAGCATGCAAGCTTGAGGATGCTTATCTGAATCAATCTCCAAACCTTGCAAGCCTGGAGAAAAACGAGCAGTGCTAAGCAGGGTCACTCCACGCTGCTCCAGGAGGAGCTGGGCAGCTGTGCAGGTGATGCCTCACGTAGCTAAGCACTGGAGGTCACTCAACAGCCTCAGTCCCAGGGGATTCCTGGGAGCTGCTCTCCGGGGCACCTGGAGACAAGCACAGGAGCAGGACCCAAGGGTGGAATTGGTTGGTGGGGGCTGGAAGGCTTTGCCAGCTTTGTCTTCAAATTGATTAATGTGGGAAGGATTTGGGGAAAGTTCAGAGGAGTGCTGGGGTGGAGGACTGGGAGCAACTGGAGATTTGCTGTGTTAGTACCTCCAAGAGGAGACACCCAGTTGATTTCCAGAGTGAGAAACGCTTTATTGGTGCCTTTCTTCTCCTTGAAATATTGCCATGGCCCTGATGGTTTCACTGTTGGAACAACAGAGTTTTTTTGCCACTGGAGAAATTCAAAGGGGTGGGGGCATTAAAGGCTGGAGCAGTGTGGGCAGAAGGGATCTCCTCTTCCAGACAGGCTGGGAGCAACCAGGGAGGATCTGCTCCATGTCCCACAATGGGAGATTGGCACATGGCAGTGATGGGCCATACAACTAGTATGCAACTGGGTCCTCTGTGTCTCGTGTCATCGGTTTCAGGAGTATTTCCTGGACAGTAGTGGTACAGGTTCCTCAGGCTGGGGAAAGGCAGTGTGGTGAGGAGATTGATGCTCATCTCGATTAGGTGATGCTAGAGGGAGTCGTTGGCTGATGGTGCCCATTAAGTGTTTGTATTTCAACATCTGCTTTCAGGCTTTATTAACAGCAAAAGCAGGGGCAAAGGTGAGAAGAATTCACAACTTATCCCCTTCAGAGGGCCATCAAGTTGGACAAAAGGGTGCTCTGGGTAGGAGACATTCAAAGACTGAACAGAAATAGGGGAAATCCATCCTGTGCTCAGTGAGGGACATCCCTGTGTGTGGGCACATGGTACTCCTGCCTGGGCTGTGCTCAGGGTCGAGCCAGGAGCTGGTTAGAGGTGGTTGTCAGCAGCCCTGCTGGACAGGTCCCTCTCTGACATCCAGAGCAGAGAAGTAGCTTGTCTATGGTGTTTAACCTCATTTTGTCCTTTCAGAAAATCTTCAGTCACCCTGAGATTTCCCATGGAGACCTTGCATTTGGTTTACTTTATAACTGAAGATTGTTAATGAGGATTTAATTGCTATTCTGGGATTCTCCTCAAGAGCAACTGTCTGTGTTTGAAAAGACAGGTGTCTGTTAAGGAAGGCAGAGCCTCCCCTGAAATGGAAAATGTAAACTCCCCTCCCTCTGAATTGTTATAATTTTGAAATTAAGGGGCTCTCAGGCAAAGGTATGGGAGCAGGAATAACAGTTCTTTATTAGGGAAGAAATTAAAATAAAATAAACAATGCACTAATACAAAACAACATTGGCAGAGTCAGAATATGACCTGACACCCTGTGGGTCAGGGTGATTGTAGCAGTCCAATTGAAATGGTGGCTGCAGCCCTCCTGCAGTGACACTGTGGTTCTGTTGAAGCAGTGAGCCTGTAGAAGGGTGTACTCTTCCTCTGAAGATCCCGTGGAGAAGACAGCTGCTGCTCTGGGAATCCAATGGAAAAGACTGACTGGGGTCTTCCATATAGCAGATTACATCCAGTTATGAATGCTTGGCTCCTCCCCCTGGGCGGAGCTTCTCCCAATGGGATGATGGAATTTTTATCAGTCATGCAGTGACACTCAATGGCCCATTAACCAAACGATATCTCCGGAGGGAGGATGGGTTGTGGAAGAGATAAAGAAAACTGCCCAATTAACAGAAGATAACTGCCCCATCAGATAGAAATAACTGCCCCATTTCCAGCCCAAGACATCGAGGGATTTAACACTCTGTGATGGCATTAATATATGTGGCGCTCTGACCTGGCACACTTTAACCAGCACTCTGCTTCATTTGCATTAATAAAAGCGTACTGGAGAAACTGCCTCAGAAACACTGCTGGATTAGTCACACTGCTTTGATAGGCAAGACCAGAGAGAGGCACGGGCTCATAACACCCAACTGGCTTTGTCAGGTGCAGAACCAACTGAGCCCAAGAGGGAAACTCTGTGGGTCCAAGGAAGTTTTTTCAGCATGTTGCACAAGCCAGAGCTGGTTGTTGAGACCTTCTGGGTGGTAGATCTCTGGTGCTGTCCCTGTGAGGGTGAAGGGCCAGTGGTCACAGCTCAGCTAGGCTCAGTGTCTGTTCCAGGCAGGGCAAACCCTTTACCCCACAACCCACCATGGTAGTGTTGTGCCCTGCCTGCAACTTACCACTGGCCAAGAGGATGAAGAGTGTCCTGGTCCCTGTGCAAGGTGCCTTCCAGCCCCCTGCCAAGCTGTCCTGGTCTTCCTACCCCCTGCCACAGAGCTGCCAGTGGGTGGCTGAGTTCACATCCTGGCAGCTGGAGCCCCGAAGCTGGTGTGGTCTTTCCTGCTTAGCAGCTGAGTTGTTCTGTTCTGTGTCTGCCTTGTTGATGCAAATGCAAGTGCCATGGTAGGCTCTGACCTGGAGTGCCCAACAGAGTCTGATCTTCCCCTCTTGGCCAGCAGCTGGCTTTTGGCAACAATCCCTTGAGAGCACAGGCATGGGAAATCCGTATTTGTTTCCTTGTGCCATCCTTGCAGTCTCTAGCTCAGGATCACTCCCCTGGTGCTAGGTCACACAGACAGTTTGGATGAACTTTTCACAGACGTGGAAGCAGTGCAGTAGCCTCTTTCAGGAGCATGTTTGCAGATTTAGTCCTTCCCTTCTGTACCTGCCCAGGTGTAGCCTACCTGTGATAGGAACTGATCCCTTCAGCTGCATCTCTTACACATCAGCATGTGTGATATCTGTGCAGTTGTAATTATAACAGCTTTTGGGAGCATGGCTGATCCATCCTCCAATAAATGTCATGAGGTGGGACGTGGGGAGAAGGAAGCAGTCAGGTCAAAAATAATGAAGTTTTGGGAAGGGGTGCTGCCCTAGTAGTTAAGTGACAAGAAGACCCAATTTCTGTGTCCCTGGCTTTTGGGGTTAAGGCCGTAGTCCAAACAGGCCAGATGCCCTCATGCCTGTGAGCCCTGTGTGTCTGTGGGTGGATGTTGGAGCGGGTCAGAGCTTGGAGAGGACCCTAAAAACAGTGTGAGGCCTGAGCTCAGGCCAGCCCTGCCTGCTGCACTGCCTTGGTCTGTGCAGCAGCTTATTTACCTGCTCATGGAAACATGGCAAGGTGGAAGTTAGGTCTGGCTTAGGCAAACAATCAGCCTAGACCAGCTCTTGGAGCAAGGCTTGACAGGACATAGGAATGGTGATCTGCACCATGTGCCTGGTGGTTGATTCTCTGCTCAATTTGGTGTCTCTGTACTTTCACAAAAGCAGTGGAACCAGAGTTCAGCCATGATTTTAGACTCCAGCTGGAGAAGATGCTGTTTATATTGTTTAGGAGAGTTTGTCCACCAAGGAAGATCTGACTGAGCAATTGGAGTCAGCTCTAGTGGGACAGGTTGGGTAACAGAAAATACGGGTTACTCTGGCTCCCACAGCACGCTGTGTTACCATGCCTTCCTTTGAGAAATAAGGTTGGAATAGGTGAAAATGTGTGTGTATAGTGGTAGTTGGACTTTTATAGGCCAATGGATTACTCTAGAACACAAGTATCTGTGGATAGACAGGAGGTCTGTGTGTGTGGGTCTGTACATTCCCCTGAGCCCTGCTCAGTCATGCTCATCCAACAGAGGGAAAAGGGTCAGAGCAGGGATGTCCCCGGGGAAAACAGCTTTTCTCTGCTGTCCGCTCTCAAGGTATTAAACACCATAGGTTGTGTCTGCTGTGAGGCAGAGCAGGTATATTCCTATGCAGAATTTCCTGGTGCTGTGCCAAAGGGTGGAAGTTTATACTTAAGATTCACAACAGCTGTTTAAAGTGCCTATGTCTCGTGCCAGCCATACCACCTGAATGGCCAAGGGATATATATAAAACTTCAATTATTTTTTGAATGTTTGTTGTTATTCATTTGGAGACGGATGAGAGGAGATTCCTCACAAATGATGTAACCTATGTAGTCTGTTATTTCCAACAGTGTGAGCTGAAAAATTAGGGAGGAAAAACCAGGTCAAACTGAAACTTTTCTTTTTTTTCTTTCAAGTGAGACAAAGTTCTTAGTGGAGTGATTTGGGTTTACCAGAGACATTTAATTTACTCTTATTAAGGATTTATTTAATTTCTTTAAATACATGTGATTTCATAGGGGAAGAAAAGAGAAATAGAAGTTTCGAAGGTAAAAAGCAATTATGCGATGAGTAAAATAGTCTCCCCTGCCTATTTGTCAGTTGAAACTGATTTGAGCCCCCCACTGAACCTTTAATCCTTTGGCAGCTTTCTGTTGCTTTAGCAAATGCTGCCTCTCCACTCACTGAGGCCCTGGATGGAACCTTTTCTGGAGCCCACAGAGGGGTGCAGAGCCCAGACCTTCTCCCTGTCCCACTTATTCCTGTTGCCCTCCTTCTGCCCACCCCCTTTTATAAGAGGCTGAATGCTGGGTGATGGGAGCAAAGTTCAGAACACTGGTTTCTTTCTCCTGTAGCATTTTAAGTGCCTGTGTTAAGGTGTCAACACAAGGAGATCTACACTGTGAGCATCCTCCAGAGTCCCCATCCCTCAGCAAGGTCTGGCACATACTGGGGGCTCCATGGCCATCAAGACCTGTGAATTTAGTGGTTACTGACACAGACAAGCCAAGCTGTGAGCTCTGGCTGGTAGTGACCGGTCCCTGACTGTTTGTTGTGGGTGGGACTCGTTTCTACTCAGAAAATTACGGAAAGTTTAGTCCAACCAGTGCAGCGTGAAGGTGGCTGACACCTGCCTGGGCAAGGGCTGATTCCCAGCCTTGGAGCAGACTAAAGGGTAACTGTCTGCACATCCCAGTGGCTGCCAGGCTGGAGGACCTATGGCTGAGCCACAGGAAGCATAACTGAGTTATGCTGGGCTTGGAAAACAACCGGTTGAGTTTCCCAAGCCACATCAAACCCATCTAAAGAGAGATGAATTGGTCTGCTCAGGCCTAAAGCATAGAAAACACTGCCTTTGTTTTGAAAAAAACAACCGCAGCGGCCAGGAATAACAGAAGACATAACCACACCAAAGCCTCTGATGGGAGTTTCCTCCTGGGGTAAGCAGTGCAGGCATCCTGAGGTTCATGGTATGTTTTGAGGGATGTCCTGGATGCAGGACACTGTGGCCCAGATGGGGGAAGCACTGCAGGTGATGCTGATGTTCCCCTTCCCAGCTGAGGGCTTCTTCCTCCCTTGGAATGTGTTTTCAGTGGCTTGTACAATCCCAGTCTTGGAAGGGCCAGGTTTTTTTCTGCCAAAGAGGAAATTCTGAACCTGCTTTTGTCCCGAGTGAATGCAATGAGCTATGGCAATCATGGGAGAAATCTGTAATTGAGAAATTTCACCTCAAAACTTTGCAGCTTGGGGATTCAGAGACATGTACCCATTTTGGGGTACACCCCTATGATTACCCAGGAGAGAGGTGCCACCAGAAACTCTGGCATGTGTGGAGCATCAAGGGTGCAGGGAAAGGCTGTCCCAGTATGTTGTGAGGCTGTGCAGAGTCAGTAGCCCCTGTGGTGGCCGGTTTGGAGCTGGATGGGAGCAGAGCCCACTTGTGGCCAGCTGAGAGGTGACTGTGGCCAGCTGGGAGGTGACCGTGGTACAGGCCTGGAGCTGCTGCTGGCCAGAGGGATTTGTGTGTGAGGATGGAGGGAGCAGCCAGGAACCAGAGGGAAGGCAATGGTGTGCGAGGGATGGGCCATGGCCCAGCCAGCAGGGCCTGAGTTCCAGGAAGGTAGCATGTTACTTTGATCAGATGATCGGATTTGCATGAACTAGAATGTAAAAATCTTGGCTAGGGTTTACAAAGGAGTCTAGAGAAATGAGCTGCCTCTTTATGTGTGTATCTGACACGAGCACAGAGTGAAAATCCTTCCACTTCTTGGTGGGACCATTTTCCAAGGAGAGACATCTATGTCTTAATCTTAGATGTTGTTCACAGCCATGGCAGGCTTTTGGGCTGTGATCATCTCTGCTCAAGAGCCTTCAAAAGGATAAAATGAGCCTCCTATTATAAGGACTGAAAATAATCCTAAATGAGTAACACACATGCAGCTTTCACAGGCACACATTTCTAAGCCATTGGAAATGTTGGCACATGCAAACAAACAAAAACACATGTCCCAGACCTCTGGTTTTCATAGATTCCTGCATGCCATGACATGTGGGGGGGGATGGCATTGCCAAGAGCTAAGGAACCAGATTCCCGGGCTTGGCTTGCAGAGCTGGCTTGGGGATGCAAAGACAGAGAGGGGAGACCTTTGGGCCTTAGACAGGCTCTGGGGACCACAGCACCGCAGGAGAGCCTGCATGGGGTTCCTGTCCCATGGGGGGACAGGACAGGGGGAGAGCTGATCCCCATGGGGCAAGGCAGACAGTGAGGAGGTTCCAGAGAAAGGTGTGCAATGGGGAGGCTCTCTAGAAGCAACTTGAAACAAGGGATCTGAGACCAAACTTCTCTTGAAGGCAAAGACGTGATGGAGAGCAATTGCTTGGAAACCCAGAGCTTATAGCAGTGCCTAAAGCCCTCCCTGGAGAGAAAGTCTGGGTGAGTTGCCTGTGTGTGACTCCATCTGATCTTAAAGTTGCTGTGACAGTGACAGTGGCAATCACCATCAGAGCCAGCACCAGCCTCTGGGGACCCTGAGTGCGAGGGATAGGGACCCTGCATCTGCCTTGAGCTGGCAGAGAGCTGGCAGAGAGCTGGCAGAGAGCTGGGCTTGTGCAGGCTGTGCCCTGGGCGCAGGAGCTGGGTGATCACACAGCTCGTGTGCACCATCCGCCTGCCTGCCTGCCTGTCTGGATTCCTTGGGAAAGGTAAAACACCGTTTCCTGTAGGGTCAGATATTTTGGAGGGGGAAGAAAGCAATTTGTGGCTGTGTTGTCTGCCTGATCAAAAGTGTTACTGGACTGAGCTACACAATGTGCGCTCCTTAAACCAGTCCCAATTAGCCATTCTTGCTAATGCTGCGTTTCATTCCTGGGAGACTGCACTGGGAGAGCTGTTATGACTTTGTGATTGTGCACATACCTTTATGTGCTTTCATTCTTAATCCCCTTTTTGCAGAAGCCAAAAGGTCTTGCAGCCAAAAAGGAAATCAAAACCTTTTGTTGGCTGCTTCATAAGAATTAAGGGTGGGATGAAGGTTGTAGCAGGATCTTAATTAGCCATTGTAAATAATGAGAGCGGCAGTGCCTGCAACCATATACCACCTTGGGTTGAGATATTGTCAGACCACACAAAGCTAGGTGAATGGGCAGCACAATGGCAGATAAAATTCACCCCTGATAACTGCAAGGCAAAGCATGGTGAGGAATAATTCGAGCTGTGCCTGCACTCTGTCGGGTTCCACGGTAATTGTAGTCATTTACACTCACAAAATGAGTGCAATAACAGCCACTTTTTTCATCTTTGCTGTTATGAGAGTAAAACAAAATATGAGGATGGTTAAAGAGAGGGATGTAAAACATTCCCTAATTCCTGTCTGCTCACAGCATAGGTCCAGAGGAGACCCTTGCTAACACACCGAGCTTCTCTCTGGATATCTGATCTCAAAAGGGGATATAGTGGAAATAATAAGTGTTCAGAGGCTGACAATGAAAATACTTAGAGGCCTGGTGAGGGAATGCTTTATGTAGGTATTGAAAGGACTGTGCCTGCTTCATTTAGAGACAGAAAAGTAATGAATAGTCTAGACTGCAGAGAAAGTAAATTAGGATCTCCCATTCACCTGCTCTCCCAGCACAGAGAAATTCAATGAAAGGCAGCAAATGTCAAAACTGCTGAAAGAGAGGGGTTCTTGACTTGGGGAAAATTAACATGTAGCATGGAAATTAGCTTTGGGCTCAGACAGTGGGAGCCTGGAGAGCAGCCTCAGAAGGGCAGGGTGTTGGGCAGCACACCCCTGTAGAGACTGGTGCTTCACCCATCCCACCCAGTGAAAACCACTGGGGTTCAGCTTGTTTCATCCATGTTAAATAGCTCTGGAAAAAGAATGAAATAATTCCACATGTGCTCTGAGTCCTTGCCCTATCCTGTGTCACAGAGGCCTGCTGTTCTCACACTCCTGTGCTGGCTGAAGGAGCAGCAAAGATGTTCCATGATGGCCTTGCAGGACACTTGTATGGTCCATCCTCGCTCTTTTACCTTTCCATCCCCAAAAGAAGCTCCACAGGCACCTCTTTACAATGAGACCTTTGAGACCTTTACCCATGTGGCAACCCTGGCTGCAAACCCTACCTTGCCTTTTCTCTCAGTGCTTTTTAGATTCCAAGGCCCTTCCTGTGTCAGAGAGGGACCATCCCATTTGCTCACCATCAAGACAGCACCAGTGTGGGATGTGGCAGGGATGTATGGCCATGTGTGACATGGAGTCAGAGAGGAGAACTGTCCTACCCCTCCACAGGGTGACCCAGACCTTGCCCAGTCCTTGCTGCCTTTCAGGTCTGCCAGCCAGTCAGCTGAGCACAAGTGGCCCCAAGTGGAGGTGGAGAAGTTGGGATTACTCGTCTGTTCTTGAACATGGCAAGTTTGCCGTCTGTGTTTCACAGCCTGATCCTACAAGCTCCTCGCACACATTTGAGATCTTTTGTGGCCTGGGGGATTTAGGTGCTCAAGTCCCATCCGTTTGGTGCCTTACAGCCAGATTTCTCCCGTGGTTTCAGGAGGAGATCCATGCACACAACAGGCCCTTTGCTCTGGAGAACAAAATGGCTGCACGGCATTGTTTGCTGGGAAGCACCACAAACAGCTGCAGGGCAGGTGAGAGTCTGTCTCCAGAACTCTGGGCCCTGCCAAGGCTGGTGTCGCCTCCAGGAGCAGCAGGGGCTGGGCTGGGCAGCGCGGCTGTGGCCCGGCTGTGGCCCGGCTGTGGCTCGGCTGTGGCTCGGCTGTGGCCTGGCTGTGTCTCGGCTGTGGCATGGCTGTGACCCGGTAGTGGCCTGGCTGTGGGCTGGCTGTGGCCTGGCTGTGGCCCGGCTGTGGCCTGGCTGTGGCTCGGCTGTGGCTCGGCTGTGGCATGGCTGTGGCCCGGCTGTGACCTGGCTGTGTCTCGGCTGTGGCCCGGCTGTGGCCCGGCTGTGTCTCGGCTGTGGCCCGGCTGTGTCCTGGCTGTGGCCCGGCTGTGTCTTGGCTGTGTCTCAGCTGTGGCCCGGCTGTGGCCCGGCTGTGTCTCAGCTGTGGCCCGGCTGTGGCCCGGCTGTGGCCTGGCTGTGGGCTGGCTGTGGCCTGGCTGTGGCCCGGCTGTGGCCCGGCTGTGTCTCGGCTGTGGCCCGGCTGTGGCCCGGCTGTGGCCCGGCTGTGTCTCGGCTGTGGCCCGGCTGTGGGCTGGCTGTGGCCTGGCTGTGGCCTGGCTGTGGCCCGGCTGTGTCTCGGCTGTGGCCCGGCTGTGGCCCGGCTGTGGCCTGGCTGTGGCCCGGCTGTGGCTCGGCTGTGGCCCGGCTGTGGCCCGGCTGTGGCCCGGCTGTGGCCTGGCTGTGGCCCGGCTGTGGCCTGGCTGTGGCCCGGCTGTGGCTCGGCTGTGGCCCGGCTGTGGCCCGGCTGTGTCTCGGCTGTGGCCCGGCTGTGGCATGGCTGTGGCCTGGCTGTGTCTCGGCTGTGGCCCGGCTGTGTCTCGGCTGTGGCCCGGCTGTGGCCTGGCTGTGGCCCGGCTGTGGCCCGGCTGTGGCCTGGCTGTGGCTCGGCTGTGTCTCGGCTGTGGCCCGGCTGTGTCTCGGCTGTGGCCCGGCTGTGGCCTGGCTGTGGCCCGGCTGTGGCCCGGCTGTGACATGGCTGTGTCTCGGCTGTGTCTCGGCTGTGGCCCAGCTGTGGCCCAGCTGTGGCCCGGCTGTGGCCCGGCTGTGGCCTGGCTGTGGCCCGGCTGTGGCCTGGCTGTGGCCCGGCTGTGGCCTGGCTGTGTCTCGGCTGTGTCTCGGCTGTGGCCCGGCTGTGGCTCGGCTGTGTCTCGGCTGTGTCTCGGCTGTGTCTCGGCTGTGGCCCGGCTGTGGCCTGGCTGTGGCCCGGCTGTGGCTTGGCTGTGGCCCGGCTGTGGCCTGGCTGTGGCCCGGCTGTGGGCTGGCTGTGGCCCGACTGTGGCCCGGCTGTGGCCCGGCTGTGGCCCGGCTGTGGCCCGGCTGTGGCCCAGCTGTGGCCCGGCTGTGGCCCGGCTGTGGCCCAGCTGTGGCCCGGCTGTGGCCCGGCTGTGGCACAGCTGTGGCCCGGCTGTGGCCCGGCTGTGTCTCAGCTGTGGCCCGGCTGTGGCCCGGCTGTGTCTTGGCTATGTCTCAGCTGTGTCTCGGCTGTGGCCCCGCTGTGGCCCGGCTGTCCATGCTGCCAGCAGACGCTGCCATGGGTGGTCTGAACGCGGCCCGAGGTGCCCTAATCTCTGATCTGCTGCAGCAGCCAAATGATTCAGGGCTGGAGGTTTGCTTCGTACCTGTGCAAGGTGAACCCAGACCACAGCCTGCTCGTGAGACAACACAGTGAGGACAGACCCTCACTCTTTCAGGTGGCTCCTCCAAACATGGGGTGGCTTCACTCAGGTGCTGGCACCACCTGCCAGCAGCTGAGCCACAAGCCAGCAAAGCCCTTCGTCCTCTCAGGGCATCATTCTCCAAGTGCATGGAGCGAGCCAGATCCCACAGGCAGCTCCCAGCCACCTCAGGAGGCAGGAATCACCTTCAGGAAGTGACTTACTTGGCAAATAAACCAAAACCCTGCCCTTGGATGGAATTCATGACATGTAAATTTATAGGTGACTTCTGTGTAGCGAGGGAGCAGTGATGGAGTGAATGCCTTACGGTTGTGCTTCATTGAACACCTTTCCACCCAAGCCAAGAGGTTCCTACACCGGAGCAGCAATCAAAGCCTCGGCTGGCAGCCTCACAGCCACAGGGAAAAGGGCCAGCAAGCTCCAGGGTGGCTTTGGCTGTGAGCAGAGGGGAGCAATGACATCTGAAGCAGCCCTGCTGGTGGGGTGATGACTTTGTGACCTGTCCTGCTCAAAGAAGTCAGAAAATCATTGCTCCAGGAGAAATTACCCCAAGTTCTTGAAAATGGCAGAAAAAATGGCTCAAAGGAGTGCATAGAATGAAAGATTAGAAGTCATTTGGTTTACAGAGAAGTGGTGGTGGGTGCCGGTGGAAATGTGACTGTGTCTGGAGATTAGAGAATCAGGAGAGGGCTGTGCCTCTGTCTGCTGGCAAATATCTGGAGCATTTTGTTCTGTTATCTCCTTTAAAGGGTGCATTATCACCTTCACATCTGCCAAACAACCTCTCTGCTGTTTGAAAGGTGTAGCTGGTTCCTGAGCAGGAAGTACATCTTCCTGGAGGGTGCAGGGACACTCGCTGGAGATGCTGGATGTGTTGGTACGATGGAGGGGACAATGTGAGCACCCACCTGCACCAGGAGAGTGCAGGGCCTCCCTCCGGTGGAGTCTCTTGCTCTGCTGTTTCTCAAACACATGCATTCAGTGTCCTGCACGGATATCAGGGGTAAATTGAGTCAATTATCTCCCACCATCTCTGTTGAAAGTGGTACTTAATCCTTTCCTTTAAACCTTTTATCTGACATTAAATGGTCATTAATTTAAAAGAAAAACGTTAAGCTGACTCACTTTCCAGCTGTAAAAACCTTTATAGTTGCAGTAAAAATGCACCGAGGGCATGTACTGATAACATTGTTTTAGGGAACAAACAAAAACCACCATCACTTTTGTATTCATTCTTTTTCTGGGAAAATGAATTAAACAAATAGGATCACTGGTTTGTAACCTGTGGGCACATTATTGTATTTACTATTAGACCTTCCTGGAAATTTCCTGAGTTAGAAGAAACTTTTAAATTATAACCAGCAACACATTTCTGGTGGGAATCTTTCCCAGTCATAAATAATAAGGAAGTCTTTAGGCTGATGAAGAGGAATTCAGATTCATCTCCCCAGTGTTTTCAGTCAAACCCAGGAACCCAAGATCCTTCTGCTCTGGGAGTGAGGAGGGGTGCTGCTGGAGATCCAGGCATCCTTGCTCAGGCTGTGGGTGCAATGGAGAAAGCAGCAGACCTGACTCACCTGCCTGTCCTTCTCCATGGACTCATCAGCTGTTTGCATGATTAAGGAACAAGTCTGCTCACCTCCATCCAACACCTACACCTACACTGTACCACCCTGGAGGAGCTCAGCTTTTCTCCCAGGGTTTCTCTGGCGGGGATGTATCACAGAATCATAGATTGGTTCAGTTATTAAAGCTCATCCAGTCCCACCCCCTGCCAGGGCAGGGACACCTTCCACTGTCCCAGGTTGCTCTAAGCCCCATCCAACCTGGCCTTGGACACTCCCAGGGATCCAGGGGAGCCACAGCTTCTATGGGCACCCTGTGCCAGGGCTTGCCCACCCTCGAAGCAAAGAATTTCCTCCTGCTATCTAATCTAACCCTGCCCTCTGGCAGTGGGAAGCTGTTTAAAGGAACAGGGAGGGAGCCAGACTTGGTGGGAGCTGCTGGGAGAGTCAGTGCCCCTTTCTGCTCTGACCATGGTGTCACCCAGGCAAGGATGGTTGGTGCAGCTGGGGCCGTGGAGAAGCTCCCACCACACTGTGCACCAGTGACCATCTGCCCTGGGCACACAGGGACACCCTCACTTATGCCTGGTCCTGGCACTGCCTCAGGGGACACCTTCACCAAGGCCATGCTGAACCTGGGGTTGGACTGGGATGATTGAACAAGGACTAAACATTAAATCAGGAATCAGCTAGAGGTCTGGTGAAATATGAATGGGAATTTTGTCCTTTGTGCCTTGGAAAGTACAGTTAAAGGATTAAGTTTTGCATTTTTTAAACAATTTTTTTTTCTTGGAAAATTCTTTGTCTTTTTCCAGCCTAGAAACAAAATCTAAAAATACTGAAATGTGTAACGAATGCATTCCAGGTCCCAGGTTTTCTGCTTTTGACAAAAAAAAAAAACAAGCTTCCTTCAATGAAAAATTTTTGCTTACCTGTAAATGTGTGGAGATTTCCAGCCAGCTCTTACATTGATTATTCAGTTCATAAGATTTGAAATGGCAGTGCTGAATTTTCCCGTGGTTAACAGTGCAGTGCCAGGCCCTCTCCTCCTGGCCCCAGCCCTGTGTCACCCATGTCAGGGCAGCACTGAGCCAGAGCAGGGGACCAGGGAGGAGGTCAGCTGCTGGGTGAATCAGGGCCGTGTTGACACGGCCAGTCCAGCTCTTGCCATCCAAATATTTGTGACCAGTTTGTATCAGAAGCCCCAGAGCAAGGTGTGCTCTGACATCCTTCCCAGGATCCATGTGCTCAGTGCTGGAGGCATCACTTCCAGGAAGCAATCCTGCTCCTTGTTTAATTACTTCTAAAGTATCAACTGTGTGGTCCATGAGCCACTGCATTGGTGCTGCTGAATTTACAAGGGATGGATGAAGTTCCTGCAGTGAAACCTCTCCCGTGGTGGTGTGAGCTCTGCTGTGCCCCATGAGGTCCTGCCGATGAAGGTTTGTCACCAGGTAAGTCAATGAGAACTGGCTCCAACCTTTAGGCCTGGGTCTGGTTTTGCATGTGGACACTTTACTAACAAGCCACACACCCTGGCTGTGGCTGCCCCCTTAACATTGGGCCAGTGGGTTATTTGCACTTGTTGGAGCATTTTGCTTGTGCTGGCAGGGAGCCCTCCATCCCTTGCTACCTGCTCTACTGTGTTTGCCACAGCCAGGGAGCTGGCAGGACCAAAGGCTCGTGGAGTTCCATGTACGTCCCAGGAACTCAGTCCTGCCAGGGTTTTGTGGCAGTAACAGCCATAAAGCAGAATAGCCATGACAACAGGAGCAAGAGCAGCCCCCATCCCTGCTGCTGCTGCTGCTGCTGCCCGTGGCTGCCAAGCTCTCCATGTCGAACCAGGGTTTACTGAGGCTGCGCTTTTTGGGGCTGGAGGTTTGCCCAGCATTTAGCACACCAGGGGCTTTGCATGAGAAAAGTCATGGTAACTGAAGGGCAGGACAAAGCATCACAGATATTACGAGGAGCATGAGTTCCTTCCCTGTGCACAAGAGCTGCTTCGAGAGGCTCGTGTTTGCATAACGAAGAGCTCGGCTTTTGCTGTCTGCCTGACTCATTTATGCTTTTCTGCAGCTCCGAGCCCCAATCCAGCCAGACTTGACATTAGCAGATGCCAAATGAATATTTGCACAAATGTTCACCAGAGAGTTTTTGTGCCGCTCCCTCCCTCAAGGTGGCAAGTGTGGGTGGGGAGAGCTGCCCTGCCCCTGTTTGCGAACATGTCCCTTTGAACTCCCTGGCAGGAAGGGTGAAAGAGAGGGGAAAAGGTTTTCCAAGCAAGAAAATCAAAATAATTATTAAAAAAGTCACCTGAACAGGTTCCAGCCTGTGTTATTTTGTTGTTAACCCAGAAACCTGTGAATACCGAAATCTGGGAAAGGAGTGGAGGAATGGAAACGGCCTCAGTAAGAGTGGGAATGTGGGAAGAGAAAGAAAGCAAAGCTGGAAAAGCCTCAAATCATGACTTTGCTTTGTTGATATGAAAATTAGACACATATAAATTAACTAGGAAATATCCTGTTTCTTTCAGGGTGCTGGGGGAGGAGGAGGCATTAACCTTAGAAAGGGAGATCTCTGGCCACCCCAGGGAAGGTGGGGAGTAAGTGCCAAGTGATGTGTTGACTCTAATGCAGGAAAGGACCTGCTGCCTGGAGCAGCACTAATCCTGCATCTGCATTTTGGGCTGTGGTTGTTCACATCCTCCTTTGTCTGCTGGACGTGAGGGCCTCATTCCAAGGGGTACCCACACACTGTCCTGGGCAATGGGCCCTGCCTTGGCTGGGAAGGGCAGGAAGGGCCAGCTGGGCAGGGGTCTGCAGCTGAGGAACCCAAACCTGCTCACCTGCAGGCCGCCCGTGCCGGGCACAGCAGCGGGTGCTTTGCCACACACAGGGAATCGCATGGATTTGGTGGTGGCTCCCGTGGGAACAGGGCAGACCCTTCCCCTTCCCACAGCCCCTCAGAGGCTCAGGTGGGAGGCAGGATCCAGCTACCTTTCCCAGACCTCCCGAGGCTCCAGCTGGGTTTGCCATGAGCCTGGGATTGGGAGCGGCAGCGAAACGCCTGAGGATGGAAGAGTTAAGCACACCCTGGCAGCGCTTCCCTGCCTCCCCTCCCCAGGCTCATCTAGCAGATGGGGGAAATACTAATTATCCCTGAGCGAGTGGTAGCTGTGTGGTGAGGGTGATGCTGTCCTGGAGCTGTGCCATGCTGCTCAGCATGAGGCAGCGCTGCCGAGGGAACGGGGTGAGCCCGTCCAGGGTGACCCGCGGGGATGTGGTGGCACCAGCCTGGCAAGAGGATGCTGCAGCAAATCCCATGTTCAGGAATCAAAACAAGGGCTGGAAATAGGCTTGACTTTTCCTATCCTGCTGTACCCTTGCTTTGGGCACACTGATATCCCTAATTCCTCCCAGGAGTTCCCAAAAGAACGAGTAGTTTTTAACCACTGCAGTTGGTCTTTGCAGGTAACTGTAAAGCTGCTCTGGCAGAGATGGTTTTGTTAAAAAAACAAGCAAACAAACAAAAATCCATGGATTTAGCATGTCTGAGATGCCAAAGCTGCCTTGTCAGCAGGCAGCTTGTCCCTGGGGTTTTCAGGGTGAAGTGACAGGTTCCAGTTGTGTCTTTTGAGTGAGGGTCTGTTCTTCTGCCCCTCCTTTCTCCCCCAGCTCCCTGCCACTGCTCTGGGCTCTGCAGATGAAAGCTGCGTTCCAAACAAAGCATTATTGATTATTATCCCCTCAAATTTCAGAGCGGGTTTGCATTTCATGTACATGCCACAGTCCATGGGCTTGCTGGAATAAATAACACATGGGAGCTTGTTCGTATGCCGAGTCAATAGGGAGCTGTCAGCTTTCATGCAATTTCACACATTTTTTCAGCTAGCTCAGCAATCCAAATGCAAAAATCCAGCAAACAAGGACATCGTGTTTATTTCTGAAAATCCCTGGAGAGGACCATATCTGTAAACCAATGAATGGATTACACTCATCCATAGATGATAGGTTTTTTTCCATCTGTGACAGATATTATATGGAAAATCTCCATTTAATATCTGATCCAAGAATAATTCAATACAAGTGAGTAATAGAAGTTAAAAATGCTGTAAGTTCTGCTTAACTCCTTCAGGGTGGGAGGCAGAAGCTGGTGGAATGGAGCTTGTGCATGGTGCATGGTATCTCCTCTCAGAGACCTGACATCCATACAACTCTGAGGAGCACAGCCTGTGACCAAGTGACCAGGTTTGGACCCTCCTGAAGGACATGCTAGAAGCCTGGCTGGGAAATGAACAGCGGCTCTGAAAGGCAGAGGTTGTAGGTAGATCTCAGTCAGTGTTGTCATTATGGTCTTCTGGAATAGTCCATAGTCATGGAATTGGAGAATCACAGAATCATTTGAGTTGGAAAGGACCTTAAAAATCACCTAATTCCAATCCCCTGCCATGGCAGGGATACCTCCCACTGTCCCAGGCTGCCCCAAGCCCCAGTGTCCAGCCTGGCCTTGGGCACTGCCAGGGATCCAGGGGCAGCCACAGCTGCTCTGGGCATCTGTGCCAGGGCCTGCCCACCCTCCCAGGGAACAATTCCTAATTCCCAATATCCCATCCATCCCTGTCCTCTGGCAGTGGGAAACCATTCCCTGTGTCCTGTCTCCCCAGGCCCTTGTAAAAAGTCTCTTTCCATCTTTTCTTTAGGCTTCCTTCAGGCCCTGCAAGGCCACCCTGAGCTCAGCCCAAAGCTTCTCCTCTGCAGGTGAACAATCCCAGCTGTGCCAGCCTTTCCTGCCAGCAGAGCTGCTCCATCCTCTGCTCATCCTGGAGCCTCCTCTGGCCTGGCTCCAGCAGCTCCAGCTCCTCCTGTGCTGGGACAGGGCTGGGGCAGCTCTGCAGCTGGGGGCTCACCTGAGCACAGGGGCACAATCCCCCCCTACCCGGCTCCCCGCACTGCTTTTGATGCATGATATAGATAGATATCGAAATATATCCACACACATGCCTATGCATCCATAAACACAGACAGACACCCATTATACATACAAATACACAGATATGTGTGTGCCTCTCTGTATTCACTGGTAGCCTCCCCACATCCCAAAGCTTTTGTCCTTGACCCAGTGACGAGCAGGAGAGGAAAGGCAGCAGATGGGTGCAGACAGAGAGCGAGTGCAGGGAGAGCCGAGCCAATATTGCTCACTATGATAGACAGTGGTCTTAGCACACCAGCAGCCTAATGCAATGTTTCTTGCTGTCAAATTTTTGGTGGATATGCTGGCAACGGATGGATTTAAGGAGGAATGTGAAGTGTCAGAGCTTGCTGCTGTTTGCAGGGATCTTCCTGGTGCAGAGGAGGGCACTGGGGCCCATCAGTGTCAGTGGAAAGGAGCAGGCACAATTGCTGAAAGTCCAGCTGAATTTAATTTATGTTTTACTTGCCTTGGAGACTGGTTCTCCTTCAGATAAACTGAGAATGAGACCTGGGGCTGGCTGTGGGCAAAAACAAGCAGAGGCGAAAAATAAAGTTTTACTATTATGATTGAATTTTGTATGGGATCGACATTGGGTAACATTTCCCCTTTTCATCCTGCCTCTCTGCATTCTGATATCCCTGAGTACCCTACCTTGTCATGGACTCCAAATGACTGTGCAGAATTCAGGAATATTTTGGAACATATGTTCCCCCACCTCTCTGGGGCCAAATATTTCCTTTGTTTTTTTCCCCTAACAATACAAGTGAGGAAGTAGCTGATTAACACATTCATTACTCATTTTTGGTACAGTACAATCCAAACATCTCGGGTATATCCCCTGATTTTTGTTGTGAGCACATTATACACTCCCTGAGCAACAGCTGTGGAACACTTGGTTCTTGAGAAATTAATTCAATTTTGTGTCTTCCCAATAATCAAGAATTATATTGTCATTAGTGTGGAGTAGATTTGGCTAAACCTGCTGCCTTGAAGATGCTTGTTTATGGTTAGAGCCCTGCCAGCTCTGGTGCTGAGGTTTATGGAGTTGTATAATGTTTGTGTGTGTCCCTGTGCCTTTACTGTTCCATCAGTTAGCAAAGAAAGAGGAAATCAGATTTGTTAGCAATAAAGTAGTGTACAATAGCTATTAAAATAGGGTAATTACATAATTAGCACGGTAGTGGTAACTCACCCAGCATGAACAACAGTAAAACAGGCCCCTGTTTCCCTTGGTCCAACTTGAGCCAGGACCCTAACAAAACTTCCAAAATGGTTATTTAGTAGAAACACACACGAAAAACTTAAAAGCCATCGTAAAACTGAGAAGGGAGGCCCAAAAAACCACAGGGAAGCCAAACACTTTCAAAGAAACAATAGTAAATTAGGTGTTAAAGATATAAAAGCCTGTTCCCTAACAATTTAATTAGGTAGCATGTCTGTTACAGACATTATGCTGCTAGTTTTGGAACCCATGGCAGGGCCTCACAGCTCTCAATTCACACTAGCCCCCAAGAGAGGAGTTTGTTATGAAGGACTGATGTTTTGCTCTACAGAAAAGTGTGATGGTAATCAAGTGAAAATGGCAGGTAGCACAAGAAATTACTATTTTTCTTTGCAACTTTCCTTGACATATATTTACAGTAATTAAAAGCCCAGTTTGAAGAATAGTTCTGCTTTTAATTAGCACCTGCTTCAGTTTCATCTGAGCTCATTCCCTTGAAGAAGAATCAAAACAACAACACTTTCCTGAAATGAGCTTGAGTTTGAGCAGTGTGAGATAAGGCTGCTCCAGCTCCTGTCCTGCCTGCAGGAATGGTGCTCAGCCCTCGCCTGGGTGTGCAGCCTTGCCTGTGGTCTCCTTAACTCCTCCTGCAACCACACAGCATCTCTCCTACTTGAGAGTGAACCTCTTCTGGCCCATCTGAAATCTGGCTGGTGGGATTCTGGCTCCACCCCAAAAAAAGGGAATCCTGGTGGCTTTCATAGAGTCATAGTTTTGCCTGGGCTGAGACTACTGTTAGTGACTTTTAAGATTAAATTTGTGAGGTGGAAGTGGGGAGAGGAGTGCCAGGGGAGGGAAGGGTTTTGCTTCTTAAGAGGCTGCTGTTAAATGGAAGGGACAATCCAAGTGCCCCAGTGTTGCTCAAAAAGTCACTCCATCACTGGAAACTGTGATAAAGCCTCTGCTTTTACCTCTGAGGCTCTAAAGATGTGGTTTTTTTCTCTTGATGGCAAAGAGGGTTGCAGTTAATGACTGCTGTAGAAAGAAAGGGGTCGTGTGGGAAGATTCTCCCTGACCTCTTCTCAAAGGTAGGACAGTCACCAGTAATTCCTGCTGTGCTCAGGGCAATTTTTAGGGATAAAGTTTCCATCAGAGTGTTGCTTGATGGTTTGTTCTTCCATCACCTCCCAGCAGTGTTTATACCCAGGAATGGAGAGGCATTACAAGCTGAGGTGTCATTTATTTTTAGTGGAGTTTCTTTGCTTAAAAGTGATGGCATGTCTTTGATGGAGTTAACCAAAACAAGAGAAGAGGTCCTCTCATAAGCTCACGGTTGGTTTGCAGGCTTTGCCTGAACCATCAGTCTGGTTTTATGTTGTCCAAAGGTGAATGTGCTGCCCTGTCCTCAGCACACCACCTTGCTGCTGCCTGCACCCCTCAGCGCCGCCGCTCATCCAGCAGATCTCAAACAAGTGGCGTTGTCACCAAATGAGACCAAGCCCATGCAGAAATGGGAATCTTCAACCACAGCTCAGTATTTGTCCACTCCAGGATGCAAACGTGCAGGTCCACTCCAACACTGCCAGCTGGAGGAAGAGTCAGATCTTTCTTTCAGAGCCTGCACAGGGAAGTGCAGCAGCTGCTGGGCTCAGTACACTCCAGAGAGGGGTGACAGTTCTTCCATAGCATTTTTTGCGGCTTCTAAGCCTTACTTACACTTTTGCACTTCCAGATCTCTAATGCTGTGCTCAACTGGAAAAGGGAGGAGCACTTTAAAACAGGACAGGTCTGCTTCAAGCACCTCTTCGTTTCTGATGACAAGGTACGGGGGCAAAGCAGCTCCCTTGAGGAAGAGCTGCTCCTGCAGCCCAAGCAGGGTCCCTGTGTTTTGGGAACATGCATCTCCTTGCTTTGTATCTAGAGAACGAGGTGGGCTGAAGAGCCTCTGCTGGAGAGAGGCACTGCAGGGCCTGGGGTGCTCCCATGGAGCTGTGAGCGCCGGTGCAGGCAGAGCTGGGTTTCCCTGCTAGTGACCAGCGGGGCTGGAGGGACGGGCTCCTCTGAGCCCATCAGCCGCCCAGCAGAGCTGCAATCAGAGAGCAAAGATCCAGTGACTTCTCTTACTCTGGTATCCGTGTCCAAAATTTCTCTCCAGGCCACTGAGATTCCACTTCTCCTCCCAAAGTAGCTGGCAGCAGCTCCCCTCCCCGGGGAGCAGAGGCTCCTGCATTTCCATGCTGTTTTGTGTGTTGTTTGCAAAGAGCTTTGGAGTGAAATCTTTCTCACAAGGCTTTTTTTTTTTTTATTAGCACTTCATTGTTTTTTCAGGACTGGAAACATAAGCTCAGCCATCCCGATGCTATTTTGGACCTCACACCTCTACTTGACCTAAGAAAACTAAGGACAGCTGCAAAAATACAAACAAACAAATAACTTAGAGCATTGGATATGCTTTAAACCACTAATGAGCTGAGCCTAACAACCCCCCTAGGAGGCATATGTTAATTTATATGTTTTCATTAAGTCTAGTCTTCAGCTTCCCGATTTGTCTGTGCAGTGTGGCAGGGTCCTCAGAGAGCAAGGGAGACAGAGCTGGGACTGGAACATCGGAGAGAGCTGGAAAAAGAGCATTTTCTGCTATTTAACATCTGCTGAAAAGGACAGTGACAGTGTTAGGGTGGTGTAATGGGATGTTCTGGTCACTACATGTGCACTGACATCAAGCAAAGAGCTGAAGGAATGCCCGTCGGTGCCTGCTGGGGAGGAGGATGGCACAGATCTGCAGGGAGCTGCCTCAGCCCTCAGTGGGACTCGGGGACAGGGGTTTCTTCCTTTCTTCCTGCCAGAGCTGGAAACCCCTGCCCGACTCACTTCACCTTCTTCCAGCTGAGCTCACATTTCCCACAGACACCACTGAAATTGGGGGAAAATCAGCTATTGGAGAAGGGGATGGTAATGTTCCCCCTCATTGCTTCTTGGTGTTACTGGATGTCAGCGGTTCTGGCATAAACAGCTTGTTCCCCCTTCCTAGCTCTATTTTCCAGCTCGTTCCTGTGAAGCAGCCGTTATTCGTGACTTCACTCCAGATCTATTGCTCTGGGATTTGGGAAGTGCTGCCACTCCCTCAGCCCACATCACTGCTGTGGGGTGGGGAGAAGGAGAAATGGGGAATAAACAGAGCTGTCACCTTGCACAAAGTGGCAGATGGAGCTGCCTGTACTGCCCAGCCCAGCTGCAGCCCCGAGGTGGGAGCCAGAGCTGTGACCAGGGCCAGGACACGCAGGAGCTGAAGGAAACCATTGCCTCTGAGTATAAATAGGAACACGAGATCCTCACATAGCAGCTGAGATAGGAAAGCACTGGACACATCCATGCCCTGCAGCTCCTCCTCCATAATTCCTGGAGGCTAATGCTGTGTGTTGGGTGGTGCAGCAGCAGGGTCAGTGGCTGCTGAGGCTGCTGCAGCCTCTTGTGCTCACCCTGGGCTGTTTGATCCATAGGAAATTCAACTTATCTTCTTACACAGGGCAGATGCAGCCACTGGGCTTCAGGCCTGAATGGTCTGACCTTTGGAGGCAACATTGATGACCGGGGGGAGTTGAGATCTGTAGGGGGGGTGTTGAGATGATCAGGGATGTGTTGAGATAGCAGAGGGATACTGATAGAGAGGGAAGCCAGCAGTGCTCATTGCCCAGCCCCACTCCAGACATTGGGGCTGTCATGACAAGCAGCAGAACAGAGTCCACTGACTCCAAATGTGTCCTTGATTGGAGAACTGAGATGGGTAAAAATAGCAGCTTACTGTTGAGGAAAACTGCTTCCTGTCTGGGCCTGATTTCATCGCCCAGGCCAGTGCAGCTGCAAAACCACAGTCTGGCTCTGTCACTTTGCACTCTCCTTTTACATGGTTACTGCACTCCAATCACTGCATTTCAGAGGGGCCTCTGGTCCGCAGGGCTCTGCTTCAGGGTACCCAGCCTCAAAAATTTGGGGCTCCACATCAGTCATGTTGGAAATATACTATTTGTTTATTTGCACTGAGATTGCCCTGAGAGGCTTCCTCCCTCTACTAGGAAGTTCCCACCCTGTTTTACTTATGATCTAACCTTGCAGTTAGTAACCCTCTGGCTGGGAATGGGCACCCATGAGAGGGAAAACTCACTGCCCCTGCTTTGTGTTGGGAGTGTGGTCATTTCGCAGCTGGACTCGGCTCCAGCTGGATGACCAGGGGAAAAGGCTGGAGGGAAGTGGAGAGAAGAGCAGGTCACAGACTGGACACATTCCTCTTGCATGGGATCCAAAGGCTGTAGCCCGCTTAGGTGCAACAGAATGCTGGTGGGTGAATGCAGGAGTGAAGGCTGAGGGAATTGGAACCATTTGGTCAAGATCAACCAAGCTGATCCTTTAAATTGTCTTACAGGCCAGGTTCTTCATGTCCTAGGACTGTAACCCTCAGTTTGCCTTGCAGAGGTGAAGTGTTTTTATGGGTGATTTTATAGGCAAACAATCCCCTGGGTGCTACTGGATTTCTGGGATGGCTCCTCTAGAGAAGTGTGGAACCAGTGGTTTGGATCACACCTCATCCTGCCAGCTCATGCTCCTCTGTCTTTCTGCAGATGACTGTCACCCCATGGTGCCACAGCCTGTATGGTCACCCACCCTCTGCTTCCTGCCCCGCCAGTTTTTCACCAAATCCACAGCGAGGAGCTGCAGCATCTGAAACAGGGCTCAGGCAGATGGCAGATGAGCTGCAGCAGTCACAGGGCACCTTCAGAAAGCATGGAGCATCTCTGTCCCCTCAAAGAGGGGAGTGGCTGAATCTCACCCAGATCTGATGCTCTGCATTGAGTGGTCTTGTGTTTTACAAGGGCTGTGTTGTGACTTACACTAGCAAGTGTTTCCTCTGGTTTTGGAGGTATCTCGTGTGGGTTCTAGCTCCTCAGTCTGTGGGGAGGCTGCCTCTTCAGTGTAATATGGCACTTCAGTGGCTCGAGTTTCTTCACACTGGTGTGTCATCTTCTTCATTTTCCTAAAACTGCGTTCAGATTTTCTTTTCTTCATTCCATCTTAGGAGTAGAATAACTCTGATGATTTGTTCCACTACTATCCCTCTTCCCAGAACAGTAGATAAATATTTCAAGCTGTGTCTGATTTGATTTAAGATCTTATTTCTGTTGCTGAGGTACATTTTCCTTGCACGGAGGATGGGCTCCATCAGAGCTGTGATGATTCACAAAAGGCTGATTTGCCAGTTTTATTCTCTGGTTGTTGCTGGGCTTGGGAAGCAGATCTGCCCTGGATCTTCCCACAGACCCAAGGGTTGCAGCTGGGTCAGGCTGGGTGTTAATGGGAGCTGCTCAGAAGGTGGAATTTTCACTGTAGGAGAAGCTCTGACACTCCCCAGCTCCTTTTGTTATTGAATCAAGATAAAAAAGTGCAATTTGGAAGTTTCCCACAAAACGAAAATTTAGGAACTGTTCAGAAAAAGAAAGCCTTATTTAAATTATTTTTTTCTACTTTCCTACAAAGTCAGGAAAAGCTAAGACATTAGGCCATGGAAAATCTAAAATCTCTAGAAGGTTTGAGTCAATATTCAGCTCTGTGCAGCAGTGGAAGCAAGAACACCAGAATGAAACGAAGTATGTCAATGCCATTGAGAGGAACCAGCACAGTGGTGATGAAACACCGTGTTTTGACATTCTCCTAGTGTAAAATTTCATTGAAATTGACAAACTGCTGAGAAATATTTTGATTTTTAAATAGACTTTACTGGATGAGAAATCACTCTGTTGAAAATTTTTCAGCTGGCTCTATTGCAAACTGAGTCAACAGCTGATGAGCAGACCTTGTCACTGCTGGGGAGGGCTGGAGACACGTGAGGGTCAAACCCCAGTGCTTGAGCAGCCACTCATCAAATACCACCTGCCTGGAGCAGGAAGCTGGGCTGAACAAGAACGACAGGACAGCGTTTGGCACCTGAGGAGTGTCCAGATGGCCCCGCAGCAGGCGCTGCCTCTGGACAGTGGACACAACCCAAGTTGTTATCCTGGCTCCTTGCAGCAGCCATTGCAGAGACTGACACGTCAGGACGCCTTCGCCAGGAGCCAGAGTCAGGTCCTAAATCAGCCTCTCAATTCCAAGCAGATGTAAGATGTGAAAGCAGGAGGAAGATAGCGAGAGGAGCTGTTCTCTGGAACAGACCTCCTGGAACATGGGCTCGTGTCTTCTGCTGGACAAGCCTCTGCCAAAGGAGAGCATCAGATCTGAGGAACTGCTGGTTCAAACTGACACTTGATCTCCTCTAAGGTGATTTCATGTGCATCCATGGCACATGAATCTGAACTGTCTGCTAAGTCTGAAAGCCTACTTTGTTCTGTGATCAGCTTCAGAGTGAGAGGAAACAAACATGCTGAATTCCACAACTGCCTCACTTCCAGTAATTCCTTGTAAACTAGTCAAATTATATACTTGTAGTGCTAAAAAACAATAGTAATGTAACACATAATAAGATCTGTCAGTCAGAAAAATGCATGCCCTATTTTTGGGTACATACCCATGTGCTGCTTTGTCTCTGGGTGGAAAACTCTGCCAGACTCAGCCCAGCCTGAGGAGCTGCAGCCACAGGTACCCACGTGCACGGTCCAGTCTGGCCACGGCTGCACTGGGAAAACGTAGGAAGACAACAGACCTAGCACATCCCCCCACTCTGTGGTTTCTTCAGGTGTTGTGCATTCAGACTATGACATGACAGGAGGTTTTTCACAGCTGGAAGATGTGTGGGATAGATTCGTGGTAGGAGATAAGACCTTTCTGGAATGCCTGAAGAAGGTAGAATACAACTCTGCAATGCCATGGGCCGTGCTCATCTGTGAACCCCACAGCTCTGGAGTGCTGTGAGTCCAGGGAGGTCAGGGAGCTTGGCCACACCATGGTGTGGTGTACCTGGAGAGGGGGAGATGAAAGCTGTTACCTGCTAGCCACAACCCTGGCCATGGCCAGTGAACAACGGCATCCCAGCACGCGTGGGGACACCACTCACACAGAACTTACACTGCAAGAGGGAAACCTACAGAGCTTTGCTTTGCAGAGAAGTTCTAGTGTTTCTTTCTGCTGGCCCTTAGGCGACAAACAGATGTTCTTTTTTTTTTTTTCTTATTATTTTTTAAAATTTTTATGCTGATTTGCTGGGAATATCTTGGATAACTTCTCCTGATTGCTTTTTGATGTGGATTGAAGGTTAGAGTTGGGCAGAAAAACAACTGATGGGCTAAAAAGGAGATTTTTGGTGCACATGTGATAAATGCCAGGACAGGAGGTCCCACTATCATCCTAATCTGGCTTGATATCCCAGGGCTGCTCTTAGTGACCCTTCCAATCTCTGAGATGACCCTAGCTTTTCCACAGCTCCAGGTATACAAGCAGCAGCACTGGTAGCAAGAAATAGGTGGGTAATTTGTAATGAATAATCTAAATAGCAATGCTGCCTTTTTTTCCTAGAATGTGAGCTAATCTATATGAAAAGGTTGGATTTTTCTTTGAGAAACTTGTTATTTGGAAGATTAAAAAAAAAAATCTCTGAAAAGAAAGGAAATCTTGGTCTGGAGCTTATTAGTGAGCAGTTTGTTGTTAGTGTTTGATAGTCCAAGTCAAGGCTGTCTTGCATGCATGCACACAGCTCACATGGGCCTGATTAAATCCCTCTGAAACCCAGGGAGCTGGCACTGCCAGGCCCTGGAAGGTCCATGGAGACAACCTCCTCATCTGAAAGGGACAGAAACACTCTGGAATAGGTTTCTTCATGTTTGCACCTGGCTACAGGTGTTCATTATGCTTGCTGAGACTCTTCGGTATTGGCTCAACGTCTGTCCATTCAGGGAACAAAGCTGTCCAGTAACTCCTCTGGCAACAAGCCTGACTGAGCTTTGGGCTGCATCCTTGTAAGCTCAGAATTTAGCAAGGGATTTTTAACAGGTTTTATGAAAACAGTTCACTGGGCAGAGGAGAGAAGCCAGTGTAGTACTTAAAGGGCTAGAATTATGTGGGATGAATTTTCTGAAAGTGCCTTTTCAGTTTCCAAGCCCAATTCCCACTTTCTTTTCACTCCATTGTATTGGCTTGCCCACTCCAGCTCCCATTGCTGGCTCTGTTCCTGACTCCTAAGCCCTGGAAATACTCAGCTGCCCATCTCTCCCCAGAGCCACCGCAGGTCTGGGTGGGCCAGGGGTGCCACTTGTCACGGTGAGGTGCTGAGAGTGGAGCTCCTGGGACATTCGGTCCTGTGGTGCTGCTATCAGTTTCCAGGCCTAGAAACCCATTCATGAACTCCCAACTGGAGCTCTCTTGTATCTTCAGTGACCTACAAAAATCTGGTTCTGCAACGTGAATTCCTTTGACTGTGCCCAGGAGCACTGCTGCTCTTTGAAAAGCTCCCTCATTCCCTCTTCTTTGTCTGCTGGGGCTTTGGCTGATGGATCACGTCAGGCTCCTTGGGGCCCTCAACACAACTGCAGCAACATTTGATGTCTTTAGAGTGTAGAAATGCTGTAAAAGGGCAAGAGTGCTCAAGGCTGCTTCTTGAAACAGAGTAAGCACTGAAAGCACAAAATGCTCTCTGAGGGAGAAAAGGGGTCTCTTACAACCCAAGAAGGTTCAGTGGCCAACTCAATGAGCTGCACAGCTCTCTTCTGGCTCCCAGTCTTTGTGTCACCTCTGAGGCTTGGCTGTGAGTCTGGTCCCCACCACAGTCACATTCCTGACTCTTTCAGGAGACTTCAGGTTGCTATAATGATGCAAACTCTGCCGCAGCTGCTGCACCCACTCATTGCTCCAGCACAGCCTGTCTCCTTCTCCCCAGAAAGCTGCACCCTCTCTGCATGACACTGTGGTTCCCAGCTGGCCTGGAGCACGGGAAGCAGGACAAGGTCTGCTGCCTGTCCTGCAGCCCTGCCCACAGTGAGGGAGATGTGAATAAGAGAGATGTGTTCCAGCCTTTGCCCAAAGGCAGGCTGAGGGTTTGCCCTGCTTCCCCCAGCACCTCCTGGGGCCCAGACCCAAACCATCCCTACTGCACCAGTGTCAAACTCTTCCAGAGCCCAGCTTTTGTCTCTTTCCAGGCCTGTCTGCAAGTAGGGCAGAGAGAAGGGCTGAGGAGAAGGTAGAATGGGTGATGTTTTTTAAACCAGAAAGAGGTGATATTTTTTTGGTGGAGTCAGTGCACACATATCCAAGGAAGGACTGCAAACTGGAAAGGAACAGAACCCAGCTTACATAGCTGTGCAGATAGCCATGGGTTGGCCAGCATGGAGCATGAGCACTGTGCCATGACAGGAGGCTGGCATGGGATCATCTCAGATTATTAGTGCCTCTTGTTTTATAAGCAAGGTTCTGGGGGAAGAAACATGTAGTGAAGTGAAACTGGTGATTGTACAGGCATGCCGGCGATTAGGGCTGCAGTGGGTGGGCAGTCTGTGGGGGCTGCTGTGTTAACTCCAGCCAAGGAGAGGCACATGCTTTCCAATCTATGCTATCTCAGTTTCAGTGCTGCAGACAACCCATCAGGGTGTCATTAACAAGCAGTTATTCTGCTCTTATTGCTGCGCTTTAAGGAAATATGTCAAAGGCATTTCTTGTGAGCGAGGTCTCGGTGCGATCAGATTGCTCCAGCCTTCTCACAGCATTCCATTCAGATTATAATACACAATAGTTCAGACCCTGCTGTGTCCCATTACTCAATTATGAAATTGCTTTAGAAGTTGGAGCTTACTGATTGGCTCCCAATGATTTCATACCCATCATATTTCTATGTTTGTGCTCTTGGGCTGACTGCTCTGTCTGGTTGGTTCGAGCCATTTCACTCCTCTGTTTTATGCACTTGCATATATTTTATACCTGTCTGTATCATTAACTAGCTCCCTCAATATGCTTTGCAACTTCAAACCAGGCTGTGAAAGTGCAAATTACCTTTGAGGGCTGTGTCGGGGTATGGAGTGTTCATGTTATTGGCTCAGGGCTGAGAGAGGTGGGAAGGTGTGTGCAGTGAACCCAAGCACAGCCCCATGGTGCAGAGCTCCTCTGCCTCCCCTGCCTGGCAGATGTGCAGCTGCCCACAAGGGAGTAAAACGGGAAGAGGATGATGGGGTGGCAACTGAATGTTTTTGTGCGGCTTCTGCCAGTCAGACTGACTCCTAAAGCACTTATCCTCCAAACATCACAACAATTTCATCTGCTACCCATCACAACCAGCCTCTATAAAATTTAACTTTTTTCATTAGTTAATCACAAGGAGTCAGGAAAAAGTGATATTGATGGTTGGTGAGACCTACTACAGCTTTTTGCCCTCATGGAGTAAACCTTTCTCACTGGTGGAAGATTTGCACTGCTGCTTTATGTTAAAACAGGTATTTTACACCTGTTGGAAATAAGCCCCAGGAAACCTGAATGGATGTGGTTTTATTCTACTGAATGACACAATTTATCCTATCCTGTATGAAAGGAGAGTGAATAATAATGAAGTCAGGAGGATTCAGCTTGTGCATCTTTGAGATGGTCAGTCCTGTTTGAACCCACCCATTGTAAGAACTAAAGCAAGGTCCTGTTCTAAATTAAAACAGTGTTATGTGATCTCGTTTAGAGAGCCAAAATAAACTTGGGCTTTGAACTTTTCTAAAATGACTGCAAGTATCACTCTGAGCACCTATTATTAATAGCACTGTTAATTTTCAGTACCATTTTGTACCACCCAAAGCAAAAAAGCTGAGGCTGATAAACTGATAGTACATGCATTGCCAGACCCTATTAGAATCAAATTGTTGACATCTTCTAGGGAGATGCTGAGATTACAAAAAAATTCTGTGCAAAAATGTCTTTGGTATGCAATTAATATTCTGCCTCCTCTGTCAATAAAAGAATGTGATTCAGAGTCAGAGGGAACTGCTCAGGGGGTTGGATGTGTTTGGGAGCTGTGGATGTGGAGCAATTGGATGCCTTTTACCTCATGCTCAAGCCCTCAATCCGCTGTTCAAGGTGGGGAGATTTCTTAATAAAACCCCTGAACTCTGGTGGTCCCTCAAGAGCTTCCCTTGGGTCAAATCCTGAAATGCTCTGTAGGTTAAGCCCTCACTGGAGACATTTAAATACATGCACAAATTCAGATGAATTCAGGACACTGGATCTAGCTTGCTTGTTTTTAAGGAATAGTTTCTTTCCCAGAAGCAGTGTTTAGGGTTTTTTTTGTTTGTTTGTTGGTTGGGTTTTTTTTGTGGGTTTTTTTTTGTTTTGTTTGTTTGGTTGGGTTTTTTTGTTTTGTTTTTGTTCCTCCAGTTCAGATTAGACCACCAGCAGGTTTGTTTCAGCCTCTAGGTGTTATCAGGGAATTACTGGAAAGCAGCACGACTTTCTATACCTTTGATGCTGGTAAAATGATAGCCCCTTCTGCCTACACAGGGATGTAGCTAGAAGATCTTTAAAAGGTTTCAGCTTATAGCACCAAGATGAGTTAAGGCTTTGGCAATGGCAACAGGATCCTCTCACCTGCCAGCAGATAAGGATCATCATAAATGTTCACCATTCTGGGCTATGCTGTTGATACTCAAAAAATACCCAGCATTGTGCTATATACATTTTTCCCTTTCAGGGTTTCCCCTGGATGTGATCATTCTGACAACCTGCCACATAAGAAGGTGCTTATCTTGCAAAGTTATTTCATGTATATATTAACTCATTGTGTTTACTTATTTAAATATTCTCTGCAAATGAGACATATGGCAATTGCTGGCCAGCCTAGTCTCAGCTGCTCCTCATATCCAGCTGCTAATATCATTTCATAACTTGGCTCATGTAGTTCAGATCTGTACCAAAAGATTCTGTTTTGAGTTACCATTATATTTTATATTAATACTAAGCAAACTCACAGCTGTCCTACATTGCTGTTTCCACCCTCCCTGGAATTCAGCTCTCAGACAGAGGACATAACACTCTTGTATGTCTGTCTTTCAAGCTTTCAGATCTGTCCTGGACTTGTTTTGTCTACAGCAGAGAAGATGTGCTAATTGCCACTTCCATGGCTTCTTCAAGGACAGGCCTAAGTCAGACCTGACATGGAAATTTTTTCCAGCAAAGCCACAGTGACTTTCAACCGGGCAGCCCAGGAAAGAGTTATGTGCAGACTATCCAAAGTCTCTGAGGGTGTTTGGGATGGGATTTCAGAAGTATTTTGTCACCTAAAGATGAGGAATGGCATCTAGAAGGATTTTCCAAACCACACCGAGCCCAGATCCTCGGTGGGGTTATGTGTTATGTGTCTGTCTCAGGAAGTCAGTGGAGTTAAGCTCTGAAGCACACTGGGGCAGAGGGCTCCATGCCCCGGACACATCTGCACATCTGCAGGAGCACCAGCACCTTTTGGGGCGTGGTGATGGTGAATCCAGCCTGGAAGCTGAGCACATACCTTACCCCAGCTCTGGGGAATGGTCTCACCTGCAGAATAAAACCTCCCAGCTTACCTGCACTCAGCTGCTGTCTGGGGCTCAGGTGTGGGGTGTGCCCAGGACAGGCATTTCCAGCTTGCTCCATCACTGAGACTGCACAAACAGCTCTCATCTGTGGGAATGACATTTCAGTCAACTGTGTGACCCAAACACTTTCTTTTTCCCACAGAGGCAGAATTGTTAGGAAGAGGGAAAATATCAAACAGTTGGATTTTTTGTGCTCTCTGAGTCCTGGATCAGCAATGCTCACAGCCACCTTTCAGACCATGGCTGCTGATGTGCTCAGGGTCCTATTTCTTTAGTACAAGGGGGGAATGTGGCTTCTGCTAGTGAACAGCTCAGCTCTTTCCAGAGAGGCAGGGTCTCATGCCTGTATTCACTGAAAGCTGGGTATTTCTGTTGGTGACAAGCTAACTGGTCATCTTTTATGGATGAAAATAGAGAAAACGTGTGAATCCACTGTAGATTCCACCCTCAGCAGTCCCATGAGATAAACGGCTAGAAAGCATTTCAGGTGACTTTGGGGTGTGCAGCAGGCTGGCAGCTGTGGCACTAGCACACTGAAATCCACAGCGTTGCCAACAGGCACAAACCTGGTCCCACAGGGAAGTGTGGCCAACGTGGGTTTGAGGTGCACCTCACCTGGGAGTTTTCCAAGGTACACCAGGATCGTGCTGTGCAGCTGAGAGCCAGCTCCTCGCCCTCCATCTTCTGCTTTCTCCTCAGAGTGGATTCAAGTTTATTTAATCTCAGATTTCTTGCTGAAAAATGCTCAGTGAGCATGAAATGCCTTTGAACTCTGGGAGTTTTGCTACTGCCTGTAACAGGACAGCTGTGGCAAACACCTCTGCTGCACAGGGGCAGAGAGCTCGGGGGTCCTTCCATGCCCCTGCACACCGTGGGAGGCAGGGGGGACACGGGGTGTGCCCTGTGCCCTGTGCCCCTGCCCGCACACGGCACACAATGGGGGCACACTCAGCTCCATGCGAAAATGTTTCCAGCCCAGACAACAAACAGCTGCGAGGGACTTGGAATCCATAAGAAAGCAGATCTTTAATAAGAAGGCAGGAAAGCCTTTCCATGACGAGAAAGGGGATTTAGTTGCTGAGTGCTGCAAAGATGCATACATTTTCCTAAAAAATCATTCAGAGTGCCAACGTGAAGATTCTGTGTATTGTCAAAACAAGCCAAGATTCTTATTAAAACCAATTGCTTTGTTTTGTTAGGCTACTTTGCTGTGGTACCTCTAAGCCAGCAGATGTACTGGGGTTTAGGAGAGCTGCTGCAGCCAACCTGAGGTGGCTGGAAATGACTGTGAGCTGAGCAGATGCAGGGGATCCTTTGCCACAGGAGGCTGTGCCCTGGTACCTGGGACACCGTGTGTCAGATGCTGGCTGGCTCTGGGAGCACAAGGGCTCCTGGTAAGGCTCCACACTAGAGGAGGCACAGGAAATTCTCTGGGAATCCTTGGTGCTCCCCACTTGCAGACACACTTATGAAACAGAAGAAAATAAGACAAAATCCACATGCTATTTATTGTAATCTCCTTTTCATTTGACTGAATGTCATGAACAACAAAGACAATTTTGAAGAGAGGGGTCATGGCTTTTATTAGGCTAACTGTGGTGATACCAGGAAAGCAGAAGAAGCCCCTGTGCACCTGAAAGCTTGTCTGTTTCTCCGGCTGTATTGGGCTAACAAAAGCCTCTCGTGCTCCAGCAGTACCACTGTTAGCTTAAGAAATAAATGTGATGCTTCTGATGTGCTCTTCTGCTCTTCATGGCAGCAGGGTTGTTCCACCCAGCCTGATGAAGATAAACAGGGCGTGTGAAACTGGAACCAGGTCTGACATGTCTCTGGTGGATGTACTAATGTAACAATTCATTTACCACCTAGCAAACAAAAAATCCTCTTCAAAAATCCATTGAATGCACATTTGAAGCTAGAATTATTGATATTGACTTTATTCAGACTATAGCACTGGAATTAACAGCACAAGCCAAACAAAGGTGAGAACTTCTAGTGGGATGGGTAGAGATGGCAATTCCAATAATAAATTTATCAAAAATCAGGAAGCTGAGAAATAGGAATTCTTCATTTCCCGCTTCTTTATTGAGCCTTTTAGTTCCTCCCAGCTCACATCTCTTTGGAGTCAGTGCTAATGTGCTCCTTTCAATACTGTTTCCATCTCCCAGTTGGTGCTGAGAGAGCTGCTGCTCTCATTGTAGCACCCAGAAGGAAGCCTGAAAGCTCCTGTTTGGGGAAGAGACCAGTAAAAGCACAATGGTTTCAAACCAGATGTACTGGCTTGCCCCATGTGCGATGGTCTGTGCTGGGTACTGGGTAGAGCCTCTTAGTGCTGTCCCACGGTGAATACTTTGGGAACATTTCATTGTCAGGTGTTCTGAAGTGGACCTGGGAATCCCAAGGGGAAGATGTGTTTCATGTCAGGGAAGCATTTGCAGATGGCTGAATAGTGACTCTGTGCTTGGTGTCCTGGAAGTGCTGCTGGACATGAGACCTGTCACCATTTCCAGGGTGTCCTCCCTCTCTGGGGAGCAGCAGAGCTCAGTCCCAGCACTTCCCGTGGGCTGCTGAGGTGCACTCAACCTTTCAAAAGCAAGCACCTCCAGGAATGCCAAGATTCCCATGATCTGAGCAAAACCTCAGACTCAGCCTGCCTTCTGTGAGTGGTATTCTCTCATCTGAGCTTTAAGGCAAGCTCCCAGCCTATCAGACTCTTGGCAGAAATTTCCACACCAGTTTGTTGTATTTGGACTTGAGATTCCCTCTTGACCCCAAAAGTCACACTAAAATGCTAAAATTATTTTCTTTACTTGCTAAAGAAAACACAGAGAGCTTTATTTAGTTATTCAGAACTCCTCAGCCATTGTTCAGTCACTTCATGATTTCCAGAGATGTTATCTGTGCTGTTGTCTCCCAGCTCACACTGCTCAGAGCAGCTCAGAGGGGAAGGAAAGCTGTTACATTTCATAGTCCTCAAAAGAGGGGAGAAAAATCCGACTTGTGCTCCCAACCCAAACAACTCTGCTGCCTCTTGCATTCTTGACAGCCAGGAAGGCTCTCTTGAAACTGGCTGCAGCCTTTACCTCCCTTCTAACAAGCTGGCCATTTCCATAGAGAAGATTTTTTTCTCTACTGATTTATGAGCTTTAATTTACATGCAAGCCTGGAATACTTGCTTTGGGAAGAGTTCTACCTCCAGCCAAGCAAGGGCTGAGATGCAGAGCACTTTGCGTGGTATGTTCAGTATTTCCACGGCACGCTCTGCAGCAGCCCAAAACACCCCAGCCTCAGAGCCAGCCTGGTTGTGGGTGGTGCCGAGCACTCTCCCTCCAACCTGGCTGGGTCAAGAAGTTGCATTATTGAATTGGGTGGATTTAAGTGCTTTGGGAAGCCTCTGTGTGACCCAGGCAGGCACTGTCTGCGCTGTGGCAGCCTGGGCTCCCGTGCAGTCCCTGCATGACCTGGGACGTTCTTTGACCAGGTTTCCATGGGTGGTAATGGAATTTTCCAATCTGAAGCTGACTCGCTAGAGCCTGTGTGCAGGTAGGATTATGCTGACTCTGCTGTTTCCTTTGGAAATGATGGAGAACATTTGGTCTTCTCTGCATCAGGTCAGGAGCTCCTGACTGGCTTATGGAGCCTGGTGATCTGTGCCCTGAGGCCTGGTACCATCCCAAATTGAAAACTGCTGCTACTGCATCTCAGCTGAAGGATGGTACCTTCTACCTGAAGGGTGGTGGATTTTATCAACACATTACCAATTTCATCATATGCAATGTAGGAGCAACATACAGTGGTTTGTTATACCACTTGTGCTGTGTTACATCTGCACGTGAGGGCATTGTCTCCTGGGTCCTTAAAACCTCAGGAGCCATGCTAAAATCTCTGGAGTTTGGTGGAATCTTCGGAGGCTTCAAACTCAGCTGGAGTGGAAGGGGGCACGTGAAGCCCCATAGGTTGGATTCACTGTGTTAGCTCTGGATGGAGATACTTGCACATCCTGCAGCTGGGGAGACCTGTTGGCTTGGTGGGTCACCCACAGAGAGCTGTGAGATTGCAGCAGCAGTGTTTACACCATTCTCAGGTCTTTACTGCTACCATCCATTCACACCAACTCTTGCACAAGCCTCAAAGTGCTTCATCTCACACATCAGGGTCAGGATGCTGTTACCACCCTGTTACCCACCTCCAGATCTGCATGGGAATAAAGAAACAGTGCTTTAAAGCAGACTCTGCTTTGGGTGAAACCAGAAGGGCTCTGGGAAGGTGGGGAGAGCTGTTGTCTGCATAGATGGAATGCTGAGGAGCTCAGCAGTGTTTGGTTCTTGGCAGCAGGTTTGGTCTGCTCAGTTCCCAAAAACTGGTCCTTGCCTGGGTCACCACCATCGCTAGATGATGGAATAAATTACTGATCAACAACTGGATCTGAGGTCTGGAAGGATCCTGCTACACACGAGGAACTCCTTTAATCTGTTGGACAGCTTCTCTGACTGTGTAGCTCACGGCAGCCCGTGGGGTTAGCACTGACTGCAGCAGGCCTCTCTGAAGAACACCCAGGAGGTCTCCCGTGGAAAGCGGTGTAGGGTTCGTGGAACAGCCCCTGCTGGGGATATGTTCAATCCTGAGGATGCATGTAGGTCTGAATGGAATAGCGTGATGGACATCCCGGGAGGCTGGGAGTGTGGATTTGGATCCAGGCACCAAGGCTTACTCACACCCTTGTGATAAGCCAGCCTGGGGGAGAGGCATGGGGTTATTTATCTGTTTGGCTGTAGACGAGGCAGTAAAAGGTGATCTTTTAGCAAGCTCAGAATAAGGAAACCTGAGTCAGAGACAGCCTCAGCCTCCTTCTCAGCTATCTCTGCTGCACTAAACAGGATAATTCATCACTCTCTCTGGCTTATATAAAATTGCACTCTTGGATGTGACCACCCTCATGGGACCCACTCCACCCACCAGTACCTCCCTGACCTCATCTCCCCTCTCCCTTCTCCACCTGGCATCTCCCCTGCAATGCCTCTGCACCCCTCCCATCCTGCTGGCAGCCCCTCACTGCTGGGGCCAGTACTGAGCTCGCTCTTGCCAGTAAGGCTCCTGCCTTATTTTTCATTTCCATCTGGGAGCCCCCTCCCCTACCTGCCTCTCACCTACACCTACCTTCCAGCTTTCCCTCTCCACCACTTCCTGATCCTCCCTCTAAATACAGGCTGTGTGGTTTGGGAGTTGCCAAACAAAGAAACAAACAAAAACCAGTGGAAGGTCGTGGTTTCAGATAATTTTCTCTTGCTTACCTCGAGTCAGAAACCACTTTTCACACAAGTCATAGCCGAGCACAACCCAGCCCTAAGCCAGAGAGCACCAGCAGGGATGGGATCAGCCACGGGGGAATCAGCTGGGCTGGTCCTTGCAGGACATGGAGCACGGTCTGTGCAAAGCCTCTGCTTCCCACCATTCTGAGTTACTGTGCTACACCAGCTCTGTGTTACTGGTAAGGAGAACAAAGCCCAGAGGTGGGCGTCTGACTAGCTTCTTCATCTCATGAGGAACATTATTCTCCACCAACTAAATCAGCATGGGATGGATTGATCTGGTTTGCTGCTGGGAAGTATTTAAAATGTTCCTTGAAATGCCCAGGAACTAAATGTCTTTAGGCATGACACCTCCCATGTTTGATCAACAGCTGTCTGGGGAAAAGGTCTTGGAAGCAACAGCAGCAACAAAATCTAAACATACTGGAATGTACATAAATATATGTATAGTATGTCTGAGGAATATAACTTGCCTGATATTAAAATCACAATGGGCTGGGGGAAGAAAACCCCAAGCTTTTAAGATGCAGTATCTTACATAGCTGTCCTCTAGACACTAAGGGTTGGCAGGTTGTTTTCATCTGCATCAGTTTGTCTGATAAAATATAATACCTATATCTGTGCAAATTTCCTTTCTAAAAAGGAGACTGCACAATCTCTATAAATCCTGTGGATTAAGAGATTAATGGAGCAATCCCTGGCCTTTGATTTGAGGGAAACCAACAAGGTTTTGCAACGCCTTTTGTTATGTCCTTGGTGTTGCATGGATGGACACTGCCCTGTAATCTATACATTATCCTCCTTGTCTGTATTCCATCTTTGCAGCTCCTCAAGTCACAGAACTGCATTTCCTGGATTTCTTTGCTTTCTCCAGTGTGAAGAAAAAATCCCAAAGGTTCCATTGAAGACCCCTGCATCAGTCAGTGCCTTCCCTCTCCATGGCATCAGGGCTCTGATTTCCCACTCTGCCAGGAACGCTGAGCTGTGTCAGTGACAGAAGCAGCCCTGTGAGCTGATAGTTATTGGTCAGTATTTATGGTGCACTTCATAGTGAAATGACAAAAGAAGCAATTAGAGAAAGACTGAAACAATGAAGAGCCAGGTCAGGATTTTTCTGTTCTTGGTATCTAGCACAAATCTGGTTGTCTTGAATTAGTATTATACTATCACTTCCACTGAGATGGGCAAAATATAAGCCAGGCTCATCCCGGGGTTAAATTTTGCCCTTAGGTACCAAGTAACAGGATAATCTGCAATGAGTTTGCCAGTGTTCAAACTGAGCTCTGAACTGTACTGGCTTTACATCCTAATGGTGACAATGAAATGTATTGAGCTAGAAACTCATTGATTTTCCACCAAACAGAAAAGTACTGAAGCATCCACATGATAGTTATGTTGTGCTAGAATGTCCTGAATGATTCTTGGCTCTGAGGAGCTTGTTGGCATACATGGTTAAAGCAAATTTGGGGTTTTTATGCAATACATTGTCATGTTTTTAGCCCTTGGAGATGATGCTCTGTTTCAGAGCCAGCAGCAGCAAGCAATGGTGTACGACCATAACTGTGTAAGTACAGGACATGGGAAACATAAAATTAAACTTTCCATGTTTCAGAGAGTGGAAACAGAATGAAAAATGCAAGACAAACTGGGAAAGAAAAGGGTTAACCATTTAAAGGATTGAGTCAAACAAAATATATCTGTGCAAGAGCCTCCCCAAGGAAGTCACTGAGACCACATCGCTTGGATCATTTAAAATTGGACTGTACAAAGCAATAGAGGAAATTCTGCAGGGAACAATCCTTCTCTGGCAGGTGGGATGGATTCAATGACCTAATAAGCCTTTTCCATCTCTAAGTCCACAAGATGAGCCTGTAACTAGTGCAATATGGTTTTGCCCAGATTTCCCATGTGTTGGCTGTGAGCAGAGCCAAGCTGCACCACACTGTGTTGCATTTAAGTTAACTATTTCTGCAGTTCTTGTACCCCAGGTAAAAGGTTTTTTCTGGTTCCTCTTTTAGCAGAATTCCTCCCCAGACAGATGACTCTTTTATACTCTCTCCATTTTTTGGTATGTAAACAGTTTAAACCACATACTGTGTCATATATTGTCCTTAAAATAGAACAAGAGGGCAAGAGACACCCAGCACCAGTAACGATGGCCCTTTCCGATGGCCATGGACACAGAAGCAAGCCTGCATGAGGAGGAGTAGCCTAGTGGGATGAAGGAGGTTGTGGACTGTTTGGGGGCTACAGAACCATGCTGGCAGCACAAATGAACTCTTTGGATGTCCCGAGTTCACATTCTGGGACAGTGCCACAACCACATCACTGAGTTCCAAGGCTGTGGGACCCTTTCTCTACCAGGGCTATTTTCCTACTATGAGGCTTTTAAGGGATGCCAATGCTGTTGCCATCTGTGCCCATCCCTTGGAGAGAATCATTATCCTTGATCTTTTAGGCTCTAGTAAATACACACACAGTGGAAACCGGGTAAGGACAAAGGTGTTGGTGTTACCCAATTGGCAAAACATTTTTGTTTTCTATCTGGTGCAGGCTGTGTGCTGTGGAGAGGGATGCAGTCTCTCCACCTGCCTTGTCTGAAGCCCAGAGCTGGGGGAGATGACCCAACCTGCCCTGGACTGACTGCTGTCTCCCTGGTGGCTGCTGCACTGCTCTTGGGCCTTAAGCAGCAAAACTTCCACTGTCTCCTTATTCTTGCGGGTTTTTTTCAGGTTTTATCAGAGGAAAAACTTCCCTCCCAGATGGAGGCAGAGCTAAGGGAGGGATGGCAGTGACTGGAGCACACAGAGCACCAACAGCACATCCAGGAACAGGCCAGTGGTTGGAAAGGGTCAGCAACAGGATGACAAAATTCTGATTTGTACCAAAATCTCCATGTCCTGTCTCCATACTCCAGCTCATGCCATGATTGCAAAAACCCACAGCTGTGTGAAGTGTCTCCAACATGAATCATTCATAGCAGCTCTGTCCTGCACAGAGCACATGAGGCACAGGTCTATGCTATGAAAAAAAATTTCCCTTCACAGCTTTTTAGACCTTTTAAATATTTGTTGTGATTGCTGTACTAATTAAATTAAGCTGTTGCAGGTAATATAACTCCTGACAGTTGTTTTTTTTTTAAATTATTTTCTCGCTTTTAGAGGGCAAGTGAGCAGCACTTAAAGGTATATGGTCTGTCCACTGGGATGGCTGCTGGCAAAATTGCAGAGCTTTGACTAAACTCTGAAGTCATGGCTTTAAACTGTGCCAGTTTGCCTTTGCCTCAAATGGGGATGGACCCAGCCACAGGGCTCTGATGGGAGGGCACAGACCACCATCTGCCTGGATTTTTCCTTTCAATCTGAGAGACTGGACAGCCAGTGCATGAGATGGGAAGGGACAGTGTCCATCAACTGAGCTCTTCTCTGGCTTGCTTTGTGTCTTTCTGGCCCTCAGCACCGTCAGGTCTGCACTTGCTGAAGGAGGCTGTGCAGAGCAGTGCTCCCGTGCCACCTCCTCTAGTCCTGAGGAGTTATCCAACATCTAAACCTTCGGCAACGTGGTTCAGATTTGCTGGCAAATTGTGCAGATGAAAAGGCAGTGTCTTACAAGCAAACTGCATTTTTGTGGTCTTGTACTGATGCTGTGCTGCGCCGTGTGTGGGGTTCAGGGCTTCCCGGAGCTCACCTTTCAGGTTGTCAAGGAGAATTTCTGCTTGTCAAAAATAATTCGAAACGCCCTCCCTGTGTGTCCTCCAATGTTTTGAATTGTAAGGAGTAGCCCCAGGGCAGTATATTTAAAACATGATCTCAGGGAAACTGGTTCATTGCATCTGGAAGCCTAAAGAGCGAGAATGACAACGATAAATAGACATTCGGGTTTGCGGAGTCACACCGAGGTCAGGCGCTCCCCCTCCCATCCCCTCCCCGCCCCAGCCCCCATGATTTGGGCAAGTATTGTCTTCCCTCGTTCCGGCCCCGGCCCGTTCCTCTGAGCCCCGGGATGCGCACCCGGCTCCTCTGCGGGCAGGGCTGCGGAGCCCGGCTGCCCGAGCCGCCTTCCCCCGCCTGCACAAACCCCTCCGTCCTCAGAGCGCTGGAGACCTGCAAGCTCCAGCGCTGCCCCTGGGACCTGCGAGCGCTCCTCGGCCTTTGAAACAACCAACGCACCGCGTCAGAGACCGGAGATTGGGATGGCAGCGGGCGATGGCGTTACTGCCGTGTGCCACGCCGCGGCAGCCCGGCGTTCCCGCCTGCTGCACCTGGCCGGGCCTCGCGGGCCTCACGGGCCTCACGGGCCTCACGGGGCTCACGGGGCTCATGGGCCTCGTGGGGCTCACAGGCCTCGTGGGGCTCACGGGCCTCACGGGCCTCGCGGGCCTCACGGGGCTCACGGGGCTCACGGGGCTCACGGGGCTCACGGGCCTCACAGGCCTCACAGGGCTCACGGGGCTCACGGGCCTCGCGGGCCTCATGGGGCTCACGGGCCTCACGGGGCTCACGGGGCTCACGGGGCTCACGGGCCTCGCGGGCCTCGCGGGCCTCACGGGGCTCATGGGCCGCGCGGGGCTCACGGGGCTCGCGGGGCTCACGGGGCTCGCGGGGCTCACGGGGCTCGCGGGCCTCACGGGGCTCACGGGCCTCACGGGGCTCGCGGGGCTCACGGGCTTCGCGGGCCTCACGGGGCTCACGGGGCTCACGGGCCTCGCGGGCCTCGCGGGGCTCACAGGGCTCACGGAGCTCACGGGCCTCGCGGGGCTCACGGGCCTCGCGGGCCTCGCGGGGCTCACAGGGCTCACGGGGCTCACGGGCCTCGCGGGCCTCGCGGGCCTCACAGGGCTCATGGGCCTCGCGGGGCTCACAGGGCTCACGGGGCTCACAGGGCTCGCGGGGCTCACGGGGCTCACGGGGCTCACGGGGCTCGCGGGGCTCACGGGCCTCACGGGGCTCACGGCGCTCACGGGCCTTGCGGGCCTCACAGGCCTCACGGGCCTCATGGGGCTCATGGGCCTTGCGGGCCTCATGGGCCTTGTGGGGCTCACAGGGCTCACGGGCCTCGCGGGGCTCACGGGGCTCCTGCGGCCCTGTGCTGCCGGGGCAGCGAGCCCGGGCTGGCCACCGGCACTGCCCCTGGCTCCAGAGGGCTCGAGTCGGAATATCTTCACAACACAGCCGGGTATCTTCTGCTCCCGGAGCTCAGACAGGGGAATGGGGAGGTGATGAAGCTCCTTTATTTATTAGGGAATCCGGCTCCTGGTTTATTCTGAGTTTTGAAATACAGCAGTGAGGTTGGGGAGAGGCAGAATTCCTCTGGAAATGCGAGTGCAGCTACATTTGCTTTTAGCAAAGTGCAAAACCATCCTAGCAAATGCCACTGAGTATTTGAATGGCCGTGAATTGCAACCCCCAGGCTTCCTTCAGGTGCTCCCAAAGCCTAGGTTTGCCCTCCAGGTGTTAATTACACTAACAAAGAGTGGAAGGACTTTTGTGAGAGTTGGTCCTGGCTCCTTATTCCAATTTTCCTCCAATATGGCTCTTAGCTTTTGGTTAAAGCCCATCCACTAGTGAAACAGGAAGAAAAAAAAAGCCTTCTGGACTTACTTTGGGTCCCTGCAGTGCTTAGCTCTTCACAGAGGTCTGTGGCTGAACCATCACCCAAAGAGTCGGGGATATCAGAACCTGCCTGGGTAATGAGCCATCAGTTTGTCCCATGCTTCAAAGAAGCCTTCTGTGTGCTGAAGATGCCAAATAATATTTTTTCCCCCACAATTTTTTTTAACTTTGGGCACCTTTGCAAATGAGTGTTCTGGCTCAGATGGAGCCTCCGAGTGCCAGAACACCACGGGAAGAGACTGCTCTGTGATACTGCCAGCCTGAGGAGGAGGAGGAGGAGGAAGCACTGGAAATCCCCTAAGCATGCCTGTTTTCTCGAGACTCCCAACTCAATTCTGCAAACTCAGAAGATTTTATATATCTTGGTTTAGTCAGTTTGGAGGTTTAAGGCACTTGGCTACGCATCTGGATTGCATCTTGGGGATAGGTTATCCAAAAAAGAGCTCAGGCAGACCAATTGGAAATTCAGCCATTGCTAGCAAAACCAAAGGAAAGCAAGAGGATGTCAAGGGAGTTTCTTCTTGGGTATTTAGTGAGGTGAAGTCTGGATTTAAACCCATGATCTGTCTCCGTGCTTGTCAGAGCCATCAGGTGGTGGAAGAAAGGCAGGGATGTGCCATAGGCCACTGTCATCTAACCTGACACCCTGGCTTGTGCCAGTGAAGGGAACTTAACCATCCTCTGCACTGAGCCGTCTGTGCCACCTGAGGGTCTTTAGAGCAAGAAAACCAAACTGATGGATAATTCCTGAACGTGCAAATAACTGCTGTCAGCGCTGCAAACAGAACAAGCACAGCTTTCTGCCATGGTGGTTTCTGCACCAGCACCCAAGGGCTTCACTCAACCTTCCCAGTCTGCAAATATTGGCCTTAGAAAGCCCTGAAATTAAATGTTTCAAGTTGAAAAGTCCAAGTCAGCTCAAAATAGAAACAAAGAAAGTTAATTTTAAGAGCTCTTTAATTTTTAGCCCATAAAAGCCAAGAAAGTTTTGCATTGATGAGACACTGCCTCGAGACAATTGAAACCCAGCTCAGCACCCTGCTGGGGTGTTGACTATCTTTAGGTCTCGTTGTCTTCAAGAGCTGATAGAGATCAGCACCTCCAAGGCCTGAACCTTTAACCATTTGCCATGTTTTGCCTCACAGGCAGCTGCACTTCAGCGGTGGGTGAAACTATTCCTCTTTGTCTGAAAGGGCAAATTCTTCTCTTTAGATGTTTGTGCTCACCTCCCATTAACTTTGGTATGAGCTGAGCTCATGCTTCCAAGAGCAAAATTTGGCTTATAATTTCTGCATGCTTGGGGTTCCTCTGGGTACCGTATAAATGTAAGATACTGTGATTCAGTGCTAAAGAGCAGAGCAAACACAAGCTCCCAGGAGACACCGTCAGAGAAAACCATATAGAACCTGTGTTTAAAACAAAAAAGAAAAAAAGGAGAAAGATTAGGAAAAAGAATTGAGCTTCATTCCAGAGGTGGTCTCACTGCAAGCCAAGGAGGAGAGCACACATCTCTTCTGCGATCGCTTCCCTGCTCCGGTGCCTTCTGGGCCATCAGATCAGGCGCAGTTTGGGAGCATTATTGAAAACGTCTTACCTCCTATATTTTCTGGGTTTTAATCAAACTCACTGCGCTGCCAGAGGTGTTTCATTTACCAGGAGAGGGGTCAGCAAGGCAGCCCTGAGCAGCAGGAAATAGCAAATAAAGAACTGTTCCTCCATGCTTGGAAGCTGTCCGAGGACAAGCAGTGCTTGGATGTTGATTATTGCCTTCCCTGCACCCTGCACAGATCGGGGGCACCCTGCTGTCTCCCCTGGGGGGCCACTTGGGCTTGGGGAGGCAATCAAAGATTGCTGGGTTTGAGAATTTTGATTATTGTCTTCTGATTTCACCAACCAGCTCTGTGCCAGTGAAAAGAGCTAACAATGCATGTACTTTACAATTCTTTCTATCTGCTGCCATTTTAGAGTTTCTTGGCTTGTTACAGCTGTCATAAAATTACTTTATTATATTTTCCCATCTGTTATATTTTCCCCTCTTTACATGGGGACATTGCATGATGCACATGGGCTAATTTAGCTTTAAAATTATTGTATGCCTGTTGTTTATGGAAAACGAATGCTGTATTTGTGGAACAACATGTGACTTCTCCATAGCTCCAAGGAGAATGTCTGAAGTCTGTAAACTCAAATGTCAGCAAATGGACGGAGCTGCCTCCTCCTCTCCTGCCCCAGCCCTTTGCCTTTATTTGTGACTTCATGTACCTAGGTTAGAGCAGTAATTGCTCAGTACAACACTGATCCCCTCTGCATTCCCAGTGCCCAGCAGAATGATGGATTGTCCACTGTAGCAGTGCACTACCTTCGGTGGTGAAGCCATTTAAGCTCTGGGTACAAAATCAGCCATAGGAGAAGTGATCACATACACACACACACACACACACACACACATGAAAAAAAAAACAATCAACCCAAAAAAAACCCCAAAAAAACCACCAAAAAACCCCATGAATAACCAGGTGGATCTACTCTTCCTTCCTTGCCTTCCTTCTCTTGTCTTTGATTCTTCTGATTCTTCTGTTCAGCTTAGTAAAAGCCTCTTGATTTGACTCTTTCTCATAGCAAGTGTCAGTTGGGAAGTGTGAGCTGCCCCCAATCTCCAACTCCCATCATAAAACCTGGGCTGTGACACCACGGTCTGGGAAGCAGGCAGGCCTGGGAATGTTCTGACTACACACTGGGGCTTTAACAAGGCTTTCTGAAACTGTTTATTTTTTGCTTTTTCACTTCCACTTTTTATTACAATTTGCACAGCCATTGATGGCATCATCAGCCCATGTTTTTCAATATTTATGAGATGTATATTAAAGACTTGGCTTGGTACTGTTAAATTATGCATATTATTAGATGAAATTGAGTGTTTGAACTGGGGGTTTGGAGATCCCAAGGGGTTTCTGAATACACAAAATCTTATTTGAAGAAAAAAAAATAGATAATTTCATCTCAGAGTCCCAGTTATATAAAATCCATCCCCTTCTTCCCTTCACCTCTCTTTCCTGCCCCTAGGTGTAATACACTGTACTTTTAAAACAGATTTTTATCTACAAGAGAGGAAACAGTAACTACTCCAACGGGTGTGCAGAGGAGCCCATTCCCATCACAGCAGTGACCACTGGCGGCACTGGGAGGCACTGGGAGGCACTGGGAAACACTTAGGGAAGGGATCAGGTTTGCACTGAGGACTCCCAGCAGTGATGTGAGCATCCTGTCTCTGTCAGGACTTGTGATCAACGTGGAATATCCTTTGTGTGGGATTCAGTACCTGACTGGGAAATGTTACAGGCTGTTACCCGTGCTTTGATCACAGCTGGCTGGAAAGTCTGGGTGCATTTTCAACCTCTACAGGTCCCCAAGAGATTGATGGCAGCAGATTCAGAAAAGGAACTCCAGGTTTCCCATTTAGAATAATTTTTATCTGTTGTTTGTGGTAAAAAGGTTTAAAAAAAATCAAAAGAGGGGATATGTCAATACTCCACCTGATCAGGGCAGCTCCAGGTGCCTCTGTGTTGCCTCTCCTTTCCTCTGGCAGTCGGTGCATCTCTGGTGGATGCTGTACTGCAGCCTGAGCAAAGGGAATGAACAATTACACACAAAACCATGGCTTGTGCTGGAATTTAGCTTGATGAAGACCTCAGACTGAACTGGCAAGTGGGTTTTGTTTGAACCCTGCAGCCCCTACGCTCAATTCTTTATTAACTTTTTCAATATGTTCTATTGCAGTCAGGCAACAATATGGGAGCTATCTTGCAGCTAATTTAACACCTGTAAATTCCCATGGCTGGTAATGAAACCTTGTATAGGCTAGTAGGTGAAGCATTTGCTTCATATATCAAAGGTCATTAGTTCAGTATTTGTTAACACTGTAGCTTTTATTAAATTTTTCCTAGGTTTTTTTGCATCAGTGTGCTTACAGCCTGATTAATTCTTCTGCTTCCCAAAGCTAAATAGGAAAAATGAGTATCACCTGACTCAGAACATCGAGGCTAAATTCTTTGTTGAAATCTGAATTAGCCTGCTAGAAATTATACTTCCAAAGCTCCTCACCCATTCAGGGACAAGCAGATTAGGAGGCTATGTGAGAAAGGGGAAAGAGGAGATGAGCTCCTTGCAGCAGGGAGCAATGGCTTTGGGTAACTTGTGTGCCTCCCAACATTTAAATTAAACTTTGTGGCATATTCAACAATTTGACACCTCTCTACTACCATGAATATATTTTTATTTCCTGGCTTTCCCATTTTTGCTTTTTGTTAAGGTAGTTTACACTTTTGGAGTATTTGGAGGCAATCCTTCTGAGGCAGAAGATGAAGAGGAGACACAACCCAGCACAACCAAACCAAAAAACCTGCCAGTAAATGATGCCCTCCCTCAGTGTCCTTGGACACACTGCCTGGTGCTGGATGGTGTCTGCAAGCCCCTGATTTAGGGACAGTCTCCAGCAGCAATCCCTTTGCTCAGGCTGGCTGGTCACAGTCACACAAAGCTCATCACTGCCCTGCCCAGTGCTGCTGCTGGAAATGCTCCTTCCCTGTGCTGAGCAGGCTGTGTCGTCCCTGCTGCACTGCCTGTGCTAAAAACAGCTGACACAGGGAGCTCCAAGCCCCACAGCTGCTTTTCCTGGATGTTTTGTATCTAAACTGACCCTTTCTCAACCCTGTCATGGGCTGAGTCCACCACAGTAGCCAACTTTCAAAACACAACCAGCACAAAGCAATGTTATAATGAAACTAAGCAGCTTCTGGAGATGAAATCACAGGGATTCTGCATCCAGATGGGATGCTGCAGCTCCTGGGAAGTGCTAAGTGTCTGCTTTTTCACCTGGAAAGGTCCTGGCATGGATGCTGTTTATCCAAATAACAAGTCATTGAAACACAGCTGGAAGTGCTGTCAGAAGTGTTGAATGCAGTACTGCTATCTCCAGACTGCCGTGTCTCTGCTGGCTTTTCCAGGGAAGGGAAATCAGCGGGCTCAGAACTCACCCAGTGGTGTCTGACTCTCTCGAGAACCTGCAGCCAGCACTGCCCCACCATCACAACCCTTCCAGAGTGGCACCTGCCCTCCCATCAGCCTGGAGTGATTCTGGACTCTGCATCTCACAGTAGCTGCCACTTATCACAGCTCCCTTCCCAGAACCTGCCAGTAATGATCCTACCAGAGAGAAGAGATCCTGGATGCATTCCTCAGAGTCCCTATTAATTTAATCTAAAATAAGATGAGCTTTTTATTAACCTCTTTATGCTGCAGCATTTTATAGAATATTAGGTTCTTTGTAAGGCACACATGTGGGTTATTATTATATTTGTGTCAGCCTCAAAGCTGGCTTTGTGATGCAATTAATTAATTCACAACTGAAATGGCTTTCGCATTCTACAGCATTTAGGTGCCAGATATTTTCTACAAAGCTTATTAAAGTGTGTTTTTTACTTCATCACTCACTGTATTACCAAGCAGCCACATGGATATATTCCACCAGAATATTCAGTTTGCAGAGTAAGAAGAACACCATCTGAGGAACACATCTCTTTTAGACAAAGGAAAAGATAATTGTTAGCAAGTCAAAAGTGGTCCAAAGTAATCAGAGTTTCTGTCTGTATTCTGAATAATGTAAATATGAATTGCCATAGTTCATACACACAGATAATCTATGTTCAAATGATAAACATCATTTGAGGAACATGACTACCAAACCACTTTTATGCTAAATAGCAGCAATGCCAGAGAAGGGCTCAGCTTTTCAGTGATGGGGCTGCTGCACCCTTTGGCTTGGGAAGAGCTGTCCTGGGACACCCTGTGCCAGTGCCACTCCCTGTGCCAGTGCCACTCCCTGTGCCAGTGCCACCCCTGCTGGGGTCAGATGTGTTGCTGGTTGCACCAGTGTCCTTGGCAACCTCAATTGTTGCAGCAGCATTGGTGCAGGGACTGACACCATGATCCAAACCCCAGCTGCAGAAGGAGTCTGAGTGTCCAGGCATGTCCTGCCCTGCCCTCAGTGGGGCATGGGAAGGGCAGAACCAAGGGGGGGTTGTGTGTATTTGTGTATTTGTGTATTTGTGTATTTGTGTATTTGTGTATTTGTGTATTTGTGTATTTGTGTATGGACAGGTGCCAGGGAAGGCTCAGGGTGGACACCAGGAGCAGTTGCCCCATGGAAAGAGTGGTCAGGCCTTGGCCCAGGGAGGTTTGGAGTGCCCATCCCTGGAAGTGTCCAAGGAAGGGCTAGAGGTGGCATTCAGAGCTCTGGGCTGGGGACAAGGTGGGCATGGGGCACAGCCTGGACTCGATGGGCTGGGAGGTTTTTTCCCAACCCTAATGATTCTATGATTCAATGAGTCCATGTGTACACATGTGTGTACTTGTGTGTGAACCCCCCTGGCCCAGGTGGCCCAGAAACACCAGTGGAGAACCAGAAACACCAGCCAAAGAGCACGTGGATGTTTTCCCTACGAGCTGTGCACAGAGCAGCCCCAAGAGCCCAGGACTGGTCTGCCCTGGCAGTCCCAGGTCTGGGTGCTAGGCAAGGCCCATGGCCACATGCTGGGGAGAAGGATCACATCCAGTCCTGCCTGGCCATGAGCACATCTCACTTTGCCAGGCTGCCATTGCCAGTTCTCCCAGCCCTTCCCACTGCTGCCACATGAGGAAAGGATGCTGGATCCAGCACTGATTATAACTGGAATCATTAACTTGACCAGCACACACACCAACTCACCCCCAGGGCAGCAAGACCAGGCTCTTCCAAACACAGCCACAGTGAATGGTGGTTGGTGGTTCCTTTTAATTGGGGAATTAAATGGTTTTAATTTAACAAAACCTTGGTTTTGTTGCAATTTCCCCATATGTGTTCTTAAAAAGCCTGAAATAATGCAGGCCAGCCTTGCTACCTCTCCATTGGCAGAGCCAGTGCTGTGCCAGGGCTGGCCAAGCATCCCTCTGGGTTCAGACAGTGCCTCCTCCTGCAGTGCTTTCATGTGCACTTTTCAAAGCATTTAAACTGAGATAGAAAACTCATACTTTACAGTGTTTCTGTCTGTTTGATTGAACTTCTCAAGTCTCTCCATTTCTCTTCAGACGTAGAGAGCCCATAAGCAAAAAGCCAAGCTTTTTCCACAGCTTATGTTCTTGTAAAAACAGCTCCAAGTACACACATTCTGCTTCTCGCTCCAGTTGGGCTCTACATGCCAAGTCAAGTATTTATTTTCATTACTTTTGAGACCACCAAAATTAATGTATCTTTCAGACAGGAAGAATTTTATTTATTATGGTGGATTTGAATCCAAGGGATGAAAGAAGAGCACCGTGCATCTCGAAAGCAACTGAGCCTGGGAGCGGGAGGAGACAGCCCGACCTGAGTTCCCCTCCTCCCTGGCAGCAGGCCCCTCCAGCCCTGATGTGTTTCCATACAGATGGACCACAGCTCCATGGAACCCTCCAAACCAACACCGTAAATCCTGCCACAGTTACAGTAGCAAGGGCAGGTGTCAATGCTTTAATGAATTCCTCACTTTCCTAAGTCACCAGCGCAGTTTCCGGTTGATGGCACAGGTTGGGTGGAGTGTGAAGCTTCTGGAGGTAATCTGTTCATCCCTGGGGAGCATCATCCAGAGAGAAAACAGATTCATTTTTCCCCTTTTCACGCTCTGATCCCTGAACTGCTGCTACTCACTGTGTGACCTCACCTGTACTATGCAGGTGTTATCTACTATTTTTTGCTGTTTGTCATGGTATTATAGTTTCTCTCTCGTTCTGAAACCCACCCCAACACGACAGCACTGGAACTGCATGGTGTAAAAGAGCTGAAAGCTGTGTCCTTGAGCCAGCACTGTGTTCTGCAGTGCACCTTCATCAGGAAGTCCAGACCCAGCAGGGTTTTGTCTCTCTTTTCCTATGGATCCCATCATGAACTTCTTTGAAAGTGTAGAAATGAAATCCTAGCTTGTTAAAGGGAAAAATGCTGCTTCTGTTCCTTTCCAATGTGGCTGGAGTTCCACTGAAACATTGCCAAAGTCATTTTGCCCATTAGGAAGAAAAGGGATTACAACGCTATAACAACTTCAGAAAAAAACACTTCACTTCTAGACCAGAGCCAGTCACAAGATGGATAGGGCTGGTCACTGACACTGGTAATTTTTAGGCAAGAATATCCTACTGAGAAATCTCATTAATGCCACTGCACTCGAGGCTCTTCCACGCAGGGAGGCAGCTGGGTTGTGTCACAGAGATGAGAGGAAACTGAGAGGTAGTGGGGCTGAGAGGAGGACAAAATCCATTAGGCTGGGAAGTTCAACATCTCATACAAAAAGTTCGTACAAGTTCAACGTCTCATACAAGTTCAACAACTTGCTGCGTCTTCCATGAAACTCACTGAAGACAAGCTCTAAATGTGTTAACAAGGCACCTGACCCCAGATATCCTGCCTGAAATAATGCCAGCTTGAAAGTCCTTGAGATAGAGCATCAGATCCCTCCCAAGCTGTATTTGATATGATTTCTCATTGCAAAACCTTCAGTGGAACTGTGATATTTAGTTACTTCCATCATCTCTGATAACACCTCAAGCCTGGTCCCAGTTCTTTAAGAGAGTAAAGAAAAAAAGCAAGGTATTGGACACCCACTAAAGGAGAATTTGTAGTATCCACAGTTAGTTTGAATTCAACTTAATTGTTTATTACTCTGAGGTCTCTGAAGGATGAAGAATATGGAATAAAATATTTCTATCACCTCAGCCTTTCTCAAAACATTCACAACCTGTTAAACACTAGGGTCACTAACTTTGAAATGATCTCACAATTTGATTTCATTATATTTTAATTGCAAATGATACATTGCAGGGCTTACAGAGAGTGAGAAGCTGGGACTAGGCAACATTAAACCCCTGCTTTTTTTCAATTCTCCAGCCAGATGCACTGCAGGCAGGTGCAACACAAACTCCCAAATACCCTGCTAATGTAAGGAGAGCCTGACCTAGAGGGACTGATGTGAATGGGCTTTTCAGGCTGTCTGCTTATTCAGTCCTGGCTGGGGAAAGGCTGCCAGCCCCGGCACACGGTGCCAGAAGTGTGGTGGTTTTTTTAATGCAAAGTTGCAAACCACAAAACTCATTTTTACTAGTGACCTTTTTACCACTAATTGTCAGGGTACTTTAAAAAAAAGGAAAAAAAAAAAAAAAAAGAAGCTACTTTGGTCAGGCCTGAACTGACATCCCAGAGATGCTGTCCCAGCAGCTGCTCCTGCACCCCGCTGCTGCGTTCCCAGTGTTTGCATCCAAACCCAACTGGGTCCTGCCTGGATGAGTCAGACAGCTTTCTGGGTTGTTGTTTGATTTTTTTTTCTTCTTGCAAAGCAGCTTTTGATTGTGAAATAAATCACCAAAAAATAGCTGGAGAATTGGAGAAAAGGAGCAGAGTTGGGGTGGGGGTGCAGTCAAGGAGGGCTCAGGGCTGTGTGAAGGTGGCTGCTTTCCCCTCGCGCCTTCGCTCTCTCTCTCTAAGAACACACAGGCCTATTTTGCCCAATTTCTAAAGTGTTTTACACATGTCTAGCCAGTAGCTACAGCTGGACTCACTGTCCCTTTGAGAGTTCAAACAGGTTTTGAACTCCTTTGCCCAGCTTTTAATTCTGATTCATTCCCTGATTTCATTAGAATTGGCGACATGTAAGAGGTGTGTTTGTGAGCAGAGCCTGGCCTACTTTTTCCAGCTCCTCTGCCGAGCATTCTACAGAGGGACTGAGCCAAGTCTCAGCTGGGGGCAGAGAGACTCTCAGCCAGGTGACCTTTCAAGCCCATCCAGTTCTGCACTCTCCACACACTTTCATGGAGAATCCCAGTTTCAAATAAAAAAGGAGACCAGTCTATGTTGACAAGTTCCAATAAATTAGAACAACTCAGTCTTCTTGGCCTGTTTCATTTTTAATTTTTGCCATGTTGCAGTTTTACTGAATTATAAGGATTGGAAGGGATCTTTGACATCACCTTGTTCCACCCCTGCTATGGCACAGACACTTCCCACTGTCCCAGGCTGCTCCAAGCCCCATCCAGCCTCTTGGACACTGCCAGGGATCCAGGGGCAACCACAGCTTCACTGGGCACCCTGTGCCAGGGTCTCCCCATCCTCCCAGGGAGCAATTCCTCCCCAGTATCCCATCTAACCCTGCCCTCCTCCAGCTTAAAGCCATTTCCCCTTGACCTGTCCCTCCATCCCTTGTCCCCAGTCCCTCTCCAGCTCTCCTGGAGCCCCTTCAGCCACTGGAATGGACTCTTAGGCTTGCTGGAGCCTTTTCTTCTCCAAGCTGAACACCCCAAACTCTCTCAGCCTGGCATCTTCCCACCACTGTCCAAGAGCCCAGATTGTCACACTGGGTATCTACTGTCACTTTTACAGACAGAAAATAGAGACATTTCCAGCTTAAAATAGAAAGAAGCAGAATTTACAATAAAGCACTCGATGACTAAGGGCTTGGGGATTGTGCTCAGTCACATTCATGCGGTGAAGGATTCTCCTTTCTACAAAGGCATTTTGTTTTCACTTGGTCTGTTTGTTATTTTTAGCCATTGTCTCCCAAATTTTCCTGTGGTTCAGAAGTCCTAAGGTGATTTCCTCTCCCATTCCAAAGTCACATCTTCCCTGAGTCCAGCAACTACTGCAGGACAGCTTGGTTGTAAACTCAGGGTGGAAGCACTTTCCTTTGGTTTCTTCTGTCAGCACATCCCAGTTTTCTTTTTCACTTCCCAATATTTATAATTATCTCCAGAAAATCCTCTTGGCCTCTCACTTGCCCAGGCTGGTTTATAGCAGTGCTAAATGCTCCAAACCATCTCTCTGGACTGGCAGCTCCTGCCTGGCCGAGCCCAGCAGGACAGGGTTTCCTGGAGCCTGAAATCTCCACCAGGGCAGCTGCTGAGGGAGCCCTGGGTTGAAGGGAAGGTGCTGAGGGGGCAGGACCAGCCCTGGAGGGGCAGGACCACCCTGCATGCATGCCCATGTCTTGCCTGGCTTCCTCTCCACGCCCATCACATGGTGCTACATCTTCACACACTTGCTCTCTGAAGCTCTTTGCTTTTGGAAACAAAACTTCAGCAGTAAACAGTTTATGGGGTTATTTGCAGCTCAATTTACTGAGCATCCTGCCAGAACACCAAGGGAATGCTGTGGTGTGTTGTCTGTTGAGTGTGGTCAACAGCAGAGAAGTCTTCCCAGAATTTTTAATGCATTTTGGACCCCTCTCCTTCCTCCCCTCCCCAGACATCTCACCAGTACAAGTGCAAGCCATACACTAGGAACAGTGCAGCTAAAAAATTACAGGAATCCAAAAAGGTAATGAAATAAAATAAAAATGGATCTAGAATCACAGAATTCTATGGGGCAACCTATAATTTTCATAATTTTCAGATTTTTTGGGGTTTTGTTTGTTTGTTTTTTAAATTATCCCAAAGGATCTATACTTGAGATCTGCTAGCAGCCTGGGAAGATGGGCAACATGAGGGGAAAAAGTTCTGTGCCATCACTGCTGAGGTCAGAGGGAGATGCCAACAGGGCAGGCACCACACCCCACAGCAGCCACTGCTTTTTCTTGGACTGGATTTTGCATTTAACTTCTATTAACTTGGAGCCTGACATTTTTCAAGCAAAGCCCCCAAAATCATTGAAACTTCGCTGTAGTGAAGCTGGCAGCTCCAGGACGGTTTGTGTGGATTCAGAGGAGAGATCTCTGTTGGCTGCTCTTAGAAGATCAGGTTTATTGGGGATGGTGAAAGGTCCCACCAGGAGCTGCCAGACGCAGCACGGGGCAGGGCCTGAGGGACTCCAGGAGGGGCAAAAACCAAGAGAGGGGGAATTCCAAGAGAGGGGGGATCCAGGAGGAGGGAGAAGTTCCAAGAGAGTGTCTGGCCTCTCGGAGACCCCTTGTCAGGGGGCTTCAAGGTGGGCTGGAACAGGACTTGGGCCAATGGGGTCACAGACTCCTGATGGTTCAGGGGAGGGTTACAGGTGTGGGATGAACCATACATTGGGGTGAGATCCAACAGTCCATTTGACTTTTGGACTATCTGTAGGTGTGGGTATTGTCCAGCCAGCAGGGGGGATTGTTTTCATCCTGGCTGTACTATTGTGACTCTTCTGCTAGGCAATTATATTTATCCATCCTTCCCAACACTTTGCTCTCATTTGAAGGCAGGGGAAATCTTACCCTCAGTTGAAGTGAGTGCAGAAACAAGAGAGCTCAAGGCAGTTTGGAAACATGGAGTTGAGATGTCCTATGATCTCTGCCTCAGAATGGGGCTGCTCAGAATCTCCTGGAGAATCTGGTGATCTGAGGCTTAATTTGTTCATGTTCAAATTCGCTCCAGTTCTGGAGCTCCTTAACGGAAACCATCTAGGACAGTGCAGAGGGTTCTGCCTTAACAAAATAGCAGTTATGCCGCAGTGAAGATGGAGATGGCCTTCCGAGGAACAGCTCTAAAGGTTAATTCTCTAAAGGTACAGCAGTGTCATGGTGGTTTGGGGTTCCTCAAGGAGCCAGTTCCTCCAAAGAACCTGCAGTGACCCCAGGAGAGAGACTGTTGTCCCACTGAGGCCCAAGGCACAGAGCTGCCCCCCCAAAGCACCAGCGAGGTGCCTCAGGCCTCAGATCTGGTTGAACTGAGGTTCTCTAGATGGTGTGAAAAGCCCCACAAACCACATGCCAGAGAGGTATGGCTGGACTGGGTGGGTTTACGAGGAAAAGTCCTTGGGGCAGGAGGCAAGGCCAGTGCTGGCTGCAGAGCAGTGGGACAGCCCTGGGACAGCCCAGCTGCACTGCCAGGCACAGCTTGGGCTCACAAGGGCACACGCCGGGGGCTGGCACAGCCATGACAGCAGCTGAGCCTGGGAGCTCTTCAGCTGCCCGGGCCCTGCTGGCCCTGGAGGGGACATGGGGACATTGCCCAGAGCAGCGCAGGGGGAGCTTGGGCTCCCTCCAGACCCATCTGGCTGCTCAGCTCAGCCGTGGCTGTGCCCAGCTCTGCCTGGGCTATGGCACAACACACCCATGGCATCAGGAAACCCGGCAGCCTGCACGTACAGCCTGGCCCGGCCCATCAAACTGCTCCACAGGCACCCACTGCTGCCAAGCTCCGGGGTGGGTGAGGGCTGGGACTGTCCTGGGTCAGCAATCCCTGTCCAGAACCAGAATCAGCTCCAGAGCCAGGCACAGCTCCAGAGCCAGGCTCAGCCTCCAGTCCTGGGTCAGCAATCCCTGTCCAGAACCAGAATCAGCTCCAGAGCCAGGCTCATCCTCCAGAGCCAGGCTCATCCTCCAGAGCCAGGCTCAGCTCCAGAGCCAGGCTCAGCTCCAGAGCCAGGCTCAGCCTGCAGTCCTGGGTCAGCAATCCCTGTCCAGAGCCAGGTTCAGCTCCAGAGCCAGGCTCAATTCCAGAGCCAGGCACAGCTCCAGAGCCAGGCTCAGCCTCCAGAGCCAGGCACAGCTCCAGAGCCAGGCTCAGCTCCAGAGCCAGGCTCAGCCTGCAGTCCTGGGTCAGCAATCCCTGCTCCAGAGCCAGGTTCAGCTCCAGAGCCAGGCTCAGCCTCCAGAGCCAGGCTCATCCTCCAGAGCCAAGCTCATCCTCCAGAGCCAGGCTCAGCCTCCAGAGCCAGGCTCAGCCTCCAGAGCCAGGCTCAGCTCCAGAGCCAGGCTCATCCTCCAGTCCTGGGTCATCAATCCCTGCTCCAGAGCCAGGCTCATCCTCCAGAGCCAGGCACAGCTCCAGAGCCAGGCTCATCCTCCAGAGCCAGGCTCAGCCCCAGAGCCAGGCTCAGCCTGCAGTCCTGGGTCAGCAATCCCTGCTCCAGAGCCAGGCTCTGCACCATCTGAGCTTGCTGGGCTTGGAGCAAGCATGGACTCAGATCAACAAATCCAAATACAGGAGGAGAGGAACCTGTTTGAGGTTTGAGATGACAATTCTGCCCTCAGTTACACTTTCTTGAGATGACAATTCTGCCCTCAGTTACACTTTCTTGAATTAGACCACATTGGTTATTAACAAGATACAGACCTAATTGTAATTATTTTTACACCTGCAAAGCCAATGATTGTAGGAGAAGGAGCAGTGCTTTACACTGGCACTGGTGCAACACTAACCAGCGCTGCTGTTTGGTGCCCTGGATATTTTCTCTGCAAGATAATTTCAAATGCTTGCAAGAGCTGAAAATAAAGAAATGAAATACCAGCCTCATGCAGACTTTAAAATTAAAAATAAAACATCCAGGAAATCCCTGCAAGGTTTTGGATTGAACAGGAAGATACATTACAGAACTTTTTCAACCTTTTTTTTTATATTTTTCAACTTCCAAGCAGCAGAATGCCAAAATGCTAACAGGTAGGGCAAATTGAGCAAAAATAAAATATTCTGTGACTGGGTTGGAGAGTAAGGCAGTGTTTATTTTTTTATGCTTTACACTTTGGCCAGCATTTATCCTGACTGAAGGCAGCAAATGTTATTAGATTTCATGGAATGTAAATAAACAGTTATTGGTAAATACATTTTGGTGGTCTGCTTGTTACACTGCATGTCAGGAAAACTATAGGGAACTGGCAGGAGTTCAGACGTCTTCAAGGAACACAGAAAACAGACATATTTTACTAATTATAGCTAACAAAAACACTCTGAGATTACAGTTAAATTACATTAAAACATAACTTGTTGGCAAAGGCTGTGAGCATAATGCTTTGCCTATATCTTTCTGTATAATGTTTCATCTGAACAGAGCAGAACATGAGAAATGCCTGGCACAGCCCACGCCACCGTGGCCCTCGGGGCTGGGCCAGCTGGGCACTGTGTCCTGCCAGAGTCCCTGGATGTCCCAGGGGGCTCCTGCCAGGGCATGACCTGGATTTGTCTGCAGAGGGACTGCAGAGGGCTGATCCCACACCTCCTTCTGCACCTTCACAGGTGGGAAGGGAAGGACAGAGAGACACCTGCTGAGCAGCCCTGAGAGGGCTGGGGGGGCAGGAGCAGTGGGAATTGAGGGCTGGGGGAGCAGGAGCAGTGGGAATTGAGGGCTGGGGGGGCAGGAGCAGTGGGAATTGAGGGCTGGGGGGGCAGGAGCAGTGGGAGGTGAGGGGCAGGAGCAGTGGGAATTGAGGGCTGCATGGCTGGAACTCCCAGTAGGAGCTTTGGTGCCCACACCACCGTGCTTTGGGGCTCTGAGCCACCTCCAGTCAAGTCCTCATGGAGCTGTGAGCTGGGTGCCAAGGCTGCTCCACAGCAATACTCCTTCCACCTCTGGATCTGTTCTGCAGCATCTTTGGGATGAGAAAAACAGAAAGGATGGCTCTGGTACAGAGATCCTGTGGGTACAGGGACATGCTTTAGCTATGTCAGAATGCAGGAACCTCCAGCAGCTGATTGCAAAGTTAAAATTGGAAATATGCCTTGACCCAAGCCTGGAATTCCCATTCAGTGGGTCCCCATTTCAGTGAAGGATTTCCCTCCTTGCATGGGCTGTCCCCATGGCCATGATTCCCAGGAGCTGCCTGGGACATGGCTCTGAGGGGCTCTGGAGCCCTGCTCACACCTGGGGAGGGTCTTTGGCTGAGCAGCCCCTTCGCTGCTCCCCAGCCCCCCTCCCGCTGCCAGACCCAGCCCGTGGCACTCCTGCTCCATCACCAGAACAAACTAGTCCTGCAGGAGCAGAGCCCAGGAGGGAAGGCAGGTCTTTCTGCAGAAATCATTATGTTTAAATGATGTCCAGGGTTTTCAGGACAAATGGGCTGTTGTGACTGAGTCTCTCCTCACTGCAGCACTGCAAGGGGCATGCATGGAGATCAATGCAGGGTTCCTTGCATTACACCGAGTTCAATTACAAACTGTTCACTTCATGTTTGAAGCAGTTTGTGTGAAATAATTAATAGAGATGCTCAGAAACATTGCATGTAAGCAGCATTTGGGATTCAAGCCCCCAGGTGCAATATCTGTTCTGTTCTCCCACGGCTGCACATCAGGAGATGACATTATTGTTATTTTACAGAAAGTCTCTAAACTAGAAAAAAAATCCTTCCTTCAGCTGGTGGGATATTAAAACTGAGTGGTCCCTGGCAGGGTGATGCAACGGAGCTGGAGGCTCAGCTGGGCAAAAATTAACAACCTGTTTTAAACCCAGGTAAATCGAGGTGGTCATTGATCTGATCCCAGTTTATCAGGAAGACATGAATCATTTTGTCTGCCAAGTAAATGGAAGGGGAATGCACAGGCTAATCTGCCCAGAATATTAATAACAATCGTGCCACTGTGCACCACTCCAGAAACACACAGTTCCTGGGGACTGGGTTATTTTTGCATCTGTGCCCCTGTGTAAAGAAATCCTGTAATGAAATCATGCTTCACCATTACCCCATGGTAATCTCTTCACTTGGACTGTCTTTATGTCACATTTATGGCCTGTTCTTTGCTGGGAAGATTTTTAAAGGGGATCTGAAGTTTAAAAGAAGACAGATGACAAGCTGTGATCACGAGGAAGAGAGGCTCACCATATGGAAATAGAAAGCCCTGGCTCCCTCCCCTATCACTCCTCCCCCTCCCCTGCTGAGTTTCTCTACTTCACATGATGCTATTGGGATTTGAAGATCAAAATACAAATTAAATTATTAAATGAGGAACAACAACAAAAAAATCCAACAAAAAAACTCCCAAAACTTGGGCCTTTCCTCTCCATCCTTCCATGTGATCTGTAATTAAAAATCAAAGTGGGGAAAACAACCCTGCTGGAAGCTGGCATTTGGGATCCAGCTCAGTTGCCAAGAGAAGAATGCAATGCTCAGGCAACATGTCTGTGCCTTTGCATGCTATGGGGGTTCATGCCTGAACTGCTTCTAGAGCTAAGGAATTATTTTAATGGAAGACTTGTTATGGGGCATATTTGTTGGATTATTTATTATTTACTTACTGGGGAAAGCAGGAACACAACTCCTCAGTCCAGTGTATGTTTCCAATACTGGACTCTTTGTCACCAAAACCCACTTCTGTCCCCACAGCCAGGAGAGCTGAACCCCCATCAGATGCTTTCTAGCCATTACTCCCACAACTTGGATGCATGGCAGCACCCCTTGAAAGCCTGGGCAGTGAAAGAGAAAATAATTAATCGATTTTAGGCAGACAGAACTTGAGCAGTGGCAGTTTGCAGGTTAATTTTGACTGGGCAATTTTAAAGGAGTTGGTGATGTGGCCAGAGTCCCCCATGGAGGGTGCTCAGCACAGGTAGGGGACAGGGCCCATCCTGGAGCAGGACATGCTGTGCCCCAGGGGCACTCCCTGTCTCTGGGTCAGGTCTCAGCCCTCCCACCTGCACCCCCTGGGAGCCAGTGGAGATTTTGCATTTTGAAAAACCCCAAGCACACACAGCAGGCCCTGAATTTGTAAAGTCTGGCCCCATTTTCAGCATTGACCTTAGGCTTAGCTGTTGGCCTCAGTGGCCAGACTTACAGAATAAGCACTTGGTCCCCTTGGTGCAGGTTTGGGCTATGGACATCCCATTCAGACACCCCTGTTTGAACACTGCTTCCTTTAGCCAAAATAAATAACTGAATCAATGCTACACAGAGCTTAATCTAAACAGGTAATGGACTCCAGCTCAGATATTCCCTGTATTCCATCGGCAGGTCCTGGAGATGGCAAACTGAAGCCTGCTTTTATAGTGTGCCAGCTCAGGGACCTGTTCCCAATTTGCAGATTTGGCCTGTTGCATTCTAAAAGATGTTTAATATACTCGATGCCTGTTTGTGTTAATGTTTACCATTGAAGTTCTTCATTATTTGATGTTATATTTGGCCATAGCATTAAAATTCCATTGGATCGACTGAAATCTAGTATCGAATCAAAGCCAAAGAAGCATCTTTGTGATAGACTTTCAGCTTCCATCCAAACACTTTGAAAAACAAAAATCAATTGTAAGCTTTTCTTCCTTTTGCCAGAGAAACAGCAAACACTTTATTTATGAGCTGGTTTTTTATATGCACAGCTCTGGAAGAGCTGAACCCAAAGCCATGGACCAGCAGGGAAGCACAAGCTGCTGTGACAGGAGAGCACAGCTCCATCCCTGCCAGGCTGAGGAGGGAATGGGGGTGGCTGAGAGCCCCCCGAGCCCTTCTCCAGGCCCCAGCATTTGGGATAACAGCAGGATGTGCAGCCCTTCACATTTAACCCCAACGCCTCCCGGGCACAGCTGATGGACTGCACAATTCTGGCTTGGGTCACAGCATCCCAGAGTGATTTGGGATGGATGGGACCTTAAAGCCCATCCCATCCCACCCCTGCCATGGCAGGGACACCTTCACCATCCCAGGCTGCTCCAAGCCCTGTCCAGCCTGGCCTTGGGCACTGCCAGGGATCCAGGGGCAGCCACAGCTGCTCTGGGCACCCTGTGCCAGGGCCAAGGGCAGGATTTTTCCATGGGAATTAAGTGATAAAGGATCAGGAGTCAATCCCCGCATGCCATGGGGAGTCACAGCCTTTGGAGGATGCTGAGGACCCTGGGGTCTCACAGAGTTGGAGCCTGCAAATCACACATGGCTCACACAGCCCCTGGCATGGCTCAGCAAGGCCACAGCAAACATAAAGAGAGGTTTGCCTAAGTCCAGATGTTCCTGAACTCAAAGGAAAATATGATGGCCTGGATTAAAAAGTGGGAATCAGCATTTAAATATAAAGCTGGGAGAGTAGGTTTGAGGAACAGTCAGCAGACATTCTCTTGGCCAGTTAAAAGGGGAGCTCTGTGAAAAGCCTGTTCTGCAGCCCATCAAAACACTGCCAAAATGGACAAGGATGCTTCAAAATGTGTCCCCTCTTCAGAATATTTCCTCCAATTTTTTTATCAAAAGTAAGATACTTTGCATTTCAGTGAACTCTTTCTTTTTTTCAGGATGGTGTTTTTTGATTGATGGTGTTTTTGATTCTAATGATAATAAATTAAATTCTGTAAATGTCATCTCAGTACATATGAACATTTCTTTTGACAGTATTAATTGGCATATTTTGATTAACGAACAGTTCCCACTTTGTTCCAAACTGGATTTCATTCTGAAATGGAAAAATTGCCTGTTAAACTTTTCTCAGCTTTTGTTAAATGATGAGAAGCCAAGAAAAAATAGATCCACAGCATTATAGTGAAGTAAGAATTCTATTCTTCTAATATATAAGCAGGGGATGGGGACAGAAGACTTCTTTAGCTCTAACAAGCAGCTTTGGCCATCCCCAGCTGCGTGACCTTCTGTATCCTGAGCTGGCCAGCCTGTGTCCCACTCAGCCCTGACCCCAGAGCTGTTCCCTGCTTGGGAAAGGCAAGAAGCCTGTGCAGTTTTACGTGTAGTAGAAACTTCTTTCTCCTTCTAGTAAAACAATTACTGGCCTTACAGGGGGTTGAAGCAGCTTCTAGCTTAAGTCAATTAAAAAAAAAAAAAATCTCATAATCGCAGAATCATTCAGGATGGGAGAGACCTCCCAGACCATCAAGTCCAGCTTGTGCCCCATGCCCACCTTGTCCCCAGCCCAGAGCACTCAGTGCCACCTCCAGCCCTTCCTTGGACACCTCCAGGGATGGGCACTCCAAACCTCCCTGAGCAGCTCCTCCCAATCCCTGAGCCCCTTTCCATGGGGAAATTCCTGCTGCTGCCCACCCTGAGCCTGCCCTGGCCCAGCCTGAGGCCGTTCCCTCTCCTCCTGTCCCTGTTCCCTGGGGCAGAGCCCGACCCCCCGGCTGTCCCCTACTTTGGGAAGGTGTAGGAGGTGCTGTGCTCTTCCTTGAGCCTCCTCTGAGGGAGACTGAGGGGCTTGGGTCTGACCATTCCAACAGCTGGGCCAGGCTCCTCTGTGTAAATTGGATTGTTCCATTGGCTCCACTGAACAAACCCAATTTTTATTAGAAGAGGATCCCAATATCAGCACTTGCTGAGCTATCCCAAGTCATACCAGTGACAAATCTGGCCTCCAGACACATTTATCACATCTGCTACTACCAAATAAAAGGGGCTCGTTGCATCAATGAAATGGCATCAGAGGAAACTTGGAGCTGAGGCAATATGTTAAACATTAGCCACAATGCTCACAGACCTAGGAAGGCCTGATAAGCCATGATTAAACTTAATTATGGATTATTTTATATTACCTACCTCCAAGCACTGTGGAAAATTGCTTCCTTTTAACTGCCTTGGCGGCTCTCTCTGACCGTGCACATTGTGGGGGGATTTTCTCATGATTGATGTATTTGTTTACTGAGCTCCCTGCTCAAACACGGCGGATCCTCCCTTTAATCAGAGGTGTGAATACCTTAATAGTTGTCAGAGCCCACATTAACCTCTTGATTAAAAGACATCCTCACACTTAACCATTAAAGAAATACATGAAACAAATTAAATTTGTATTCTCATTATAAACCCCATAAAGGGAAAATAATAATTTAGTGTTCATGTACCTGGCTTGTTGGTATTTTATCAAGTTGTACCTAACAAAATAAATAGGTTTTTTCCTATTTTTCCCCTTTTACCAATGAGAGGTAAGGGTTTTGGTGGGCTGGGTTCTATTTTTGCCTTTGCCTAAGGGCAAAAAGCTCCATGAACATAATTTTTCACTCAGCTTCCTTTGCCTGCTTGTCTACACTGGCTATTACTCTTGTTGGCTACAGCAATATTACCAATAGAATAAACACGTCAAAATTCAGAAGCACAAACAAGTTCATCTGTGACACAAATTTTGCCTGGCAAATAATTCTCCTTGTTTCTGTAAGGGCTTCAATTTCTTGTGGATTCAAAGCAAATTAATCTTAAATTTGATGCCTCAGTCTTATTTTTCTTTCCCAATCTCATTAGAGTAAAAATAGCAAGGATATCCATATGATTAAAGACTTCATGTGCAAGAAAGCAATCTGGTCATAGTGCTCCTTAGCTTTATGTACTTCTTTCTATTTGACAACATTAATTTGCCATCTGTCAGCTCAGTTACAGAGTTTACTTGCTGCTTGCTTGGCGTTCAACTCCCCCTTTTTCGTTGTCAGCTGTTTTTAATAGTTTGGCCTCCTTGAGTGGGCCATTTATGCAGATTTGAAACAGGAGAAATCCTAAAAACTGACCATATGGGAACCCACTTTGTACTCCCCAGGCTGGCATAGCCATGCACAGACCTCATCCCCCTTATAGGCACCCCCAGCACTTTAAAAATCCAATTTTTCCACACCTCCGTAGCACCTTCTGTCTGGGGGACTCTGCACCATCACACCACAGACACAAAGAGATGAATTTTGCTCTCTTGGGCAGGTCAGCTGAATTGTCCAAGATATCCTGGGAGCTGCATTCAGCCCTGAACATGCAACCAGATAAAAGGTAAAAACTGAACACTCTTCTTTTTCTTGGAAAAGCCCTGGTTTTTGGGACAGGAAGCTTTTGGAACAGAGCATCTGGGGCAAGGGACTGATGTGGGAGGTGAGGTTGGCTATCAGACTGAAAAGATTCCATCAGCTTGGGCATTTTTTCCCAGATCCCAAATATTTAAACCTCCAAAACTCATATATGAAGTTAAGAATTATCCATCTGAGAAGAGATACATCAGCTTATATAGCTGATATCCTACCAATTTATTTGAATATACAGGAGAAAAAAAAAGGACATTTTTTCTGCCAGTTGAAGAGATTCAGAATCCTCATGGGCACTGAAGCGAAAAGCCAACATGAAGACTGTGTGTTGCCTCATTCTAAAGGAAGAGCAGAGCTGTGCACTGGCCAGGGCTCCAAGGCTCATTCATGATGGGAGTGCAAGCACTGTAAGTGCTGCCCATTGCTCTCAGGGTGGCCCAAGCTCCTGCTTCTCTACCTGACTTGGGAGAGGGGAACTGCACTTGGAAGGGTTTTCATGCTCAGGAGCAGTGAAATCACCTGCAAGGAAGTGAATGAAATATTCTGTGTTAGCATGAGAATTCCTTAGTTTGCTTTGCTTATGTCCCATTCCAGGAAAAAGTCACATTATCAGAGCTCCTGACTGGTTTGCACTGGGGGCTTGCTGGCTTCTTTCCTGGTTGCCTTTCCAGAAACTAATTTTTAAGTGATTAGAGAAAAAGGTAAAACTCAAAACCTTTTCAACTGAAAAGCCAGTAGCAGCTGTAGAACAGCATCTCAGGTCTACAGAGTTTAAAGAGAAAGGGCCAGGGTTTGTCTTCACACCTGTGCAGGGAGGACACAGGGGTGGGACATGTTGGTCTGGGGGACTTTCACCTGCTTTGAGCCTCTTTGCTGTAACTAGCCCAGCAACCCAGAACGAGGGCTGGACAAGGTCAGCAAGGCCCAGCTCAGAGGGCATCTGGAGCTCGGCTGAGAGTGTTTTTGCTGGTGTGGATCCAAACCCTGGGCAGAAAAAGAGCCATTGTTGGGGCAGATCCTGTCGAGGAATCCTGAAGAGAGCTGCGGGTGATGGGGACAGAGGGGCTGGGCCAGGCTGGGCAGTGGGACAGTCGCCATCAGGAGTTCAGGCACGGAGCTGACAACACTTTATATAAGGACTGGTATTTCCAGCAAAGGGAAGATGGAAGAGGTTTCCCAGCTCTGACAGCCTGAGCCCACCTCAGGCAGCTGTGAGAAGATCACTCCAGAAAGGGAAGTCTGACTGAGCTGGAGCCAGAGCAACACATCCAGCCCCATTGCCCTGGTGGGAGCCCAGCCAGATGTGTGCCTGCCTCTGGGGCTGGAGCAGCCCTGTAATTTATAACAGTCTCCAGGCTGCTCTCATTTATGTGGGGGCCAGTGCTCAGCTCGTTCAGACAGAGTTCAAAGGCTGCCCCGAGCAGCTCTGCAGGCAGGATGGCCACCAGCAGGGCCCAGGCCAGCACCTGGCACCATCCCCTCACCACACCCCGATCCACCCGTGGCTGTCTTGCACAAAGAGGGCTGGTAGGCAGCTGGTGGCTCTAACAGGCTACCAAAGGTCCATCCTACCTCCTCCAGGTACCTGGCAAGCTCTGCTTTGCATCACCTCTCTGTAATGCACATACACCCAGATTAATGCAGGGTGCAAAATGCAGCACACAAAGATACCCCACCAGAGTGTGATGGTGACAAAGTTCATCCTATCACTGCCTGCCAAAAACACCACTTAAACTTGGTACCAAAGGCAGCATTTCATAATTCTGAATTGTAATCCCTGCTCCAAACATTTCCAGTATCAGCACACATTGGATTCAGGTATCCAATTATTTAAGAGTATCTTTTGGGGCCAAACCCTGGGGCCAACTATTGGCCAAATGCTGCCTTGTGTAGCCAACGTGTTGCTATAGATGACAGAAGTTATAATGGCAAAACAAATCCATCAGTGTTTTGACCCAAACAGAAATGCTGGGGGAAAAAAAGAACATCAGCACGGTGTTGTTGGCAAAATGTGGCTGAAATGTCTAGTTTAAGGAAGCTCAGCCATTTTTATTTGTAGTAAGTCCTGACAGCTTTCAGGAAATGCTGTCTTTACAGAGACTGGATTCATTCTCGAAGCTCATCCACTTGCACAGGGGTTTAGTGAACCAACCAGACCTCCTCCTTCTCCTCTCTGGGAAGACTCATTAGCTGCAGGGAACTCAGCGTGAATGGGAGGTTGTGCATGAGGTATGGGTAATTACACCAACACCTCTAAAATAAATCACCAACCCACTGTTGATATGATTGCACACCTGGAATGGATCTTCATTTTGCTCTGGGAGAGGGTCTTCAGCAACACTCTTTAAACTACAAGAAAAAAAAAAGATATTGACTTTAAAAGCAACATTTTAATAATACTGAGGTGTTGACAAAATCCTCAGAGAGTAAAGGAGCTCCATCACACAGGATGGACTCACTGCTTGGGAAGTGGCTCCTGGCATCTGTGTGGAGCTTTGCTGGGGACAGGAATTCAGTGGCTGAGGGGCTGCTGGTGTCCTTGTGCCCAGAGGAGATGCTGCAGGGGTGTATAAACTGGTACTGGCTGTGGCACTGACTGTCCAAGTGCCCTGATCCCTTAAACGTCCATGGTCCAGGAAATGCCATCAGCAATGTTCCACACTTACATATCCTCTGTAACACCATGGGTCCCTGTGCTCCCTCTGCAGCACTGACCACCACCAGGGACAGCACAGGACACCTCCCAGTCCCTTTCCCCTCACTGGGCAACAGCCACACCTCCAAGACTCACTTTATTTTAACTACAGGGACAAAAGAACTGCACTTACACATATTTTGGTCATGCTCTGCTGCTTCAACCTACTAAAAGGGAAATGAAAACCTTCTAAGTTACTGAGTTTTACAGACCTTCCTGTCCTGAGCTTGTGCTGCTGTCCTGGGTCACCTGCAGAGCGAGGTCCTGGCTGAGACTGCAGGAGAGAGAAAGCAGAGTGCAGCACTGCTGCCGTGCTTTGCTCCTCCCTGTCTGACTTCACTCCCCTTGTCTCCCTCTCAGCTTTCCTTTCCTTGAACACCTTGCAGCTCCTTTACATCGTGGTTGGTTTTCAGATGCGCCATAAAAATGCACGTGCTGGGAATGCTGTGGTTAAGACATGGGAATGCAAACATTGTGAAAATAACTTGGCTTTTGTTTTTCTTTTCCTTCCCCTTTTTTCCTTTCTATAAACCAACTTTTCCACTTCTTCAGTATGTTGGCACTTAGAGCTTGTTTCGCCTGTTAATAGAAACAGGGACTGAAGGGGATCAAAGAAATTATCTGTTTAGAGAAATGAGCAGAGGCTGTTGCAAGCTCTCAACCAGGATTCCAGCAGGTGATTCCATGTGCAAGGACCTGCACATCCAAGCATCCAGCTGTTGGGAACTCAGTGGCTGTGATGTGTGACCCAGCTGGCACTGCCTTCATGTCCTGTGTCCTTTATGGACATTTCTGGGGAAAGATGTCAGATGCTGGTGAGTGCAGCTATCCAGGGACATTGAATCGTGGACTCACAGAATGGTTTGTGTTGGAAGAGATCCTAAAGCTCATCCCATTCCACCCCTGCCACGGGCAGGGACATCTCCCACTATCCCAAGTTGCTCCAAGCCCTGTCCAGCCTGGCCTTGGGCACTCCCAGGGATCCAGGGGCAGCCACATCTTCTCTGGGCACCTGTGCCAGGGCCTCAGCACCCTCACAGGAGAGAATTTCTTCCCAATATCCCACCTAATCCTGCCCTCTGTCACTTAAAGGCATTCCCTGTGTCCTGTTCCTCCATCCCTTATTCCAAGTCAGTCTCCAGCTCTCCTGGAGCCCATTCAGACACTGAAAGGGGCTCTGAGGTTTCCCCAGAGTCCTCCCTTCTTCAGGATGAGGAGCCCAAACTCTCCCACCCTGGTTCCAGAGCAGAGGGCTTCTGTTGCTCTTTAGTTTCTCACTCTCCATCAATGTCTTGGGGACATCTTTATGCTATTCCTGCAGTGCTTTGGACACTGATGGCTGTTCCAAAACTCTTCTCAAAAGCACAATAACACCAGGGTGATTTCAGCTCCTTTTCTCTGGCCTGTTGCAAAGTGCCTGGGGAAGTGCTGTTGTAGGCAGATCATAATTAATAATTAGCATTATTTATAGTGGGGCCTGCAGAACAGAATTGAAAGTGTCATCAGATTTTACATCCAAAATATTGTCTCAGTCAGTCCTTTCTAATTCCCAGGCATTGCTGTGGGAAGATACAATTGCATATGTGAATACTTTCCCATGCCTCCTCTCCATGTGCCTATTTCCATGTGTAAAGCATCTGGGAATGCTCGTAGGGCCTCGTTGAAAATGCAGTGTGTGTGTGTAAATTGTTGCTTGTCTACATCTGTGTATATAATTGCATGTGAAAATCACTACTTGAGTTGCATCAATGAAATACAACTTTTTGAAAATACAGCTTGCATGTGTTTCTCATTCATTTTAGTGAGGCACAAGATGATCCAGTTGAAAAACAGTAGCTAAGACCAGATGTTCTTCTGCTCCTACAGCGTGAGAGAAGCAGCTCAGCCTTTAGAAACTCAAAGCTGCTCAGCTTATGATACTTGCAGTATCATGGGAGAGAAAGATCATCTCCTCCAGAGGCCTCCCTTCCCGAGGACCCACTGCCAAGGGAAGATGGCACCTTTGCTGACAGGAATTTAGAATCAAGCACCAAGTGCTGATGAGCAATGGCTGGACATGTGCTCTGCTCATTTAATGAGTTTGGAGGCAACCAGGGACACTCCTAGGGACACTGCTGGCTAGTTAAGACTTGATATATGGCAAAAGTTTAATAAAATATATGATGGGAAGGGTAACTTACATAGCTTTGCCAAAATGTAATTTTAAAACTATGTGCCCAATTTCTAAACAATTGAGTTTTAAAGATTTTAGTAACTCCTTGAATTTTTCCACAGCTCTGCTGCTACTTGGGTCATATTTCCAAATTCAATGTACCTCTTACTCCTCCACTTAAAACATTCACTTTTCATTTAAACCTGCAGGAAAAACAAAATCTGGATTACTTTGAAATTATTGGCCAAGCTGAAAGAGACATCCCAGCCCTTTATGGGGTGCAGATAAAAGAGCTCAGAGTCCCTGCTCTGCCAGGAAAAATGTTCACTTTCTGTGAAACGCATTAAGAAATCAAATGAAGCGCTTATTAAACTTTTAGATGCAAGAATCTGCAATTGGACAATGATGTGTGTCTATGTCAGATGCCTGAGATGAGATGGAGCCTGTCATAAACTGCTCTGGATGCATAAATGAGGCTCCCTGTGCCCTCCCCCAGCTGCAGAGTATTGAAGTAGGAGGAGTAGGAGCTGGGGCTGAAAGCAGTCTTTGTGAGGATCAGCTCCAAACCCTTCTCTTTATTTACCAGCTTGCTGAGACTGACAAAGTATTTGATACCTTGGAGCCTTCAGCCTGAGACCCTGGCTTTAGCAATATTTGTCATTGATTGTACCTGCTTTGCCATTTGTTTTTCAGTGCCCTGACCTGCACATGTCTTCCTGTCCTGTTGACGAAGGACCTTAAGTAAAAGAATCTGCTCCACACTCTCTTCCCTTCCACCTCTTTCAAAGCCCTCCAATAAATCCCTTCTGGGTGCTCTTAGGACATGTGAACTAATCCTTCTCTTTTCAAAGCAGCATTGGATATCCCATGGCTATTCGGAGGGATTAGTTATCCTTCTGACGAGAGGTGTTTGAGTTGGCAGAGGCACTCCCTGCCCAGTGCAGGTGTTGGGAGTGCAGCAGCACCGAGGCAGTGAGGACTGTTGAACAGTTCTCCTTCTGCCCATCAGCTCTGAGGTCACCCTCACAGACAATCCCAGGCTGTACAGGGAAGTCAGGTCACGTCTCTGCTTATCAAACCCACGGACTTGACTGCTGCTGCTGATAAACCCACGAGCAGCTGGGCTTGCAGAGCCCACCCAGTTCCAGCAGCTACAGAAATCTTTTCACTTCTCACTGCTAAACTCACTGCATTTGATCTATAAATGGAGACAGGACAGGATCTCAGTTTATAAATGCAAATATGTGAATGGGGCTGCTGCAAGTAAGGGCGAGTGTGACTCCAGGTTTACACCCAAAGATGCAGCAGAAATCTGCCAAATTCCCTGGGACCTCAGTGAGAAAAGCAGTTTGTACTTTTGCTTTGTTTAGACAAATACAAAATATGCACAGCTAAATGATAGTAAAAAAATATCTATTTGTTTTGCTTCCTAAATGACCATATTAAATAATAAATAAAGATTTGTGTTCATATGGTTTGTTCTCAAAGTAAGGTGCATGGGTACGAGACTGAAACACCACTTACCCTGTATATGCTGCTTAAGATACTGCCTGCTTTATTCTTCCCTTCTCCTGGCAAGGTCATATCCAGCTTACTGATGAATTCTTTTCTAATTACAACTTAAACAGAAGATTTGAAATATTTGGAAACCTTACCTGCACGTTTGGGCATATATTTTTGCTCCTGTATTGACTTTTACCTCACGTACCAGCAGTGAGACTTTGAAGGAGTAAGATTAAATTTTTTTATTAGACCAGCAGGGATCTCAAACCCTACAATATCAGAGGTCAGGCTGCTGCATTGACACCAAACTCCTTCATCTGTAGGGTCACTTGGGTGCCTCTCAGCCAGCTGGGCCCTGCAGGATCATTGGAGCCGACTGCTGTCCTCCTCGCCAGGAGCACGCCAGTGTTCCCATGTTTTGCAATGTATTTCTTTTCCCAGCTTAATATGGAAGTTCAGATGATCTAAAATCATCTTTAAATATCCTGGGACATTTTCCATTTGCTGTGGGTAACTCAGCAATCCCACAATGATGAGAAAAAATGCCTTGAAAGTCCATTTTCTTCAGATGCCCACCTGGCTGACTCCATCTCTCTGCTGCTTCCAGTGATGGAATGAAATCCTGACGATGCCACGTACCTCAAAGCACTGAATTAATTCCTTTCAGAGCGATTTCTTAAGACTCAGCAGTCTTCAACCAAGTAGGCTCTGGCAGAATGGTGGTCAGAATCTCCCTCCACTCATTCAGAATATGTTATTGCTGGTGTGGGAAGCAGATCCAGCCGACCAGTACTGCCTGCTTCCAAAGAAAACACTCACTTTACTGTATCTGGTGTTTTTAAATGTATGAAAATAAATTATTTATTATCATGACTTTTGGGCTGAACCTGTTTATATGGGCTTGCATCTGTCTGATCTGAAGACTGAGTCACTGACTGACAGACACCCTCTTGGCTGGTCCCGTTACTTACATTATGTCCATACTGTTCCAACAGCTTAAATAAAAATAGCAAGCTTGAAACTTCTCCTCTGTTGGCATTTCTTCATAGAGACAGGGTGTTTCTTAAAGAAACATCAAATCACTCTTAAAGAGGTCAGATGTGCAGGGTGAAATGGCAGAATTAATGGTAAGGCTCCCTGGCTACAGCTTCCAGCCCAGCTTTAGCCCCCTCAGCTGCTGTGCTGGATGCCAAGAGAATGGCTGAGGAGGTTTGGACATTCACAGCTTCCCACAAATATCAGTCAATGACAACTAAAAACCTGCTCCTGTCCAAAACCTGCTTCAGTCCAAAACCTGCTCCAGTCCAAAACCTGCAGCCCTTCTGCCCCTGCCAGCCACTTCCACATCTGGCAGCTGGGGCAAACTCAGGAGCAGTATTTCCACTGACACCAAGTAAATTATTTTTCCTCCTTGTCACTTTGTACCCTCTCAGAGCAGTGAAGACTGAAGTGAGAGTTGCAAAGGAGCCCCTTGGAGAGGGATCATGAGGGAGCGGTGGGACTGCAGCAGGGACTCCCATCCCTGTGGCAAGGATATCATACAGAACTGGGGAAATGTGACTCAGTAGAAATACAATTTCTTCACTCTCCCATTCAGCAAGGTGCAAATGTCTCTGGACACTACAGATGCTTACCTGGCCTGTCCTTTGGATGACTCCTTTGCAGTGTATTGAAACCACAAAGAACTGGTCACACAAATTTATGCTGCAACACCCACTGGCATGTCTGTCTGCCAGGCACCAAGACAAAACCAAACCAGTCATGCCTTACTACTGCTGGTTTGAATCCTTCAGCATTTTTCATTCTAAATGCTCTGCTCAGGATCAGGAGCCCAAATATATCAGATGGTCTGTGATGAACACTGTGACTGGCCTTTTGTCCCAGAACTTCTAATTCAGTGAGTGGAGCCACTGCTGGCCTGGATGTACAGGTGATCAGCCAGGGGTTTGCAACCTAATACTCATCTCTATGTATCTGAAACAAGTGTCTGATCACCATTTCTCCCTGCCTTCACAGATTGTTTTTAAAGGAGAAGAAGCAATTCAGTGGAGTCTGGAATTCAGTGCAGCTGAGGAGAACGTGCAAAGATGAAGAGGATCACACACCTTGGAGCCACAGCCAATATCTAAGTGAGTACAATATTCTCCACTCACTGTGTGTATGCAAGCATGGAAGACCATGAGTAGGATGTGTGTTTGTGGTGGAGGAGGAATGCAAGCTATGCTCTGTGTGGATGGAATATGCCTGGTGCTGAAAGCTGTGGGATGGAAGAATGAATGCAGTTGTATTGGAAGAAGGAGGAATGCTTACTGTATTTTGTGTCCTCAAATGTGGATTAGCTTGGAAAGGGATATAAGGTGGGAAAGACATATCCTGAACACCTGTTTCTACATCTGTATGTTTTTTAACTCATTTTGGAGAGTGTGCCTTGCTCCTCACTCTCTGTCCTTGTTCTGCAGTAAGGTCCTTTCCATCTCATAGAAAAAGAATCCCTCTTCTCTTGAAAGTCACCTGTCTTTCCAAGAGTGGTGTCCATGTGCATGTGTGAGGGATGTGGAGATTGGCACACATCTGCCTATGGAAGCACAGGAGAACTGGAGTTCACCCACCCTGGAAGCAAACCACCTCCTGCTGCTGCTGCTCTGAGTGTGATCCATGTCTTCTGATCCCCTGCTGTTGGTTGGCTGCTGCTTTCATGGGATCACACAGAGCCCCCGAGTGGGAGAGGCTGAGGGGCCACAGGGCTCACCTGGTGGCACCTCCCTGCTCCAGCAGGGCCATCCCCGAGCTCAGGGCACTCAGGCTGTGCTCACAGCTCTGCCATGGCCCCAGCAGGGACAGCCACAGCCTCTGCACCGTCTGCTCAGGGCTGGCACTGCCCAGGGCAGGAGTTCTGCCTCCTGGGCAGGGGCAGCTCCTGGGCTCAGCCCTGCCCGGGGCTCTGGGGCCATGGCTGGGGCTGGAGCAGAGCCTGGGGCTGCTCTGAGTGCTGCACACAGGGACAGACTGGGACAGGGACAGACTGGGGACAGGGACAGACTGGGACAGACTGGGACAGACTGGGACAGACTGGGACACAGGGACAGACTGGGGACACAGGGACAGACTGGGGACACAGGGACAGACTGGGACAGACTGGGACACAGGGACAGACTGGGGGACACAGGGACAGACTGGGACAGACTGGGACACAGGGACAGACTGGGGGACAGGGACAGACTGGGACAGACTGGGACACAGGGACAGACTGGGGACACAGGGACAGACTGGGACACAGGGACAGACTGGGACAGACTGGGACAGACTGGGGGACACAGGGACAGACTGGGGACAGGGACAGACTGGGGACAGGGACAGACTGGGCGACACAGGGACAGACTGGGACACAGGGACAGACTCGGATACACAGGAGGTTGCAGGGACACATATGGGGACACAGGGACACACAGGGACAGACAGGGACACACAGGGATAGACTGGGACACACAGGGGGACACAGGGACACCCAGGGGTAGCCAGGGACACCCAGGGGTAGCCAGGGACAGCCAGGGACACAGGGACAGCCAGGGACAGCCAGGGACAGCCAGGGCTGAGGCCCCTCTCACCGGGCTCCTCTCCAGGCTGAGCAGCCCCAGCTCCCTCAGCCTTTCCTGGGCACGGAGATGCTCCAGGCCCTTGCTCAGCTCCAGGAGCTCCTGGCCCTGCCGTGCTGAGGGACACACACCCAGAGCACAGCACCCAGAGGTGCCCCCAGAGCTGAGGTCTCTGACCTGCTGGGAATGTTCTTCCTGATGCCCCTGGGATCCCACTGGCTTTCCTTCCACCACTGAACCTGCCACTGAAGACAGTGGGAATTTGGCCAAGTCGAGGTACTCAGGATGGGCTCTTAGGGGGGTGCAGCTCTGGCAGCCACATTCCCAACATCTCTCACAAATAAGGGATGTAATAAGTTTGCAAACAGTGCTATTCTTATTTCTGTCAGCAAAATAAATTTAATTGATCTATCAAGAAGCCAGGGCTGAAAGTCTCTCCAGAGGCAATGGAAATACAAGCACTTTCACTGACCTCTGAAAATACATGATTTATGGGAATGCCCACTTATTTACTTAAATTCCCAGAAACGGACCTGAAAAGATTAGCCCTTGATCTGTGGTGGCAAGGGACTTCACAGAGGTACAGTCACTGAAGGAGAAAGAAGCAACAACAGAATCAAAAGTATTACTGAAAACCAGAAATGCATTGAAGACATAGAAAGTAATTTTTCCTAAGCTGTAACAGAATCTAGCTTGGCAGTGCTGTAAGGCTGTGGATGGACACAGACTTGTCTTCAAGTGAGTTTGGTTTGGCTGTTGGTAATTAGGAACTTGAAAGGAAATTTGGAAACACAGTAATAATAATCTCAGCTCGGAAATGCAACAACTCCCCAGACCTATAGCTACATTCCTGATGTCTGCTCCCAGGGAACCTCCACACATGCCCCTCCACGGAGTGCTGGGCTGGATGCAGTCAAACTCAACCTTGGAAAGGAATTTTTTACAGGATGGCTCCCACCCCTCAACGCTCTGCTGGGTCTCTGGTTGCCAACTCTTCCTAATGGATCATAGAAACGTTTAGGCTTTAAGATACATTATTGTATGAAAAGATCTACATTCTCTCACGGTATTTCCAGCAAAATGACAAACTGTCAAGATGTCCAGCGGAATAATTTAATGCTGGACACTCTGTAGTGCCGCTCTCCTGGCACTAGAAGAGTTTTGATGAAGAGTTTTGTTAATTAAGATTTGGACCTGAGATTCAGAGGGTGCATGAGATGCACATGCCTCCTTATCAGTCCCCACAGCAAATGCTAGTTCTGAAATGTTCCTTTAAAAAGGCAGGAACATTCATGTTAATGAAATTAACATTCATGTTAATTTGATTAACATTCCTCCTTGCAGTCCCAGCACAGCCAGCTCCCCTGAATTCAGTCAAGAAATATGAAGAAAAGGAGCCATTTCAGATGTCAGATCCAAAATACATGCTACTCTATGGGCAAAAAAAAGCATTGGGAAAGTAATATGGGCCACCATCAGTTTTGATGTGCAATGTTTGAGATGATCTGGGATCTTGTGTGATCTGGGAAGGGAGGAAATGTAAAGTAAAAGCCTGGCAATCATCCAAAGGAGATCAGAACAGAATCTCTAAATACATTTGTCTAAAGAGTAAAAAGTTGGTCAGACCATGGCCCGTGATGGCTCTGAACCAGGACTGATGCTCTGTCATGCCCCAGGGTCTCATCTGAAGCCACTCTTTGATCTCCTCATGGTGTTTTAAGTAAAGAAGCTGTACAGTCCATCAGGATCAGGCCATGAGAGCCTGAAGCCAGATTTGGCTCTGGACTCTGTGGGTTTGGCTTGTTCCTAGGCAGAAGTGAAAATGTGCTTGGTGGTCTGATCCAAGAATCCAGCAAACAGGTGAGTTGGCTTTGTGCAAAACCACTGCATAATTCTGCTTGACTGGCACCTTTCACTTAGAAAGGCCTGAGCTGCATGAGCCACCAATGAATGACATTGCCAAGGGGTGGGGGAGATTTGGAAAGGAGTTGGCTCTGTTCAGGGTGGAGGTTCTCTAATTTTCATGCACCCAAACCCACACTGGAATGGAAAGTAAAAGAATAAAGTACCTACCCAGCCCCTGACAGCAAGGAGAATGCCATTTGTCTTAAAGCAAACAAAAAAATCCCCTTTAATGTGATAATCTTACAATAACTAATTATTTCAATGAACAAACAACACCAAGAAGTATCCTGGTGTTGAGGCATGAACCTCAAGCTGGTAGGTCAGTGGTAACATATCTTGTTTGGATAAGCCTGACAAAGATCTGCTGAGCAATATCCACCAGGGCCAGCAGTGCTTGGCTGCCTGCGCTGCGGTGGAGAGATGGATGTGCACCACAGGGCCACTGCTCCTCCACTCACACCAGCCAGGCAAAGTGAAGCCTGGCCAAACCTTCTGCAGCTGATAGCAAGAGGGAAATGCTGAAAAGGCCTAAAAATGGGTGCTATGGATGAATTAGGAGATGGCTGCAGTACCACTGATCTGGATCTGCATGTCCAGTGTTGCAGCCAGCACAACCCTGGTCCAGCCCCTCTTTTCTCTCCAGTGGCCTCCATGCTGTGTTTTCATGTGTGCTGCAAAAAGTTCCAGGAGTCTGTCCAGCCCACAGCCGTGCCAGGGGATGTCTGCACCACAGACTGCAAAGGAACCTGGATCAGCTGGGAGTGACCTCATCAGGGCACCTCTGGCCTCAGCACCTGCTTTGCATAACCAGTTTCTTACCTTATTTTTAGTGCTGATTAAGAGCATTAACTTTGTGACAGAGCTGAGGTGTCTGAGGCCAGGGAGATGCTGATTTAAACACAGAACACTCATGCCCCCAGAACCTGGGAAGTCCACAGCAAGTGGATGTGGAGAGACAGAGCACACAGAGACCGACTGGAGATTTGCACTACCTTAGGAAATTCTTGTTGTTATCAAATCCAACTATTAGCAAAATATGAAGGAAAAGGGGACAACAGAAAATTACATCATTTTTTTCTGTTTTGAAGGAGAGTTTTTTGCTTAGCTGTCATCCTGAAACAGAGAATAAAACTGGATGCACCTGGTACATTTTAGTATTTATTGCCTTGGCTATGGACAGGAGTTTACTTATGCATAGAAATCCAGCCATGTTTTTGAGGACCAAGTCCTATTTTAGTCATTTCACACACGAGGCCTACAGTGAATGAGGTTTTGGCAGTAAAACAGGTATCTATGTCACCAAGAGAACATTAATCCATTTGCAGACAAAGGTTAGATTACCAGGCCAGCATCAAGTTTCTGGGACAAGACCATTTTCTAGGTTGTATTCTTCCTGCAAACCCCCTGACAAGTTGTGTGAAGCAACACATCATATTGGCCTTGTCCAAAGTCTGAGCAGGGACAAGAGAAGGGCAGCCCATCCTTGCAAGCTCCACTTTGAACTGGGAAAAGTAGATTAATTCAAAAGCCAGTTAACAAAGGCCTTTTAAACCAGTTAAGAACATCCCTCCCTCAGTCATGAGAAAGAACTCATAAAAAAGTATTAGAATTGAGAAAATGTGAGACTATAATCATCATGGTCCAGGACCAGGAGAAGGTGATGGCTGAGGGTGACTTCCAGGTGTAACTGAAGAAGTGAAGGAAAAATGTGTGGCACAGCTCAGTGATTACAACCAATTAATACAATTAATGCTCTTTTCAGTTCCTAGGTGTTGGTTTGACACTAGGGATGACCTAAGAGGGAAATCTTAACATGTTATGAAAGTGGAATGCACTCAGAAGCTGAAGGAAGCTACAAAAAGGAGACTGATACTTCTCCCTTCCTAGCAGTGACTGATGGCTGTTTTCAGTCCTGCTCTTTCTCTGCTGCATCTTAGAAAATAGCTTTAAAATTCATCAGATTTTGGACATCCAACATGGGTACCATTCCAGCAAGTAGCCATTTATTTTATAAGGGGATTTAAATATTGTAAAACTGAATAAAATGCAGGTGTTTCCATTACAGACAAGTGAACTTTGTGTAAGCTCCACAAAGACGTGACTTCCAAATTAAAAGGACTTCACACAGTTTGTTCTGCCCTGGCAGAGAGATGGATTTTTGGGTCATCTTGGGCAGAATTTTCTTTGGTGTTGTATTGTGTTGTGTTGTGCAGTTCCAAATTCTGCCCTCTGGTCTGTTTGCTCACCAGGGAGACGCGTGCAGTGAGACAGCTGGTGGCCATGTCGACATTCTCCTGATTTTGTTAAGTTGGAAATTTGGCTGGGTAAGTTCCACACCAGATTGGCCAAATACAAATAATTTCCATCTAATGTCTGGAGCCTCCATGTTTGCTGAGAAGGATGGACTCTAATCCCACATTGTTCTGCTATTCAGACGACCCAGTCCAGGTTGCTGCCAAGGGATGCGGGAACTAACCAAAGCAGGAGCATAAATACATGTGAAAAATAGATTTTCACACTGGATTTTGGTAAGAAGGAATGAATTCCAAATACCTCTTGGAAAGCTTACCCAATGATCAAACCCAAACCCTCCTGCCCATACAGGATCAGCCTTCTTAAGAAAAGAGATTCTATGGAAAGCCTTGCAACAAGGTTTAAAGACAATGAATGGACTTCACCTGTGCCAGTTCACTGACTTCCCCCTGATTAACACCAGTAAAAATTAGCAGATAGCCAAGGTAATACTGATTAATTATTAAATATATAATCAGTGTAACCATGCCCTCTAGAGGACTAAGTTTACCTTCATAGAGACAAAACCAACCCCTGGGTCTGAACTCTTAAATCTGGGAAAAGGCATTTTGGATGTTTGCATTCCTTCCACATCTGAATCTAGACATGAATCATGATTTCTTTACTGGCACCATATCAAACATACCCAAGATGGCACTGATAGGTGAGTTTTACCTTTTGTAGCCACCTGGTGTCTCTGCCAAACAATTCATTCAGCTAATCCCCATCCAGATATCAAAGGTTTGATCCAAGGTCTTAATCTCAAAGGGAAGATCTTAATCTCAACCAAAGGGAAGATCACTCACATACATTTGACTCAATATGTTGAGTGTTAAATAAACAGTGTTCATGTTCTTACCTCCTGCTTTCCCCATATTCTTTTTCTTTTCTTTCTGCATTCACTGGCAATTCACTGACCAACTTTCCTTGGTCAGTGTGGTCTACATTCCCAGATGGCTTGAGCTTCAAAATTGCAAGTGAGCTCCATGTGAGTGCAGTTTATCTGTGGCAGCTGAGATGGCCCCAGTCAAATGGGGTGCTGGGGCAGGATTAGCAGTGTCCATGGGGACCTGGCTGCTCCACGGTCCTGAGAGACCTAACAAATGCTTGAGGAGTTATTTTTTGGCCTAAAACATCCACGTTTTGAGATCAGAACCCACTACTGTTAGTGTGTGAGCCACAAACAAGCAGCTGTGTGCCCGCTACATCGGAAAACAAAATCCAGAAAGGATCAGGGTAAGGGTCAAAGATATAATGGGAAGCAATAGAAAAAACGTTCTTATCAGTCCAGCAGGCTTCTGGGCAGCCCAGCCCATGGAAGCAGGGCTGGAGGTGGATGCCATTCAGGCTGTTAAGGGAGAAGCACACAACAGGGAGGTCCTGCTCTTGCTCTTACTCTCTACCAGAGAATATTTTGACATCTTTTCTGTGGCACCTTAGCTTAGTGTCCCAAGGCAGGCTGTTCCTCATGTGTTTAAGAGACAGAGGTAGTTAGAGTGCAGCTGCAATTCTGTAGTTATGTTGAGTAAACCCAAAATAGTATGGACATAGGATTTTCAGAGGCTGTACCATCCTCTTTGCTCTTTTCGTCGAGCCATTGGGATATAAGACACCAAATATGCTACAGCTGTCAGCCAGTGGTTTTCAAGCCCACTCTGGGTATATTTTCTTTTTCTTCCTTTTTTAAATCCCACTTTATAGGATTCTTGTTCTTCCTGACTTTTCTCTCAGTACAAGAATATGTGGTTTTTCCCTTGGTTACTTTGACTCTGCTGACCTGGTTTCTTGCCTTCCTTTGGAAATGTTTAGGTGTCTCGGCAATGGAGAGGATGATTCAGTGAACATGGAGCGGGTCTGGGAAAGCCACTGCAGAAAGGAGCATGTGGGGAGCAGAGAGGATCACGGAGCCTGTGGAAACAGCTTGGTGTTGGAGGGTTCTATCATTTTCCCTTTTCTCCCCAGATTTTCATTAGCAGCTGGCATTGCTGCCCTAAGCAGATGCTGCCTTCTCTCAGTTCAAAAAGATCTTGTGCCCAGTTTAAAGGACAGCACAACATTTCAGTGGCAGCTGAAGAACACCCAGTATATCACAAACTCTGTGACTGGGAAGCTCTGGGCCTGCTGGGAAGAAGGATGATTTGCTGGGAAGGTGCAGGTCTGGCCCTCAAGGAGGAACAGGGGGGCATCCAGGTTTTAGTTCCTTCTCAGAAACACCAAGAGCCTCAGTCTGGGATCCTGATCTGCCTTTCACTGCTCGGTCACAGCCTACTGTGGGTACAGCCATTGGCTTCAGCAGCAATAAACACACTTGAGAAACAGGCAGAGGTTTGGAGATGGTTCATGAAGTGAGAAACAGACACCTTGGTCAAGTGAATTATGTGATATAAAGGGTATTGAACATTTGGCACACGAATATTGAATAAATGCAGAACAATGTAAGACTATGATCTAATTTTCAATTACAACAGAGATATGATCTTTAGACACTCTCCCAACCAAAAGTTGGGAGTAATATTCTAATATATTTGTTACTCTTTTTTAAAAAGCCTTTTCCAGAGAAGAGAGTGAATGAAGTATAATTTAGGTGAAAAACGTTAAACTGTGTCTTGGCCCTGGAGCAGGGATGCACAGCGTTGGACAGATTTTGAGTCATGCCCTGATTTCAGCCAGATTAGTCATATCTCAGCCTAAGCTCAGCCACAAGGACCATGTGGTATCAGACTGTGTATTTCCACAGAGAGGAACTGGTTCATACTCAGATTTACAAAAGATTCATCCATTAAAGCAATCTCCCACACCGGTACCCCAAGCATTTGAAAAGTGCTGTATAAAAATGCAGGTAGACTTATTGCAAACAAGGGGTTTTTATCTTACAATCAATTGAGTCTGAATCAAATGAATGGGCGTGTTGAAACCAGATCTGAAAAACAAGAGTGTAAGAGTTATGTAAAGTGATAGTAGCTCTAATAGAATTGAGTAATATTCTAGGCCTTTCTCTGAAAAGGGTAAATATTTTTTGAATTCTGAATGCTTGATAGAGCTACAGTGACGGATATTCTGGTTTTACTGCGTTACTAAATGACATTATAAGTGAAATTTAAAGGTAGTTAATAAAATAATCGTTATGTCAAATGGGTGAAATGGGGGTTCACCCTTTGAGAATGTCATTCTTTGGTTTTGTAGTGTCCCTTAAAGGCTAATCTAAAAGAAAGTTAAATTAATTTCATGCTCGCCACCTTTAAATTGTAGAAGTGAAAACCTTTCAGGATTTGCCAATTACTAAGGAAACTTCATAGCTGGATTATTCCCAAATTGCACACCCTTTATTTTAACCACTAAAGGCAAACACATGGTTTTGATGGGTCGTAAAAGAACAGGTTGCTTTTTCAGGATTGAAGGAAGCTGTAATTACTTCCCTTGTTTGGTGACTTCCTGATTTACTTAGGCTGTTATGGGTGATCCCATTCTGCTGAGGTAATTGGAGCTGCTGGAGTGCAGTCCATGACCTGAGGGAATGACCAGTGGCTTTTCAGCCTGGGTGACTTGCACATAATGAGTGGAGCTGTGCTTCCCAGGAAACCAGGACACCATAACTGCCCTAAGTGCTCAGTGTGTGGACTTTAAATGCTTGTGTTTCACAGCCCAAGCAAATTATGCCTCTGATTCTCTGAAACCAAGCTAAGTCAGCTCCAGATACAGGGAAAATAAAGGTGTTTTCTTCAGGCAGGAATAGGAGAAACAGATCTCACCAGAGAGGTGAGCCTCAGATATATCTGCAAGCAACCAAATGCTGCCATACCGACAAAAGGAGGTGACCAGCAGTTCTCAAATCAGCTCTTGTCTGTAACATGATATGTAACAAAGCATGATTTCAGTGAGGGGGCGCATGGCTGCAATGAGTGGGTTACTCTAGTAAGAACTGCACTACCTAAGGGTTAGAAATAAAACGACCTCAGTTTTCAAAGGCCAGCACAGTCAGGGCAAGGGCATTGTGCCTGAGCCATCCTTGGAGGACACAAAGCTGCATGCAGTCATCCTTTCAAGGGAACCCCCTCAGCTGAGGTTCCTTCCTTCCCAGCAGGTGACACAGGCAGCCAGCCACCAGCTCTGCAGTGCTCCCCAAAAAGGCATTTCTGGCAGTGCCTTGGCTTGGCTGCAGCTGCGGCTTCTTTTGGTTCCTGCACAGTTTTTCAGGTGTGGTATATTACCTTTCTGTTCAAAAGGACAAACTTGGACTCGTGTGCTGTCTGAAGTTGGGATATTGATACAAACTTGTGATTCCTGACCCAGGATATCCTGGATCTCAAGTGTTTTGGAGCTCATGCTGTCTTAGCTTATTGCTGCTTGGAGCTCAGTGCTCCAAGTAAAATGATGGGAAGAGGTAAAATCGGCCAACCCTGAGGATAAAAATCCTGTGTCATGAATCACACTCAGCTCTTCCTCTATGACCCCAGGATAGTCTGGTGGGTCTGTGCAGGTTTGAAATGTTGTAAGGGGTGTGAGTACACAAAGGAGCTACAGTGAGATAAATATAATTTATACTATTGTGTAAATCCAGTTTAAAATACCTTAGTCTGTTACTCAGAGAACAAAATATCACGTACTTCTACTCCGGGGAGAAAAGCAATTGGCAAAGACCAAGGGAGCTGAGATGTTGGTGAAGAACAACTAAATTAATCTCCCAGCAACTCAACCACAGATTAGGGCTAGGTCACACATGAGGATGTGAGTGTACAAGGACAGTCCAAAATCCAGGTCTCCAAGACAGTCATCATCTATGAACTGATGTTAAAACACCAGCCAGGAAAGAGCTGGCCTATGAGATGTCTTCATAGTGGCCAGAATTCACTAATACTTAAACTATCCAAATCTTACAGCATCTTAATTTCTGAAGTTTTTTTAAGAGACATTTTACGGCAAGGGACTGCAGACAGCTGAGATTCACCAGCACCTGCTGGCACCAACAGAAGGTGTCACATACAGGATCCAGATGTCCTGCATGGCTGGGAAAGGCACAGAGAGCACAAAATTCTCCAGAAGCCACTGTGGAGGGCAGTTCTTATAGAGACGGGTAGTTCATCATGGCAAAGGCTCACTCCCTCATCTTTTCTCTCTCAAAGCGCAACTGAAAACCTTTTCAAGATATTAGAGAACCTGGACATTTTTTTTAAGCATCCTAACAGGTTGAGCCTTCCCAATCAAGTCACTCTTCCAGTGGCTGGCATAAAACTGGATGCAAGATCATCCATTGTAACATTCTACATCAAGCAGGGATGAAAATCAGTGATTGAGAGGGAGCTCCAGGAGCCTTTGTTCATCTGATCAGCTGAACAACATCACCATCAGGGACTTCAAGATGATCTGAAGATCATGATGGATTCTGATATCTATAGAGAGGAAAGGAGAAACAGAGCAACTGCTGATGATGCTGAAATAATATTTACAGAAGGCATGAGTGAGAGCAGAAACCTGAGCCTGAGACTGGGAGGGCGGATGCAGAACCACACAGTGGGGTGAGAAGAGGAGACCTAGAAAAGGGATAATGAAGAAACAGATAGTAAATTGTAGTTTGCACTGCTGTGCATCAGGGCAAAATAATCCTTTCTATTAATTGGGGCAGATCAGATTTCTGTGTGTGGGGTAAAAAGGCACATCCCCCCATCCCCCTGGGACTGTCAGCACCACAGACCCAGCACCTCCAGACCCTAAATTCGGCATGCGCCAGCAGTGGAGGTGATGCTGGGAGTGAAGATGCCACCCACAGCCTCCAGCTTTTGATAGCAAAAATCTGCACATTTGACACTGATCAGACTCTCAGAGCTCATTGCCATCAAAGCTCCCAGCCTGGCCAAGAGCTGGGGAAACAAAGCTGTCCTGGCCTCTGGGACAGACTGTGGGACACCGGGGCTGTGTGTCAGCATCCTGCTGTCATTTCACCTGGAAACACCTCCCACCTCCCCTTCCCAAGTCAAACATGGAAAAACAGTGTCCCAAAAGAATCTGGGAAGGACTAAAACATCAGTCCCACATGGGTGAGTAGAGTTATTTGGGTTGGAAAAGACTTCCAAGATCATCGAGTCCAACTGTTAACCCAGCACTGCCAAACCCACCCCTAAACTATGATCCCAGGTGCCATATTTATACAGCTTTTAAATCCCTCCAGGGATGGTGAGTCCATCATTGCCCTGGGCTGGATAACCCTTTAGGGGAAGAATTTTTCCCCCATATCCAATCTAAACCTGTGCTGGTTTAACTTGAAGCCATTTCCTTTTGTGCTGTCTCTTGTTCCCTGAGAGCAGGGCCTGACCCCCACCTGGCTGCCCCTTCCTCTCAGGGAGCTCTGGAGACTGAGAAGGTTCCCCCTGAGCCTATAGAGCCTGTAGACGTCCCTTGCAGCCCTCCAGTTCTGTGACTAACCCCATCATGTTTCCAGAAGTTATTAATGACCTTAAAGGATGAGGTTTGGATTATCTTTTTTGGTTGCTGTAGAATTAACAGCTGAATTTATCAGCTCCAGGGTGAGACATGTCAAAAGCTACTGGAAAATCCATTAGGTCAGCAGTTACCTGGATCTTTGTGGCCTTCAGGGAGACAGCCATCACTAGCCAGACCAGCTGGGACTGGCTGTGCCAAGGAGAGGCACAGCACTGTCCATGAATGACACAGCCTGAACCCTCCAGGACAAACATAGGTTTGAGACAGATTCCTCCTCCCTTTTGCAAACCTCCCTGAAGGAACAGGCACCACAGGCAGCATCCCTGGGGCAGCTCCCATCCCAAGTGAGGGAACAGATGCTCTCTGCTTCCCTGCCCACCTCCCCTCCAAACCAATCTGACATGCCCAGAAAGCAGAGTATAGGAGATGATGACTAATAACTTTGTTTACTTTTTTCTGATTTGTTATAATAGGGAAGGAGATAACATTTGTTGAAATACAGATCTGTCATAAAAATAAGCAATGAAAAATACAAGCAAAACAAAACAGTCTTTATGTCTCAACTTTCCAGATGTAAGTTTCTGAGTTCCCACTTGGGTTGTTATTATTATTACTACTATTACAATAATAATAGGATTCCCAGTCATGGAGTGGGACCAGCACTCATATAGAAGCACAAGACTGGAGAGCAGAGGTGAGTGCAGCCAGCCAGGGGAGCAGATGTTGCCTTGCCTGCTTTTTTCAGCATGCTGAGCTCTCATAACCACCGTGTCCACTGGGGACCCTTGTCAAGGCCAGGCAGGCTGGTGGAACCCTCACTGCTCAGGGGGCTCCAAGTCTTCCTTTAGTCACGCATTCTGAAAGCTCAGCCACACAGAAAGGAGAAGGAGGAGGCTCAGGAACAGCCTCAAACCACTTCAGAGAATGTCCCATCCCTCTGTTGCTTCCCCTCCAAACATGGGTTCAAACTGCAAAGTCTGGAGCCAGGCCCAGGTGGTTTCAGTGCTCAACTTTCCCCCAAACGTGGGTCAGTATAGATTTAGGGATTTGGCCCCTGTTTGTCAATGAGAAGGGCTTGCTGCAGACTTTGGATCCGAATTCAAGCCTTCCCAAACTTGTGTGGGAATACTCTGACCCATCTCTATTTGTCTTGGGTAGGGGAGTCACTGTGATGCTCTCCAGTGGAACTTTCCACTAGTAACAACACCAGAGACAAAGAGCTCATGCTCTGACCTTTAAGAAACTATTCCTTAACAAAATTTACTCAAGTAAAGAATCCACAGTCCTCGTTGGTTTTACTCATTTAATAATACGGACATAAAATATTTTGCGTTGTTTTAATAATAGTTTGGTTTTCTGCTATTTAAAAAAAAAAAAAAAAAAAAAAAAGTTCATTTCTCCGAACATATTTTTAGCAAAAATATTTTGCTTGAACTTCTTTCCTCTGCCTTCAAAGGCTGCTGCACAGTTCTGGGGTGCTAAATACTAAACTCACATTCTATCACTCCATCTCCTCCCATTTGGATGGTAATCACAGGATCTTGATGCCAAACTCTGGAAGATATTTTTTCCAGCAGCAGCATCTGGCTTCTTGGCAGACCCCGCGAGCAGTTGTGTTGGCAGCAGTGGGAGCTGCCTGAGTCTGTCATGTGTTTAGGCTGCTGCAGAGCTGTCTGAACCGCCTTGTTGCCTTAGACACTGTGTTCTCCTGACTCCCATTCCACCCCGATCAATCTGTACTCTCTGCTAAAGGAGCTCTGTCCATCCTGACAGGATATCTCTGCAGAGCTGCTCTAATGAAGAATAATAACGATGTTTATGGAGCTCTTTTCAGCCCACCAGAGCCCAGCTCCTGCTCCTGCAGATGGGAACTGCTCCGTGACCACGGAGGGATTGGTTTGTGCTCAATTGCAGGAGCCTCAGGCCAGCAGGAGACCCTCCATGGCCAGGCCCTCTCCCAGTGCTCTGCCCCACGCCAGGAACTCTCTGATTTCTGTCACAGGGACACCAATCCTGCAGCTGCACATTGACTCACGCAGCTCCTTCCAGGAGCCCCTTTCTGCCCCCGGGCACGTCCAAGGCTGTGTTCTGGTGAAGGCACAGCAGGAGGGATCCCCACTCCTGCTGCACAGCAGGGGAAAACCTGGAACCCGACTTCCTTGCATGCTGAAGATAGATCACAAAATACAGAGAAGTAAAGAATGGATTTATTTCCTGCAATGCAAATTCTTAGACATAATTCCTGTTTCAGGAAAAAGATGCATAGGAATAAAACCCCCTCTGCTCAGATGTATAAGCCCTGTTAAACCTGAATTTCTCTCTCAGTTTGATCCACTCAAAAACCCACCAGGGTGCTCATCCAGCTCTCCAGAATGTGAATAAGTCTTTGCCCTCCTGTTCCCGCTGCTTTAAGATTTCTTTAGATATGCACTTTTCTTCCACAGGCTCAAAATTTTATGGGAGGATGAAGAGTTTATTTTATGACATGGTTTTAAGGATTTCGTTTAGCACCAGAAAGACCCTGAATGGAAATGCTGAAGCCCAGAATTCTACCAGTGCCTCAAAATAGCTTTGATTTAAGAGATCACTATTTTGTTGAGGTTTTAACACTTATTGCAGATGACCAGCCTTGCTTAGTTCTAAGAACACAGGTCCAGAAAGGTGTAAATTGGTCCAGAAGGGAAGAGTGAGGCTCTCTAAGTAATAAGTTATCATTATTATCATGATCTGTACAGGATTGTCCACAAAAGCAAAAGAGAACCACGCTTCTCCAGCCCCAAAACTTATTTTTATACAGAGACATTTGAAAAGCTTCTTGTGGTTTGACACAGTGTAAAACAAAAGTTTGGACATGCCTTGTTTATTTATGAGGTCTGAACTGGGAATTAGTTTTGTTTCCCCTGCTTTTATATTGCCTTCTGCAGCTCTGGCATGGTTGAGGGATTTGTGTAACTATCTCCAAAATATCACAATCATATTGAATTCAGGAATGAGTTTGTTCTTGTTTATTTACCAGTTGAATTCACCATCCCTAATTTCTCAGCGCTTGCTGAGATATGACAATATCCAACATGTAAATCTGGATGTTTCAGAATGTCTGAATGAGAACCCTGACTCAGACTCACTTCCAGGCAGTTTTGCTGACATATGGATTCAGAGAGACCTGATCAGGTTTCAGACTTTTTCAGTTCCTTCTCTAAGATCAACACACATGCTGGACATTTTGTGATTCACTCATCACTAATAAACAATCATTTTACTCTTGCAAAACCTCATTCTCCTGCTGTTCCCACCCCCTATCATAAATGCTGCTTTAATAAATTCAACTCATGTGTTTCATCTGGATTCACAGGAATTCCTCCAGGAGTGATTTTGGATCAATATATTTAATTTGTTTTGTGGCATAGAGGAACATTCCTTCCTCATATATGTGGTTTATTTGTGTCTATGCATTCTGCAAAGGAGAACATAAGTCATTTAAGAAGCCAGCTTAGGAAATGTAAGGAACCACATTAGGAATTTAGGGAGATGGATTACTTGGAGGGATTCCTTTAAGATCCAATAGAAGATATTTTGCTGAAAATCTTTATGAAGAACTAGCCCATTAAACATCTCAATGTATTCCCAGAAATTCCAGAAATATTTAATCAGATATTTAGAATTCCCAAAATTAGCCAGAACCATTACCAGTGGAAAGTTCTACTTTCTAGCACAAGATTTTTGAGTTATTAAGACAGATTTGCTTGTTGTTAAAAGGTGTTACTTCCCGGAATTCTACTGTGGAAGGGCTGGAGAAGGAATAGCTCATGGCAGTTGTGGATTTTTTAAATATCCAGAAATTATAAACAAATCTCAAGATGCATCCCTTGGTTTTACTCAAATTTACACAAAAATTGCCAAGATGAGGTTATAAAAGGAACCTGAGAGATCCATGGCATTCCCATTGAGTCCAAACATTTCTGGTACATGTGTCTCCAAATGTCTGCTGGAAACCCCAGTTTGCATCTCAGCATTTGAAAGGTTTTCAGTGGAGCACCTGGGACTGGTGTGATACCTCTGTTAAGAACTGTGAAGGGCTGAAGACTTTCCACTGCCTTTTTTCCATGAGAGTAAAGCAAGCTCAGGTCTTCCCAAGAGCTGCTGAACCACACTCAGGATCAGGTGTTTGGACAGGAAGTAGCTTTTGCAATATGAGTCTGGCCTGGGCAGGACAAGGACAGAGAACCCAAGTGAAATCCTCACTCCACTGACTTTAATCAATAACCTCTTGTGCCTTCAATTGAACCAAGGTTTTGTGCCAATATCTGTGCATTTCCCAACCTCAGAAAGTGCTCAGCGTCCTTTCACACAGCTGACACAGATTCAAGGATAAACTTTGATTACTCACCTGGGCAGGTTCCATCTTCCATTCAACAGACACCATCAAGTCACTTTAGGTCACCAGCAAGTCTCTGCAAATTGAGGGAAAAATCTTTCTAAGAATCCCATCATCTTTTGAAGTGCACCTGGATTATTCTGGCAGTGCAGCTTTCCATGCTCCTGAAAGGTTCAGAGCAATAAATCCAGCACAAGTATGGGACAGGTGGGCATTTACACCCAGAAATACAAGTAATGCACCTGATCTCTCTCTCCCTGTGGGCAGTCAGAGGGTTGTGTAGCTTTGCTGTGGAGAGCAACTGAGATCTCAAACAGATCCTGACTGAGGGATGAGACAAAGCCAAAAAGATGCTGGACAACAAAAGGGCACAAGCAGACAGAGCACTGAATCCAGCATGCTTGGTCATCTGGGACAGGTTTCCAGCTCTGTCAAATCTTCTCCTACCTGCCAGTCACTTTGGGCCATCCCCAGGCCCGGGGCTGAAGCCAATAGCCTGCAGTGTGGGGCCATGGTGGCAAACATGCAGCAAAAGGTGACATATGGCACCGATGCAGACAAGGCTCTTGTTCCCTGGAGGGAAACGATCTGAGATCTGCAGCTTTTGCAGAAGCACATGGATATCTATGTAGAAATGAAGATTTCTTTTAAAAAAATAATTTAGCTGAAAGTAGAAGAAGTATTCTCACAGTAACCTGTTCATCAGCACTGGCTAATTTAGCATTAAATCCCATACTCTCCCTGGCACTGCTGCAGAGGAAGATATTTCCTGAACAGCTTGTTTCAAGTTTCATTCATAGGTACTGTCTAAAATTAGGTCCACCACTTTCATTCAGGTCCAAATCCTTTGCCTAGTGCAGCATTTTTTAGAAACAGAAACTCGGCTGAATGTGTTCCATGCCCTGTCCTATTCCCCGGAGCTTGGCAGAGGGCTGCACGTCCCACCAAGGGATGCCCCAGAGCTGGGCTGGCAGCGGGGGCTCTAAAGCCGTGCCTAAATGCAAAGTAACTGCTTTTGAAAACCTGGGGCTAAATGCAAAGTACCGGCTTCTGTAAACCTGTGCCTAAGTGAAAAGTACCTGCTTTTATGGGTGATCCCAAACTCCACAGAGAAACAAACTCTCCCTTTGACTCCGGACAAAGCACACACATCCTGTGCTTTGGAAATGAAGATAAACAAATGCTTGGTGGCCTAAATCTGCCCGGTGTGCCGAAGCTCTGAAATGTAGCCAGAGGATGCTCTTGATCATTTTCATCTTGTGGAGCTGAGAGCCTCGGGAGGCACCAAACTGCACATCCCACACTGCCTCACCACAGAGGATCTGCATTTCTGGTTGAGGCAAGCTGCAAAACCCCTGAGAAGGAAGGCTCGACACACATACACCCTCACAGCACCTTGGATTTATTGTGACCCCAGCTCAGTAACTTCATCCAGAGCCTTTGTTCTCCGAGTTGATTTTCATTTTGTAGTCTCTCACAGGGGTCTGAGTGGCACCATCTCCTGGGCGATGTCCCCTTCCCCAGGTCAGCACAGGTAACCCTCATGGCTGAGGCCACCTCATGTGAACCGGACACCTCCGTGCAGCCTCTGCAGGTCTCCCCACCCCAGGTGTGGCCCTCCCACCTTCCCCAACACAGAAAGGAAAAGCTCAAACCTGGATGTTCAGAGCTGTCTTGGTGGTCCAAGAGAGGGAAGACCCCAAGCTCCTTTGGTGCTGGGCTTTAGCAGCTCCTGCACTGTGTCCCCAGCATGGATGTGGGGTGGTGGAACCCAGCTGTGGCAGGTGGGTGATGCAGGGTGCCCAGGACCACAATAGCAGCACTAGAAAAGCAAAAAAAAAGTAACACTAGGGTGTTCCAGGCTCCCACCCAGGCCAGCTGGGCGCTGGTTCAGGCATCTGGCACTCGCTGAGAGACAAACGTGCTCCAAGGCCAGATGTGGCCACAGCAGCAGGAGGCACAAACTGCTGGCAAACAAACTGAAAACAGGCACTTTCTTTGGCAAAATCCAAGAGAGAGAGCAAGCTGCCCATTTTTAGCACTTGCTAATTGTTTTTAAATCCATTTGACAACAGCTGCTAAATAATTTAGCATTTTGACCCATATGTCTGAAGCAACAAATAACAATAAATAAAATGCTGCCTGGGAGGGGAATGGTGGCTGGGAGCTCCAGCATTCCAGTGAACACTCTGCACCACCCAGAGCTCCTGGCAGGGTTCAGACAACACTGAGGGAAGTCCCTCCTTGATGCCAATGCTGGACTCTCCTCCTCTCTCCCTTGTCACTGAAGAGAGATGGTCAGTCAGGTCAGCTGGTGAGGCTCTTCTGTGATCACGGAGATTGTTCTGCCTCCTGCGAACACCTCTGAGGATGGCACTCCTGCCTGGGGACATGCTTCACAGGTACGAGAGGGAGACAAAATTATTAGTGCAGACCAGAAGTTTAATTTCAACTGGACAAAGTCATTTGAGGTATTTTGACCTGAATATCAGGTCAAAACCCTCAATAACAACGCCAAAGCACTCACCAGTGGGACGTTCCTGGGGAAATCCCAGGGCCGGGACGTGGAGAGCACACAAGGATAGGACGTAAGGAACTCTTGCTGTTTTTACACTCGAGGCCTTCCAAACCACGGGGCTGGGAAGGTGCAGGCCCAGCAGGGCTGGCCCCGGAGCCTCGCCTGCATCACACCAGGACTGCTGCCCTGGCTTTGTGTGGGCATTCCGGCCCCAATTGGACACAGCTGAGCGTCTGCTTTGTGGGGAATGTGTTTCTCTTGCATTTAACTTGAGATTTGAAAAGCTTTTGCCTCCCTCCTCCCTTCCTCCTGGAGGCTCATGAATCACAGAGCCGCCAGACGAATGAGTCACCCAGCCAGTTCCTGGTCAAGCGTGCCAGTCTGGGAGGCTCTTCTGGGATCAAATGGGAGCAGGCCGGCTTTGTCGGTGACTGCCCATGTGTTGAGCCACAGAAACTGCTCCTCAGGGTCATCCCCATCTTCTTTGTGAGCTGCTGCTGTCAGGTTGTAATTGCTCTTTTGTCAGGAAAACTTGTGAATGTCTGAAGGGAGGGCGGCCGGGGAGAGGCTGGGGGTCTCTGAGGAAGGGCAGCCGCAGAGCCCTTCCCAGGACGCTGCTGCCAGCGGGGCAATTGTTCTCCGAGGTCTCAGTTCACTGAGCTTGAACTTCCAAGCATGCCCGGCACAGCCTTGTGCCTGTGAACCAGCCCGGGGATGTGGCTCACAGCCCTGGGAAGGTCCCCCAGCCCTGGGAGGGTCCCACAAAGGCTCCCGCACACTGCAGTGCCCCACATGAAACCCACAATTAAGGGCTCTCTGGTGGTGAGCACTGGTACGGACCACACACAGTTTAATAACTGGAAATATGGCAGGCTAAAAAACAATTGCCTCAGTTTATTCCAGAACAGAAAACTTAAAATCTGCCACCAGTTTGTAAATAAAATAAAAAAAAAAAAAAAAAAAAAAAAAAAAAAATTGTTGTTTTCCTTTCTGGGGGAAAAAATAAAAAGAGCAAGAAAATAGCTGGGATTCCAATTCTCCCGTGTTAAAATACACAGTGGGGTCCTGGTCAGGCATTCAAAGAGAGTCTGGTCTCCCTAGGAATCATCTGTTTCATTATCACTAAGTTTGGTATGGACTCTGGTCCCCTTGGAAGCCGGTTGTGCCCTCTTCTGTATCTCCCATCTCTCCTGCTCCAGGAACAACCACAGTGGGCAGGTGACACATGGAGATATATAAAGAGAGATGAAGGAAGTGGGAAGAGGCTACTTGCAACCAGATTTCCAAAAGTTGTCAGCAGTTTTAACTCTATCCTCAAAGAATATGGGATATGCAAAAATGTGGCTCTAACCCTTTCTTGCTTAACATCCACTGGCAATTATTCACCTCTCACCATTCCAAACAAACCTTTAGAAAGCAAAGCCCCCCATCACCTGAAGCACAGACCAAGCCAGATCTGCCTCACAACCCATTCCATTACAATCCTCTGCAAAGGAAGAGAAAACATTAAGAAAAAAAAGTTGCACTGAAGGGATTTACCTTAGAACCTATTTGTGTGGAAGGTGACAGGAATTGCTGGCCTGTGGCATGAGCCTGGCCTTGCTGTGTCTCTACCACCACTTTGGTTGTCCTGTTCCTCCACACTGCACTACAGGGGCCATCTCAAGAATCCCCTGGAAGATCCTGAATTTACACTCATGTATATCTTCTCAAGTCTTTGGCTGTAGAGATTCAGGAATGTTCTAGAAAAGTTCCACCTTAATAAATTTCTGTCAAAGTTTCTAAAATGACAGTGAAAGATTTGCAGCTCCAGCCATGTTCTCTAAGCTTGATTTTCTACAAAGGAACATCTTGCTCCTTTTCTTCTCCCCATTTACTGTAAACCACGAGGTCAAGGAAGCTTTGATAGCTCTGGTATTAAACATTTATGAAGACGGAGCTCTGCACACCAGCCAAATAAAACTTGCTTTTAAATAAGGAGTACTTACCTACACCAGGGAAACTTTTTCGTGGTGTCTGTCCCTGTCTAGTGCTGAACTGCCCTTTTCAGTGTAAGTGCTTGTTTTGTCATCATTTCTACACACAAAACCTTGGCAACAAGGAAACACTACAGTTGTATTAATAGGAATGTCTGCTTACTTTCTATTGACCTTTTGCTTAGAGAAAGGAAATAATCAGAGCTTCAGCTGATATTGAAGAAAATCAGACTTAACAGAGCCTAACAGTGTATCTGCCTTGACATCCTCTAGCATTTCTTCAGAGACTTTTATGAAACCCATGGACACAGACTGCACATTCCTGGTACCTTCCTTCTGATAAAACGCATAGAAATGTCAAGAAAACAGAATTACAAAGATGCACAAAGATTTTTCCAAGGATCACAGCATTTCAACATTTTCAATATTCTTTCAGTGATGAAATTTCACAGCAAACTCATTAGGGTCAGCTTCTCATTAGGGTCAATACAGGAGCAGGGGAGGCTGCAAGAGCCAAGAGCCAGTCAGCTCAGATTAAGACCCAACATTTAAGGCACTTTTGAAGAAAAACTCCCTTGTCCCACCTTCAGGCAACAATTTGAAAGATGCGCAGCTTCTGCAGCTTCTATTGACTGTAAAATTATCCCCAGCTCCATGAGCAGGAGGGTCTTGGTTGTATCCAAATTTACTGGCACTGGTAGTTGGACAATGTCGTTTGCTTCATCTCCCGTCTGCAGCTCTTCCCCAAAACTGTTGTCTTCTCAGCTCCACGCAGGAATACTTGGGAAGAGACACTGCTAGCCAATATACAAATATACAGATATACATTAAAAAAATAATAATCTTTTCATATTCTAATGGGAAAACAACACATGGAAAAAACCCAAATTATTCATGAATGTCAAGAGGATTAAATATCCTGTTCTTTAACTTTACTACTGAGCTTAGAGTGGGCAAAGCATCTCTGTAGCTTTGGACATGAAAGTAAAGCAAAATGTTCTGGAGGAAAAGGAAACAGAAAATATTTTGGAATTTAACTTATTGCATCTGGTGGTTGATACACTGAGTTAACTGAGAGGAGGTGCATTATTATGAAATAAAATGCTTGCTGCCTGTGAACTGAAGCTCTTCAGGAGTCACAGAAGAACCTCCAGAACACTTTCCTGGATATTGAGATCAGATATAGGATTTGCACTGCTTATCTGGCACTGGGTTGTCCTCTTTCTTTGCTCATTACTGAATCAGCCAGATGAAAGGATGATAAGTCATTTTACCAGTGTAACCTTTTTCCTCCTGTGATCAATATTTTAGAAAGTAGTCATGACACAAACTTCACCATCCAGCAGGTGATCATGTACATAATTTCTAGTGAATAGACTTTCAGAGCCTTAGTTTTTGCATTTCTCCCAAGTCTTCATCTGACTGTGTGAATTTGATAAAGCTCACTAAAGCTGCCTAGCAAAATTCTTTAAAATATGCCAAAAACATGTTTTCCTTTCCCGTTCCTTTTGCAGTTTTCTCTTCTGTATTTCCTTTTTCTGCTTTATTTTTCAGAGTGGAAAAATAGGGCTGGATCATTTTAATTATAATCTTCTTGGCATTAAATACTGCAATTAAATAATCTCTTCGTGTCAATACACAAAGGGTACAATCCTGGTTTCAGGGAAATTATACCTTTGATTGTGGTGAGACCAGTTGATGGGTTTTTTTAGTCCTTCAATCTCCCCTCACAGAGTGATTAATCATAAGAGGATGAAATATCTGACTGTATGTTTGTGAAGAACTATTTAAATATACAGCGCTTAGCAAATACGTTTTGTTAAACATTTTTTCTCTCTCTGAGTTACTTTATTCCCAGCAAGATGTTAAGACCCAAGGAAAAGAAAGTTTTTCCCAAGAGAACAATTACTGCTTGAAAGCAGTCACCTGTATGTGTGTAAATTAATTGCATTAGGGATTATTTATTCTCTTGATGGTATTTTCAGGCAATTGTTTTTAAAGATGATGAAGAAGGGCCCAGAGCATCTCCATGCCCAGGAAAGGCTGAAGGAGCTGGGGCTGCTCAGCCTGGAGAGGAGCCCCAGCTGAGAGGGAACAGAGGTAAGGGCACAATACCAGACTGAACATTATTGCTGATGAAATGGCCATGAGTGCAAAGTCTGGGATGGTCCCTGGGCATTGAGGACAGCTCTTTGGAACCCTTCTGCAGAGAATCATCAAATCCCAGGCCAGCAGCTCCTGTGGGAATGGGCAATTCCCACAAGCCTTTCCTGTCCCTGATGATGGTGTCACTCCCCCACCATGTCGGGGACAGCTCCCAGGCATCCCTGGTCCCTCAGTGCTGCTGGCAGTGAGTGCCTGCAGAGGTGATTTAACCCAGGAGAGGGGAATCACCCCCAGGAGAGGAGCTCCAGCTCTGCAGGGAACCCAAACACTTAATGCAGGCTGGTTTCTTAACTTGCAGATTTCTGAAGTGAGGAGAGGTGAATCCCACTCTTTTTATCTTTCTGCACCAAGAACTGGAAAGGGATGCAAACAAAACATCAAAACATGCTCTGAGAGAAGGGGTATGAGTGAAGAGCTGGTGTGGAAGGCTCCACACCTGGGTTTTGTTTTCTGAAACCTTTCAACAAGCTACACTCTCATAGTGCCTGAACACTGTGTAAATGGAATAAAGAGAATTTTCTTGTCTGTTTGGGTTATAAGATGTTCACTGTGAGGGTATGTGTGACACTCTGGAAGTCCTGAGCTTTACTAGGAGACAAAACCCCTACACTTCTGAAGATGATTTCATGACTGTGGGAATCAGGAGGACAGAACAGAAAAGGAGCCAAAGGTGCTTCATGAAAAATTACAGTGTAAGTCTTGTCCTAAATCAGTGGCTCACAAACACCTGGCAAAAAGCAAAGAAATGAAACCTGTCACTATTCCGCCACCACCCACGTGAGCTCTGTATGTGGGCGAGCTGTACCGTAACATTTGTGGATCTTGAACATCCACAACCTTATTTGTAGCTTATAATTTGGTTTTCCTTGAGATCTTTGTTGTCTCAAGTTTCTCTACTCAGTTCCTGAAGAGAAATCATGATCAAAAGCTCAGTGAGAACGGTGTGAGTGGTAGGAGCAGGGACAGGACACCTGACATTCCATGAGTGAGGGAACTGCTGGGGCCGCAGGGGTGCTGAAGCCAGGGATGCACCCCGTGTGCTCCTGCACTTCCAGCAGGTACCCAGGACCGGGAGAGTCATGTGAAACCAGACACTTGTGCCTGTAAAAGCAGCTGCAGTGGGCAAATGGTTTAAATTAAAGAGCGAGCCAATCCAAATTTCTCCCTGAGAAAAAGGAAAGGGATGGAACGCAGCTATCTGAGAGCAGCTTTTGGAGTTGTGGGCTCCAAACAAAGCACTCGCAGGTGCCCGAAGGAAGGATATTTGCACTGTGCTGGCTTATCAAACCACATGATTTACAGGGATGTGGGCAGACACTTCTCGAGCCATCTCAAGTTTAACTGGGCTGGGTCCATCCCTTTTATCTTTTGAACAAACTCTAGCTTCAAGTTTCACTTCTTACTAGACGTGGCTTACACCCTGTGGAAAAAAGGACAGATCCTGTCTGTTCCACGTTTGCTCAAAACCGGATTTTTAGTAAATCAGATGCCTCTGGCTCTGGTTGGATAGAGCCTGGTGCTGGAAATGGGTGTGGGAAGGAAGGACTGAGAGTTAAATAAGGGAGTAAAAATATGGAAAGAGAAGGTTTCAAGGCAGAAGTTCAGCCTCCATTATCATGGCATGGAGAAAGGGAGGGCACACATTGCCTAAAAAATTGCAGGGGCAGGTAACTTCAGATTTCAGTAACAAAGTCATACTGGGCCAGTTTACAGGGATCAGTGCTTCCCAAACTAACTTGCCACATGTCTGTTTTCAACACCAGCCAAATGGGGGCAGGGACTGTTGGGTGACTCCTCTCAGGGCCAAGCAGCAGCACTGTAGGGTTTGATCTGTTATTGTCTCAGCTGTCCAGACCAAATTGTCCAGTTGATAATGATCCATCCAGTTTTTCTACTGGTGTTCCCAACTTGGCCTGGGATCTCCAGGCCAGGCTGTTTGTTTGTTTGTTATTCTCTATTCCCATGTAAACCCTTCCCAAGTCCCCAGCCAGAAGTTCTGGTCCTGCACAGAGGAGAGGAGCTTTTCGGTTTGGGAGCTTTATTGCATCTGAAAGGATAAAAGGAAAAGCAGCAAACATCCATTTCAGCCATAACCAGGAGGAAAAGCACAACAGAGACCCACCCTGGACACTGAGGAAACTCCTGTGGTGTCATCCTGCTGCCTACAACTACAGTGAAAGTAAACATTTAATAGGGCAACCCAAAGATAATGTGACTTTTAAAGCACTTTTCTCCTGTACCTTTGGCCTATGCCTGTATCTGTGTATAAACCACTGTATTTTCCACATTTGGCTTCTCTTGATCTCCAGTCTGCTACTGAACTGATGTCAGACAGCCCCTGGTTGCCCTCCACTGACTCATCCCATGCTCCTTGGGCTGCTCAGAAAGTGGGTGAGTTATTATTTAAGTAGGAACTAAATAACAAACATAATGTATAGAGAAATTTGGCTACAACCTCTTCGGCTTCTTTACTGGATTTTCACAGGGGTTCAAGCATTAATTTTCAAGCTGGCAGGAATTCTGTGCTTGGTTCCCCAGACCCAGTGGTGGTTGCCTGTTGTCCCCCAGTGCTGATATGTGGAGTGCACAAATCTGTCACGGCCCATTGGTGGAGAATGGAACTTTTTAGCTCTCATTGTCCAGGTCTGCTCTTCAGTGAGGCCAAGTACCAACCTGTGTGGGAGTTTGCACCAAATTCAGGATGTGGGGGCCTCAGAGGTTTGGAATAACCCAGAGGTGTTGTGGCGTGTTTTGCTTTGAATCCATGTTCGCTCCCTGTTCTCCCTAATCCCCTTTCTTGCCCAGTTGCTAAATTTCCCAAACCCTTCCCTAACCCCCTCCCTTCCAAGTTGTCAATCCTCCCTATCCCTATCCCTTTCTCCAGAGAGTTCTGTGTCTGTCTTGTTGCCCTCCACACCCCCTTTGTTGCTGTGTATTACCCGCCCCCCCATATTCCCCGATAGGCTCATAAACTATTTGCCCCACCTTATACTCCTCCCTTTCCATATCCTCACTGGTTCACTTTCCTACACCCCTACGCCTGAGCTGCTGTATAAAATCTTCTGTTCACCCCGCCCCAGTCTTGTCTGGGAGCTCAGGAATAAATCCATTTTGTCCCCTGTGTGTCCCTGCTCTGTCCCTGCCGATCCCTGGGAATTGCAGCACTCGCAGGGCACAGCGCGCGCTGCAACACAGGGAGCAAGCCAGTCCTGGCATCAGAGTCACCATCTCACCCATTGCTCAGTGGGTTCCAGATTTGCTTTCTCAGTTCTTTTATTAAAGAGGAAAAGATTCGGGGTGCAGAGTAGTGTCAGACAGTGATACTCCCCACTCTCTTGCCATCTTTTCCCATGGTGTTGCTATTTTGAAGCAGTAAAGGAGAATAGTTTGCAGATCTACCTTTGCTCATAAACTGACACCTTAGTTCTGTTCTTTCCAGGGAAAATTAAAACCAGGGACTATTTCTCTGATATCTTTGGCTTGTTAGAGCAGGACTTTCTGTTTTGGTTTGTCCTTGCCAACCCTAGAGCTGAGAGCAATGTCTCTGACGGGGTTTTCTGACCGAAGCAGTGTCCCTGCTGCTGTGAGGACACACAGCAGAGCCTAACTGCTGAGCTGGGACTTGTTTAGCCCGAGGCTCCAACAGTCTGAAATCCAACTGGCAACACCAGTGAGGATTCAAGGACAAGAAACAGGAATTCACTGAGTTAAAGCACTGTGAGCAGAACCTGCAGTGTGATGCTCACCTGTGCAATGGCTGGGTTAGTTATGGGAAGTCTGACTGTTCAGCAAGAGGGACTTCCAAGATTTCAGTTTCAGGGACTGCAAAGAGAACTTCCAGACTGAAATCATCATTGCTGCTCATGCAGAATAATGTGACTTGGATTACTCAGTTTATTTTTAGAATAAAAAGATGCTTTCCTGTTTCCAACTTAGCAAAGCCACTGAGAAATTCTGCTTTTCCTGTGGAGTTCATCTTTCACAAAATCCTTATGGTAATACCTAAATATTCTTGTTATCTCCATGACTTCAAGAAGCCACAATTCACCCACAAGTACTGCAGAAAGTACCTTCTTCTTGTAGACTGGAATAGTCTTAAAGTCCCATCTTTAATCTCCTGAAGAGCAAAGCCAAAAATTACTTAAGTAAAACTGGTAAATACTTTTTCATATTATTTTAATACTGCTATTGGGAAAGGGAGGGTGTTGGGCATGTTTAATATTTGTAGGTAAAGAAAATATTTTTGCTTCAAAGAATAATTTTTATATATTGTGACGAATTCAAATGACATGGCAGGATTGGGGTGGATGCTTCAAAATCCTCAGCATCCCAACACCAGCAGCCCAACATCCACTCCTGGATCCACAACAGCAGTTTCACCTCGTAAAGAGTATTTGTCTGTTGAGACTATCTGCTAGAAATTCATCACAATATTTAGACTGGATTCTGAAACGAAATTCCCACAAAATACCAGGTTACCTATAATAACACTCACTGTGCCAGTCAAAAAATACCCCTACATTAAAAATAAGTATTATTGAGATCACCTACAAGTACTGCTTAAGTATAAATCCAGGGGAGTTACATTGAGGAAAAGCAAGGTTATGTTCTGCTTTGGAAGAATTAATCTGTAGCAAGTATCCTGAGGTTTTTCTTTTTTATCTCAATGTTTTTCCACTCATTGTTTCGTTCTCTTTGAATGAACCAGAGTTGACAAATTGGCCTGGTGCTATCCAAGCCACATGCCGCTTGACTTCGTGGCACTTGTGGTTTTAGAGGATTCATTGTTTGCAGAGACAATCTCTTTTTCCGGGAAGATCAGACTTCTGATGCGATCCCATGAAACCCACAAACCACCTCCCTGCTCAGACCTTCAGGCCTGGGGTAATTTTTCTCTTTCTGCTGAATTCTTGGCAAATGTGTCCGATCACAGGCCATAACTAGAATCCTGAAGAACTCTGAAAAATTTGTTTGGCAAAATCTCTCAAGATTGTTCTGCTTAATCTGCAGATGGCTTATTTCAGGTCCCACGCAACTGTGGAAAATGGCTTTCCTCTTAATTGGTGTCCCCACCCTTCTCACCAGGGATACACTAGTGAGGAATGAAAATAGCTGTGGAGTATCTGAGAACTCCAAGAATAATTCTTACCACCTCGTATCAAGCACATTCCTCTTCAGATCACTTAAAAGTCAAAGAAGCACCTAATTCTCTTTCCAACATGCCAAACTAAGTTTAAAACTCAACAAGTATTGTATTGCCCACCAAGGCTGATTGTAGATGATCCTCCCCAATTCATGTGGGACCCCATTGATTGCAAGGATGACACTGCTTACTCGAGGCATCAAAGTGGTGTTTGTGTTGACATAGGAAATATGGGACAGGTTTTGTGCTGAAATTGTGCAGCATTCCCCATGAACACCATCCCCAGGGATGTGGATGGCAGTTCACCTCTAGATGTAAACCTGCAGTGGAGAAAAGGGGTTTGCTTTGAGCTGGTGCCTTGAGTCAGCAGCCAGCACTGTGCAGACAGAAAAGATCTGGGATTTTCACACCATCATCTGTGTCCTTTGTGGACATTTTTGGGGAAAGGTGTCAGATAGTGGGGAGTATAGCCATCCAGGGACATTGAATCATGGACTCACAGAATGGTTTGGGTTGGAAGGAACCTTAAAGCCCATCCCATTCTACCCCTGCCATGGCAGGGACATCTCCCACTGTCCCAGGTTCTCCAAGCCACAGTGTCCAACCTGGCACTGCCAGGGATCCAGGGGCAGCCACAGCTGCTCTGGGCACCCTGTGCCAGGGCCTGCCCATCGTCCCAGGGAATAATTCCTAATTCCCAATATCCCATCCATCCCTGCCCTCTGGCAGTGGGAAGCCATTCCCTGTGTCCTGGCACTACCTGCATATGTAAAAGTCCCTCTCCATCTCCTTATGGATTTGGTTATTATGCACTGGTGGTGGTTATATTTTCATTCTTGTTATTCTGGTACTGAAGTCACTCTTGTGCCTGCTCAGGTAGAATAACTCAATCCAGCATTGTTTAAGGAGCCAGCCCTATGCAATAGATACCAAATAACACATCCCAAAGTGCCCCTCTAGTGAACACTGTGAGCACAGGGTGCCCTTGCACACACGCTTGGAAAACGTCACCACAGCAGCGAAAATGAAAACCTGCTTGGAAATCATTTGCTATACAGGAACCAGAAATCACAAAGGTGGATCTATAGCATTTTAAGGAACAGCCAGACACTAATAAACCCTCCTCAAATCCCTGTTCTCCCATCCAAATTTTGTGTACTGTAATAAACAGCATCAGGGGGTGGATACAGTGAGCAAACCCAGAATAATGACATGTGTAAAAAGCTGCTTCCCAGCATGGCATTGTTCCAGAGTTACATATGGAAATTAATATACTAATTAATAAGGGGTCATGAAGCACTAAATATTGAGGGCAGGCAGAAATTGCTGGAGTGCTTCTATGGCACGACACACTGGGGGCACAGAGATTGGCAAAGATGTGGTAAATGTACAAAAATATTTGGAAAATTTTCCTGTCTTTCCAGTCCAATCCTCTGTCTAAGGATTATATGCAAGTGTTTCACAGCACTCCAAGCCAATTTAGAACAATATGATAAACCAACTACCAATTCCACTCTGTCTCTCCATGTCCAGCATTCTCAGATGCTGATGGAGCAAAGAAACTAAAGGGAAATAAACTGATAAACATGCCAGAAAAAAATTTTGAGGGCTTATAATTCAGATTCAGTGAAAAAATTATTTTTCATCCCTATTTTCTACTTTCCACCAAGAGGTACAACATCCAGCAAGTTGGAACAATGTTGGCTGAGCAAGCCCTGAGCCAGGTAAAAGCTGCCCTTCCACTGGGAACACAGCAAGCATCCTTGAGTTTCTGATGTACCCCCATTCCAGCTGGTTTTCTACCTAAAAGGAACAATGTCAATTTTTACTGCAGGAGGATTTAGCCCAGACAAGTCCAAAATGAAAGATGTAGCCAGATTGTTTGGGAGGTTGTTTGATTGTTTGGGATTTTGCTTGTTTTGGTGTTGAATTTTTCATAGACTGATCATGGAAAATGTTAATCCTGAAATATTTTCAGAAAAGGTAATGTTATAATAGAGAAATCCTCTGGCTGCTCCCAATAGTTAAACCAAGGAACAAGAACTATCCTTCAATAGCAGCTCTGGTATCCACCCAAGAAAAATCCTATCAGACCAGCCAAAATCATGACTAAGAAGAGACTGAATTCACAAACATGTTATATGTGCAAATGTTAATCCTATGGTACAATCCTTCTTCCAAACCCAGTTGTGCTTTGCCAGAACCCCTTGGGGCAGGAAAGCTTTGGAGCAGTTGCCCACTCAAGGTTTCCACCCAACACTTGGCCACGGCAAAAAGGACACATGACCAGGGCTGGGAAAGAGATAAGAGGGAATGAGAGCTCCAGTGAGACACCCACTGCTTTTACCATCTCTGGGAGGGACAGAGAGCTGTGCACAACAGAACTGCCAATGGCAGGGCAGAGGAATCAGAGCTGTAATCAAACTATGTTTGAATCACTGGTACCAAACCCGAAGCAAGACAATGTCCTCAAAAGTGGGCAGGAAAGTTGGATTCTGAGCTCTGTCCTGCCCTCAGTCACTCCCTGTGGGCCTGAGTGGGAAAATATCAATTCAATGCCTTGGTTTTCAAGAGCCACACAAGGCTGGGATGGATCTCACATGAGGCACACGAGCAGCACAAGGCAGATTTTTGTCATGCTGGTGCAGCTAGCTCTGGGTGAGCTGGACTGGTGCTACTTTCCCTCCTGCACAGTGGGTTACAGGCACCAGGCTCATGGTAGCAGCTACTAAACCTCCCCGAACCTTCTCAGGACTAGGAAATGACACTAAATAAGCCTCATTTTATCTACATAATTTTACATTTCCTTTGAAAGGTAAGCTGCTTCCTAGACAGATTCTCACAACAAAATCTTTGAAGCCCTGTTGTGCCAGTGGCTTCATCCTCTTCACTGATTCACAGCCCTGAGGTCTCTGCAACCTGTCCTGCATCACCACTGCCCTCACTGTCCCAAATCTCAGCGGTCTCCTGCCAGGTGACAGGGATCTGTGGGTAGCTGAGTGTCTCCCCTCTGTCTCAGAGCCCTTCAGAAGGGAGAGGCTGCTGGAAGTTTGCATTTCAAGAAGAGACTGGATGTCTTTATGGGAAAGAAACCTCTGGAGGGCTGGGGCACAGGCAGTGCAGGCCAGGGAGAGCCTGCAGCTGCAGAGGGAAGAGCACAGGAGGAACTGATGTGTCTCAACTCTTCTCTTCAGGACCTCCTGGAGTTCAGCATTGGAGAGAGGACCTTTGGGCTGAGGAAATATTCTCTTTATTTGAGGAATAAGGAGAAAGAACTTGTCTTCACAGCTACTTAAGAGAACTGGGCAGAAGAACATGTCCTGGTCCCCGGGTGCCAGGCAGGTGCTGGTGCCTGGTGTCACCAAAGGCTGGGTAGAGCTTTTCCCCAGGTCTGTCCAGCTGAAGGAAACTGGTGATGATGCAAAAATAGGATGTCAAAGCAAAAGAGAGAAACAACAGCTCTGGACAACACAAGCAGCTGCTGCAATAAAGCGTGTCAGATGATGTTGCCTCCACTCCAGGACTCCAATTGTTCCTTTAAAACTGGAGTTTTTTGGAGAAAAAAGTTTTTAAAAGCTCATTGAGCTCACACAATATCAGTAAATTGTCGTGTTCAATATTTTTGACTCTGGAAGAAAATCTGGTCTAAACTTTAAACCTCTGGAAAAGTTGACACATATCATTACAATACATTGCATACTGGATGCTTGACCCAGTGATGGATGAACTGCAGAAGAATGGAGCTATCTGTTGGGGTTTTATTTCAGAAATAAGGCTAAAACATGAGGGTATCAAATTAATGAGAATTTTAGCCCTTCCTGGGGCCTCTGGTCTTGGTTTCATGATTGATGCTAAAAGAGGGATCTCAAATTCAAGTTTTTACAAGGGTAGGTGACCAATCAATAACTAAAACTTGGACAGAACCCTCCCAGAAGACTTCATGAAGCCCCTCACAAACCACAAGAAAAGTGCAAGGAAAATCACCTACAGAATGTTTTAAACAAAATATAAAGAATATGAAATCAGAAGCAAGGGATTTAAATACTTCAATCACCAAACTAAGTCTTAATATTAAACTGAAAACTCTGACCATGACACAGAGAATAATTTGGAGAGAGGTTGTTTACAACATTTCATGAGGAACTAAAATGGGCTTCAGAGAGGGGTGAATTTGTGTAGAATAACTGGATGGTTTGGGTTGGAAGAGACCTTGGGGATCATCCCATCCCACCCCTGCCATGTCAGGGACACCTCCCACTGTCCCAGGCTGCTCCAGCCCTGTCCAGCCTGGCCTTGGGCACTGCCAGGGATCCAGGGGCACCACAGCTGCTCTGGGCACCTGTGCCAGGGCTGCCCACCCTGCCAGGGAACAATTCCTAATTCCCAATATCCCATCCAGCCCTGCCCTCTGGCACTGGGAGCCATTCCTTATGTCCTGGCACTCCATACTTACTTGTTAGCAAGTAATTTCTCTCCATCTCTTTTGTAGGATATGAGACACAAAAATCACCCCTCTTCCTGAGGTTCCATCAGATCCAGCCTCTCACACAAAACTCCAGGTGACAGAGGCTCCACAAGCTGCACTTCATCCTCATGGACACAGTCCCTGAAGACCTGGAACACCTTCCTGGAACCAGGGCCACACACTCCTGAGCTGGAAGAGACCTTTTTGTTGCCTTTTCATATTTCTTTTATAAAACTTACTCTGGGGCCTCTGTTGAAGTGCCAGGGGTGACAGAAAGCAGCAAGTGAAGGAAGAAAGCCGCTGGCAGCAGGCTGTGGATGTTGTGCAAGAGATCTCAGAGTTGGAGATGGTTTGCAGCACAGACACCAAGCACCCCGTAAAATGTTTCAGATCTCCTAAGCACAGCTCCAATAGGCTTTGAAGTGTCGACATCACATAAAATAAAATGCATTGCTGTCCAAGTTATCCCATTGGTTCCCCCCCCCGCCAACTTTGATGGCTTCTATAAAGCATTTTATATGGTTGAATAAATTTGAGTAACTCTTTACAAGTAAATCAAACCAAAATGATTAAAAAAAAAATTGGATGCTAGCTACCAGGCTCTCGAAAAAAATCCCGTGTGTTTCCAAATATTCTGAGTACAAGATGGTGTGATGCAGCCTGGTGGGTAAACAGTCCTGAAGATGAACCTCTCCAAGGCACTGGGGTTTTTCAGCCTCAGATAATCACTGCTTCCCAAATTAAGGATTAGCTTTGTGATTAATTGACAGCATCTATCAAAAAATCAATTCTCTTGCCTCTCACTTACATTCTGTCCTTTTGTGCAAGTGGTTATGTGAGGTTTTCAAAAATAAAATTTGCAAATTAAGATTAATTTCTAACGGGATCCTTGGCCAGATCTCCCTCTATGTTGCAGCAGATGGACTTTTGTGTGAAATATTTTTCCTTAGTTGCTATAGAAACATGCCAACATATTTCTGCTTAACTGATTTGCTGGAGAACTGTTTGTTGTGTTGCCCAATGCTGACAGGAGTGAATCATTTTTAGTCTTCAGTCAAGGCTGATTAAAACCTGGTCTCTGTGTGTCTAACTGCTGCAGAATGCTGCTTACAGGGGGGACATCCTGCTAAAGTCATTATGGCTGGGACATTTGCAGCATGCCTTGAAGTAAACGAGGCAGGTGGAAGGTTAAAGCTACAAAAATTACTAAAAGCTGAGAAAAACTCAAGGCTGAAACACAACTGGATGTAAAAAAAAAACGGCAGAAAATTTATGATGACTTTAAAAAATGTGATTTATAGGATAATTGGTTCTAGAAGCCAGTTATGATGGAAACAATCCCCAAATGACATTTTCACACGAAAGAACAGGTCATATGCCTTCCAAAAGGTGCTTGAAGGAATGAACCAAGTCCAGCTGTGTCAGGGGCTGCAAGGACCGTGCCCACAGCCAAGAGCAGCAGGTCTGGCCCCATGCACGTCTCCCACCACAAACACAGCTCAGGGCATCCCCCCTGTGATGTTTCCTACTAAATCAGGGAGGAAATGCTTTGCTGTTCATACCCCAGTGAACCCAACCTCATCAGCAGGAAACTGAAGATGAAGGAGGCAGAGAATCTCAGACTGGTTTGGATTGGAAGGACCTTAAAGCCCATCCAGTGCCACCCCTGCCATGGCAGGGACACCTTCCACTGTTCCAGGCTGCTCCCAGCCCCATCCAGCCTGGCCTTGGGCACTGCCAGGGATCCAGGGGCACCACAGCTGCTCTGGGCACCCTGTGCCAGGGCTGCCCACCCTGCCAGTGTGCAGGTGTGTGCCTGATCCAAGCATTTCCTCTCTGTGTGAGTCTGTGTTCCAGACCCAGGAGGTGCAGCCTCAGAAATTGAAGTAAAAACCTTTTCCCCTCAGTGTCCTAGGAGCTGGTGCTGAGGACTATTTCACCTGTTCTCCCCCAGCCCTGCTTTGCCTCCGTTCTCCCCCTGTAAAGCTCAGCTGAGGACACTGTTCACAGGCCACTGCTGTGGGACCTATTCCTGAATCTTCCTGTGAGAAGGAAATGATCACACAGTGGTTGGAGGCTCACAACATCTCAGGAAGGTGTGTGGAAAAAAGCAAACCCTGAGATTAGACAGAGGAAGCAATTCCCACTTCTGTCAGAAGCCAAACTGAGATACAGCCATGCTATTAAATTGCGTCATAAATTTAAATATAGATTTCCCTGTTTTGACAATAATCTGATATGTAATTGAATGTTTAAAATATGTTTTTTAATGAACTTTACTGCAGAGCTGGCTGCCCAGCCCACCTTTTATGAGCAACCAAGAGATCTGCATCTCAGGGTTAGCTCTGAGCCCTGTGCTCGTGAGCCCTCAGAGTTGTTTATAACAGCCTCTTTAACTGGCATTTACTCCCTGCTTTAACATTTTCCTCATTTCTGTCCCTATTTTTGAAGCACACTCCCACAGTGGCAGCTTTCCAACTCCTCTTACCTCCAAGAGAAGGCAGGCTACCAGCTACCTTTATAGTTGTAGCCAATTTTTCTGCTTGGACAGCTTACAGGGGATATTAGTTGATGGAATAGTTGATTCTCTGCCCATGGCAAGCATATGAGTCATCCCTCCAAAAAATATAACCTTGCTGTCCCTCTTCGAGGCATGGAGAGGCCTGGGGGGCCAAGAGGCTCTCTGGATACAGCTAAGGTTGTAATGTTATTTCTGTTATGCACAAGGTTTGTATGATTTAAAGGTAACTTGCAGGAAATTGGAGGACCAGGGAAGTCCACCCAGCAGGTGGTTTGGTTCTTGGTCCCATGAAGTTACTCACAAGATACTCTGGAGGAACACAGGCAGAAGAGGCAAACACAGCTCTCATCCAGGCTCCTTCACTGCCCAGCTTGGAGCCCTCGAGTGGTTACTTGGATTTTCATCACGTAGTGCTCTGCTGTCTCCCAGCACATGCAAATGCAAATCTCCACCCTCTATGCCAGTTGGGAAATTGGCATTTTTATGCCTGAGGCACAAGGATCTGCAGCAGAAGACAATCTCTCACAAAGAAATCTTCAGTGTCCCCCTCTGCCTTGCCGAGCCTGCACATCGAGAAGAGGACACAATCCAGCCAGGAGCAACCTCACTTCACCACAGAGTTTGTAGAATTACAGCAGGGCTTCAGCCTTGGGGGTTCAAATACCCTCTGATGGGGGAAGAAGCAAGTTTGGAGACATTTATTAAATTGATTCTCCAGGCACCTCTAAAATAGTAACAGTAAAGAAGTCAAAATTCCCTCTCAGTCCTCATATATCTCTGTAGTTGTGGAGCATGAACTTTTCTGGAGGCTCCAGTCCTGGAAAGTGTGATGCCTGTTAATTTGGACAGGTAGATTGTCCCATTGAACTCCATCAGATGTCCTGCAGATTGATGGAAAACACTGCTCTGCTTTCTTTGGCATTGGGTGACAGTTTGGAAGCATTCTTCAAGAATTATAAAACAAAAAAAGATGTTGGCTGAATGTCCTATTTCTGAAAAGAAATGAACTTCTAATGTTCATCCTCATGAAAGACACTCCTCTGTCAGAGATAGGAACTGGGCAGGCCCTCGGTCTCCTCCAGGATCCTCGTGCTCTTGGGTTCCTTGGTTTGCCAGAGATCATTGTGCCTGTCCCATGAGTTCCAGGGAGCTCTTGCAATCATCAAAGTGTGGTTCTGTTCTCCTGCTCTTTGCCTTTCAGCGCTGATGGAGATGTGGATGAGTAAAGACAGATGAGGGCTAGGCACAAAGCACCAAGCTCCAAATTTCCTGTGAATTTAACAGCAGAGCATTTGGAAGTGTAACAGTTCTCCTGTCACAGGAACTCAAAGCATGGATCAAATACCAAACAGAAATGTTTGGTAAAAGCTCTGAGGTTTCCCCTGCCACAGGAGATGGAAGATTTTGGGAAGTGAAGTTCTACATTATTCTTTTACCCTTTCTTCATGGAAAGGGTGGTCAGGCTTTGGAAGGGGCTGCCAGGAAGGTGTTGGAGTCCCCGTGCCAAGCCCTTAGGATGCACTACCCAAGGACTTGTTCCCGTTCTGGGAAGCCTCCAAAAGGAAGCATATCTTTTCCATTATCCCAGAAATCCTTTGCCCACTCTGGTAGGTTCTTCTGCATTGAGCAAATCTCTTCCTCCCTGCTGATTACTCCCCCTCATAATTATAGCAAGTTCTTCAGCATGTACCCCCTGCATGAAACAAATTTTTGCCATAACCATAATTCCAGATCAACCGTCCATCGTCTCAGCTATTCAGCCTCAGAGTTAATATTATTTTATAGTGTATTTGAAGCAACCCTAATCCCCACCCTGACTTGATTCCTGGGTTTCTGTGGAAGCCACCGGCCTCTGCTTCCCTGCCAAGGGAATGCCAACTCCTTAGATACAAGGTCTCTGGAAAGCAGCTGTGACTGTCCCTCCTCCAGGAATATTTTTGACAAGGCAGAGAGGAAGCACACTTCTAGGCTGACTTGGCTTTTCCCCATGATCACACAAGTCAGAATTTTTCAAGACAAGAGAATACCATCTTTTTCCATGTTTGTGCCTATCGTGGTAACATTTAGCTGTGAAAAGGGCAGAGGATATTTAATTTGAGAGAAATCCATAAACAAGAACTACCTTATCCAGGGCAGAACTCCATAAGTTCTGAAATGTTTTGGAGGTAATGTGGTGACTCTTTCCACCTGTAACTTCTGGAAGGGTTAGTGGTGGGTGTGAGAATGATGCCCCTGCCCACGGCCCCTCTGAGGAGTCTCTGGGCTGAGCACCAGGTGCTTCCAGCGACCAGCAGCAAGGAATCCTCCCTTTGGCTTGGGTGGGAGGCTCTGCTGTAAATACAAATACTGGTTGTTGCTGTTTTCAGAACTACAGTGATGAAGAGGAACAGAGAGATTTGGGAACTTGGCAGGAGAGACCCAAGGCTGTAACTCTCTGGACTGGGAACTTTCTGCAGAGCCAGTGGGACCTGCTTCCTGAAAGTCACAGCCGGTGCTGCCAAATGATTCTTAGAACAAACTCCCTGTGGGACTGCACCAAGACTGCACTACTGAGTAGCACCAAATCCCAGGAACTGCAGGGATGCTCTATCAAGGGTTTTCTGTTAGTCCCTTGGAAGTAGAACCAGTAACAGACTGCATTCAGCAGAGTAAAAAGATATTTTTAAAAATATTTTTAAAATGCTGCTGAAAATTAATGATACTCTTAAAAATGCCAGGGTCGCACGAACTGTCCCATGCTGCCTCATGCCAGAACTCCACATAGGCAGTAGATTATTAGGAAAAAACCTGTAGTGTTGTAGTGATGATGGCCCAGGTACCCCACAGGCTGGGAGAGTGACACCAGTGACCCTGTGCAGAGCTGGCAGCCTGTCCTGCTGCCCCGGGCTGTGACACAGAGGTGCCCCCAGGCTGTGACACAGAGGTGCCCCCAGGCTGTGACACAAAGGTGCCCCCAGGCTCAGGCTGGCACACAGATGTGACCCCAGGCTGTGACACAGATGTGCTCCCAGGCTGGGACACAGAGGTGCCCCCAGGCTGTGATGCAGAGGTGCCCCCAGGCTCAGGCTGTGACACAGATGTGCCCCCAGGCTGTGACACAGAGGTGCTCCCAGGCTGTGACACAGAGGTGCCCCCAGGCTCAGACTGGCACACAGATGTGCAGCCCATGGCACTCGGCCAGGGCTCCCTTGCTGATTTGGATGCATTCAGCTGCAGGTTGCCACTACATTTGACATATGTCACCAAAAGGAACATCTGACAGCCACGGCAGGAACTGCAAACATTGGTTTCTCCCCTTCCCCCTCCTTTTCTTGATTTGTGAATTCATTTTGGTTGGGCTTATGTTGCTCTTGTGTTTTATTTTAGATTCACTCAGATACTCATTAAAGGCATATTTGAGTTTAATGCATGAATGTTCACACGACAAATGCAACATGAGATGCAACACCAGGTTGCATCAAAGCTGCTGCCAGACTCTGACACAGAGACAAACAATCCAGGCAGAATTCATCCAGAGCTTTCCCAACACAGCCGTGTATGTACATGCAGTTACATTGTGTGAAAGCAAAACCCACAAATTTTATTTTAAGCTTTTCTCCAGGCAACACACCTTCTGTTATTAGTCTAATTTCCCTGGATCTCTCTGGGGAAGACAGTCTACTTTTTTTCCCAGTGCTTTCTCCCAGTTTTCTTGGTTATAACAATTACGCTTTATCCAGCCTGGGAGCAACGAGTTCTCATTTGCATTAATCACGAGTAACCAACATATGCAGAATTCCAAACGTGGTGTGAATCCTATTGGAAAAATAATTCCCAGTGAGACATAGAAATGTGCTTTTCTTCACCATGTGCTCACACAGCATTAGCAGGACAGGTCCCTGGGGCTGTAAAAGGGATCTGACCAGCCCAGTACTGGAGCAGCCACTGTGACAGGGAGTGCAGGAGGCATCAGCATGGCTGTGGATTCTGTGGGTGAATAGACCCAGTCCTTGTTCCCAGGCTGCTGGGGGCAACCCATGCTCCTGAGGATACTTGGGGAGAAAAGCTCCACCACTGATCAGCTGTGGGAATGAAGAACTCTTGTGACAGTACGACCTGAAGAGTTTTACAGAGTAATCTTGGATTAAGTTCCTCAGCAGCTGGAGTGGAGTTACCCTGATAGTTCTTGGAATAAAAAATGCTGCACAATGGAAAACTTGGAAGATGAGTTTGACACAAATCCTCAGCTTGTGCAAGTGCCCATGGCCCCTCTGACTCCACCTGAATTGCCTCCTCTCTTCCAGGTGAAGAAGCTCTCCACCATCACTTTAAGAAAGCTCAAGAGTTGTAGCTGCTGCCATTTACTCCCCAAAAACCAGACAGTCCACTGAGGTAAATCACTCTGCCAGCACAAGAATGTCTATCAGCAGAGATCTGACTTTAAGTTAAATTCTCATGCAGAAGTGTTACCTGGGTTCCTGAAAACTGAGCCCTCAGAGTGTCCCAAGGTGTTGGAGCTAAAACACTAAAAACTCTGGGGGTTTAAACACAGCCCAGTTCAATGTGTTGTATTTATGAATAGTACCTGAACCCACCACCTCCCAGCAGTTTACAAAGAGCACTAAATCAAAGACAGTGATGATAAGAATATGCTTCCTTCAGTCTGGTCCTTAAAATTCCTTACTCAGTCCTTGGAAACCTGAAATGAAATATTATTTATGAAGTCCTGCAGTAAAAGCACAGTCTGGGTGAGATAAATTGCTAGCAGCAAGCTACAATTTAAATTTTTTCCCCAAACACAGAATCCAGTCCCTAGTGTGAGCTCTCTCCCCCATGGCTCTGTTGCAGAGGTCTCTGCAGGATCCTTCCCCTCCTTCCCCTCCTCCTGGCTGCAGCAGGAGATGCCAACAGCCCCAAAGGGCTGAGCACAGCCCCGGGGAGCAGCTCTGGCAGCAATATACAGAAAAGGCTTCACAGCAAGAGGCTCCTGCAGCAGGAAGGGACAGGCAGGGGGAGGAGGGCAAGTGTGACCCCCACGCAGACAAAACCTCTCACCTGATGGCTCAAAACAGAGAAGCACAGAACCCCAGAATGGTTTGGGGTAGAAGTGACACTAAACATCATGTCATCACTGTCCCAGGCTGCTCCAAGCCCTGTCCAGCCTGCCCTTGGGCACTGCCAGGGATCCAGGGGCAGCCACAGCTGCTCTGGGCACCTGTGCCAGGGCTGCCCACCCTCACAGGAAGGAATTCATTACATATATCCAGTGTAAATATTCTCTGCTTCATTTTAGGGTCAGTTCCCTTTGTCTCATCTCTGAATCCAACACATGGGCAAACACAGAGGGGATGAACAGAAGACACCTCTGGGGGCCATGGTGGGTGCAGCTGCTGGAGAAGCTGCATTTGTTGAAAGCAGCTCATCCTTTGATCAGTTAATACAACAGGAACAAGCAAAGTGTCAGGGTCCCTGTGTGCCAACACCTCCCTCCATTGTCACCAAAGGACTTACAACCTGCACAGCATTTTAACTCTAATGATAATACTTAAAATATTCTGCATTCAGTACAAATATAAAGCTCTTGTTTGAGAAGTAAAATTCAAGATTATAAACAGAATTACCTTTAACACTGCAGAAACATCCATCCTTCTCCAGCAGAGCTCTCCCTGAAGTCTCAGCACAAATGACAGCCAAAGCTGTGATTGTTTGGTTCCATGTAACTGTGGGAAGAACAATTCACCACAGTGAACATTCAAAATTCAGGGCTGCTGCCACCTCTGAACCAATTCTGGCACTCATTGTTCTGCCTTTCATAAACCGTAAGTTTCATCTTTTCTGGGGCTGAGTCATTATTTTCTTCCCTCAACAGAAAGGTTTTCATGTTCATTTTTTATTACTTTAATATGGCAACTATCCTATATGTGAATCCAGGTAAGAAAACCAGGAAACTTTCCAAACACAGACATACTTCATATTTCACTTATTCCACGTGGTTATGAAGTGGTGTTCAATGAAAACTGTGTGGGAAATAAAAGCAGAGCACATATTGTTCGCCCATGTAATTGAGAAAATTTAGAGCTGGAAAAGGACAAATCAGATGGATTATGTTTACTTGTTCCTGTAATATAACTTGGGCTAGAGACTATAGAGTTGCACAGTCAAGTTCTCAGGAGTCAGCTTAAATTCATTAAGTTGTTAAAACTTTCCTGGGTATGAGATGCACTGGTTGCACTTTTGTGTTGCAGGACAACCAACTCCTAAAATACCATCTCCTCTTCACCCCAGAGATGAGAGATGCAGGACAACAAACTCATAACTCAATCATGTATAATTGGCACAACTTTCAGCATGAAAAAATTGGTTTCCATTACTCAAATTATGTGGATTGATTGGTAGGACAAGATACAGACATAGATCATGTCTGACATGGGACACTAGACACTGAAGCAGGAGACTTTACACCTGAAATCTTATTATCACAAACGTTTTCCTCCAGAGAAAAAGGTACTTTTCTAGGCTGTCCCCCTCACACCCCTGTTTGGTCAGTAAAATGTCAAGTCACCATTTATTCTATGAGTATTTTGGATTACAGTCACAGGGGAAATCAAAAAGCTGAATACAGGAGTTAAACAACTCTTGTTTTTGTGCAATTTGAAAAAAAAAATTAGAATATTACATTATTAGTAATAGCTGAGAGGTGATGGGAACTGTAGGTTTGAGTCTGGCAATGAACCAAGCTCTGCATCAGCACTAAAATCTGTCCTGCTGCTGTTTCAGGGAGAGCCCTGGCTTGGAGGCAGACAGTGCCAGCTGCCTCCCTGTCCCTGCAGGCACTTCCCAGAGAGGCTCTGGCTCTGCCAAGTCACCTCTTGGAGCAGCAGGTTCCTCCAAGGGAACTCAATTGTCCACAAACACGCAGCTCTTCTTAGAAACACCCAACATTCCCATGCACTGCTTGCATTCCAATATCCCATCTCTGTCATCTGGGGCAAAATCTTTGCTTAAGTGGAGCTGGTTTGCTCCCAAAAATCAAGAGCTTTTCTGGGAATTTCTCTTTTCTCTTACATTGCTTGAGAACCACTGCAAGGGCTCTCCAAACATGAAACACCCTGAGCCTGAAAACCTCAGTAGATGGCAGGAAGGTGTCTCCAAGTAGTAGCTGGTTGGAGAAATGTGTTGGGCTGATGACAGTCTTGGACACAGGTCCCTTTGCACAGCCACAGGACACAGGCAGCAAGTGGCAAGTGACATCTGCTGTGGTTTCCTCCCCTGACACAGCTCTCTCGTGCCCTGGTGGCTCAGGAGAGGGTGGAAATTAATTCAAACTATTTTTATTTGCCTGCTTGTTGCTACACAACACATCCTTCCATTAGGAAGAGGAACATTGTAGTTCCTCTCATCCCCTTCCAGAGACATTTCAAATAGGTGGAGGTTTAAATCCCACAAGTGAAAGCTACAGACATAAATTCCACATTTGTTTGTGTGAATCTGCACATGGCCAACCTTACAGAATGCAAACCAAACCCCAATAATGGGACCCAGATTGAAACAAATACCAGCTCTCCACAATGAGAGACAGATTCTCGTGTCTGAGAAGTTTGCAGTCAGCTACAATAAAAATCAAGCTCTGCAGCCCAGCCAGCCCTCGAGCCTTCATAAATATCACTTTTCCCTTGTTTTATTGTTAGCAGAAGCTGCTTGGCAGTGGATGCCACCACACTATTAGTAAACACACGTCATTATAAACACAGAACAGAGACCATAATAACCAGCAAGGAAAAAGAAGGAATGAATTACACAACCCACCAACTCCTAAGAAAACAATTTCAGGAATACAAGGCAGCTCCAGCTGGAAATGTCACGGTGGCACCCCACACCTCACACATTCTGCCACCTCTCCCTGAGCTTTGATGCTCAGTGTGAAGCCAGAGAAGCTGTGAAAAGGACCTGGTGGGTTCCTGTATTGTCTGAAAATGACTCCACATCAAGAGACAATTTCTTCCCTGCCAGACTGGCAGAACCAGCCAGGTTTACAAGGCTGTGATCCTTCTGCCCTTTAACTACCACAAATAATAACAACACATGTTCTGAGAATTAAAATGAGATAGTGCTTCTGTGGGATCCATCCATGCAGGGGATCAGAAACTCTTGGCTGCCCAAGCATCTGTGAGAGCCTGATGGTTCCCAAGGAATGGTATTTGAATTCAGGACTCCAGGGAATTCCTGCAGAATTATAAAGGCTAAAACTGTGCACTCCTGATGCTGGTGGGCTCTGCTGCCCCTCAATGGCCTTGCTTGGGGGGGAAGCTCTGGGCAGCTCATCCCTCTCCTGCAGGTCTCTCCTTTCCTTTGGCAGCTGGCAAAAAAGCAAAACAAGTGTGGCTATACAGCAAGATGGAGCCAAATGGAGCATAACAGAAAAGGAGCCTGTGATTTGTCCTTTTGGCATCATTCAGTAAAGTTAATTCTTTCCTACATGTTCCAGAGTCCTCTTGGACCTGTTTTAAATAGATGGCTTTGCACAAACGTGAGTCAGTGTCTGTATTCCTACAGAAAAGGAGATGGAAATAAGTCTGAGAATCTGCTGCACCCTCTACCTGGGAGGAAAAATTATCCCACAGTTTGTTAGAGTTCTTAGTATTGGATGCAGATGAGTGACAATTTCTCAGCAGCTTTAGCAACATCCCTAAGGAATTCAGGAAAATGGTTCAAAGTGGTGTTTTCCAAGAGGAATTGCTGGAGAGAGCTTCTAAAGCCATCATGTGAAGTTCAGAGAGAATAAATACCACTAAGTGGGTTGCCCTAGCCCATGGCCCACTACTCCTCCTGCCCCTGTCCTGCTGCTGGACCATGCCAGCAGCCACAATTGCCTCTGGAATGTCCACTCTGATGGAAGGGACATCGGGAATGCCCCTGTGAGGCTGGACCAGACGTGCATGTGCACCCCGTGGCAGCAGAGGCTGGGGCTGAGCCTTGGTGGGCTTGCATGGACACTTTGCGTGTGGCACTCTTCAAATAAGGGGGAATTCACACCTCTGGGGGATGTTTTTCACTTGCTCTCCAGACTCAGCAAGGCAGCAGTAGGGGGATTTAAATTAAGGAACCAAAGGTGCTACACAGCTTAAAACAAAGTTTAAAGACTGTAAAACAGAACAAGACCTGCATAAAAATGCTGTATCGCTAACATCCAGAAGTACTCCAGCACAGGAGAGCTGGATGTTCTCAGTCTTGATTAAAAACAAGAACTAAATGAAGCACACAGTTGTTCAGTGCATGATTTGGGGTTGATGTAAGGCACAATAAAGTGGTTGTCACAGTGCCACAGTCTCGTTGAAGGGTTGGAGCAATAAAGGCAGATGGCAGCAGAGCAGCAAATGGGGTTTAGTTCTTGACAAATAGTAAACTCTTCTCTGAGCAGATCAAGAAAACCCAAGAGTCTTTAAGTTCCACTGAATTTTCTACTCCCATTCCCTTTGCTGACAAAAATGTCATATTGTCAGGAGAGGGGACACATTCACAGTGATATGCTGAGTGACTTTTGATACAAAATCTGAGCCAGGTGTACAGAAACTGAATAGAAATACAGCTTCTAGAAGTGAATGAATCACAGCAATTGAGCCTCCATAAACTTTGGGGTTTGATGCTGTATTTATTATAACAGTACAATTGGACATTAATATTAATTCTGGATTCAAAACATCTCATTTTTCCCCCCCAAATTTTGCATGGATTTAGCTATAACTGTTTGGAATGGACTCAGAGCAGAATTCAAGTGGTGATGTGAACAGAGAATAAATTCAAATGTGTTTTCTTGACTCATAAGAGAGAAGATATCTCTGGCAGACAAGACATACATGCAGCTGGCCCATGAGACACTTGGGGAGTAGGCCAGAAGAACAAGAGGGAAAATATCAATGCAGTTCAAGGTAAAGAAAATAGATTCATTATTTTAAAAGAAATTATATTTGGCTTTGACAGTGCTTATGGTGTTGGTGAGTCACCCATAATAATAAACCCGGGACAACAACAGTGACAGGCAGCACATGATGATAATTTAAAAGTCTCAACTTAGATACAAAGTTAAGCTGAACCAGCCTGCTTTAAATAGAGCTAAGTCAATATATGCATTTTCATAATAATTTGTGATTTAAGATATAAATTTTTGTACATATTCTCCATCTAAGAGAAAAAAAAAATAGCATCCACATTGACTACCTTTGCCTATGCTAAAGATCGTTATTTTCATATTCTTCTGCTACCAAAAATAACACCAAGAGCTAGAAGAATTGCTTCTGGAACACGAACATTGTGTCTTTTCTCCCAAGCACAGCCTGGTACCAGTGATGCCCCAGCATCTGGGAATTCCCAGACTGTCAGGCACAGGCAGCTCCCAGCAATTCTCACTGCAGTGAAAGTGCTCAGTGCCTCGGGACAGCACAGCCAAGAGAAAGAGCTTCAGGTAGGACAGTGTCACTTCATTCAAAGGAGTGGTGCTGTGCTAAGATGAGCTGAGGAACAACTAAAATTTCCACCCCCTCCTACCTTGCCCCTTTCCTCACCTTCAACACATGGACAGCATAAGGATTATGGACATTTTTATTGACTAGCATTAATTATTTACTTTATCTATTAAGAAATGAACATAGAAGTAGAAAACCATATTTCTTTCAATTAAAAAAGGGGGAAAAAAGAATGAGGCTGTTTATGAATGTGGGTTGGGAGGAGCTGCCAGAGCAGAGGAGCCCTAATGCCTTAATGAAGATAAGCAGATGAAAAGGGCCACTGTGGATTGCCACTGCCTTGCAGTTAAGTGGTGGGTTTGGATAATAATTCCTCTTGATTCATCTTCTGGTTACATTTTGGTTCTTCAGTCAATTATATGTCACCACATCGGGTTTGAGAGTGGATTCCTGAGTAAAGAGCCAACAGCAGACAAATTAGCTGGGAAACCCAAGCACTGCTCTTTATCACCGGAGTTTTGATGAGCGCTGTGGCTGGTCTGAGACACTTCCTCAGGTGTGTCCTTGCCTGTCAGGCTCCCAGATGCTTTGTGTGCCCAGACCCCCAAGAGGATTTTTTGGCAACGATTCCCAATACATTCACAGCTGCTCCCCCCGAAAAAAATCAGAACAGTAATCTTTTTCTGCTCTGAAAAACGTGGAGGAGGGGAGAAGGGGAAAACCCCAACCATCAGCTTGTTCAAAGATGTGCCTTGGCACTGGGGGAGCTGGGGGAGCTTCCCTTTGGGGGAAAGCCAGCAGGAGCTCTCGGGGATGGGACCAGCAGCTCCCTGGCTCTCCCTCCAGAGAGCCCTCATGTCCCTGCCTCCCCTGTATCCTGGGAAAGAGCTTTTCCAGAATGGGAATGGTCCCACCACTGTAACTCACATGGAGAACTTTCTCTCCTCTAATTAGGATGTTTAACCTGTGCAGTCTTGCCCCATGCAGGTTCTGTAATGGGAACAAGCCAGGACTGGGAAAAGTGAGGAATGCAGGTTCGGGGGGAAGGGGGGGAGGTGTTGGATCTCCACTGATTTTCTTTGTCCCCAGACCTGACAGGAGAGAGAACTTGGGCACCTGGAGGTGTGCCAACCCTGTGCTTCCCAGCCTTGGGCATCCACAGTCTTTTGGGGTCCAACAGCTCCATCCCCTGCAGTGCACCCCACTACCCTGCCCTGGTTATGGGGCCTTGTGGGACAAGGGGCTTGCCTGCACTAATCCCACCTCCAGGTTTATAGAATTGGGCTGGCAGAAATGAAAACCTGTTTCTCATAAAATGTTGCTGTGGGTTTGACAGTGTATTTCTGGTGGCTGATGGCTGGTGAATGGCTTGTGATGGCCTTTGTTCATATACCCTATGAATAAAGGTAGCATCATGGGCAGGTTGACCAAGACTGACATGAGGATGGGAGTCCTTTGCCTTTGTTCTGTCCACATCCTCCTTTTCTTAATGGTTTTGACCCCCTCACGTCAAATTCCCTAAGCTTCTGTCAGACATGGAAATTCTAGGCAGTGTTTTTCTTAAATAAATATTTTTCTTTCTTTGTAGAATCAATATTCCTTTCTCAGCTCAAGATTTTGTGACTTGCCTTTATCAGGCTTTGTACCAAGCAAAAGCATTTCATCCCCCCCAAGGGTATGTGGGAATCCTCCAACATTCCAAGCAGTGACAGAAAGGAGGCAGGAATCGCCAAGTGCCTCTGTCACTACTGGTCCAGCTGTGACATTCAAAGAGCATCAGCCAGCCCAGCCTTAGAAATACAATCTGATCACCTGGAACGATTTGTCATCCTTAACTAACACCTTCCTTCCCTGAAACGTTCAGGGCAGAGCTCATCCCCATGCCAGGAATGTACCCAGGGAGAGGCAGGACGCCCTCAGCTGCACAGGGAAAAGGACAAGTTCGAGCAAGGTAATCTAAACATCACAAAATGCTGCAGCCACGGAACTCTGGGCTGCTCTCAGATGCACGTGGGTGTGCAAATGGAGGGCAAAAGTGATGGGGTTTAGCTTTTGTACCCACCCAGAGACTTGGACAACTTTTCTTGTTTTTACAAGGGACTACTTAAAGCCAAGAGGGGACAGGAGAGAGAGATGTGTTGCAATCATCAGATAGGAGAAACTAATGGCTGTTGGCTTCTGAGCTGGTAGATCAGAGTTCTTCATGCACACAGAGTTTATTTTCCTACGGCCCCCCTCTCTGGCGAGCTGGCTCATGCCGAGGGCAGGCTGGGAGAGGTGAGGCCAGGGATTCATTGGCTCTAATGCACAACTGAAAGATGCTTTCAGTCAGCTGCAGCCTGGGTGCCAGGTTTTATTTTTTCAGTGCTCTCACTCTGGGGTGGAGAGGGCCAGCCCTCTCCTTCCTTATGCCTCCTTTGCTCTCACACAATCTTTGTGGAGCTGCAGAAAAGAATGTTCCCATAAATAAACAAAATATTGAGTTACACACCATGTAAGTGACGACAGAAGAGAGCCCCAAGTCATCTTCTTAATTTCTATGCACAACACAACGTGCCAGCTCTCAGATAAAAGATGCATGAAAGAAAATGACATTGCTTCCAAGTCCACATAGTTTTGAGGTAAAATCACTAAGCCGTCATTCCCCACGTGCTCCTGTGCACGCTGGGGCGCAGGGCTCACCCTCCCTGCCCACTCCAGCCTGGAGCTGCTCCTGCTGCTCCCCTGCTCCACCACCGTGTCCTGCTCCAAGGTTTGCTCATGTTCCCAGCCCCAATGAACTCCTGCAGGCCAGCAGTGACTGCTTTGGGGTCAGAAGGAACGTGCTGGCTGCAGACCTGGCACAGGGTAATGCCCCCATCCTGCTGCACTGCAGCTGCAGCTCTGCCTCCCCTGCTGCAAATCAGGGCTTGGCTCTACACACTTTAATGGGGACAAATTGCTGCAAGGGTCTTTGCAAAGCCCTCTTGCACAGCGGCGGTTCCTTCAGATTCTACTGGGCAATTTACAATTAGGCTACTTTAAAAAGTAATTTGGTAGCAGAAACACTTCACTGAATAATTTTCAGGCTCACTACAGACATTATTCATGAGAAAGCGATTCAAAATATTCAAGAGAGAAATATAACACGACCCTGGTGGATTTGGTTGTCTACACAGGCCTTGTTGCTTTGCTTTGGGCTCTGGTGGGGACTCTCACACAATTTAGCTGTAAGGAAAGAGGCTGAAAACCAGCATTTACCAGCACTGTGGCAGGAGGGGTTGGGATCACGCCCTGGACCACATTCACTGGGTGCCACAGGGGTGCCCCAGCCCCAAGCACAGCACGGGACAAGGCACAGTGAGAGTGTCACTACAAAGAACCTCAGGTCCATGATAAATCCAGTCTGAGAAGGAAAATGAATACCTGGGAAATGAAATAATTTTCCAGAGTTCCCAGACAGCCCTGGGAAAGGGAAAGGACAGACCCTCTGCACCCTCAGGTCCAGGGCAGCATTTAAAGCCATGCCGTACCTTCTGCCTAATTACACATCCCTGTGTTAGACCTCATGAAATATCAGGAAGATTTGGCTCTTTCCCAGTCCCTCTCCTGAGGGAGCCATGGCTGCAAACCTGTCCCTGCTGGGCAGGGACAAACACAGGCCCTGGGCTCAGCTCTTGGAATCTCGGGCTGGTCTGTGTTGGAAGGGACATTAAAGCTCATTTCAACCATCCCTGCCACGGACACCCTCCACTAGCCCAGCCTGGCCTGGGACACTGCCAGGGATCCAGGGGCAGCCACAGCTGCTCTGGGCACCTGTGCCAGGGTGGAATTTATTTCTTACATCTTATACACATTTCTCCTCTTTTGTCTGAAACCATTCCCCTTTGTCCTATCACTATCTGAAGTGGTGAAGAAGCTACTTAATTTTCTATGTAACTTTTATTTGTTCAAAATGTAATTTTACCTTCTCTTTTGTTTTCCTGGGTCTGATTCAGGATCTCTTTCTTTTCTTGGTCTGACTTATGCTTCAATTCCTTTCCCCCTGTCCTGCAGGAGCATCCCCATCCTCTGCATTTTCCTCCCCAGAGTTTCCTCTGGAAAGGCACTTGCCCTGCAGCTGCTCTCTCAGTATCCATTTGTTCCTCATGCTAAAATAGAAGCTGGATGGGATGGACTTCTATTTCTTATTCTCTCCCGTTTCGATTTTGTCATGTCTGATGAAAAGAGGAAAAGATAATTCTGGTATTGACTTAATTGAAAAGGGAAACTGAAGCCTATTGATTTAGTAGGAGTCAAAAACCCAGATGAATTTAAATCCCCGCCCCTTCTTTTCTAACATGAAGTTGTCACTAATAATTTGCTGTATTCTTTAAAATTTAATTTATGGAATATCATTGAAATTTGGAAGAGCTCGCAGTGACTTGAGCACAGCAAGAAGTAGAAGTTTATAGCCCCTAATGAGAATAAACAGGACTAGAAAGTCCTTCATGTTCTCCCAGCTAACCACAGAAACAGTAATTTTTTTTTCTTTTAAATAATCTCAAGGAAAAGTTAGTGAAACATAAATTAGAACAAGTGCCACTGATTTATTTTTCTGAATAAAAAGAACATTCAGTAGCAGCTCATTTGTTTTTGTTTTCTTTCAGAGAGTAAATGGAAACATATTCTTACCTCACTTTCCTCACAAGTACAGTAGATTTCCTAAGCTTGTGTCAAGGTTTTATTGCCAGGAAAAAGTGGTTGGATAATCAGCATTTGTAATGAGGGCATCACCAGACATGGAATACAGCTGTCAAACTGGTACCCTGAATTTCTAGGCACTGGCTGATCAGGTCAGGGTTAGGTTCGTGTCACGGTGCTGGGCAGGTGGTGCTGAGCCTCTGGGCTCCCCTTGGAGGGGATTTTTGGAGAAGGTGCATTTCTGAATGAGGAGGTGCCAGGCCCTGGTGACAGAAAGGTTTGTGAGCACTGACAGGAGCACTGAGCATTCACTCTGCTGACAAATTACAAAGTCAGGATGATCAAGTGCATTACAAATAGGACTGGAAAATCCTGGGTTCCTGTTCTGGCTCCATCCTTGATTATCTGCTCTGACCTTAAGCAAATAATTTGAACTTCTCCCAGCCAAATTCATTGCTGCTGTAATTCCATTTGATAGGATAAATGAGGAAGTGCATGGCCCTCTCTATCTTCATTTCCCTATCTGTAAACGTGGGTGAATGCTTTCGGGATGTAATTATTGCCCACAGGTTCTGAGATGTTTCAAATCCTTGTAGCTCTTTGATGTCTGCAAACTTATTTGTTGTTATGTGGAATACCTGTGTGGTAAGAAGGTTTAGAAAAGCTCTAAGCTTTCATCCAAGAGTGGGTGGGAGAACACTGTATGCATATTGTATAAGTTTAATCTTGTTTTCAGCTTTCTCTTAAGAGTAAAAATTTGCCTATCATTTTGTGCCCAACAGTTACCTGTATTCTGCCTGAAATATCTAACAATGTCTGCCCTGTTAAAAAGCAGCCAAAATCTTGGCTTCAGTATTGAAAATCCCTTAAGAAAATTGTTTGTCTGTGTGTCTACACAACTGTGATCAACAAGACAGTACGAAGGATGATGTCCATGATGCCCTTGCAAAGCACAGAGCCCTTCAGAGACTTATGGCAAGTCGATTTGAATTATTCTCAGCTTTCTTTTCCAGCTGGGAGGCAGCTGGTGTCCCTTTGTGGGCTGTTTGGGGTGCACATTTTCAGCTGGGCTTGCCTGTCCAGCAGCTCAGCTCTCCATGGCACCTGGGTGCTGGGTGCTCTCGGGCTGTGCAGAAAAAGCTCCCTGGGGGCTGTGGGTGCTGCCATGGCACTGGGAAAAGGAAACTGGGCCTTGCCAGAGCATGTGCTGGCAGCTGTGCTGGCATGGAAACCTGTGCTGCTGGGATGCAGATCCCAGAGGCAGATTCCCTGTGGGAATACATCACACACGTGGTGCACTGAGCTACCAGGACTTACAGCCATGTATGTGGGAGAGAAAGACCCTGGAGACCTTGAGAAGTGTCCTGAAGTCCACTGTTCAGAGAAAAAATAACACTTCTGGAAAGAGATTGTTCCTAAAAACAGCCAGTATGGCCAGCTCTGTGTAGATGTGACTGCTTACAGCTTGTGGCATCAGAACTCCTGGGCCTGGGAAGTGTGGCCAGGGAGCTCTTCTGGTGCAATGGTGGTGCAGGGGGAGGCTGGGGTGGTGGAGGAGGCAGACACAGGCTCACAAGGCTCTGGTTCTCTCTCAGGGTTCCAAGTGAAGTCATTTCCTTCTTTCCTCTCTCCCAGGTGCCTGGGGCCAGCAGTCCCTGGTGTGCACGGTCCTCACTGCAGTGAGGTTTGATCTCAGCCAAACAATCCAGACTCAGAAGTCAGAACAATCCATCCTTCTTGCAGTTTGATTCCAGCATTGCTGGAGGGATGAGCCCTGACTGTAAGCCAGGCTTAGCAGGGTCTTTGTTCAGGCCTGGAGCACCCCATCACAGCGTGGGAGCAGCAGAAGCCACAGCATTTCATGGGCTGAAAATCAGAGGTGGAAAAGAGCCCTATTAGATCATTCATTTTGTTGGCTCTTGGCAGAACTATTCCTGGTGCCATGCTCTCCCAGGAGCCTGATCCTGTCCAGTTTGGAATAACTAACCCTGATGCTACAGCTACCTCTTACTTGGAAAAAACATTTCGGTGCCTAAGAGACCTCCTGGGTAGGAAAGTCAGACACAGTTGGGAGCAGTAAGTGATTCCTTGAGCCCTCTAAAGCAGCTCTGCCTCTCTCGGGTGGCTGTGCCAGTGGAATCCCTCAAACCTGCTAAACTCAGCTTTAGTCACCGTTCTGGCCCAGCTCCTCCAGTGTTTGATCTTTCCTTGTGAACTCGTCCCTCTAGGCCCAGAGATTCCCACACAGCTGTCAGGAATGATCAGTCAAAAAATTATGGGTAGGATTGGTCTGCATTTGCCCTAAGCTCTTTTTAATAGTTGACTGACTATGTAAAGGGTCCTTAAAAATGAGTGTTCTGTGCTGTTTGTTTAATATCAATTTATAAAGGGAGTATTTTCACAAAGTACAGTAAGCACCACTTCATCAAAATTATGGCTTAAATCCCCATTTCCTGGATTTATGTGTTTATCAACAAATCTCTCTTTTTCTTTTTTTCCTAACATACGTATTCCCATTCCTCATTGCTGTAAAGGAAAGTTTTAAAGAGAAGGAAAAAAAATAAGGTCTTGAAAGCTCAGAGGCCACTAGAAAAAATAATAATAAAAATGTTGGGCTTTGCTCTTTTCCCTCTTCTATATTTCATCTGTCGCAAGCTCTCTGCAGCCTGGGCTCTCAGGGCTGGGCAGCACTCACTGGTTTTGCCATGATGGGGCTGTGGTGTGGCAGCTCTGTCCCAATAAATTAATAAGGAGCAAGTTACTGATAAACAAAGAAGCTGTGGAAGTCCTTGGGTCCCTGGAAGTGTCCAAGGCCAGGCTGGACAGGGCTTGGACCGACCTGGTCTATGGAAGTTGTCCCTGCACATGGAAGGGGGATTGAAAAGAGATGAGCTTTAATTTCCCTTCCAATCCAAACTAGTCTGGGATTCCATGATTCAGGATTTAGCAATTGCTCTGAACAGAAAAACAGCATCATATTACACAATGCCTCTCAGGTGGCAGGTACAACTGTATCTTAAATATTCAAATGTAATTTTTCTTTTTTATCTGAAAATGTTAATTTAATCACAATGAAACATTTTCCTTTATAAAAAAAAACATAATCTTGGTGACTGAAACCCCCCCCCCCCAGTTTCTTGTTTTGATCCAGGAAAAAATATTACTTTCCATATCAGTTCTATTTAGCAACCACATAAGTTTATAGTTGCAAGCATTCAGTGCAGAAATGGATGAACAGCCCTGTACTGATGGGAGCTCTGCAGAGCTGGGGCTGCTCCAGGAATCCCCTGCCTTTACTGGGAAGATGCTTTCCCAGTCACACTCCCCATACCCCAGCCAGCCCTCAAGTCTCATTCTTAGACCTGACCCTTGCTTAGGCTTCTGGGAAAAGCTAAAATGGAGCAGAGGCACAGCTATACCTCCTAAAGAAAGGCTGGCTTGGCTGTTTCACCACCACCAGCTTGGGGAGCAGGAACAGGGAGAGGGCAGGAGGCCTGTCCTGCAGTCACATCTCAGAGCTTGTGTCCTTCAGGTGGCTTTGGGCTCTGCACACACCGAGCCTGCAGTCTGGTCTGGTGGGAAGTGCCCTGTTCTGCCATGACTCCAAGGCTGCGTGGGCATCATAACAGGGCCAAATGGCCTTGGCTGAATTTGCAAGTCAGGCAGTGCCCTGTTAATCCAATAAAAGAGGTGCCAGTGTAAAACACACCATGGAAACAACGAGGATTCCCTGGTTTATATCCTTTGTCAGGTACACATGCATTTATCAGGAACCCGAAGTTCTAGCAGCATGACCATTGATGATGTCCACTATGGCCATTTGCAGAGCAGCAGCAATTTTGCCCAGTGCTGAGCTGTACTGGCTGTGCCTCAGGCATGGAGAGGGGAGAGCAGGGCTGTGAACAGGAGCAGGGGCTGCAGGCTCACACCTGGCCCCACAGCCCTCCTCTCTCTGTCCCTTCACAGCAGGACCTGGGTGTGACTCAGCAGGACACAGATGTGTGACACTGCAGTGTCCATGTGTGACACTGCAGTGCCCAGGTGTGTGACACTGCAGGACCCAGCTGTGTGACACTACAGGACCCAGGTGTGTGACTCTGCAGTGCCCAGATGTGTGACACCACAGTGCCCAGGTGTGTGACACTGCAGTGCCCAGGTGTATGACAGAGCACTGCCCAGGTGTGTGACACAGCAGTGCCCAGGTGTGTGACACTGCAGTGCCCAGGTGTGTGACACCACAGTGCCCAGGTGTGTGACACTGCAATGCCCAGATGTGACACTGCAGGACCCAGGTGTGTGACACTGCAGGACCCAGCTGTGTGACACTACAGGACCCAGGTGTGTGACACCACAGTGCCCAGGTGTGTGACACTGCAGTGCCCAGGTGTGTGACACCGCAGTGCCCAGGTGTGTGACACTGCAGTGCCCAGGTGTATGACACCACAGGACCCAGCTGTGTGACACTGCAGTGCCCAGGTGTGTGACACTGCAGTGCCCATGTGTGTGACACTGCAGAACCCAGGTGTGTGACACTGCAATGCCCAGGTGTGTGACACTGCAGTGCCCAGGTGTGTGACACCACAGAGCCCAGGTGTGTGACACTGCAGTGCCCAGGTGTGTGACACCACAGAGCCCAGGTGTGACACTGCAGTGCCCAGGTGTATGACAGAGCAGTGCCCTGGTGTGTGACACTGCAGTGCCCAGATGTGTGACACTGCAATGCCCAGGTGTGTGACACTGCAGTGCCCATGTGTGACGCAGCAAGACCTGGTTTGTGACCCCTGTCACCCAGAGCCAGCTGTGCCCAGGAGCCCCTGCCTTGGCCACCCGCCCCACGCTGCCTTCCTCCCGGGGAAAGCGCTGCAGGAAAGGGCAGGGCTGACTGCGGGTGGTTCTGTACATGGGAGCAGAGGGGATTGGGAAATGGTGCCTCAGGTTTGGAGGGAGCAGTAATGAGCCCACCGTGGGCATGGACAGTGTGAGATGCAGCCCTGGGACTGCACATGTGGGGCTGTTTATGATCTCAGGGTATTTTTACCTCCCCTTCCTCTCCTCACCTTTGTCTTCAGCCTCTTTCGGAGCAGAAGGAAAGGAACGCCTGGCCCCAGGCCCCTGACCTCTAAATGGAGCTCTCAGCAGCATTCCCCCATCACAGCTCTGCAGAGCGCTGCATTTCCGCTTGGAAGGGGCAGATTTGAAAAACAGAGAATATATGAAATGGAAAACACAACTGGTCAGAAGAGCCATTCTATAAATTATGAGCCTGGGCAACAGAGATATTTTTCTTTGGGAATCAGTCCCTTGCAGTCTCCAGGCTACATGATGTGTAAGAAACAAAAAAGCCAAACAAAAGAAAAAAAATAAAGGATTTCTAAGTTGGCTCAGGAAAGGCATTTTTTTCAAAACTGAGGAAAGGAAAGTTAAAATGCCAGCGAAAGACCAACAGATATCAGGCCCATCTGGGCACTGAGACAGAAACAAGCAGCCCTTGATGTGGGGACACAGGGATCCACTGCACTTGCACTGCTTTGGTGGAGATTATCTACTAGAACTCAGCTATCTCTGCTCCTTAAACCATTCCGGGATCATTTTATTGCTGTGAAGGCCATCATCACTCCTGGCAGCATCACCTCAACTGCAGATTGGTCGTGGCTCCTCCTGCAGCGAGCGGCAGAGCCCTCTGAGCCTGTCACTTCACTCAGGTAAACCAGCTGGACTTTAAACCAAATTTACTTTTGCATCATGCCAGAACTCACAGGCTCTGCCAACAGTAAAGCTTGATCCCTTGCAGACAATTCTGTATGAGTATTTCTACTCTGGAGGGGACTCAGGGTGAGTCTGCTTGGGGCCTCCCGAAGCATGGTCTCATAAATATAACAGACTGGGATCTTCAAATTACTTAAAGGCAGTCAGACATTCAGTTTCCATTATATTTTGTGTTATTGGGATATGGAGCTCGTCAGGCTTCTCTGAATCACTTAGCTTAGTACTGAGTTCCTGCAGGCCATCCCATCCTCTGAACCAACTGGAGAAATTCCAGAGCACCTCCAGGTCTCAAGATAAAAGTTACTCCTCAGGCTTTTTGCAGGAATTTGCTCATGCCCTTGGAACTGCAGCCACCTGCTGATTGAGCTGACAGGGCTGGAGGGAGCCAAGCAGCAAGGGAAGCACAGCCTGGCTGGGTGTGGTTTTGAGGTGAGTTTGTCTGAGGGCAGGATGCAAGGGCTGCAGCTGCTCTGGCAGAGGTGGCATTGTCCTCATCCTCTGGTGTCCCCTCACTTTGTGCTGCTCCACAAAGTTACCACAAGCAAACAGAGGCCAGCAGGGACCAGAGAGTCAGAACCTCTCAAAATGAGCTCCTGCAGTACCACTCCTGAGCACTGCCACAAGCATTGAGCAGGAAGTGATGGATGCTACTCTGCCTGTTTTGGATATTTTAAATTAATACTCATTCAACAAAAGTAGGAATTGATTTTTTTCTACCTAGTCTTGAAACCAGAACTGAATCAAAAGAGTTTTGATGCTCTGTCCCTGCCTCTGTGTACCATTGTTCTCCCAGGAGCAGGTTAAAAAGGCTTTGAGTTACTAACCTGCCTAGAGTCACACGGTAATCCACAGCATCTGTATGAAGCAAAAACCCTGCAGCTGCTGATTTCCACTCTAGAAATTATTCACCAAGACCACAGAACCTGGTCCTATATTGATAGCAGCAGGAGCTTTTATCTCCTGAGCACCAGTGCAGCTTTGAAGCCAATCACAAAACCCTGGAGTGGTTTGTGTTGAAAGGATGCTAAAGCCCATCCCATTCCCAGCCCTGCCATGGCAGGGGCACCTTCCACCATCCCAGGCTGCTCCAGGCCATGTCCACCCTGGCCTTGGGCACTGCCAGGACCCGGGGACAACCACAGCTGCTCTGGACATCCTGTTCCTTCCTTCTTGAAGGAAGCCAGACTAATCCCAGCCTAACATTAATCCCAAATACATTTGGAGGAGGTTTAGAGGCCTGAACACCAACTGGTTCTATCTCATGATGTGCTCCTGTGCACCAAATCACCTGCAGACACAGCCAGGGCTTTGGTGCATTTCCTGCTGCCAGCTGTGAGGTTTAACCTCACCTCTGACTGACAGCTGTCACTGCAACCAGTTTGGAAGCTCTGCTCAGGATCTGAGAGGAAATATCCCCTCCACAGCTGGGCCCCACTCTGCAGCTCTCAGTCACAATGTCTGACCAGGTTTTTCTCTAGTCCTTCCAAATGCTGCTCACAGATTGCACTTTGGAAGAGCTCAACAGCCTCACTCAGGTTTTCTGATAAAACCACATCAATTTGGTGCTACAAAATGGTCAATGAAGATTCATTGCAAAAGACTCCAGTGAAGATCTGTGCACAGACTCCAGTCTCCACCAAAACTGAAATTCCTCGTAGAGGGGAATTATTTCTAAATAATTTTTTTTAAGTGATTGTCAGTATTTTTTTCATCAGACTTAATTACTGTCTGTGATTTCTATTTTACTGGGTGAGAAGGCAATGAAGAACTGAAGATAGACCTGACCTCTTGCCTTGGTAGCCCTGGCTCTCCCGAGGAAAGCAACTTCCCTGAGAAGGGCAGAGGCTCTGGCTCTCAGCCCCATGGAAGAAACTGCACCTTCCCCGTGCCAGGGAGCTGCAGGAGCTGCACCACTGGAGCACTGAAAGGCAAACTGATGCTCTCCCCCTTGGATCCATCAGCAACAACCTCAATACAAGCCCTTCCTTTGCTGTCTCTCTGCATTTATGAGCTGGAGACAAGGAAAGCACTCAGGCATTAAACACTTCCCCACGACAGCCCTGCTCCTCAGAAATCAACGCTGGCATCAAACTGGAGTGACATGGGAGGAAAGGGCATCCCTTGAGCTGCATTTTGGGGCTGTTACCCCTAAAGAACAGGGGGCAACTGTTTCATAACATCCCTGAAGCAGCAGAAAAATAACATATTCCAAAAATTGGCCTTGTTTTTGCAAATGCATCTTTTAAAATTGTGCATCTGGAATTTAAGTTCTCTTCCAAGCACTATGTGTGATTTGCTCTTGCCAGAGAAGCACACCTGGGACTAAGAAGGGGGTTTAGATAAGTGCCTTTCCATATGGTCCACTGATAAATGATTCATTCTGCACAGCTTAGCTTTGAAAATAAATTCAGTATTGTTAAGATATTAAGATACCAGCTTCATATTTCACCTCATAATTGCACTTCACATATCACAAAAAGAGCTGAGCTGTTGTTTTTGTTGCTGCTGTTTGCAGATGCAGCCTGCAGAGCTCTGGGTATTGCATCACAACTCATTCCCTCCTTCCAGCACACATTTTGCTCTTCTTCTGAGGGTAATTTTTAGGTGGATCAATACCAACACAACAAACAATCCTGTAAAGTACAAATTCAGTACAAATAGATAAATACAACTTTTTAGGATAATGTTTAATTAAATGTGCTGATGGGATTGGAGGTCACTCAGGATTAAAACAAGATCTGACAAAACAACACTTCCTTGAGAAGCAGGAAGCCCCACACTCCTCACCCCACCCTTTTGGCACTCCTGGTGCCAACAAAACCTTATACAGCTGCTCCCCTCTTTGCTGTCCCATGTTCAACACAACCTCAGCACCTTCATCCTCAGGGCTCTTCTGCCCATGGACTTCCAGTGTCCCCACTGGCACAGGCCTCTGGAAGGGTGAAATTGGTCAGGAGATTCCCCAGTCAGTGTCAGAACATCATCACATTCTCCATTTGACTCCTAAATACAAAGGAATAGGTTCCTCCAGCCCTTAGATGTTTAGGGTTGCAATGCACCTGGTAACATGGTGGCTGAGGCTCTGATTTGCTTTTTAAGGGAATCAGGAGCAGAACCAGTAGCCAAAGACAAAAGCTCTGGAAGCTGCATCTCCATCTCCTGGTCCTGATCATCCCAGTCCATCTCTTTAATGCCCACCACAGCCCAGCCCAGCGACAGCACACAATGAGCTGCAGCCCAGGGAAAAAACACACAGTGAAGGCATCACCCACAGGTAACACCAGCCACCCTGGAGCACAGCTGGGCATTGCCAGGGCAGGGAACCAGGCCAGTCCAGCACATTCACCAGGGAGGTGGCCTGGTGCTCTCCAGGCACTGCCTGGACCTTCCCAGAGGCAGGTGAGGACCAGCCTTGTGTGGAGATGGAGGAATCCTGTGTAAATCAGCCCTGCTCAGATGACAGCAGTGCTCGTGGTGAGGTCCTGATGTGCCAGAAGAAAAGGCAAGGACAGCCCCTGGGAGATGCCCTCAGCCCCTGCAGAGCACACAGGAGTGTCGGAATCTGTGGGTATTGGTGATTCTGAGACTGTAGAAAGTCTCTGTCTGTCAGCCCCGCTGCCAAAGCAGAAGCCATAATTCGTCTGTGCTGTTTCAAGGTTGTTTATTCTGTTTATCTCTAACATGTTCTGCTGCCCTGGCGCAGCTCTGTCCTGCAGGGCAGCGTGTGGGGCTCTGCCCCTCAGTGGGATGGTACAAACATTATATACCAGAAACTACGTGTACTATATTTACAATAACGTGCCAATATCTATCATCTATGTTGAACAGTGTGTCCCTAACCTAAACCAATAGAAAAATGCCAACATCACCAAGAACATGGAGGTAAGGAAGAAGAAGGAGGAAGAACAGGATCAGGTCCACTTTCCTCCATCTTAGAACTCCTGACCCCCCTGTACAAAGTAAAACCCCCCTGTACAGGTGTTAAAACCCCCCTGTACAATACTAAAAAATTTTACCCTCTAATTTGTGACTACTTTTACTATACCATCTAACTCTCTGTGACTGCTTGTTCCACTTTCAAAGTTGATAATTCATTCCATGGTTCAAACTCAAGATCACAGCTGTTCTCAGCTGCTTGCCAGGGTCTAAAATGCTTCTGACCAAGGCCTGGAACCTCTAAAAATGTCTGAGGGACATTTTGAGTTCCGACACAGGAGGGCTTTGCTTTCTCAGCAGATTTAGGGGCCAGGCAAGTGCAGTTTCTGCATGGGAAGAAGAGGCAATCTCCAAATGCTTCCAAGTCTCCCTGGACAGCAATTCCTCCCAAGGGTTGCTTTGTGGTTTTATTTTCTTCAGCCATGGATTCTTTTCAGAACCAGTGGAAAGCCTTGGTGCTACCAGGCTGCAGCATTTTTGCCTGAACACATCTTATGTGAAAAACACACTCAGAACCACTGGGCACAGCAAGGAGCAGAGCTCAGGGTGCACATCTGGAAAATATTCCTGCTGCTGAGAGCTGCTGGAGCAGGGAAGGGGCTCCCCAAGGAGCCAGGGGTGACCTGACACTGGCAGTGCTGCAAAGTGGACGAGGCAGAGCCCCAAGGGAGCCGTGCCAGGAGCAGGAGCTGTTCCATAGAGGAGGTGCCTTCTCCACCTGTACTGGGGATCACAGAGCTGCCCAAGGGCATTTTTCCTTCCCTGGTGCACAGGGACAGGCACAGTTTCCCTGCTGAGGATCTTCTGAAGGAAGGTTGAGAGACAAATACAGCAAAATTGCAGCCTGGGGTTCAGGAGGGATTTCTCAGTGCACACCTTCAGTTGGCACAAAGGAGTGTAACTCCAGGAAAGCAGATCTGTGCCAGTAGTACCCAAAATTAGGGCCTTTGTGATCACCATCAAAATCCAGAAATGGTCATTTCATGCCTATTCTGAAAGTTTACTGTAAGCAAAATATTAAATATTGTGTTAATTGGAAAAAAAAAAAAACCAAACCCAAAAAACAAAAACAAAAGAACAAAAGTTATGATCAGGGACAGACAACTGAGAAATATAGCCAGAGTAGAAATCTACTTTAAATTCTAGATTCAATCTACACAAATTTAGGCACATGATATTTTTTTCTATATAAAAGCAGTCACAGGTGAGCATTCCTAGATGATATATCTAGAAAAAGGAACAAAAAGGAAAAACCACCAAAAAAAGCTTTGCTCTCTGTTCCAAAAAGCTGTCATTTTTCTTAATTCTATCCATTCAAATTTATTGCTGCTGAAACTCCCAAGGTCTGCCAAAATGTAAGGAAAGTTGCAATACAGATGAGTGTTACCAGCAGAGAGGAGGGTTCAGAGCGGAGTGGGGAAAGGAATAGTGAAAAGGACAGATCCATAATTTTCAGTGGTTACAGCAGTTGTGGGGAAGCATCTTTGTGAATTACCAGTGGTAAAAAGAAAAACAGAAAACAAAGCAAGAAAATTTCTGCCCCAGAAGAATGGATCAGGTGAGTGCTCTGTTATTTGTTGTATCAATTGTCTGAAATTGGAAGTGTTTGGGGCGCTGCGAAACACTGGAAAAGGTGTTTTTGTCCAGAAAATCCTACAATTTATTCCAAGGTGCACCCAAAAGGAATCTGAGGAGGCAAAGGCAGTGGAAAGGGATGCAGCTCTAGTGCACACACCTCTGTCCCAGGGCCACCACAGTGCCAGGCTGGATGAACCTGGGAGTCATCTCCATGGCTTCTATCCCTCCTGACTGGAATCAGCCAAATGGCTCAAAGATCAACAGAAGAAGTACAAAAGGACTGAAGATACTTTGAAGTAGTTGATAGCTTTCAAGAACAGAACACTCTTGCAAATACAAAGCTTTCATTTATCAAAAATTCCAGTGGGGAAAAAAAATTTAAAACATTATTATAAGATTTGAAGTACTTTAACCCTATTAACATATTTTTTTAATCTCAGATTTTTTTTAGAGTAGGAAAATTTGCCAAATGGACATTTTAGATGTATTTAAAGACCAGTAATTTTTGGAAGAATTACGTTAGAAACATCTACCAGCTCTGCTCTACACTAAGAATTCATGTTACATAAAAAGGCAGATATAGACCAATAACCCAGAGCAGCCCACTCTGCAGAGCTGAGCCCAAATGACCCTGTTTATTAAATGCACACCGAGAGCAGTGAGTGCCTCCACTGTCTCACTCTGTAGCTCCATTTGCCACAGAGTTCAGTGAGAGCTCTGTGAAGTGCTCATGTCTGGATGCTGCAGCTCCAGGAAGGAAGGGGCATCCAAGCAGGTGAGGGAGCAGCAGCACAAGCAGAGGCCCCAGCCAAGCCCGGGCTGAGGACACAGCATCCATTTCCAGGAAAGCCACACTGGCAGGAAATGGGGGGGTGGAAGCAGCTCTTGTACAGAGCTCGGACACTATAAGGCAGATGCATCTGTATTTTTCCATTGTATGGAAAGCTTTGCCCATATTTGCTGCTCAGGGATTGTTTTTCCCCCTGCTGTTGTCCTGCCAGCAATGAGCACTGGGGGCTGGAGCTCTGCAGGCCATTGGCACAGCAGAGAGGACTTTCAGGCCTCTCTGAGCTTTGGCTCTGCTCAGGCCCCACATCCCAACAATCAGCATTCCCAGTGCATGGCTGGCTGGGAATGCTGCAGCACAGGGGCTGCTCCTGCCCTGGCACAGATCCTGCTTCCCACAGCCCACTGGCAAAGGAGGAAGCCCCAAATGTTCCTCAAGCACCACAAATCTCAGCACCAGACAGAGCACAAGGGCAGTGACCATTTGCTGGGGATCAGGTAATCCCTCTGCTTGGGTGCCAGAGGAGAAAGGAAAGCCTGGCTCCAGGAGGGATTTCCAGGCAGCTGCCTCCCCACCTGAGCAGCAATGCCCTGCAGGTCCCCACAAGGGCTGCAGGCTGGGCACCAAAAGAAGTCTGAGCTGCTCTGAGCTCAGGCACCAAAGTCTTTTTCCAGTTGTTATTCTGGAAATTTAAAAGACAATTTGCCTTAGCTGCAAACATAGGAGATTTTTCTTACACAAGTGTAAGAAAAAAGTAGAAATGAATTCAAGTGTCAGGAAGGGGCTAGCCTGCAAGACCAGTGGTCCCTAGTGGTCCTCAGATGTGTGAATCAGTGAAAATCAGAAAGGTATCATAACACTAAAGCAAAAACTCATTAATAAAAGTGACAGTAAAAGTTCCAAGACAAGGAAAGTTACCAAAGAGCAAAACTCTAATTATACTTGGGAACAGCCTCCCACAGGAGAGCAGCACAGTCCTACTCCTGGAAGACTGATTAATATTCTTGGGAAGGCCAGGTTAAAAACACACCTCTGGGTGCTGTGCCCAGCTCTGGCTCCTCAGCACAGCAGGGCCAGGAGCTCCTGGAGCTGAGCAAGGGCCTGGAACATCTCGGTGCCCAGGAAAGGCTGAGGGAGCTGGGGCTGCTCAGCCTGGAGAGGAGATGCTGAGGGCAGAGCCTTGCTCAGAGCCCTCCCTGCAGACAGGGACACTCAGAGCTCAGGGCCCCTCTCACCCGCCTCTGCCTGGCCCAGCTGACCCTGCAGGATGCAGCTGAGCCCAGCAGAGATCCTGGTGGCACCTCTGGAAAAGCAGATTTAAGAAAGGGCAAAGCCATCAGGCAGAGAAGGGGGAAAAAAGATTGCCTTTGTTTTAACGAGCAACAAATTAATTTTACCCAAGTTGAGTCTCTTCTGCCCATGACAGATTGCTCAGGGACTGCCTGTTAAGCAACCCCATCCTCTTCTAACAGAGGATCCCTGTACCCAAACCTGACACCACTCACAGTCAATCAGCTTCCTCAGCAATGCTGAGTGAGAACATCTTCCTTTTAGCCAAACATCTTCACAGCCCCTTGGAGAAATGGCAAACTCACCAACAAAAGCCCTTCAGCAGCCCTCCTGAATTATAAGCTCCTGAAATCTTACATTTATGATAATAAGATTACTTGAAAACACTTCCATATATTAAAAAACCTATTAATACTTTTCTTGTCTGACAGTTTTGCAAATGTAGTTCTGCTTTGTGCCTTTGGCAGAAGCATTCAATGGCCAAGTGTTTTCAGAAAATTGAAAGTTTTCCTGACCTCTCCTGCAGCAAAAATTCACTGACTTCCCCTGATGTGTTTTTGCATAGGGAGAGCTCTTAAGCCAGCAGCAGTCAAAGGAGACTTCGGTAGTAATGTCCAGGACTGTAACCTCAACAAGAGGTGAGTTCTACAGGAGTTCCTCCAGCCAAGTGCTTTACAACCTGGAGATTCAAATTTTATGAATTTTGCCTTTTTTTTTTTTTTTTTTTTTTCCCTTATCCTTTTGTTAAATTCAAATTTGTTGTCACCTTTAAATGGAATTGATCAGACAGTGGTGTGACCAGAAGAGGTTTTGGGTTAGTCAGAAGTATCACAATCATCATCCTCCTGCCACTGACCTCTTTGGATAAATCCTGGCTGTGCATGATGCTTCTCCCACACCTTGCAGTGCTGCAAGGACTGAGATACAACCTTGAGCTGGAATAGTCTGCCCACTAACCTCCCTTACCTGAATGGTGTCCTCTTGGATTTCTCACTCTTGTAGAGCCAAGCTGTGGAGCATTAATTTGCTGCAGCTTTTGTCATTTATGAACAGCAATTTGTATGTTTTGTTCATTATTATTAGAGCCTGACTCATGTGCTAGGCCAGTCACTTCTAATCATCCCTGTCCTAAACACTCAGCTTTGAAAGAAGAGCCCAGCCCTGGGTGAAGCATTTGCTGGTGGACGGGGCCATAAATCAGCCCGGCTGAGTTCTCCAGCAGCTGGGCAGGCAGAACTTTCCGAGCTGGAAATGCTCCCCCACCTTCTTACAGCCTCTTGGGCTCTTGATAAACATGAGCAATTAGCACCTTTGCAGACATCATTTTCTTCCCCCACTGATGGAATATTGGATACCCAGAAGGAAAGTGGGCCTTGGAGGGAGGCCCCGGGGAGGTGGGCAGGATGGTGGATGGGATGGAGAACACTGCTCCGACTCACCCACGGAGGGCTGTGCTCACACATCCTCCCTCAGCCACATCTCCCTGCCCAGGCAGTGACAGCAGCTCTGACAAGCCCATTTCTGTCTGATGGGAAGAAAAACAAACATTGCAATGGATAATCAAACAAATGTGGGCTCTTCAGTTCTTGGATGGGAACTCCAGCTAATGTCATAAAACATGGGAAGAATGCTCTATAATTAATTCCTCCTCTGGAAATATTTGACTAGGTTTGGGACGTCCTACAGGAACAACACTGAAGTCAGCAGCAGCAGTAAAGGTTGCATGAGTCGGGAAACTGGGATTTTCCTCAAAGTATGTACCTGGGAGAAGCTGCAGCTGAGATGCTGTGGTGTTGAGCAGGGGAATTTAGTGAGGGATTGATTATAATCACACCCGAGTAAATCTGCATTTCTTCCTGCTTACATCCCTGCAGCCACCTGGGGAAAACTGTACTTGCAAAGAGGAGACAGTTTGACACCTCTGCAGCCACTGTCACACCCATCTTTCCCACGCAGGGTTCAGCTCCTGCTTTCCTGCTGTCTTCCCATCTAATCTGTTTCCAGCCGCAACAGTAGCTGAGCTATTGCCAAGAAAACCACACTGTGGTTTAAGTGATGCTGTGCTCACTTTACAGCCTGGACCACAGAGCTCTGGGGTGTGACTGCAGCAGTCACAACAGCAGCATGCAGGGCTGGGCACCTCCTGAGAACAGGATGGACATCCACAGTGTTAATTAAACCAACCACCATCAGAAATGCTGACAAGAAGAGAAAGAAGTCATGCATGTTAATGGGGCATTGATACACAGAAAGCTGAGCCCAAGAAAACTCTCTGACTGTTCCATTCTGGATCCCAGCAGGATCTGAGAGATGTTCCAGAAGCATGGGAGCACATACAGCCGTATTTTGAAATTTCCACACCACCAGAGCTGCATCTCATGAAGATTCTGGACTGTGTGTTTCCCTTCTCCCCAGCTTACATCATTACACAGTTCCTCTGTTCATCACCAATTCCCTTTCTCTCCAGGTGATGAGAAACAGGCATTTCTCATCCTTGGCCTTTAATCCTCCTTCAGAACATGGACCCCACCTCCCAGCAGCTCAGAATTTCAGCCTGCAAAGCTGTTTGCCCAGGGCAGGTTATTGAGGTCCCCCATGGCTGTCAGTGCCGGGGCCTGGGTGGCAGCCACACCCCACTGATGTCGAACCCTACTCTACTGACTGTGGGATGCATTAATTGATTTGGTAATTGGGTTTGCGGGGCCAGGTTTCAGTAGCAGAGGGGCTCCAGGTGTGGTTCCTGTGAGAAGCTGCTGGAAACTTCCCCCCTCTCCAGCAGAACCATCTCAGCTGGCTGCAGGATGGACCTGCTGGTGATCAGGGCTGGGCCAGCTAGGAGTGATGGGAACACCTCAGGGATACTATGTTTGAATGCACATTTCTAGACCAGAGCTGGACTACCAGGTGGACATCAGGGTGCACAGTGCTGTGGATTGCTCTGCCTTCCCTCCTCTTCCTCCTGAACCTGCCTTTCCAGGCAAGCCATGCAAAGCCTTGAGTTCCTGCAGCACAGCAGAGCCTGGGAGAACACACCCGTGCAGAGAAAGGGTTAAAGAGGACAATAAAACACAGCAGGTGCAACCACACAAGAAAGAAATAAAGCAAGTACCTCCTTATGGGAGCAATAGAAATTATGGAGAACGTGGATTCTGTAACCTGCAGAAAGTGGGGCGACACTGTTGTGTCAAACTAAATGCACAGAGTGGAAAAATCCAAACCTGACAATCTGTCTGTGCCATGTGTCTGTGGATAATTTACTGCCATGGCTGGAGTCTGCCTTTGAAGGATTCAGGGGCAGAATGAATGTGTGGGACTTGTTTCCCTGCGATGTATGGACACGTGTGCATGTCTCGAACCGTGCTGAGGAGTGAGGAACAGGACAGGAAAGTTTTTACACTGCCCAATCCTCGGCTCCTGATTAAGAGCTGTCTCCACCCTGTCACTCCAAGCATTGCATTTGCTGATCAGGATACAGGGAAAGAAGTACCAGGGTGAATCCTTGGAAGGCAGGTGTTTGCTCAGGGCAGGGAGGGACAGGGAGGCAAGGAAGGCATGTGCCCTCCCTGGGAGGGGCTGAGTTCCTGAGCTCATGTCCTCAGCTGCCAGCACAGCAGTGCCAGGTCAGAGCCCAGCACTCCTCCCTCAGCTCTTCTCCAGGGCCTCAGGGAGTCTCAGGTGCTGCCACACAAACTATTGTGACAAAACCAGGTTCTGAAAATACACCCAGGAGCACCAGGACCTGGGGTGATGCCATACCAGAGATGCAGGGCTGGGATGCAGGGACAGGATGCAGGGCTGGGATGCAGGGCAGGATACATGCCACGTCCTGCTGCCCACCAGCCCACCATGGTTCAGGGCAGGGTAAGGTAAGTGCGGCTTCTCTGACGGCTGCAGAAGCCCGGAACAACTCAAGAAAAGAAAATTCCCTCCCACATGCTGCTCTAAGGATGAGAGTGGCACAGCACCAGCAGCTCTGCCTGGCCCTGCCTTTACCAGGAGTCTCAGCCAAAGCCCCTGGTGCAGATAATCCAAGCAGACAGGTCGGTATTGGAGCCCAGCACGCTTTTTGGAGGAGCCCTTCTCCTTTGCAGTGATTTACCCTGCCACCCATCAGGCTGGACTTTGCTGTCAGTGTTGGATTTCAGCTCAGAGATTTGCAGTGCAGCTGCTGGCCTGGTTCAGCTCCGTGTGATCAGCTCTGTGAACCTTTCAGGGTGAAACACAAAACTGGGTCATTTTGGTACATTACCAGCAATGCTCTGGCACAACTCCTTGGTGTTCATTAATACCAGGCAAGTTTCAAGTGCCCTGGAGTGATATATTTTGTCTAAAGGATCAATGCAAAGTATCACAGTTTGTCTCTTTTCAGTAGCACACACAAAACCCAGATCACAAAACTCCACTGGAGGGGCTTCATTACCTTTGTTGCTTCATTGGTGTCAAATGCAAACTGCACCAAAAGCATGGAGTGCCAGGGGTGGGAGGGCAAGGCTGAGCCCCAGAGGTTTGCATGTCCTGCTGGAGCAGAGAGGCTGCCTTTGGATGGAATTCCCCTGCAGTGTGCACATCTCCTGTGCCTCGGCGCTGCACCCCGGGCTGCATGTGGAGGAGGGACTGTGCCACAGCCAGAGTTCCAAATTCCTCTGGTTCCCAGTCTGTCTTACACATCCCTTCACGTGTTGACCATCACCCATTTGCAGAGAGATCAGCAGGCCTGCCTTCCCCTCCACGCCTCATGACTGAATTTAGTTACCTGCCAGCAGCAATCCACGGTGCTGAGATGAGCAGGAAATATTCCCTGACTCCCTTCCAGCACCCAAACATCAAATTGTACTCTAGCAGTCACACAGAAGTTAATTAGCGATCTCAATAGGCTGGGATTATTTATTCCATGATTTCATGGCCTGACAGTTCTCACAGGACATTTGTTTGATGCTGCTTACTTCAGTCTATGGGCTTTTGACAGCAAGCTGCTCTGCTGCTGCCAGGGGGAGCAGAGCAGAGCAAGGTGGGCATCTGGGGGGCTTCAGCCTCCAAAAGCACCCAGGGCTGAGTCTCCAAAATCCCAGACTGGTCCCAAGGCTCCCCATCCATGCAGCCAGGACATGGGATGTTTTATGTCAAGGAAAGGAAGCTGGAATAAAGATTTCTGAAAGAGAAACACAAACCTAGTGCCCTCCATCACATCTCTCTAATAAAGCTATCTGGAGGGAAAATTCAAATTGAATTTTTTCTGTATTGCTATAGCAAGAAATCACATTGGAACCAATGCAGTGTCTGATTTCTTTGTCAGCAATACTAAAAAAAACTCCATCAAACTGAACACAGCAAGCCTTCACTGACAAGTTTACAAAGTTGAGAAATGTTTTATAAGGGTGTAATTTTGTTTAGCAAAACAGAGCTTCAAAATCCATACCTACAGAAAGCTAACACAGGAGAATTCCACTAGCTGGTCTGCGCTCAGACACAGCCATTCAGGAAGGGAAAAACACTGTAAAGAATTATTAATAAAAGTATTTACAGGGATTTGGAAAATCTGGATATATACAAAACCATTTCTCCAGACAGAAGCTCCATCTTCTCAGAAAGCCATCACTTCTGTCCCCTGTGCCTCCCAAAGAGCCCCTTCTCTGCCCTTGTGTGGCCACAGGGACAGGGAGATCACATGGAGACAGAGCTCTGTGTTCTCATGGATAAAAACTCGGCAGAATAAGGCATCTGTTATTGCACATGCACACATGTTATTGTGTGCCATGTATAACATCCAGTGCTCTGGAAACTGCACTGCACACAGGCTAAACTGCACATTCCCACGTGGATAAACACATCCCATGACAAAGGGTGACAGTGACTGGCCCAGGGAATCACACACACTTTATCAGACAAAAGAAGAGCTCAAGCATCCAGGCGCTGGGGGATTCCACAGCTCCCAAAGCCTGTCAGAGGATGCCCTCAGCATCAATTAGGATGTAACTAATAACTTGTTTGGGCCGTGAAAGGAGCACAGAGGGAGAAGGCCGTGACCCCAGCCCCAAAGGAGAGCTGTGGCCTGTCCTGCAGGGTGAGGCGTGGGGCAGGTGGCAGCCAAGGACTGACACCAGGATGAACAGTGTTTGCTTGGACAAGAGCTCTTTGTTGGCCAGTCCATTGAGGGGTTGGGTTTCAGGCCTGAAGAGGTGTCTGGTTACCCTTCCTCTTGGAGATAAGGTACCTGAATGTCTTGTGCAAACACAGTGGGGCCACAGGGAGAACAACACTTTGTGGAAAAAGGCTCTTGGTTGCACATTGTCAAAGGGGAGAATGTTCTGAGGAAAAACCAAACAATTCCCCCTGACTTTTGTTAGCCCTGATGGAAAGTGGCAAGGTATAAAAAGGAGCTTTACGGCTTGCCAGAGCGTGGCTGGGAGGGAACAGATGGCCAATTCATCTCCACCAAGCTTGGCACTTCCAACAAAAGAAACAATATGTGTTTGGCTGCCCTAATTTCTCCCCCAGGTATCCTGGCAGGTGACTGGGATGTCTGATGACAAGACTGACTTGACTTGTGCTCCCCAAGAGCACATGTTGCTTCTTGCTGTGGCCTTGCCATTGTTTTGCCCAATCTCTCCCTCTCCTGCAGCACTTGGGGAGGTGTCTCAGATCCAGGGGACAACAGCAGACCTGGATGGCACCACCCGAATCCAGCCCTCACAGGGACTCCTTTTGCACGTGGAGATTCATTCTGGCAGCCCTCATTTCAGTCTGCAAACATCAATTTTCCAGCACCAGAGCTGCACACAGCACAGCCCAGGGATGCTTTGCTGAATGCAACTGGCTGTAAAAATTCCAAGATTAGATCGAGGGATCCAAAACTGAGTTGGCAATCCCAGTGTGTTTTCACATTTAATGTTATTTCCCAGGCACAACCTTGATTTTCAGCTTTGCATTTTCCTACACAAGGGATAAGCTGCTCCACTTTCCCACAGAGACAGTTTGGAGGCTGCACCAGGGTGGCTTTCACAGGGGAAGGAGGGCAAGGGAAGGGGGGAGATCCTTCTCATCTGATGCAGCATGCACAGGGCTCAAGTATCAGTGCTGAAGGAGAGGGCCATGGCTGAGTCAAATACAAAATTGTATTTCTGGGTAAGATTCATCTTTCTCCAGCTCTCCTGCTAAGCTGGACATTGGTGCAGTCTAGCACATACCAAGATCCTTAAAATTTGCAAACAAAAACCAAAATAGGAGCAGTGGGTCACCAATTCCTGTAATATTCTCAGGGTGGGCAGTGTGGATCCATCAGGACTCTCCTGCACTTTTGATATTCTCCTGCCATTGCTCTTCTTTGCAACAACAGCAAAGAAAGAGCAAATTAAGAACCAAGTCTAAAAGGCATTGGAGGCTGCTGCTGGATCGGGAACAGAGGATGGGAGTTCACATGACTTTCTGCAAGATTGTCTTGAAAACCCCACACTACAGCTCTCAAAGGAGTCCAGCTCTAACTGAAATTTCTTGTGCCTCACAAATGATACTCTACCATAGGTTAATGATGAGGCCAGAGCATTAAGCTACAGTAAAAATCATTGATGATTACAAATTATTCACTAGAAAATTTCTAGAGAAATATTATTAATAGATCAAATTCAAGTGGCATCTTGAATAAACTGATTTTTGTTTGTATTAGTGATGCATGAGAAGAAACTGTAATGGGTTAATGAAGGATTTCATCCATAAGCTGTTATATTAGGAAATACAATGTTATATTCCCCACAGAGCAAAAAGTTGTTTTGTCTTATTAGTAAATGTTGACTTAAAAACACTGATTAAATTAGTGTTCCCATGCTGCTTTCTCAACCACATCCGTGTTTGTTCCCTTAAGAGAGCATTGCACACACTGAACATACATCCAGAGGCATCAATCATTAGACATATGGTTAGGATATTATCTTTTCCAAACCAAAAGTCCAGGCTTTCAGGGAGAAACCAAGAGCCAAGACAAGTTGTTAGACTTGGTTGTCTTTCAGAAGCACAGAAGAACAGGTCACACCCCAGCCTTTGCCATATTCACATATTTTAAGAAATTTCTAAAGATAATAATAGATTTTTTTCATTTCTCATCCCATTATTTTATGCTGTGGCTATCTATAACAAAGTTGAATAGTCTTGCAATTAAAAATACAACCCTGAATCTGCATGTTTTTAGGCAAATAATCTCCAGTCTGGTTTTAAAGATCCTTGATGAAGATGCAGAGCTTTAGAATAGGCTTCAATGTTTCCCTGCCACCACTTTCAAGGGAATTGAAACCTATAACCTGTCTCACTCAAGTCTTGCAACAGTGAGTGGAACAAGGCCTAAATATCTTTAAAATGCTTGGGTTGGACAGATTTTCAACACAGCTCAGCTCAAATTTCCCCTCTTCAGCAGGATCCACATGAAGTCAGAGCGCTGGGCCTGGGGCTCGCCGGCTCAGCTCTCCCAAGGCTGCCCAGCATTTTTGGGAATCTCGCCCCTTTCTTGTGTTCCCAGCTGAAAGATGAGCTGCTTGAGAAGCCTAGCTTTCCTTTTCTGTGAAAGCAAGGCTCCCAGCACACTGCTGATTCACACAGGCTCGGGAAGGCAGAAAATGTCCAGAGCTGAGGTGGCTCAGTCTCAGAGCTCAGGCCTTCCGACGGCTCTTAGAGAGGCAAACGGGGTCAGCCCATCTCCCTGCGCTTCCCATCCCACCAATATTCCTCATTTCACTGGGCCACAGCTGCTCTCCCGTCTTCACATGCTGCCTTCTAAAACTAGGCAATTTCATTCAACATATTTAAAACTACTGAGAGAGAAAAGCTGCTACAGCTCTTCAAGTGAGAGCAAAAGAACAACCTGGGAGGTCACGTTTAGCAACTTTACAGTAAACTATTTCCAATTACAGTGAAAACAGTGGGATTTACAAGCCCTCACATCTACTCCTCATTTCAAATACTGTGGACAATGACAGTTGGATGCACACTGAGTTTTTCTAGGCTAAAATTTCTCTGTGTCACCCAAATACTGTTCCCAGCAGGCTTTTGAAGGAGAAAAATTAAGTACTGAAGACAGTTATCAACTAAGAGTTATATTCTTAGTTCTGAAAAATTTTATGGCCCTTATTTCAGAATCTTGTCACGTGTGATGGACCAAAACCAAATTTAAGAAGGGAGTGCAGGTGGATTTTGGCAAAATGGGTGACCTGAAGGGTAAAATTCCATCAAATCGGGAAAATTCCTTTTGAAAATTGACCTTTAAAATACAGTAAGAATTTTCTGATGAAACTTATTAACAACACTCCATTTAGAGTGCCTTAGTAATGCTCAGTGGTGTCTCAGCCACATATTCCCAGGATATCTTGCAGTTCCCCAGATGTGTAGCTCTGGTGGTAGACCCTGTGTAGGTACCTGTGAAGAGGAAAATTCACGTGCCCCTGTCCCAGTGTCACATCAGAGCAGCTCTCCAGGCTCCAGTGCCTGCCAGGACCAGGACTGAGCTGGAGCTGCCCCGCTGGGATGAGCTCCAGGTGCCAAAGGGTTCAGGAGGGTTTGGCTTGGCTCTCTGCTGCTCAAACATGCTCATTACTAGCCTGGGGCGTAATTACAGGAACCCTGGGAACGTGAGGGAAGGGACAAGTACAATCCTCTGTAAAATATGTCCCAGCTGGGGATGACATCATGGCCATTGATCAGCCTGAGAGCACTGCAGTCCCCATCCAGCCTGTCATTTACACACAGCAGCAAAAGGGAACCTGCACTGAGCTGCCCAGGGAGGCACCTGCCAAGAATTTCTTCTTGTCCCAGGACACTGCCAAGCCTCTCCAGAAATGTTGCTATAAGAAAAACCAATGAGCAACTTGTCTCCAAGGATACTGGAATACCTCATGCCCATGGGTTTGCTGTGTCAGAAGAAGCTCCTGAGGTAGTTAAGAGCTGCTAAACAACTTCTTCAGGTGGGCAGACTGAGGCACAGAATGGCTCAAGTGTGGCACTTGAAACTGTCACCTGCCTAGGCAACTGCCTTTATGTACATTTATATTTTAAACAAATACATTGAATGATGGGGTTTTCTTCTCCCGTTTGTCCAACTTGCAAGTCCCAGGCTGAGCTAAAGTCTATCCAAACCTGTCTCAGATCCCAGGCTGAATTCCAAACCTGTCCCAGCTCCCTGGCTGAGCTAAAGCCCTCTCCAAACCTGTCCCCTCAGTGCAGCACACACAGCCTCACACTGCATTCCAGTCAATCAGCAGAAAATCCCACACTCCCTCCTGGATGTTCTCCCTCCCTTCTGGATTAGTCCCAAGCTCCAAGCACTCCAGTAGGCACTGACAGACAGCAGGAGATGATGTAGAGGTGCAGTCAGATCAGACTAGGGAGAGTACAAATCTATACAGCATAATGAGTCTTCTATTGCATATATCAGAGCTTTGAAACTTTTTCTAGTTAAATATATAGTCTGAAAACGTTTGGCATATATCATCTCATCGGAACAACAGGCTTCCATTGTTCCCGTGGCATAAATCTCTCACAGGCTCCTAACAGCACATGATTTCCAGGGCTCCAGGCTGATATAGTGTGGCACGAGGAGAGGAGGGTTTGTACATGGAAATCGACTTACACTGTAAGAACAAATTTTGCATTGTTCTGTACCTGCAAGTCACACGTCTCGGTCTGCCCAATGAACTCTTGCACAGATTGCTGCCGAGGGGAAATAGCTCAATAATCAGGTGTGTTTGCCTGGGGGTCTGCTGGGGTGATCTGCAGCTCGGGGCTCTGTGGCACCACAGCCCTGCTGGATTAGCACAGCCCAGCAGTGGCAGCAGGGAAACAACAGCCCCAATCCCCAGTTCCAGGGGGGTTTGGGGATGCTCCAGCCCCACAGCTCTGCCACTCCCTGGTGAACAAGACCTGTCCCCTACACCCTCCAACCCCAAAAAGGATTCATTGGTGCACTCTCTCAGCTCTGTGAGTGAGATTAGGACACTTCCTCAGGGGAATCAAGGATCATTTACAACTCGTGGTCTTGTGTCAGGACAAGCAGCAAACACAGGTGGGCACTTAGTGGCTGCCAGATGGAAGACATTTGCTTGGGAGGAAATGTCCACATTTCATCTTTGCTGGATGAAGCTCCACAGCTGGCTGGAGACAGCTGCTGATCTGGGGCCAAGAAGACCTTGGTATTAGTCCCTCTAAAGGCCATGGTCCCAGCTAGGCAACCTGCTGCTCTACCTCCTGCTCTCTAGCAAAAAAGGACCTGCTCCTGCATTAGAACCAGCCTGAGCTGGTGGATTCTGGATAGAAGTGTTTCTATCCTAAAACAAGACATGGTCATCCTCAACCTCCTTCCCTGTCAGCTTTGTTTCCATTCCCATACCCGCCACTGGTCACTTTTCCCTGCAGCTGTCTTCCCCGTCCTTCTGTTTGGGAATCCATTCTTCCCTGGCAGGGTGGGCAGCCCTGGCACAGGTGCCCAGAGCAGCTGTGGCTGCCCCTGGATCCCTGGCAGTGCCCAAGGCCAGGCTGGGCACTGGGGCTTGGGGCAGCCTGGGACAGTGGGAGGTGTCTCTGCCATGGCAGATGGCACTGGATGAGCTTTGAGGTTCCTTCAACCCAAACCAGTCTGGGATCTGTGATAACAATCCCACCATGATCATCCATACCCCCTCCAGATGAAGACCCATAATTTTGTCAGGGCTCTTGCAGCAGCTCTCCCAAGCACAAGAGAGAGATTGCAGCACCTGTTAAGTGTTGGGGGCATTTTCTAAAGCCATCCCTGCATGAGAGGTGCTGCTCCAGGGGCACCCCTAGCTCAGGTGCTGCCAGTGCCAATCCCCATGCCTGGAGTGTCCCCAGGAGAGGCCTGGCACATCACACATGGAAGTGGCCAGAGGTCACTTCAGGGGCAGCATGCTCTCATATTCCCCCGAGGATGGAGCAGATGGAGTGCTATGAAGATGCTCTCTAGGGCTCTCCTGCAGCAAGCAATTGATAAATTCTGCCTCAGAGGCATTCCCAAGGATGAGGTGAATGCAGCCATAAAGGCCAGTTAATGAAAGGGAGATAAAATACACTGTAAAAATATTCCCACTCTACCTGAAGATGGGATTGAAGCCTTTCTGCACTTACCCTGCAGCCTGTCCTTACCTCTGGGTGACCAGGGGCAGGGAGATGCCCAGAGTGCACAGAGGGCAATTCCCAGGGCCGGTAGGAAATGACTCAGTACTGCTGGAGGAGTGCATGAAATACTGACTGTGCTCTCACCTCCTACCACACAGGCAGAGAATTCCTATCAGCACTCAGAGGCTATAGGGTTACATTCTCTCATCAGAGCCCAGACAAACAGCACAGATTGCAGGCACTGCACTGGCAGCCTTGCAGGGCGAGGAGCTTGGCCTGCAGCATGCGCCTCTGTGTTTTGCTGCCACTCAGCTGCACTGAGATGTGAAAACAAGAGGTCATGAACCACAGCCTTGCCAGGGCAGGAGCCAGAGTACAGCCATCATCTCCCTGGCCCACAGGCAGTCTGGGATAAGGAGCAAACTGCAAATAAATCTATTTCTGGATCAGGAATGCTGTGGCCAGCAGGATCAGGGCGGTGATTCTTTCCCGTGCTCAGCACTGCTGAAGGTGCACCTCGAGTGCTGTGCCCAGTTCTGGGCCCCCCAATTTAGGGAGGACATGGAGGGGCTGGAGCTTGTCCAGAGAAGGGCAGCAAGGCTGGTGAGGGGTCTGGAGCACTAGTCCTGTGAGGAGCAGCTGAGGGAGCTGGGGTTGTTGATCCTGGAGAAGAGGAGGCTCAGGGAGACCTCACCACCCTCTGCAGCTCCCTGCCAGGAGGGTGCAGCTGGGGCAGCTGGGCTCTGCTCCCAGGGAACAGTGACAGGACAAGAGGACACAGCTCAGGCTGTGCCAGGGGAGGGTCAGGCTGGACATCAGGAAGAATTAGCATAATGTTTTTACTTAAGATAATCAGTAAAAGCACTGTACAAGTCTATAATTCCCAATGAAGTAGTTTATATCATCTGAATAGTGTTTTCTTAATGAACAACTTTCAGCAGATTTCAATTTCTGTGAATGCCACACATTAAAATCTGCATGTTGTAAAATGCTTTGCAACAGATTTTGAAGGTTATGGGAATGATGCTCCCCAATGTACAGTTTTTTTGATGTGTGTGACAAGGATGGCAATACAATTTTAGCACACAAAAGGACAGTGGGATTAAACTGACTCTATTTGAAAGTACATCAAGATCCTTAGGAGAATGTACCAGAGATAAGAGGCTAAATATTAATATTCAGAAACTGTCATATGATAAAGTCAATACATTGTTAGCTAATGAAATACAGACTTAATGTATCTCCTGTTGGCTATGAAGCAGGCAGGATGTCAGCCTATTTTATCAGCTTAATGAGAATTTGAAAATCAAGATATGAGAGAAGGTGGCCAGACAACAAATGCTTTTAATTACCCCAAAAGGGATAATTTGTTAATTTGACTTCTCAGCTTCAGACACTAACATAACCAGTGCTGGGACATCTTCACAGACTTTGGCACCCTTTCTTTAGTGAGAACAGCCACAAACATTCAACAATTTAAAATAGCGAAGTATCTGATTTTATTAAACATAAAATAGGCATCACATTGCACACATTTTCCAGTCTCCTGGGTCCCTGAGGCACTGATTGGACTATTCCTTTAGGAAGCATCCAGGAAAGCCTGGAGAAGGCCTTAGATAAAGGTTTTGATCCGTGTTTTCAGCATAGAGCCTAACTGATGTGTCCTCATTTGAATGAGAAAAGGAACTCTGTAGAAATTCAGATCTCTAATGCTGAAATAATGCTCTTAGTAATGACTCGCTGGAGAAAAGTAAGTCTCGTTTGTTGCATTTAGGTTGGGGTTTACTTAAAGTAGCTGCTGGAACCCAGGTTAGCTCTTAGAAGTCTGGCACCACACCAGGAGTGGGGAACTGCCTGGCTGTGGGGAGAACCCTTAGAGCCACTTGCCCTACAGTGCCACACACAAGCCATGACAGGGACCAAGCAGGGAGGAGAGGAGGAGGTGCTCTGTCTTGAGGTTCCACAAGGAACAGTTTATTCCAGGTGAAGTGAGCAGGACAAGAAGCCCCTGGCTGTAATTGTCCAAGGGGTTTTGGACAGACACGGGTCAGGGGGTGGATACAAACAGGGAACCAACAGGGAATCCTCAGGGGAGGAGTGAAGGGATCACCTCAAGTGTCTGGGGCCAGTTGGGGCAGGTGGGTGGAAAGGATGGGGCAATGGGGCCTCAAGGAATTGGGGAATTCCACAGAGCTGTTGCAATCAGGGATTGGCCCGAGGTTTAAGTGGCACAGAAGGTTTGGGAATCAAGGGCTGGGTTGCCCTGACAGGCAGGGAAAGAGCTGGAACAATAGGTGGGGAATGGCATGAGGTACAGCTTTGATGGAGGGTAAAAGCCACAGGTAAACAAACTCAGGGAGAACATGAGGGTACAACAGAACAAACCATTTAACAAGGAAACAATTAAATAAATTCAAACCACAACATTTACTTTCTATCCTGTTGATGGCTGTTTGCCACTGCTGTCCCCTCCACTTGTGTGTATTTGCTCTTCCCATGCCTACCTGGGGTGCACAGTGTTACCCAGGATTCCCCAAAATGCCCTCACTCACTATTTCCTTCTGCTATGCCTTAAACATCTCCTGTGCACTCTCAGGCCTTCCCTTTGGCTTTGAGGTAGTTCCCAGGTATAATTGAAGGAAAGAAAAATTGCTAAATATTTCTGTCTTCACATTTCTTCCTTGCTTCTCTTATTTCTCCTTAAGTCTTGTTTGTAATATGCCTTGACTTCCCTGCTTTTGCTTTGTCCTGGGAACTGGCATATAGATATTTTCTTTCAGAATGCTGAAATCAAAGGTTTTCCCAGCAGTTTCCCCCCTGGAGCAATGTGGATATCAAAGAACAGTGTTTGTATTCATGCTGCAAACCAAACCCCGAAGACCTCCAGCCTTTGCTGACACTCACAGATGATATTACAGCTACAAGAATGTCTGGTGTGGATGCACTCTGCATCACCTTGATTGCCACAGAGTCTGTGTCCACCAGGGCTAAAAGCGTCTCTGGAGATCTGTTTCCTTCTCCATTGCTTACTCAGGGGGTCACACATTCCCACAAGGCAGCTCAGAGACTGAGGTATTTCAGGGAGACAGAGGAAATTCAGGTGTGAGTATCTGACCCAGCAATTCCATGTCAACAAACACTCACTGAATCAACAAATCCCTCACCTGGATTGATGTAGTCGTTGTTTGGATTAACTGACACCCACAACAACACGGGCTGCCCACAGCCTGCCAAATCCTGATGGAGCAAGCCTAAAATACCTGGTTTGGGCTGTAATTCTGAGGATTTAGGAGATGAAAACCCTGCTGTAAGAAGGGGGAAAACAACCTGTTTAACCTTCCTGAGTCCCTTCATGGGCAGGTGCCTCACAAGTTTCACATCAGCTGGAAGTACCAGCCAGTGACATCCCCCAGGATCCCAGCAGAAATCACCCAAAATGGGTCCTGCTGCTCCAGCTTTCCCACAGGCTGCACCTGTGACCCTCACCACTGCCCAGGGGTCCTCCTGGTGGCTGCACCGGCCCCCTTCAGGCCCTCCAGCCTCTGCAAGCACATGCAGAACACCAGGGTAAGTAATGAGATGCAAATGTATTCCTCCAGACGTTGATCCAAAGCCCAGTCAAGTCAATTATTATTAATGTAATTAGTACTGTATGAGCAGTTCAAGGCATAATTCAAGTCAGGTCTTCATCCAGGCAGACTGTGGATATGTGCAGAGCAGAATTAAAGGGTTTACAAGCTAAGTGAGTGTGACAGACAAAAAGAAAGAGAGGAAGGAGATGTGAGGTGATATAAAAAGAGCAGATAATCTGCCACAGAAACCAAATCTTAATCCTGGGCTTTGTCTGGCAAACCATGCAGCCTTCAGCGGGAATTTCCAATAGCAGTTACATCAGCAGTGTGATCATTAAACAGTATTTTGAACCTTCATTAGTCATGAATTTTCTCTCTCCTTATATTTTTATTCATTTCCCCCTGTGCTGGGCTGGCATGAGCATGCTGTTTATTTCTCTAGCAGGGACTGTGTACTGGGGGTCATTTGAACCAAGTCAATAACATGACCCTGGACCTGGAAGCATGAATGAAGGGCTGAACAAAACCCATCATGAGCTTTGCTTTCTTCTGTACCAGTAATTAAAAATGCCTGACTCACACTGAGCACTGTGGAACTGGTTTGCTCGAGCGTCACGTCCAGATGCCAACCCACGAGCCCCTCGCTGTTCGCTGGCACTGGCCCAAAAGCTCTTTTTTTCTTTTTCGCTCTTTTTTTTTTTTTTTCCCCAGTCCATAAGGGAGAATTTCCGCGGTGGAGGGAGGGGCTGGGAAGAAGCGAGCCCAGGGAGGGCGGCTGGCCGGGCTGGGGCTGCTCCTGCTCCTGCCTGTGCCCGGCACCCTCTTCCCGGGCTGCTGCAAACCTGCTGCTTACTGCCGCAGGATCTTCTGAGAAAGGCAGGAAAATCTCCTTATTCCCTAACCTGGTGGAGCTGGGGATACAAGGCTGCACCAGAGCCCTTGGCACTGGCAGGGGTTTATCTGGAAATATTTGTAACTGCCCTTGCTATTAGAGCATATGAATGCAATTACAATATTCCAGCAGAAATCAGCCGAGTATGTGGTAAAGCAGGGGAACATACAAGGGAACACGTGTAAGATAATCTCCCCATCATGCACATGCAAGGGCACCGGGATTCTTTCCAGAATCCAGAATCCAGCCGTTCCCCACACTGCCTGCTGCTCCAGAGAGGGGAGCACAGGCTGCCTGAGGCTGCACTGCTGGCGTGGAGGCCACCAGGTCACCCCTGGAGTGGCCAGGCAGCCGTGCCAGGCAGCCACGGAGAGCAGCGGGGCTGAAATCTTTGTAGCTGGAAAAGGCAAGTCAACATGCAAATCCTAGTTAAAATATCTTTATTAGCAGCATTTTAATCACTTGCAAAATCTGGACCGGGATCAAACCAAACATAAGGCAGCAGCTGCTGTAAACAGCCGTTGTTGAAATGGAAAAATGATTGGTGCTGAGGGAAGGATGTCAGGCGTAATGAGCCTGCCTTGGCTGCCGAGCACCGGGCACGGCCGGGCACTCTGCACTGTCCTGCCCTAAAACCACTCCTGGTGCAGGGAGCCCCAGACCTGCAACCTCCCTGCCGACCCCAGTCACCCTCCCTGGCCATATTTACAGCACCAAGGGGTTTTTCAGACTCTGCTTGGAGAAGGGAACAATTCCACTGATGCAAGAACCTCTCTATCACACCCTGGAGGGTAATGCTGAAAATAATTTTAACTTCCACACAATTAAGGAAAAGTAGTTCTCCACCAAAACTTCCACTGAAACAATGTGTGTATTAGCCATATTTTAGCTCTGGTATTAATTATACTTTCTTCCCCTCTGCTGCAGGAAGGGACCTGGGGATCCTGGTCCATGGCCAGTTGGATCTGAGTCAGCAGTGCCCTGGAGCCAGGAGGGACATCCCTGTCCTGGGGCACCAGGGGCAGGGCAGGGATTGTCCCGCTCTGCTCTGGGCTGGGGCAGCCTCACCTGCAGTCCTGGGGCAGTTTGGGTGCCACAATATAAAGAAACATTGGAGAGTGTCCAAAGGATGGACATGAGGATGGGGAAGGGTCTGGAGGGGAGCAGCTGAGGGGACTTGGTTTGTTCAGCTGGAGAGACTGAGGGGACACCTCATTGTGGTCTTCACCATCCTGAGAGGCAGCTCTGATCTCTTCGCTCTCCTGGCCAGCAGCATGATCCAGGGAACGGCTGGAGCTGGGTCAGGGCAGGGCCAGGCTGGATTTTGGGAGAAGTTTCTTCCCCCAGAGGTGCTGGCACTGCCCAGGCTGCCCAGGGAATGGGCACAGCCCGGGGCTGCCAGAGCTGCAGGAGCCTTTGGGCACCAGGGATGCCCAGGGGGATTGCTGGGGGGGCTGGGCAGGGCCACAACTCCCACTGTGACACCTCAGCCCCTCTCACAGCACAGAGAGCTTCTCTTCCCTTCCTCATTGACAAGATGCCACCAGAAATTCCCAGTGTGAAAGCAGCCCAAACCACGCTGAGCACGAACGTACCCGAGCCATCAGTCATTGCCGTGTGTCAGAGCAGCAGCAGCCAGCTCCTCAAATATCTGCATTTCAAACGCTGAGTGTCAGACACGAGAATGGCCTCAGACGAGCAGCTCGGAGCCCTGGCCGAGTCGGGAGGGAAAAAGACGTCGTTTAGTGTTGCTGGTTTCCATCAGGGGGAGCCTGAGCACAGGGGATGGGTCCGGGGGCCTCTCCAGCCCCGGAGATTTCCCGCAGCTCACTGGGACCTTTGTGGGATGTGGGCTCGAGGTCCCGAGAGCTCTGTCTCCTGTGGGGAGTTCAGAAACACTTCTGGTTTACAGACCTGTTTGAGCCACGTCTGTTTATCTAATTACGCTAGTGAAAGGTTAACCTTTTTATTCAGCTAATGTATAATTCATACCACCAACAATGCAAACCATGCTCTGTGGTTTGGAGGTTGACTCTACCTGGTAAATATTAACATTTGTGGCATGAAAAATAATTGGAGGGTTAGTGTCAAGATATGTCAGGGTTATGTGGTAAAAGGCTGTTGGCCGTAGGGCTTGAAATTAAAGACCTTGCTGTAATTAGACTTTACAAAACACCATCCTGGATCAAAGGGAAGCAATAGTTTCTGTCTGTTATGGTAGCACATGAGTAAGTAAATTGCTGGTAAAAAATTCAAACACTTCCCATTGGAAAGGTGGCAAAACAGTCAAATGCAAATTATCGGATGTTATACAGAGTGAATCAGGTGTTAAACACACTGAACTTCTTACACAACATATAAAAACCCCAGTTGAATAAAAAGCAATGAAAATCTAACACTGCCAAGGCCTCTGAGGTGTAACTTTTGAGCTCTACTTCCAGTTCTCTTGGAGGGAAAAGTTGGCCTTCATGGTTAAACTTGTCCTATGTCTGAGAAGAGAGCAGTGGCCACCACTGAACAGCATGTGCAGCATCTGTTGAAGTTCTCTCACCTTCCTGAAATCCCAGGGTTTCTGGGGTAAACCCAAACTCTCACACTCAGTTTAAGGCCTCCTGTTAAATACTCTGAGGCAGCTCTGTGATACCCAGGAGCAGTAATCCTTCCTAAAATGATCACTTGTCATTTTGTTTACACTCAGTTTTTAACGTCTGCTCTGTCACTGTTGTAAACAAGGTTGGTTATTAAGACCCAATTCCCCAGTTCCTGCCTGTGTACCATGAAGGTGACTCGTGAAAACACCTGCTTGCACTCCCAAGTTTCTAAAAAGAACTGATGTGGATGCCTCACAAGAGGCTCAGCACATCAGAAAATCAGGTCTCTGATTCAGGGACCACCAAACCACTCAGGTCTGTCTTTTACCATGTCTTTCTATGAGATCCAGAACAAATTTGGGGTGTGCCCCCTCATACTCCAAACTGCAATAATGGATTTGGTTCTTCTAGTGCCTTTTCTGTCTCTCATAAATGATCTGATGCAGGAACACCCTCTTGCATTTTGCAATTTAGGACACAATTCAACAGGGAGACAATTGCAGGTGAGGCCATTAAAAAAAATAATAAAAATATAGTTAATATAAAGTCAGCTCTAGTGGCTTGAGTGCAGAAATGAGGTGGCAGGAGTCAAACAGCTCATTATATTAATTATAAAATAACTATGGAAAAGGCTGAATTTCACCTTCTGAAATATTTCAGCTGAGTCCTACTAAAATATGTGCTCTGTTCCTGCTAGGCTTATAGGCTCACTAGAGGATTCATAGAGAATCAGGATGGTATCTCTTGGCTTTGAACATTTCTGGATCTTGAGTGAGCAAAAAAGCTGCCAAGGAATAAAATCTCTTTTTGAATTCAAAGTAAAACACTCCTATACCTCCAAAGTGGGGAGACAGCTACAGAGGAGATCTGGTGTCAGATCCCAGGCTTGTTTCCTCTGCTACAAGGCAAGGGCAGATCAGTCCAAAGAAAATTCCTCAGTACATCGAAGCAGTTGGGGAAAAAGTACATTTGCTTGTTAATGTTTCATAGTATCAGATGTCTATGGTACAAAGGAAAGTATTTGAACAACTTAAAGGTTTTATGGCTAGAATAACATTCAATAAAAAATACATTTTTGCAGGAGTGGCTAAGGAACCACAGGCAGGCAGGAATTCCGGGAAAGTCCCCGTTCCTCTGGGAGGAACCAGTGGGGAGCAGGGAGAGGGGTCCGTCCCTGTGCTGCCCTGACTCCCCAGAGACACAGGGAAGGGATGCTTGGGATTTTTACCTCTGGAAAACTCTTCAATCAGGCAGCTGGGCTCAGTCTCAGAGAGGCGGCTTTCTGCACACAAAATCCCCAATCCAAACGCTGGGTGCTATGTTTACAATCTTCCAAAAAATCTGACGTGTTCCATGTGCCACTAAACCTCCCCATATCTGTGAGCTTGCCTAGAACAAAGTCATGAACTCCTGCAGCAACAACTGGCTCTTGGACAGAGAGGTTCTGGGCCAAGCTTCAAATACCCCCACCCCGTGATTTATGGGTTGGTATCCAAAGCAGAGCAGCAGATTTACTGTTTCTTGTTATTTACAGAGCTGAAACCAGGTGAGATGTGGGGTTTTTAATGAGTTTGACCTAGAATTTCAAAATCCCTTTGATGCCCAGATTCAAAGTGAATTTGAGTCAGAGAAATGAGCCCACATGAACCTGGCCCAAGAATGCATCTCCTCAAAGCCCTGTGAAGTGAAAGCACAACTTTGCAGCAGCTTTTGTTGACATCTTCCCTTGCAGCACCTTTCTAAAACTTCAGACTGCCCAAATGCAAAATGTCCTCACCTCACTATTCACAAATGGCCTTTAAAAAATATTCAGAGGTCTGGTTATACATTACATGAGCATTATGGAGTGCATTGTCTGGCACCAGCATCTCGCAGGCTTTCCAGGAGTTACATTCTCTCTCTCTGTTTGCATCAGTCAATGCCAGCATGAACCAAAGGTGTATTTAAGTGAAGAGGGGTGGGAAATACAAAAAACTAAACAGGTGCTGCGTCTCCCCCTCGAATCCACGGGTCAGGTCCCCTGTGGAGCCCGGCCAGCTGGGCAGTGGGGTGAGGTGGGCAGAGGGAAGGAGCTTCTCCTTGGATCCCGGGGGCTTGGAGAAGCTCCATGTGAGTCCAAAGACAAGCTGGTCCCACAAGCAAAGGAAAGAGGCGCTCTCCTCAGGATTAGTTCCAAAGTTTAATGACGGCCTGGAGAGATCCCAGGCCACATCTGACCTCAAAGGGCATCCAGAGCAAGAGAGTGTATCCCAGCCCAGAGCAGCCAGATATAGGGGGGTGGGGAAAACCTGACCAGCCAAAGGGGGAAGGACATGGAGTGGCTCTCTGGGGGCCAGGCCTCAGAGTGACCACTGAGGAGGGGGTGAGGGAGGAGTCCCAGCCAGTGTCCAGTTACCTGGTGACCCTGGGAGAAGGATCTGGACAAAGGGGAATGGTCAGCAGGTGATGGACACATCACCTGGGAGGAGACAGGGGGATGGTTGGGGTTTGATGGACATACAGGTACTGATGGGAAAGCTGGGATGAGCCAAACAGACACAAAGAGGGGATATGGAGGGACAAACCATTATGAGGAGATATACAGTGCAAACACAACTCTACAAATAAGGACATATGTGCAATATTTCCAAGTGTTTCCCTGAAAGGTATCTTCCTTTCAAAGCTATCACCTGAGCACCAGACCCATCAGTTCTCTGGCAGTGGGAGCCATTCCCTGTGTCCTGTCCCTCCATCCCTTGTCCCCAGTCCCCCTCCAGCTCTCCTGGAGCCCCTTTAGGCTCTGGCAGGGGCTCTGAGCTCTCCCTGGAGCTTCTCCCTGTGACTGACTTGGGCCCTGCTTGTGATGCTGAGCTGAGCTCTCCAGAACTGAAGCTTACAGTTTTTCATTTTAGAAACTACACATGGCCATGAGCTTGAAAATCCCCTCCACTGCAAGTTACCATGAAACGTCTACTGAGGACATCAGAGGAAACCAAATCATGAAAAAATGAAAGCCTAAAAGTCCAACTTTGGCTGAGCAAAGCTGGCTGTACGGCCCTATCCAAGAGATGGTACAGAAAAGCTTCTTGGAAGCCACCTGAGAAACTTCTCTGGTGTGTGGCAGTGCCAGCTGACACAACGGAAAGCACACAGGGCATGTTTCAAGAAATCACTTCACTTGGAAAAAACACTATGAGCAATGCTTTTTTCTGAGAACTAATTTTCCAAATAGAAGGTTCATTTTCTTCCTCAGAACAATTTCTCCCTTCAGCTGTAAACTCGACAATTTACATCTGAAGTAGCCTTAAGATTCTACTAAGTCAAAATCAAGGCAAGTGTTCTGAGGCAATCATTCTTTCTGAGACATTTCTTCTTTGGAAAATGAGAGACTCAACAGAAACTGGAAGATTTTATTGCAAGTGACAGAACATCAGGCTCAGTGATGGAAGCCTCAGCCTTGGTGTTAAGGAACATAAAGCTCCTGGCTCCAAATACGTTTTGTTCCATTTATATGGGCACAGAATTGGGACTTCTGAAAGAAATGTCACCGGGCTTCAGGCAGCAGCCATGGCAGGGAGATACCACGTGGAAATTGCTTTTATTTCTGTTCCCAAGACATCAATCCTAAAGGAAAGGCTATAGGTGCTGACAAGCTTCAGCACTACAGATTAAACCAGGACAGGAAAAGTAATTAAGGGTGAAAAACAAACCAAGGAATATTTTAGCTCTCTTGAGACTGAAAGGTTCTTTTGCCTGGCATTATCTGTCTTCTCACACAAACATTTAGCTTTGTTGAGGAGAATACTAGATTCTCCCTGGCATGCCAAGTCCTGAATCCATCACGAAAATCTATTTTGGAAATCTTTCTATCATGGTATTAAAGGAAAAACTTGTGCTGACAAAAGTGCCTGTTGCATTCGATGCAGCCTTTCCATGTTTGTTGTGTTGAGGAACGTGAAGGAGGTTGGGACCAAGGGATTTATAAAGTTAAGCAAATCCCATCCCTTTAATCTGAAATCTGCCTTGCTTTGCCCTGAGGTTGACATTTATTGTTTAAAAATGTTGCAAAAATGTGCTGAGGAATTGCCCATTCCCATCAGTGTAAGTATGAAATGTTTAAAGTGCAGATTTTTCATCTGGTGCCAGCTCCAGGCCCGCAGCCAGGTCCTGTTTGACAACCAGATGGGCAACACAAAGGGGTTCCCCTCATGAAAACGTTTGGATCTGGGAGCTGGCACAGCCCTTGGATCACAGCCCTCCCTGCCAGGAGCTGGGCTCAGGTGTGTGCAGGGCAGCCAGCAGGAGGGGTGCCACACTGAGCTATCCCAGGGAATGGCCAGAGAACAACCTGGGGGTCATTTTCCATTGCACTGGAATTCCCAGAGCTGCTCCAGGGCTTTCCATGGAAACGATTTTAAGAGGGAAAATGAAAGCAGAGTCCCCATGGCCTGGAGGTGAAGCACTGCTGGTGTGTGGGTTTGAGATGCTCAGTATGAGCACTGCCCCTGCCACAAGGTGCCCCATAAACAAATCGATGTTGCATCTGCTTCACTGATTTCTTCACTGAATCCAATTAACATGCAAAAATATAATTAATCTTTTTACTGCCCAGAATCTGTGGATGAAATAATCTCTACTTACAAGAGCACGGGGCTCACTTCCCCTCCTGAGCACAGAAGTGCAAAAAGGGTACAGACGTGTGCTGATTTCTTGGGCAGAGAGCAGAAAATAATTTCATTTCAGAGATGTTTTAGAAACTTTGTAAATTAAATGTGTAGTGCTCTGCTTAGGGTCATCCTTGCATGGTTTGCAGGAATTACTATTGTTAATCACTGCTGACTGTGGGGTTTGAGCTGTACAGATACTCCCACCTCAGATCACCCTAGAATGGCCAGACCTGCTCCTAGCTTATAGAGGATTGGGATACAAATGTGTTGTTATCTCCTCATCTCCTGTTAGCAGTGCAGAGCCAGTGATTTGGGTTTGCAGAGGGTGGGAAATGCTGAAATGGAAAAAGGCAGATTCTTTTCCCTCTGCTCTGAGCTGAAAGCTCCCAGAACATTCCTCTCTGGGACTCAGCATCCAGCACCAGCAGAACAACTGCTGAACTGGAACCTGTATTCCTTCCAGACATTAGCATCCACTAAATGATCATCCTGCCTCCGTGCTGGGAACCTGCACAGTCAGTAAAACAGGCAGGAATGACAATAGCAGCACATTGCGTGATTGCCTCACCCGGCAGAACCTGCTGCTGGAGAGTTTTACAGTTTGGGGATGCAGCTGAGTTTGGCCCTGTCGTGTGGCACACCTGGCTGGAGAACGGAGTCAGAGATGTTGTGCCAGAGGAGCTGACTAAACAGCAGTGAAACCCTGGGCTGTTACCAGACCTGGGAACAGGGCAGGAACTCTCTGCCCTATTTTGTGTCAATCCTTCATGTTGTCAAGCTGGCTGCCAAATGAATGGCTGCCAAGCAAATTGACCTTGTCAGTTTTAAACCACCAATTATCATCATTACATTATTGAAAACAGCAATGGGCTTGGAATTACACCAGTAGGAAGATGCTTTCTGATACAATTTTGTTCCCATATGGAAATCAACAGATTAGTCCACAGCACCTTTACACTGATTTAAAGTCTGCATCATGCAGCTCATGCTGTTGTAATCATAATATTCTCATCCCTGTGAAAGACTGGGAGGCAGCTAAACACTGAATAAAGTGATTTTCTTTATTTTATATCAAACATAATGCTGCTTGCAAATTCAAATAATGTCCTTACAGCAGCTGAGTCCAAACCTGCACACTGAGATCATTGCACATCGATCACAGGACCCAAGAAAGGTCTTGTTTTCATGTGATGTTCATCATCCAAGGGCTCAGAGAGCCCCTTTGTTGTCAGACACAGGAGTGGCTGCACTGAGGCATGGCCAGCTTTGGGGCAGAGCAGTAACCCCCAGAGGCAGAGCCTTCTGCCCTCTGGAATGGTGACTTCTCTGGGTACCCTTTGTGCCTCTAATACCCATGTTTTATCCTTCCACATTACTTGCAATCACTTACAGCTTATAATAAACATAAAAATGCCTGGATTCCCCCCTCCCAGATACAGTCAGGAAAAGAAAAGGAGAACACACAGTAAATACTCCAAATGCTACTTTTGCAACCCAGCAGGGAGAGGTACGAGCTCCAAACCCTCACCAATAAACAGAGGACCTGAGCATTTTTGCCAATTTTACCTCTGTACAGAGCCAGAGGCCGAAACAGGTCTGGTCAGTGCCGAGCACGGAGTGATATCATCCGTAACACTGCAGGAGAAGCTTTAAAAGCAGATTCCTACAGAAAATCATAAATCATCTGCTGGGATGGCCGGCAGCCAGAGTGATGTTATCGAAGCCATTTCCAGCGCAGCTGAGGCGGGCATTCCCCGAGGGGGTTGGTTTGGGAAGAGATGCTGCTCCTCCATCGCTGGCCACAGCTGGGCCCCAGCCAGGGCTGGCACCCGGCCCAGGAGAGCTGATCCCCTGGGACACTGAGCTGGAGCTCTGCCCTGTCCAGAGGGAGGACAACAGCCCTGGGCTGGAGCTGCTCCTTCCTGAACGGGCCACGAGCTGAGCCATGCACAGCTGGAGCATCGTGCTGCAGTTCTGCTCCACTTCTGCTGAGTCCCTGCAGCTACAGAACAGGAGGGACCTGCAGCCCCCTGCCAAGGCTGGGCCTCCAGCACCTGTCCCCAGGGAGGAGGGGGGATGGAGGAGGATGCTCTGTGGTTTTGTGCAAAGAAAAGGTCTGTGTGGACCTCTAACACTGTAAATACTTACTTCCATGTGCCCCAAAATTAAAATTTGGCCTTGAATTTTATTAAATATGCCACAGGAAATAGCATCTTTCATGTCAGGGATTTGGAGAGAACAAATTATCCCAATTGCTTGGCTAGCAGCAAAACCCTCTTCTTTCCATCACAGCTATTCCCAGCAGCCCATCATTCCTATGGCAGCAGCAGCACCCATCCATTACTACAGCATTATTTGGTTTCATTACTTCTTCACTTCCTGTCACTCCCTGGGTGCATCCTGTTCTGCTGATCCCACCAGCAGATTTGTTGTCTGACTTGGTATTTGTATCTAGAGCAACTTTTGCATCCAGAATAACCCTCCCCACTCAGAAATGTTAATCCCATAGATCCTCCAGCCTCTTTTAGTGATTTTCCCACTTCTTCCATGGCCTAAGCTGCCTTCCCTGAACAGTTATAAACATTCCTTGCCAGGACACCACTTAACCAAAAACTCCAAGTCATCTGCAGAGCCCTGTGTTTTCCAGATTTCCCAGGGACCCACTTGGTTATGTGAAGGTCAAACATGTTCCCCAAGGTTTTATTTCACAGATTTCTTCACGTGCTGCAGTCAGGCTTCACTGCACAGAAATTTGTGCAGGGACTGATCTCAGTGCAGGAACCTCTGGCACTGAAGCCTGGCTGAGTTGCTTTGCCTCAGGGAAGCTGCCAAGCTGAAAGGTACTACAGGGACTGGACATCAACTCTGAAATCTCCTTCCAAGGTCAAAAGACTTCTAAAAGTAATGATGATCAGCCTAGAGAAGTATTTCTAAATTGGTCAACTGTTGCAACAAAAAAAACCCCACACTTCGGTTCTGCTGAAAATTATCTTGGTTATTAAACCCCCAAAATGCCTCTGAACAGCTTTTGATGCTCAAACTTCCCCTGTGTTCAGGGAAGCTCACATGCATTCATCACATGCACTGTTGCTTTTGGAGCAGGATGAAAAAGTCCCAATTTAAATAAAAAATCACAGGCAAAGTTCCTTGTACACGAGTGTCTCAGCTGCAAATCAGTTGAGAGTGTGACAGCTGCTCATCTTCTGCCTTTCTGGCTCAGAGACCTGTGGGCTTCACTGCTCTCCTCACTTCACATCAGCAGTTTTCAATGGTTCTTCTAAACCCCTTTCCCAAGGACTTTGAAGATTTATCCATCTTTTTCCATAAATACCACCCACTTAACACAAGATGGCACCGCTGACCACCTCAGGGCTGAATGCGAGCCCAGGTACACAGGACAGCTTTAGATCTGTTTATTCAACTCATTTGTGGCTCCTGGAAAGCATCTCCTGGTGCTTCTCCTCCCCATCCCTCCCTGTGCTTTGTCACAGACACAGATTTGTCCTCTTGCTTCATCTTCCAACAGCCCCTTGGTCAAAACAAGCTAAAATCTTCCCCAAGAGTTTTTAATTCCCTAATTAAGGCTGGCAATACCCTGATTAATAAGTGTGAAGAAAAGGAGTCATGATACCTCACAGCCTCGCTCAGTGTAGTACCACATCTCCCTTATTTTGCAGTACAAGCAGCTCCCAAGCTTTGCCTCAGTGAGAGGTGAGCGATGCCCCACTAAACCTCTGTAAACTGAAATCCAGAGCTCTGTGGAGTCTGAGTGAGCTGCCAGCCTGGGAACCATCAGGCTGGAACCAGCCCTTCCTGATCCACCACACAAAACTCCTCTGATGGCACCGGGTTTCAGTCACCACTAACCTGGACCCCATTACTAAAGAGGGGAACAAAAATAGGTTGACTTGATATTAGTATTTCTTCTGAGTCCCTGGGAAGCAGAAAGACTGGGGGAAGGGTGAATTCCTTCCCTATACAACTGAGAATTACATCCTTTCTCTGGAATGCTTAAGCTAATTTGGGGAATTTAACAGATATTAATGTTCTTGCTGCAGAGTCATACACACCAGTCCACAGCCTGAGATTAATTACTTGTGAATCTTGTTCTATTTCCATAGTTCTCTCTTGAAACAAGGCATGTTTTATAGCACTTTATACTTTTTTTTTTTTTTTTTTTTTTTTAAGTAGATTCCCCAATTCATTGCCCTTCTGTGAAGTCCATGACATTCCTTAAACTGTTTTATACCTAGACAGGATTGAAATCTCCAGAGCCCACTCTGGCTAAGATACATTCTCCTGGTTTCTCATTCCTTGAGGATACACAGGCAGAACTTGCCCTGTGTATATTCTCCAGGCTCACATTTTCCAGCACCTCCCCTCCCCTTAATGCTTCAAAGGGCTTCTGCAAAGAATCCAAACCCACAGGCCAAACTTCTGTGGTTCTTACAAAATATCCCCCAATCACAACTGAACAGCCTTACTGGGCTTGAGTCTCACCCTCAGCTGCAGAACAACTTGGCTTTCAGCTGAGCTAACTCAGACATTGTCCATCTTTACCACTTCAGTGCTGCTGAAAAAAATGGTTCAGCAAATAATCTTTCAGGGCCATACCTGGGTATTTCTAGAAAGGTTCCTCCTACACTCAAGACCAGAGTTAAAGGATCTTCCCAAAATCCCAAAATAGTCTGGGTTGGAGGGAACTTTCAAGTCCATCCCTTTCCACCCCCTGCCAGGGCACACCTTCCACTGTCCCAGGCTGCTGCAAGCCCCAGTGTCCAACCTGGCCTTGGGCACTGCCAGGGATGGAGGAGCCTCTTTTGTCCTCACTAACAGATAAACACATCAAAATTATAACTCTGATAAAAATCCAGTGGTTAATAAAACTCACAACTTACCCAGCATCAAGTGATTAATTTCATTTTCTATTACATGCACCAGAGCTTTGCTGTTCAGGCAGTGTCCCAGCAGGGAAACCTGCAGACCTCCTTTCCAGTGCTCCTCACATACTGGTACAAAGGGATATCAAGCATCCAGTGTTGTGGGAGAACGTGTTCAGAGTGTAAAGGTTTGTTGTTAAAACACCAGCAAAGCATCTCTTAAGAAGTGCATTTGGCCTCAAAATCAAGTTTAATTTCTCTTTTAATGAGCATTTCTGGAAAGTTTTTACCAGGACAGGAGCTGAAATCGAGCCAAAAGATTTTTTTCCTATTAAAAGGAATGCAGGTAAAACCCCAAATTGCAAATTTCTCGCAAATTCATCTTCTTTGATGCCATTTGTTTCAGGTTTGGTACTCACAGCAGTGTGTCCTGGTTCCCAGGCAGCAGCAGGAGTGACCTGTTCCCTGGCAGGGGGAACTGTTACGTTTCCATCACAATGCACAAGCTCCACTCCGAGAGGGCAAGCAGGCAACGGGCCAAGAGCAGAATACCTCTGTTTTGCAGTCATTCCTGAGCCAAGATATTTGCTTTGCTTTTCAAAAGCATGAGTGGTCAGAAAGCCCTGCTTGGAAATTGAAACCATCCTCCACACACCTCTCTCTGTGCAGTGAGGCTGAGCAGCCTGTGGATTACATGACTCATGCAGCGTGGGGACTGCAGCTGCCCTATCAATAATGCTCTCAGCTTATATTTCTCATTTGCACCTCACTGCTTTTCCTGCCTTGATCACACGGTGAGGACCAAGGCTGCAGGTCCCTGCAAGGAGCCGTGTGCTGAGGAGCTCACTGGAACCCTCATCTCCATTGCCATGGGACAGCTGCTCCTGATCCATCTGCCCTCCCAAGGGGCCTGAGCAGCCCCTGGAATCTCTGGGGCAGCACTTGGGGTGTGTGGGACAGCCCCAGCCCTCTGTGCTCCAGTAGCCTGTGCCATGCTGGGGTTTGCCTGACACTTCCCCAGCTATCCAGGGCTCACTTTCATCTCAGGAGCAGCCTGAAGTATTTTTCAAGCTGTAGCATTTCTGTTTTATGGCTGTCCAAATGCTGTGATGTTCTGCTGGTATTACTGGAAAAACCCAGGGGGGAAAGCTTAAGCTGAATTAATTCCATATAGATTGTGATTCTCCATGGGTTAACTCAGTTCTTCATGCTGATTCAGTCAGGTTTGGCCTCTTCTGCCTGCAGACTGTGGGTTACAGCCCCACTGTCAGGTACTGGGACTGATCTCTTAGGGTAATTTATGAGGAGAGATGAAAGTGGGGGACAACACATCCCACGGTTCTTTTTAGAAGGCTCCATCGTGCTCAGGACAGGCTCCACTTGATCCACCCCTGCTGTCCACAGTTAACTGGTGCTGGCTGAAAATGGGAATTTTGGTAAAACGCACAGTACTTCATGTCCATGGGCTATAATGCCCACGGCCTGCCTGCCTTGGCAAGCCAGCCTAGACCCTGAGCCTGATTGGGAATTAATTAAAACTGTAGTCTGGGGATAAGGGCTGCCAGGAGAGAGCTGGGGTCCCTCTCCAGGTGTTGTGGGCTCAGGCACATTCCACTCTACTCAACCTCTTATCACAGTCAATCCACAACTGAGCATTTCCTTTTATTTCTGCAGAGTGCCTTTTGCAATCCTCATGCACTGCATGTGGCATCTCCCTTTGCCCTAAAAACCAGAATAAAATCCCATGGACCTTGCCCAAATCAGAATATCCCATCCCAGCATATCTTCTGTAGGAAAGCAAGCTGGAACAGGTCAGGAAATGCACAGAATAAGACATGGCTACTTTTAGACACTCGACAGCAGCCATAAACCAAACTTGGGATGCTCACAACAGGTGGCAGCTGCTTGCAGGGATGTTGAGCGGGCCCCACATGCTGCTGCTAATGAAATAATCTGAGGTCAAACCAATATTTGTGTAGAACCACTGTGTTTATCTCCATACGTCAAGATAGCACACACAAATATTTATCTTCCCGGAAACCATTTTAAACAAGAGTATTCCTACCAATTGGAGTGCTGCCGAAATACTCAGCAGTCACTTCCTGGAGTATCCTACAATTCCCGGGACAGTTCCCCTCTATTTGCAGCTGGCTAAAGCCAGACCTGCCCCGCTCCGCAGCCCCGGCTGCCCCCACAGGGGCGTTCAGCACATCTCGGGGTGCTGTTACCGGGGTGCCAAGCCCAGAGCCCAGCTCAGAACTCAGACCTCACTGCAGCTCCCAAAGGCTCTGCTGAGTGCCCCTCAGGTTGCCAGGCTTTGGTGATGTTTCAGTGGCACAAAGAGAGGCAGGTCCTCACCACGACAAAAGGCAGAGCACTGTGCTGGAACACCCGGAATTCTCTGCCCCACAGAACATGTGTGGTTTGGACGGGTTTTCCCACAGATTCTGTCTTTCTGGAGTGGGTTGTGATGCGGATCAGGTCTGGAAATTGCTCTCGTGCATGGGATCAGTGCGTGAACGGAGCTGCACACCACAGCCTCAGTGACAGGATCCCAGACTGCTACAGGAGGGGAAACCTCACAAGTGGAAGCAGCAAACCCCTGATTAGGTACTACGTCTGTTCACCGCAGTTACTCACCCACACCACAGAACACATCCCATTTTCCAAAACCACTCCACTTCTCAAGTGGGTGTCAGGCACTTGTAATGGCGCTCTCAGGAACACTCCTGGCACTGCCAGTTCCCTGTGTTAACCCTTCAGTCTCAGGAATATTCTGTGATATTTGTCACTGAGAGGTCCTCACATCATCCGGGGGATTTTGCTGTGCTGGCACTGACTGTTCTGTGTCACTGTATGCAACAATTAATGCACAGCTGGACGTGTGTGTACAAATGTGAACATCAATGCACTGGGAACCTGGCACTGGGAACCTGGCAATTCAAGTCAAAAACTGAAACGAGTCTGCAGCATTTCTAAATTTCTAAATTTCTAAATTTCTAAATTAACTGTTGCCATCACCTTTCCAAAGTGAGGTGGGTGTAGCATTAAAACACAAATTTGCCTCCACAACACCCTTGTTTTGCCCCCACATTCAGGATGCTCAGCACTTAAGGTTAGGATTGGAAAGGCTGATAAAAGATGGGAAAGTACAAAATTGCCTGCAGTGACCTCTGGAGTATTTCTGCTGTCAAAGACCAGCAGCCAAATGTCCTTAAGTTATGAAAAAAAGATACAGACACTCAGTGCTTGTTTGCAGATCTATCAGCAAGTACCAGGCTTCTGCATCTCCCCCTGGTGAGGGGGGATCATCCTCAGTCAGTGGGAAACAGACATCTCCACAGAATATCAACCAAATCACTTCAGAAATGCTGGAGATAGCTAAAGCAAGTGGTACCCAGGAGCTGATAGGTTATAAAATGTTGTATTGTGTTTTTATATTTCTGTAACAGTTCTGCAATGGTTCGCCCCTCCACCCCCCACCACTCCCCCCCCCCCCCCCCATTTTCTCCCAAAGTTCCACCCCGAGTTTTCCTGTCGGTCCCTCAGTGCCAATCTCCCTGACAATGCTCGGGCACTTCCCTCACCCCCCACCCCCCCACTACCTTGTCCATCACTTGGCTCCCCATCCCCTTCTTCCAGAATCTTCTACCCTGGGCCTCGAGGGATTGGGTGAGGGCCCGGGGTCCCTCCCTTATGCTTCCCCCATTGGTTTGTGTACCTGTCTATCCTTTCACCTTCCATTCCCCCAAATTCCCCCATTGGCCAATGGGCGTTCCCTTCCCCTTGTTATTGCCCCAGTATTTAAGATGTTGCAAAAGCCTCGAGGCTACTTCTGGCTGCTGGATTCTCTGTAATTCGGAGCTCCTTGGAGCCTGGATTAAAGCTGAAACGGTTTTCCCAGCCTTGAGTCAACTCCCTCATTACCTCCTTGGACGCCGCCTCTCCTCCACACAAGGCAGACAGTGAAACTTCTGCCTCAACTGCTCCCCAACTCTCCTCGGGACACAGCGGAGTGATCCCGCAGCAGAAGCCAGGGGGCTGCAGATAGCACAGTGGCAGCTTGGCGCCCAACGTGGGGCTGAGGACATTGCCAGACCCCACAGAGGAGACAGCCGGATGTCCTGTTGGATTTGTGCTGCAGCAGTGTTTGGAATCCTTCTCTGGCCTGCAAGTTACCCCAGTTAGCAGAGCCCTTTTTGGTGGGTTGTGCTCCCGGGGAAGGAACTGGTAGCCACCATGTCACCATGGTGGTCAGTTCATGGGGACAGCACTACTCAGGACCTTTCTTTTCCTGCTGCAAGCCTCGGAGTGCTGATTATCTTTATCTCTCCCTCTTTTGTCCTCTTTCCCGGTGGGGGGAGAGCTTTCTTGGCCTGCTCTTTTCCTGCTTGTTTCCGGAAAAAGGGTCAACTTTTCTCCATCTCTGGAGATTTTTGCTACTTTTATAGCTGTTCTAGATTTTGCTACTATTGTAGCTGTTACTTTGCTGAGCAGCACCTTTTAGCAGGCAGCCAGCAGCAGGAGTTTTTCTTTGCTTTTGCTTATTCCTGGGTAGTGTGTTTTAAGAGACAGATTCTACCTCAGCCAAAATGGGTGCCTGGCTGTCTGTCTCTCAAAAGGGAGTCTATTACCAAGTTGTGGGTGTCCTTGCTGGTTGTGGAATTTTGTTTCATAAAAGAGAAGTTAAAGAATTTGTTCAGTGGTTATTCCTACATTTTCCTAATGTTTCAGCTGACCGAATTCGTAATTTAGAGTTTTGGGATCTAGTAAGTAATGAGTTGTTACAATTAGGGAATTCCTCCCTTTCTAAATTTGCTTTCCTGGCCATGAAAATTAGAAATGCTTTAAAATCCTCTTCTAAAATGCAGGAACCGCCACTCAGGAGCAAACTCAACCCCATCTCTCCTCCTCACCCTCTTCCCTCCCCTTCCTGTCCGGGCAGCAGAAGCCAGGGGGCTTCAGGTTAGCACAGCAGCAATAAAAGAGGTTTAATGTGACATTGGGTCATAGCCTGTGAGTATCCTTGTAGATGGTTCTGTTTATCCTCCTGACTTAGGCAGATATGTCTATGATTTATCTTGGTTTTCTTTTTTAATTACAAAATCCCTTTAAAACCCATTTTCATACCATCATCCTTGCTTGTGACAGAACAGCAAATGGAGGGGAGGGGAATTCACTTTACAACACATGTAACAAATAACGCCTTTGTTTTCAAGACCCCCAGTAGAATTCAGGTTTTTTTCAGTTAAAACAGTTTCTTTGTTGCTGGTCCCTTCAAAAAAAGTGTCAGTAGATGCCCCAAACTGGCTGACCAGAGTCCCTGGGTGTGAGCACTCCATGGCCAGCAGTTCCTGCTGGAGAATCCACAGGAAGGCAGGAACAGCCCTGGGACACAGCCCTGGGCACAGGACCCCTGCACCTGGGAGCTGAGCAAGCTCAGCAGGCACCAGGTCCTTGTTCTCTTTGGGCAGATCCCAGAGGAGCAGCCAGAGGGTCCATCCCAAGCCTGGGTCAGGCCAAAAATGTCTCATTAGAGCCAGGGACGGGTCAGCACCAAGGCAGGACAAGTGGAGCACCTGACCTACCGAGACCCAGAGCTGCAGCCATAACCACCCGTGCCTGTGACAGGAGGGGTGGGGCTTTTTCCCAGTGTCAAATTATAGAAATCTCTGTGTGCTTTTGATTGCTCAATCTGCTGTGCATGGGCTTATGTATTAAACACCAGCTTGCACATTCCACAAAGAGGTTTGGGGTTCTTTTCCTGCTTTCTGGGCTGTCAGAAAGGATTTGGATGAGGTCAGTCTCTGAACACAGAACATTAAATCTCAACTGATGGAAGGACACAAAAGCTACATCTCTACTGTACAGCCTGTTGCATATTGTGCATATCAGTTTGATTTGTTTTATTACCAACAATTACCAGCTCCAGGCAGGGTGACCTGCTGAACGAGCTGTCTGACACAGTCATTAGTCACAGCTCAGCAGACACCAGGATAGAGGGGGAATTGGATCCTGTAAAGCAACAGGCACTTATCAAACAGTTGAAAAACCAAAGATTAAGCACAAGCAGCACCGTGGCTGCCAAGGGGGGAAGAAACCTCCTGAAATCTGGAATGTGTTTCTACTTACTGTCCATCCTAGTAAAATAAAATAATCTCTCATTTGAGCATATGGTTCTGCTTAGACAAGAAACTGTATATATTGGTCTAAATCCAGAATAGCCCTTCTGACATATTACTCAGTATTAGAAAATCACTACAACCTGCGTGCTCTGTAGCAGTTCCTAATGCTAAGTGCAACAAACCTTCAATGAGCTTCCTCCTCCCTCTCTCCTCCCCAGCTTTCTGTCCTGGACCCATTTCATTCTTCTTTTCTCAGCTTGATGCCTTTCCTATATCCTTCTCCTTTCTTGTCTCCATCCTGATTCGTGTCTCTTAAAGAAGGGATTATGACTTTTCCACATGAAAAGCCTTCCAGCAGCATCCCGGAGTTCCCAGTTTGTGTGGCAGCCTACTGACTGCACAGAGACTGAGCTTTGATGGCAAATACCTCATGGATAATCTGCATGTGTATTTTCAAGGCCTTTATGTATTTTAACAAATTGCTTAGCTTTTATTTGAGCACAGTCAGAGGGACAGAGGAAACTCCAAAGCTTTGGGTTGCTCAAGTGACAATGGAGATGGAGTTTCCAATTTCCAAAGTAGATTTTTCTAAGAATGAAGAAGGCTTTGCAGATCACGGCCACTGAATGGAACTTCTCTGAAAAGAAGCTGGTTGACATTTCTGTGCCTGTATTTCCCAGCTGAGAATGTATTTTAGGCACAATCCAATAGTTCCAGGGGAGCATACTGATTTTCAGAAAATGGCACCCTGAAAGAAATATTGAACTGAAACATTTCAGTGAGATCAAAACATTTGAATGGGGAAAGCTCACAATGTAAGAATGGATATGGATGGGAAAGGAGCCTTTGCCAGAAAACAACACAGCCAACTGGGCCTGGGCTGGATCCAGCTCTGTCAGAGATGGATTCATTTCTGCTGGGCTCCTCTGCAGCTCCCAGAGCCCAGCAGCCATGGGAGGAGGCGGCAGCTCCAGGGCACCTGAGCTGTGATGAAACAAGCTCAGAGCCCTGCGTCCCTGAGCTGTGTCTGCACCAGAACCTTCCTGGAGTGAGCTGGGAGAGCCCTGCAAACCCTGGCACCAAACACAGCCCAGAGCTGCCCCTTAGCCAGCACAGAGTGAAAATCTGACCCACAGCAGGGGCAGAAAATAGCAGTGGCAAGGGGATGCACCAGTATGGCCCCTGAGTCCACAGCTTCTAAGAGCTGAGACTGAAAAGCAAAGTTTTTCCATGAAAAATCAGCTTCTTAGCTGAGTAAATGAACATTTACACACATGAGCAATAGTTAAATACAACTGCATAAATAAAAATGCAAAAATAATTCCTGGGAGTTTTCTTAAAACAGTTTTTTTAGTGAAGCATTGTACTGGCAAAATCCCTCCCCCTTCTCATAAGGAAATTATTCCTTTGGGACTATGTTTTTCTCTGTGGACTAAGAAGTTATTTGCTGAATTTCATCCCAGCTTTTAGTTCCTGTTTAATTTGCCACCCACAAATACAAGTCATGCTGTCTGAGGAAATGGGCAAAACCATCCAGAAGGGTAAAAGCTCCAACCATTTCAAGACACAGAGGAGAGGAAAGGGGATCTCTTGGGATATCATGGCATGAGGTCAGAGCCCTTTCTGCACTCCAGGACCCTCAGTCTGTGCCAAGACAATAGATTCTTCCTGCATAGAAAAGATCCCCGTAGCCTTCAGCCAAGACAAGGATTTGTGCCAGGGATGAAGGGGCTCAATTACTGGTGTAATCCTGCTAGAACAAGCTTCCACGACTGACAAGGCTTCCACAAGGGCTGAGTTTATAGTGAATACCTTCAGAACTTCTCAAATAGGGAAAAAAGGGTATTTTGTAGAGTTGACACCTTTACTGAATTAGAGCTGAAGCCCACATCTGCCAGGGAGCAGTGCCCAGCAGCAGGAGCCAGGCTGGGATCAGGCAGGTGCATCGCACCCCAGGCAGGGAGCTGCTGACCAGCACAGGCTGGAGCAGCTCTGCAGGGAGGGACCTGAGATCTAAAAACACCTCTCACATCACATCACCTCCAAATCCAATGGGATCAGAGGAGATTTCCATGAGTGAATGCCAGTGTTTTCTGTGGGCTTTGTTGAAATAATTGCTCTGGTTTGTTTTGGTGAGATGAAGTTCATTTAGGCAAAGTGTACAATAAAATAGAAACCATTACCAACTGAGGACTTTTTGACCAAGCACAGCTGAGTTCAGCCCTTCTCTTACAGTGGAAGAGCAGAGGCACCACAGGGTTTGTTGGCCAGAGCTCTCTCTCTACTCCTGGAGCAGCACGAGCTGCTCTGTGCCAGGGGCCAAACCCGCCAGGGCTCTGAACCCCAGCACGCCCCACGGTGCTTCATCCACTCACAACCCTGCTGCAGAAACCAAACACAGCCCAGGCCCCTGGCACTTCAAACCTGTCCCCAACACCTGCTTGGATTGCTCGGGGCTGTGCCCTGGCTGCAGGCCAGGTGTGAGCTCAGCTCTGCAGCTGGACCCCCCCGACACATCACAAATCCTGGCCACGCAGGGCACGCACTGGCCCCGCCAGATGCTCTCGTTCCTGCTCCTCCATCCATCATCCAGGGGGGAAAGGCAAGGAACGAGCCAGCTGAGGAGAAAAGGGAGTGGCACAGCTTGGGACAAAGTGTAAAGGTGTCAGCAGGGGCACAGAGCAAGGTGGCAACCTGAGAGCAGCTGGGCAGGGACAAGCAGCCAGGGCACCTCCTAACCAGGGAGGCAACTTGGATGGCAAAGCCAGGACAAAGAGGAAAGGCAAAGAGGCCAAAGGAAAGGAGCAGGGATGAAGGTTTAGGGAAAAGAGCAGAGCTGCACCTCAGCACAGCCCTGGCTCCCTCATCTGTGGATCCTGAGCCTGAGCATCCTCCTGCCTCAGAAGAGAGGTTCAGAATGGGGCAGGGCCAAGGCACTGCTTCCCTCTGGCAGGCATCCTTTCACCCCTCAGAAATTTCCTGGGGATATCCTGTTTGATAGAGTAGGAACAAATCAAACCTTCATTGATCTTGAGCTTGAACATGGACACCGAGAAGTCAACAAGGTGTTGGAAAAACCTGTGGAGGTGTTTCCTCATTTTGAGATAAAAGCCAGCTAAAGCTGACCATCCACAGCAGACAGGTTGTAGATGTGAAAGGTCCTGCACCAACCAGCATGAAAACTGTCACCATTGTCCCATTGTCTCAGCAGGTGGCAGAGAACCTTGAGTAACAGATAATTGGCTGAAACAAATACCAGGTAAAATCAAGACTGCTACTTTTGGCCCTGGTTTTACAAAGCTGTTGTGCTAAATGGTCTAGAATTGAATAGGAGGTATAAAAAAAACCCAAGATAATTTATTTTAAGGTGAAGTCTGATGATTTTAAGTAGAGAATGCTGGTTTGTGCTCACTTCCTCAGCAAAGGACTGGACATGAGGATTTGGGAAGTCATTTAATCTTATCTTACACTCTAGTGGAAACATAGCAAAGAAAATTGCACAGAGAGAAAGTTCTCAAGTTGGAAAAAACACCATGGCACCCCACTCTCCTCAGAAAAACCCCACACCCAAACAAAAGGAAAACAACCCAAAAAAAACCCCAAACCTTGGCCCTGGGCCTCAAAACCACCCCTTCCCTGGCACATCTCTGCTCAGACCACAGACCTCAGACTCTTAGTTCAAGCTGTACTATAAATAAATAAATGAACCTAGGAATCCTGTGATTTGTATGAACAGCAAAAAGAGAGCAGAGAAAAGAGGACTTGCCTGGCAGCAAGTCCTGGGAAAAGCTTGGTTTGTAACATCCCCACCCATGTGTGGCTCTGAATGAGTCCCAAATACCATCACACCCCACCATAAACCTCAGCACACCTGCCCTGTACAGAGCCTCTAAGATGTCTTTGCTCCTGCAACCCAAATTTGGTTTTGTCTTCCTCTTTCACAGGCAAACCCCACCTTAAAGACAAAGACAATGTGAAAAACTATGGGTGGGGGTATGGAGCCAAATTAGCACAAATCCTTTCAATATGAGACAAAAACCATATGTGAGACCATACTGCCTGGATTGGAAGCCCAGGGAATTCATTCATGTGCCAGGATGTCAGAAAGTGGATTTTTACCATTTCAGAACTTTCTGTTACATAACAAGGAACAGGAGCTGAGTGGGAAGCTCTGGTGTGCCACCCCAACCTGCAGGCACCTCACTCCTCATCCCTTGGCTTTACACAAAGGAGGAGCAAGACAAATAACACAGAATAATGGGTTATCCCTTCTTATTCAACTTAAAAGCAGAAGGAATCTGAATTATTGAAAATCACTGGGCCTGATTTATAAATCAGGGACTGATATAGCCCCCTCATCTCCAACAGCAAGAAAGAATGAACAGCAGGGGAGTGGTCAATTCAAAGACCTGGAAGGAAAATACTGATGGATGAAGAGCATGAAGAAGCATCCAGTGTAGTTCCAGTCTAGTTCAGACACCAATGAAAGCCCTTTCCAGTCGAAGTCTCATCAGCCACCAGAATACAACAAAATCCATATTAAATGTGTTAATTTAGAAGGTTAATCAGAGTTCATGGCATTGGCGGGGGAGGGGGGGGGAATCACTAGTTGTTCTTGTTTGTAGTAAAAAGAAAAAAGAAAAACAGGAGAAAAATTACTTGGAAAGGGAATTACAGTACATTACATGCAGAAATTGGAGAGCATTTAGAGCTGAGAAAATAAGCAAGTGTTAAATAGGGGGAGTCCAAAAAAATTCTCTTCTGTAATCCTCAAACCAGGCCCCTGCACTTTTGCACTTTGCCACGTCAGAGCATCACCAGTGCTCTGTGCAGGTGTCTCAGGAAACATCACAGAGGAGAAAACTAGGAGGAAATACATGTCATAAATACACTTATTATGCTAATTAATTTGATTTTTATTAAAGTGTTATATATATGCATATATAGTATTCTCAAAGAATAAATTACAATAAGAGTTGTTTGTGGAGTAAAGCATTCTGTTGGAAAGAGCAGCAAATTCTGACACAGCCTTTCCATCTGAGGATACCAACCAGGCACTTCTCTGAGCAGTTGGTGTGCAGAACACGAGCTCCAGCTCAAGGATAGCATGTGTTATAAATACTGGCACCTTTGTTTTATCCTTTCTGGCTCACAAATGAATGGGATTTTTTTAAGAACTCTGTTTTCAGAGTACAAAATTTCTATCCCTGAAACTCTGCACTGCCGAGCATCCACTGTTTATTTGTACAGTTTTTAGTGTAACTGAGTGACATCAAAAAGGATTCTGGGTTCTGGAATAATTATAAAATACACAGAGAAATAGCAAAATAAAAATATCACATAGTGGCAGGAAAAATGCAGTGAATTAATATAATTATATTCCAGCTATTTTCCATCTACATTTCTTGAAAAAACTGCTATTAAAGACATGTTTTCTTTCAGTTGTTTTAGCATCTTCCTTGTCCTGGAACCTTACTTAAGATGTCTATTTGCTTTTCCTCGTTTTTGTAATGCTGCAGAAACTTGGCCAAAGTACCTTTTAATGTCAGCCAGGTCTGTGTTTTGCAGCTCTGTGTAGCTGCAGCATTTAAAGGCTGTCCAGTATCCCGTGGCAACTGCTGAGAGTTATTAGCTGCTCTGCAAAGTTGGTGATTCCCTGTCTAATTGAGGAGAAAGAAGCTGTGAGTTGGGAGTGAAGATGGTTCATTTTATGACCTCTGTCCTTCAAGTGTTCCATAAAATTATCCTGCCACTTCTGGATGCTATAAACTCACTCTGCTTGGATGTGCCTCCAGTTCCCCCTGACCCCAGCACTGCCCTCGAGGGAGGCTCTGCTCCATTTCCTCCCACCCAGCAACCCAAACCCAGCCACGGTACCCAAAGCACACAGTGTATAATCACACAGTGACCCTTGTTCCAGTTCTAGGAATAGTACAATAATTACTGTTAATTGCTAGCAATTTCTACATACATTGATTAACTGATTTTTTTCTGTTTACAATTCCTTGGAAGAGATGCACCCTGTGGTGGCAGAGCATAAATGGAACTGAATCCCTGGAGAGCTGCTGGGGTCTTTTTCCCAGAACACAAAGTATCCCCAGAGCAATCCCTGTGCCCCACTCCACATCTTTATCCACCAGAATATTCTTGAGTTGAATGGCCTGAACTGCTCCCTCTCAGTTTGCTCCTCAGATGCTCCATTTGTGTAGCAGGTTTGTCCCTACAAACCCCCAGCCCCAGACTCCCCTGTCCCTGCACGCTTTGGAGCTCTATTTTCACTCACAATTAACTTTAACAACTTATCACTCATCCACACTGGGCTTAAAGTTTTATGTTTAGTTTTATGTAAAGTTATATTCACTCCCCCCGAGCCAACTCCAGCACCTCTTTAAAGTTCAGCCAATTTTCCTTCATAGGCCATTTTCTAATAAACAGTGCCAGTCTACTGCACTTAATCTGTTCCGCATTTTATCTGATTGGAAGCTTTAGAAGCTCAATTCACCTGTTTTTACATCAGACCTCCTACCACAGATCAAACCCCTCTCTACCTTGAGTGGGTCACAAAATGTCTTCCCAATGTAGAAAATTCAAACAGTCTCTTCAATATCTTTACTTATTGTTTGCAATAGAACTGTCCCAACATCCTAAATAAAGGGAATTTATTTATATTTACAACATACTGACAAGTTTTGTGTAAATGCAGTGCAAACCACGTAAAGGTGACAACCTCATCAAGTCATCATTCTAGATTCCTGCAATCTACCAGCTCTAGGTAAATAATTTTCTATTTAAAAAAATCATTGCCCCAGAAATCCCTCATTAAACAAGGAATTACCCAGACAGTAATATACCACCCAGCAGTTAATTCTTACTTTGCTACAAGGAAAACATTTCTATCTTCTACAAGGTCTGGGCAAAGTTTGCTGAGTACCAGTCCTGGCCTGTATCCCAGGACCCCTGGGATGCCCTTTGGTCCTGCCTGTGCTGTGGGGAGAAGTCAGAGAGTCCCCAAATCACTGAGGTTGGAAAAGACCTCCAGGACCATCGAGTCCAAGCTGTGCAACCCAAAATCAGGCTCCAGTAAGGAGGGGTTCACTTGTGCTGTTTGTTCATCTGAAGGCAGAATGCAGGAGGGTCTGAGGGAGTGTTCTAGCCGTAATGGTGTTTATTTTGATGAAAGGTTACTGCTGGTGTTTCTGAGGGTAATTTTTGTAAAAATGTATTTTCCAGACCGCATGGAAAAATAGTCTATGAGGCAGCAGAGAAATTCCTCGTGCAGGTATAAATGCTGGGAACCCCATTATTTTAGCAGTGACAGTCCATATGCACCTGCTGACAGCTGATTTGCCTGCACCCCTGTTCTGGGAGGTACCTGAGCCTCAGGAAGCTGCAGAGGGAGCAGGGATGTGCTCCCTGACTCTCCATCTGCATCAGCCACGAGCAGCATTCCCACTTCCCTGCCTGCAGACCCCACAGCCTTTGCTGGGCACTCGGGGCTGCTCCTCACCCCACAGCTCGCTGGGCTGACCCTCAGGAGCAGGCTGAGAGCAGCAGCCTGAGAGGGAATTTAGGAAATTGTGTTGACAAATCGTAATTCCAGTGTCACAGCCAGCAATGCAGAAATGGAAAACAGGCTGGTATGGCCATCCCAGAACCATCCCATCCCAGTATCAGCTGGCACAGGCCCAGAATGCCCAGTTCCCACCTGCTCTCTTCCCTCAAGCCCATGGTGGTGAGCAGGTGAACCCACAGCAGGGCTGAGCCCAGCTCTGAGGTTCCTCCCTCCCTGGACGTCCCTTCCCTGGGTGTAACTGGAGTTTAACTGTGGCCCAGATGTGACCGTGCAGGTGGCACGGGCCAAGCCTGCACTCCACGGTGGCACAGGGCCTCTGGAGAGGGAACGCCAAAGCCAAGCAAATTCCTGTGCCATGGCAGCACTGCCTGGCATGAGAAGCAAAGCTGTCACCCAGAAAAGCAAAGCTCAGTAAGATTTTGGGACAGAAGAGTGGCTCTGGTCCCAGCACGAGTCTCCACTGCCCTGTCTAGGTCCTCCCTTTGTTCCCAGGCTGTGAGAGCTGACCACGGGCTTTGGTACCTCCTGCAGGGTGAAGTTATCCAGCAATTATTGAAATCAATTAGCGAGCTTCGTTTCCATTTCAACATCTAGCAGCGTCAGGAGCTTTCCAAGAGTCTGCTTCTTCTCAGGGTCTTTTTCCCCCAGCATGTTTTTAATTACAGCCCATGCTAATTTTAACGAGTTGTCTGCCTTCAGTTCTGCGTGACTGTAATGTTCTCCAGCTGATTTTCAAAAATCAGAAGGTTTTAACTTTTCAAGCTGCCTTTTCAACAAAAACAGCTGCCCGCTGAACAGCCTGGCAGCCGGCCCTGCTCTGCAAACTGCAGCACTCTGCATTCCAGGCAGGAGAATTCCTGAGCCCTCTGCACCCCGGGGTGGATCCCTGAGCCCTCTGCACCCCGGGATGGATCCCTGACCCCTCTGCACCCCGGGATGGATCCCTGAGCCCTCTGCACCCCGGGGTGGATCCCTGACCCCTCCGCACCCCGGGATGGATCCCTGACCCCTCTGCACCCGGGATGGATCCCTGACCCCTCTGCACCCCGGGATGGATCCCTGACCCCTCTGCACCCCGGGATGGATCCCTGAGCCCTCTGCACCCCGGGGTGGATCCCTGACCCCTCCGCACCCCGGGATGGATCCAAGCAGTGCCGCCAAAATGCTCCAGGGCATTAACCCCTGCTCTGCTGGGCTGCACCACACCAACACACCTGAGCTTCACAGCACTGCGTTTTTCACCTTCCTGGGCTGAGGAGCACGGGAGGCATTGATCCTCAGAGATGACAATTCCCAAAATTATTTTGAAAGAAAATTTCCCAGGGTTTTCCACTAAGGTTTATAAAAGAGCAATATGCACTTAGAAACTTAATTATTCATAGATCGTAGAATTAATCAGAGAATGGTTTGGGTTAGAAGGGACCCTAAAACTTATCCCATTCTACCCCCTGCCATGTGTAGGGACACCTCCCACTGTCCCAGGCTGTTCCAAGCCCTGTCCAGCCTGGCCTGGGACACTGCCAGGGATCCAGGGGCAGCCACAGCTGCTCTGGGCACCCTGTGCCAGGGCCTGCCCATCTTCCCAGGGGAGAATTTTTTTTTTTCTAACCTGTAATCTAAACTCACTCTCAGTTTGAACCATGCTCCCCTTGTCCTGCCACTGCAAGCTCTTGTAAATTGTCTCTCCATCCTTATAATGGAGAGAAAGGAGCTCAAAAGGGAATCCCGTTGGATTTAACCAGAGCTGGAACAGATTCTCTATCTGCAGTCAATTCTTGTCCCTTTGTATAAACACAGAGCAGCCACCAAACTCCTCCTCCTCTGCCATCAGTGCCTCAGACTGATGGGAAGCTCCAGCATTAGAAATTAATGAATGATTTATTGGCTTGTCATTATTCATGGCTATAAAATATTAGCATGCCCTAAATAAGTAAAAACATTTTTGCAGCTGCTGCAAATGTTTCATTCCTAGCTGTAAGCTTGGCCCAGAGCATGGGGCCCTGTGCCTCAGTGCCAAATTCATAGTGAAGTAATTAGCACGTTAAAAAAAACCACACCTAATGCAGTGCTCTGCAGCCAAGGCTTTCACAGGAGCACTGCTGATAGCTACCCACAAACACAAATGTTTCCCAGGCTGCTCCATCCAGACAGGTAACTCTATCCCTCATCCCAAAGGTGTGGAAGAGCAAGGATGAAGTGTTACAGAATGGGAGTGACGCTGCATGTTACAGATGTGTAAAACAGCTGGGCAAATGATGTCATTAAACATACTTTGCCACCTCTGCTACTTGCTGTTGTTATTAAAAGCAGACATTAAGTTTCTTTACCCGATCATTCTGTGTGAACCTGTTGTGTCAAGTGCTGCAGTCCTTCTGCTCCTAATTACCAGAGACAACCTGCAGCTGCTCCCAAAAACTCCTCCCCAGCTTTGAACTCTCTGTGCCGCAGCATAGATACGCTTTGCTGCTGAAATGCAGATTTGTATCTGGCCAGCAGAGCCTTCTGAAGAACCCAGAGGTGCTCTGCTCTGAGCCCAAGGCCCATGGAGCATGCAGGACCACAATGGAACATTACATGGAAATGAAACCATAAACACTTTCTTTCCATCTCTGAGTCACAAACACAGAGAAAACTTCCAGGTCAAGTCTTCAGGCTGTTCCATTTCTCATGCTGAAGTCAAGCAAACCTCCACTGAGCTTCTTGGGACCCCAAAGCCGGTTCCTAAAATCCAACAGGAATATCTCAGTGGCTTTTAAAATACATCTATTAATAAAGAGGAAACCAAGTACATCCTTAGGGGCCTTAAATATTGGCCTTGTCTTAGGTTCCAAGGGTGTCACCTCTCCATTGCAGGATGTCTAAGCTCTTCTGGGAGACCACCAAGCTCAGCTTCCCTGTTATTCTCCTAATTGCTGCAGAGTTTTCAGAATAACTCCCTGTGGCTCAGCCTTAGCAACACATTTGGTGGGTTCAAAAGGGACAGATCAGGTCTGTGTGGAGAACTGAGCCTCCTCTCACAAGTGCATTTTGCTCCTTCTTAATTTAGTCATGACAGTAGCCCAAGACACCCCTGGGAGAGATTGGGATTATTAATTTAGCCAGTGCCCCTCAGTACCAGCCCATGAGATCCTGTTAGCAGACAGGAGTTCTCTGCTGGGCTCTCTGTCCATACACTCTATATTTTCTTTCCAATAACAACATAGTTCTCCTGGATTGTTGTTAAAGAGGGAAGAAAAAAAAAACTGAGATATTAGTAAACATGTATAAAAGTAGACTATTTTATATCCTATTAAATTTCAGTAGGTTTTCTCTAACTCCAGCTGGCAGCACTACAACTGTTTTACTCAAGTGTGCAGCAGGAGATGAAGGCAATGAACCAGCCACTCAAGTGTCTCCTTATAATGACTGGCAGCAGACCCAAAACATGCAAAAAACTGAATGTAATTAGCCTGTGTTGGGACTACTAAAGAATGATCCCACCCAGATGGTAAAAGGAGGGATAAATAGGTGTATTTACATTTATTAAATAGGTATATTCCCTCTGCTTTGACATTACAGCCAGACTTTAAAAATTCCTACTGGATTTGAGCTCATGGATTCATACAATGTCTTGTAACCACACAGGATCACATCCTCTGCTGCCACACCTCCACCTAGACTGGATGCTAATTTACATCCCACTGAGAGCTGAAGAGGAAAGGACAGGAGCTGCTTGGCTTTAAATGGCCTTTGGAAAAGACAAGAGGTAGAGACATTTCTAGAAAAATGCCAAGAATGGCTTTTTGGTGTTGTTTTCCTCTGTTTTCAGGGAGAAGCTTTTTTAACTTGCAGTTTGTGGTCGGCTGGACAGCAGCACAGCAGCTCCTCTTGTCATGGGAAATAAGTCACTGCTCTTGGAAGGCTGGAGCTGCTGCTGAGCATTCCAATCCAGGAACATCCTCACTGACAGCCCAGCTCAGAAGGCTGAACTCCTACGTGAAGAGGGAGTGAGAGTCTCCTGGCCTGGTTTGGATAACCTCTGAAACATCCAGATGCTGCTCCAAATCCCCTTGGCCTGGAAACCAGGCTGGCAAACTCTCACGAGCAGTCTGATATTTTTTTCCTCCTTGGCAAGTTTTCCAAAGCTTCCTGGTTTTGGCTGGGATGGCAATCCCACAAGAATGGTCTTCCTCATGTATTCCAGAAGTTTCCTTTCCAGTCCCACCTCAGGCTGGGGTGTGGTGGAGCAGGCGGAAAAGACAAAATATGAGCCCCTGCTTGATCCCACAAGAGCCTGGATGTTCTCCCCGTGTTCCCTGGCTGGAGGCTCAGTCCCTGTAAAGAACAGCCTCTCACAACAAACCTTGCTGGAACTATCCAGTCAAGCATTTATAGATATTTATATACATTTATAGTCTTTCCATCATTAAGGTTTCTGAGACCATTACAACCAAATTGGGTTGTCTTAAAAAGACCATCCTGGGGTTTTAGGCTTAAAGGTTCTGATTTTGCCTTTCTCCTCCCTTCAGTGAAAGTCCCACTGCATCCTAAAGATGCCTCCTGCAGTGATATTTACAGGTGTACATTGCACCCGTGGATAGAACCTGCAGAGGAGTCCAGAGGAGCTTTAAGGTCCCTTCCCACCGAGGCCATCCCAAGATTCTGTGATGCACCAGGACCCCATTGCAGTCCCTGGGTTCCTGCAGGATAAACCTGCTGGGGCCACACGCTGGGTGAAGCACTTCACTGCAAGGAGGGTGTACAAAGCGCCCCAAAATATTTCTCCACTCGAATCTGCCTGTGTTCCCTACAGTAATTTTTTGCTTTTTCAAAATTTAGATTCAAAAGCTTCTCACCATGGCACACAAATATCTCATAGAACTTTTGTTCATACAATAAAATGCAGGGCTTTGTCTCTTTTTTATATGTTTAATTTTTATTATTTCAAGCAGTAAGGATCATTATCATCAGCTCTTCACTCATGCTGGCAATCTGTAATGTGTTCTCATCGTATTCACGTTTCTTTTCTGAGTGCCAGAAAAGGCATTCTTCCCACCAACTGAAAAACACACCATGTGTTTCCCTGTGCCTTCCGTAGCGTATGAGAACTTGTTAAAAGAAAACCTGCCAGCATTAGGGACTCTGATTGCAAAAGTGATAAGAACTTCTTCAAATTCCTTCTCCATATTTTTCAAATGTGGGAAATTTGGCAAGCCCCAGAAACTGTTCTCAAAACTTCACAGATTTCCTTGATGACCCCAACAGTTGTTTTTTATCTTTCTGAATTGGCCTTTCAGTTTCTGCAAAGGCATAATTCATAGAGTGATGAGAAAGATTATATCAGTTGAGGAATCACTAAGGCAGCACAAGCAAATGAGCAGAGCTTATTTTAGGGGATGGCCCTGCTTATCTCAGAGACTGAATATTTGACATCACCTTTATAAACATTTTATTCCTTCTCTCTGGCTGGCTTAGGACACAAAGCTCAGAGGTTAAGCAGAAATAAATATACACTGTGAGGGATGCACAGCAATTTAACCAGCACTTCAACATGTGTTTTAACTTTGAACATGTGTTCAAAGCCCCTGATCTCTGTGGGACTGAAGGACACACTTAAGAGCTTTGCAGAGCAGGGAATGGTTATGGGATTACACATCCATTTAGGGCTGGTGTGTGTGCTCCAGTGCCTCTCAGCACAAACAGCAGATAAAGAGCCCAACAGCTCAAACAATCAAAGTGCTTAAGTTCTGTGTTCAGAAATATTTTCCATAATACCTGGCATTACAGAGAGGATGTAGGTCCTAATCTGTTCTCATTTTTCCTCAGCCATCTGTTGCTTCTTGGATTTACAACTTTTAAAACAGACTGACAAATTAAGGAAATTCCTGTCTAATTAACATTGAGACTTTCAGCCTTATCTGTGGCTTTTCACTGCTGTTAGCACAGCAAAGACATTCTAAAGAAGACTATCTAAATAAGCTAACTTTTCCCAGGCATTGCTGTATCCTTTGAACATTCATTTTAGACCGCTGAGAGTGGGGGGGGGGGTTTAACAAGGCACTCTAGAAATCAAGCTGAGCTTCTGTCAGAACACAGGCCATGCCATGGCAGATGGATGGGGATGGGTTGTTGATTTGGGGTTGTTTGTGGGGTTTCTTTCACTGGAAAGGAACACGGGATAACAAAAGATGCATGAGCAGAGCTGCTCTTCTCAGGTACTCCGGGAGCAAAAGATGATCCGTAACCAAAACTGGGTGCAGAGAGCAGAACCCCACAGCTCCTTCACCTCCTGGTGTCACCCTCAGGACAGCCAGCTCTCCTCTCAGGAAAAGTTTAGGGATTTACTGTCCCAGTTCCCTCCCTGCTGCATGAAGCAAACAGGCCAGATCCTTTCCCAGCTCCACTCCCTTCCCTGCACATGCTCCAGCCCCTCGAGGTCTTTCTTGAAGTGAGGGACAAGTTTAGAAGAAAACATTTCCACAAAGCTTCACCTGACTCTATCAAACAACAATTAATAAATCTGACTCCAGTTTCTTCACTATATTCTATTGGCAGAAATATTTAAGGGAATTAAAATCAAGAACACTGCTCTGTGTCCATAGAAAGGGGATTTTTACATTGAAAATTATGTTTTTTATAAACAAAAACATGTTCAATCAGTTAGGAATTTTGAATAACCAAATGAAAGCAGCCATAAAGAACTGATAGACAAATACTATTCTATAAATCAGTGAGATAATTTAAATTTACACTTATCTGAAGCAATTAAACTTTTCTAATGTATACAGCGGAGAATAAAATGTGGTTTTCACTGCAGGAACAGAGAGTGCAACTAAAGTGCCCTCATGACCTTAGAATCAAAACTGATTTTTTGAGTAAAATTATATTTTCTCCACTTCTGTCAACTGAAAAATTAGACTTTGACTCTTAAGTTCAAAACTGGTATTTAATCTGTCCTAAAGCCTCATTGAAAAGTCAGAAGAAAACATTAACTAAATTGTATTAAATGTTTTTCCCTGTACAAAACTGGTGACTAAAGGCAAAGCAACACAGGCTGGGTCGTTTGTGTCTCCCCCTGACGTGAGCAGCCCTGCAGGGCTCAGCCACAGCCTGTGCTGCTCCTGCCTGGGGCACACCAGGACAGGATCCAGCTGGGGCTGGAAATCCCAGCTGGAACAGGATAACCTGGCACTGCTCAGCATCTCTTTCATTCCCGGTCCAAGATCCCACAGAAGGGATTGCCCATGGTTTAATAAAACAATGAAACAGGGCAAAAATTTCACACCTCAGTTATCCTCAAAAAAGAGGAGGGATTTCAAGGGGATTCTCTATATACAGAGAATAAAAATTACAAATCTCCTCTGGCCACATCTCTGCTTAGATTTCTGCCTGTTTCTGCCAGTTTTGGTCACCCCATGTTAAAGCAGCAAGATAGAAAAACAAAGTGTCAGAAGGTCTGGTGTGTGTTAAAGGCACTTCAGTCAATGAATGGAGCAGCAGGATATGACAGATTTTTATAAGAAACAAATGGAAAATGCTATTTAAAGGAGGGAAGGCAAAGCTGGGCTATTTAAAAGTGCCACAAGGCTAGGAAGGTGCATTTAATGCAGCAGAGACTGGGAGAGGATTCCTGGCAGAGACACAAATTACGGGTGTGGACAAGAAGGTCAGCAGAGGGTAAATGTGCAGGAAGCTGCTCGAGGCTCCAAACAAACTCCCTGCTGTGGTTTGCTCCTGTTAGTGCTGGTATAATGACAATTTTTCATGAATATTGAGAAATCAAGTTCACAAATAAGCCCTGAGAGTGTAAAGCAAAGTCAGGAAGAGTTATTTTGGTAACTGTGCTCTGGGACGGTTTGGTTATCTATGTAAGGAAGCACAAGTGTGTGAGAGCTGTCACTCAGCCCAGGAACAACCTGCAGATCCCACTGTGCACACGCACTTGGAGTCATTCCTGTGCTGAAGTTCCCTGGCAAAAAAAAAAAAACAACAACAACAACAAAAATCAATAGAGCCTCTGTAGGCACAGGTTATTTTTTAGATCATTTTGGTGGTATTTCTACAAATGGAAGGAAGTGTGAGTTTTGCCACACTTTTTTTTTTTCCAAGTGATCACTTGACCAGTAGTGTAATCAAGCAGTTATTGTTATTTAAACCATGGTAAAGCTGAATTTCCCAAGCTGAGACCTCACTACACACTAGTGTCTGCTGAGTTTATCTGACAGATACAAAGGGGTCATACAGGGTGGGTAGGGGAAAATTCTGACATGGAAAGAGAGATAAGCCTGGTAACCTGGTTATATCCATTCAGCGCCACACTGGCAATAAATACACAATAAATAAATACAATAAATAAGACATGCACATCAAGGGATAAAGGACAGCCCTGGGTATCCACTGAGCTTTCCACTCTCATCTCTCCTGTTAGAGCAGGGACTCACAAGTGGCTGCTGAGTTTTCTCCTTTTGTGCTTTTCCTTGGCAGGTGAAGAACCACAAGCTGTTTTACCCTTGGCTGCTCCCTCCTTACAAATAACACAGGCTCTAAACCAGATAAACTCATGGGTGCACCTGGTGGCACATGGTCCCTCACCTTCACAGAGTTCCTTGTTGCTCTGAAGAGGTGGAGTTTTGCTGACCTGCTGCTCACTGCACTTCCTCAGAGAACCTTATTAACCTGCTACTTGGCTCCCCCGTTCACCACTCACGGAGTGAAAACTGAACACTGAGGAGAGTACTTGGCTTTTTTTTCAGTTTTACTTAGATGGTAACTTCTCCCAAATCATTTAGCCAGGCTAATTTACAGCAGGCAAACTAACAAGTGCATTGAGGGATTTTAAAGAAACCAACCCAACCTCTTGAGGCAGCAGCCCTGCAGGGTCAAGTTCTCCTGCTGCTGCTCACAGGTTGAGGTGGGTGGAGGGTGGCCTGTCCCCATGTCACCATTCCCACCATCAGGAATGATGGTGAGCCCTGGAACACAGCCCCGGGGGGTATTTCATCCAAACTGGCTCTGAGGAGGAGGAAGGCAGCTCAGTTTGTTCCTGAGCTCTTGCCCTGATGGTTTCCAGTGCAGGGTATTTCTGACTCTACTGAACGGCAGAGTCAGGAGCAGCCACCCCTCAATTGATTTACCGTGAAAAAAGAGTCACTGAACAGAAAACTGATCAGCTTCTGACTGCAAATGAGGCGTCTGGAGAGTCACTGGGAGGAAAATAAAGTAGTTACTACTCCATTTCATGATTATATGTTCAAGGACTCCAGCAAGTGCTGCTTCTGCATTGAAACACAATGTGTTTCCGCTTTTTACTCTGTCTTTTTTTTAATCTCCCAATATCCTTCTAATTAAACAAACTTTCACTAAGCAGAGAGAAATTGTACGACACATTAGTTCCAGAAGATGTATCAGTAGTGGCTGCAATTTCTTCATATTAAGCAGATGTTGTTTTTAAAGTTTCCCTCCCTTTTGTCCTCTGTAGCTCCCAGCAGACTCCACTGGCTTTGAGCAATCAGCAGACGAGTTCATTTTGCGTTTGCAAAACACGCAGCGGGTGCACTGCACATTCTGGGCAATTAGGAGCAGACACACTGCACTGAGCCGTTCCCTCTAGGTTGTGTTTGTACTTTGTGTTTTCGTCAGCAGCCACCGCATTTGTCAGGGTTTCTCAGCAGCCACACGTCATTCCATGCAGCCCTGGCAGGCTCTTGAAGGGAGCTGGGTCCTGTACAGGAGATAATGTCAGCTTTGGGCTTGCTTGGAGCAGGTCACCTTCGGGAGCCTCCAAACTCACTTCCAAATGCTTCCTGCTGTGCCAGAAGCTGCTTTTGAAGTGCTGTGCCCAAGCCACAGGCTGGGGTGCCAGGATGCTGCAGCAGGCAGCGTGGCAGCACTATTGCCCAAAACCAGGGTGGGCAGGACAGGGAGGCTGTGGTCCCCGTGGTGGAAAATCAGCTGCCACAGCCCGGCTCAAGGAGCAGATCAGGGATGGGTCAGATGACATCCATTCAGCTCTCGAGATCAAACAAGGCTTTCTGCTTTCAGATTTTTGGCCCTGCATGTGAGAGCATGCTGCAATATCGTGCTTTTAAAAGTGGAATATGCCGGAAATCATATTTGAAAGGCCTGGCATTTACAGTATTTTTACGAAGTTCTCTTTCCCGTTTTGCTTTTCATCTGTTTTCTACAAATTTTTTCAGCATGCTTTTCCTTCTAAATTATTGTTTTATTTTTTCTATTTTTAAAATAAGAAATATTTTTCACTCCAGAGTTTTTAATGTAATGCACATGAAAATTAGCAATGGACAAACCTCAAGCTCTTTAGAGGTCTAATCTGGCTGGGAGAAACATCCAGAAGTTCAGAGGCTTATCCAAAGCTAATCTGAAGATTTCCAAACCACTTCAGTCTAGACAGAGCTATAGGAACCTGCTGGCTCAGGATCCCACCACGGGCTGGGCTTGCCTCTCCCTGGCTGCTCCCTCCCCAGCATCCAGGAGCAACTGTGAACAATTCCCTGCTAAGGAGCACACGAGGTGTGCAAACACACCCTTTCCTGCAGGCAAGACCTGGTTCTCGGGACACTGTTCTACAAAACAACAAACAGATGTTTGGTTCCACTGGAAAAGGCTTTAAACATCCGCCAGAGGCATTTGCTTACCAAAAATGCTTTGGCAGATTTAAGCTCCACAGCGTGATTAAAATTTATCACCCCGCTTCATCTGAATCACAGAATCACAGAATGGTTTGGGCTGGAAGGGACCTTAGAGCTCATGTTGTCCTATGCCATGGCAGGGGCACCTCCCACTGTCCCAGGCTGCTCCCAGCCCTGTCCAGCCTGGCCCTGGGCACTGCCAGGGATCCAGGGGCAGCCACAGCTGCTCTGGGCACCTGTGCCAGGGCCTGCCCACCCTCACAGGGAGAATTCCTTCCCAGTATCCCATCCATCCCTGCCCTCTGGCAGTGGGATGGCATTCCCCGATGTCCTCACACTCCATCCCTTGTAGATCATGTCTCTCCATGTTCCTGATAGCTTCTTCTGGGTGGGGAAGCCAGGCAGGAGGGTGAGGATGAGGAAAGACTCACCTGGAGCAGGCACATAGAAGGTGACACAGCTCATAGCTCAAATTCCACAATTATGAGGTTTTACTTCAATATTCTGTCCTAGGCAACGTTTACTTCAGAACTCCCTGAGCTCATAGTGCTGAATGTATAAAAACACCTCAGAGAGCTCCTTAGCTGATGAACCTTTAAAATTAGGACCCATTATACCTCAAATAACCTGCGGTTAATCACCAGAACTGCATCCAGCAGACATCCCATGGCTGGATTCTGAAATGAGGCCAGAGCTCTCTGAGCTTTGGCCACATTTCTGGTTATGCACTAAAGCACAAGGACCTTTTACCACCTGGATTCAAAGGCTGTCCCAAAGGCTTTGATTAGGATTTTTAGTTAGACTGGGAGAGATGAGGGGCCAAAATGAGAATGTGCTTTTCTTGAGGCTTTCACATTCTCCTCAGTGTTCGTTTATCAACAGTGCCCACCAGCCAGCTGCCAGGCCTGTGAGACCAGCAAGACAAAAAGCTCTGCACCTTGCTCCAATAATCCAGAAAAATGCCATATATTGGATTAAACAATAGCCAAACATCTAAAATCTGCTTAAGCAAATGACAAATAAGACCATTCCTGTATTCATTTACATTAATTCAAATTCAGAGGAAAGGGACTGGTATGACAGACACACGAGATTCTTTTTCATTTCAGAAAAAACTATAACTCAGAAGAGCAGAGGGCCGGAATCCAAACCCTTCTACTCATGCTGTCACCCGGAAAGCACATTTCCTCCTTGCTCCTGGCCAAATTCTCTTTATCAAAGAGATTTGCTCAAGTTTTCCTTGGAAAAGAACTCAACCTCCAAAAGAATTTTGGTTGTATTTAGGCAATTTTACCCAAAGAATTTGATACTCAGTGTTAAAAAAGGAGATCCTTGGGCAGATTCAGACGTTTGTCACAGGGAGATAATGAGATGCTGGAAATGGCAAAATTGACTTCAATTGTGTTCTGATTATTTAAAAAACAAACAAACAAACCCACAGAGCTCACTACTACTCATTTTACCTTTTTTTCTCCCTTCTCCCTTGGGCCATGACCTCTTCCAAAACCCAGCCCATACGTCAGTTTTCCAAGACAGCTCCAGTGGTGCCGTGTGTGGATTTGCTGCTGGTTTATTCCTCTCTTGGGAAGCAGGAACTGTCTGTCCAGCTCTAATTGTTCTCTGTGCTGTAACAGGGTGAGCTTTAGAAACTGCAGAGCTCTCCAGCCCTTCCATCTGCAGGTGGTGCCATGCACAGAACCCCAAGTGTGGCTGCAGAGCTCCCAGGACCGTGTGGGGATTCTCTGACACTCAGACGTTCTGGAAGAGAAACCTCCCACACTGGCCAGAAGCCTAGTGGAATTCACTGAGTGTTTGGGTTGGGTTTTTCTTCTCAGAAAAAGTATTTTAAACATTTTTCATTTTTCCAAATATCGACTCAGCTTCCCCTCTCCTTTTGCTAAGGCTTTTCCTCTGAAGTGGATAATGGCGTTATGTCTGATCCTGAAATTCCAAACTGAATTTGGAATTCCACACCCAGGGCATGGCTTCCCAGAACAGCCACTGGAAGAGCACTTGGCTTTCTCAGGAAGAGGCAATTTGGATGTCTGGGTATGTCTTGGAGCATGTCAGGCAGCAGAACTGCCTGTCCTGCCTGTCCAGCCACACTGGTCCACAGTCCAGGGATCCCTTCCCCAGCTCACTGTGGGGAAATATCAGTGAGAGGGTTCCTGCCATGGATGGAGATGTTGCTCCCCATGGGGAAAGGAAGGAATCACCAGTTCCCAAATCCTCAGGCTGCAAACACACCCAGTCCCTGCCTGTGAAGGAAACAACTTCCACGGGGACAAGTCCTCTCCTACTCTGAGCAGTAAAACATGAGTCCAAATGTGATGAAAAACAGGGGAAAACATAATTTTATGAATTTTTTTTGTTTTGTTTTGTTTTTGGTTTTTTTTGTGGGATGTGACTCCTCTCCAGCCTCACCTTGCAAGATTCTTCCAGGTGCCTCCTGCTCACAGCACAGGGTGGCTCTGCCAAGGGCACTGAGGTCACTTGTGCACCAGGGGCAGCTGAGGGAGCTGGGAAGGGGCTCAGCCTGGAGAAAAGGAGGCTCAGGGGGGACCTTGTGGCTCTGCACAGCTCCTGACAGGAGGGGACAGCCGGGGGCCTTTTCAGAATACACTGGCAAATACATGGAATAAGACTTGCAGACTCCAAGGAAGTCCTGAATGCAGAGCAAAGGCTTTTGCCTTGTTTTTTGCAGATCTCCAGGGCTGTACTCTCAGATCAGAATTGTGATTTCCATGCACAGTTTTAGGGTTTGTGCCTTTTCCTTTAAAAGAAGAATGATAGCTCTTCCATATCCACTTGAAAATATTCAAACTGACAGAAAAGCAGTTTGCAGAGAGAAAAACAGTGAGATGAGATGAATTAACAGCACCAGAGGTATTCACAACCTCCACAGGTACAAAATACTCTCATACAATCTGTCCATTGTCTTTAAAACTAAACTGGTATCTTATTGATTGATCCCAGATGGAAAAAAGCCCACACTAATCTACATCTGGTACAAGTCTGCTCAACAAAATATTGATGAGGAAGAGCTTTCCCTCTGACTCGAGAGCACAATGAAAGTGTGATTATAAGCAAGGAAATGTGGTACATCCCAGAGAACACATGTTGGGTTTGTGATGGATTGTGTGTGACACTAATCCCCAAACACAGCCATCAGAGCATGGACCAGGCACTGGAGCAGAGCAGGAAAGGAAACGAGGAGAACCTTTCTGGTGCACTGAAATCATAGGCTCTGCACATAATCTTGCAATTTGCTACCTTCTCAAATTCCCCCCACTGCCTTGCCAAGACAAATCAGGGAACATCCATGGAAGCAGAGCCCTGCAGCAGAGACCTGGGGTGTTCTCCCTAAATGGGAAATTCACTGAGTCTCTATATACTGGCTCTTGAGAACTATGAAGTGGATTCTCTCCAAACTGGAACTCGTCGCTGCATGCCTGAGGTCTAATCCAGCTTCCCAGAAAGGTGCAGGCTGGCTGATTGTTCTCTATAAAGTCAAGGCAGAAATGGAGCACAATGTCCTGTGTAAAAAAAAAAAGCTTCATCACAAAATACAAGTTTTGGAGAATGATTTCCAAATCTGATTTTAATCCACCTTTTGCTGCTGGATTTTGGTATATTCTAATCGTCCCTGATTTAATTATGGTTCTCAAACACTTCAGAGCAGACCCTCAGCTGTCTGCCATTTCTGTCCAGGCTGTTGGAACACAAGATGTTGTTTTACAAAGAGAAATTCTACAAACAGAATTTTACAATGAGAGTTTTGCAAAGAGAAAAGGAGACAAGAAGCCACTACTCAAAACGAGAGCTGGCAAGGAAAGCTCTGAGATGCACCTTCCTGCCTCCTGTGGATGAGTTTGGTGGCCCCAGCAGTGGGAGAAGCTTTGGTCCCCACCACCCATCCCACACGTCTTGACACTATAAACAGCTCAAAGTGCCAGAGCAAACTGGTTCTGCTTACAGGGAAAAGGGGAGGCCCAGAGCCTCTGTCAGCTGGTGAAATTTGGGGTTCCCCAAAGCCCCCCTGCTGCAGAGGACAAAGGGCAGACCTCTGAACAGGAATATTTAGGAACGAAGCTCAGCCCCAAGCAAATCCCTCTGTGTCGCATTGCCTGAAATTCAGCTGCTCACCTGCTGGGGCTGAATCCCTCCCTGGGCTTCATGGCAAATACAGCAAAGTTTGTGTGACTGTGGTTTTCAACTTGGCATAGAAACCTTCAGAAGTGCCATCCTGAACATTCTCAGGAAGAACTGGATCCAAAGCCCCTGGAAATCCACAGAAATCCCGATCTCTGCCCCTGCTTTGGAGCAGACTGTTCCTTTCTAAGAGGGGTGCAGGAGCTGAGCCTGGCTCAGGCAGGGCTGGGAGCCCACGCAGCAGAACATTGGCTGAGGAGGGGGAGATGAGCCCAGGGCAATCCCAGCCCTGATGTGGCAGGAAAGCAGACAGCTTCCATTGAATTCTGATTTTCTTTTGAAAACTATAGAGCATTCCAGGGCACTGGTGAAGCACATCCATTTATATCTGAACTGAAGCATACTGGCTCTCTCCCATGTTTTTTTGGGTGGAAGGGGAAACTCGGTGGGTCATGGCAGGGTGATCTCTTTTTAATGTAGTCCTCTGTGCAAAATCCACACTGAACCACACAAAGGCAGACAGATATTAATGATAGTATCTTGCCCGCATACAAAAATAAAACATCTGTAGTGTTATTATCTCAGTGCTGAAATCTTGCGAGTTACCAGGTCTTGTTCAAAGAGACAGAAAGGTATTGCTGGAAATAAAATGCAATCTCAAATTCTGGTCTAAGTGTGTTTAACCCAAGATATACTGTGACTTTTCTTTGGGATCCCACAGTCCCTAATCAAGCTGAAGACCATTGGGAGTTCTGTTTTACAAATGAAACTCTTATATTCAGTTGATAAAGGATACACTAAGGCTGCCATTCAGTCACCAAGCCCATATATCCCAAATCCACATCAGCTGACCACAGAGGAATGTTTTTTGCTGACTTTAGGGTGGGTTTGATGGAACACAAGGAAGGACAATACTTCAGACAGCCCTGAACCTCAGTTTCCAGACCTAAAGAACAGCTTAATGTCAGCCCAGCTCACAGATAGCAACTGAAGCTTTTAATCTCTTGCTCATCACGCCTCAGAAGTGTGTTCTGAGAGATAAACCTGTCACTAGGAAGATCTACATAGGAAGAACTTCACTTTTCCTGAGCCATGGCCAGCATTTTCCACACATGTGGTATCCAAATGCCCGTTTGGAGAGAGCATTCCCTCTCCTGGGGCAGGCACACACATACACCTCATAAAAACAGATTTACAAGTCAAAACAAGCCCCGGCTCGGAATGCAGATCCTTCCCTGTGGATGCTGCAGAGCACGAGGTGCTCCCCAGATGTGCCTGGTGCAATAAAATGCACCCTGGCAGGCACAAGGACCAGCTGATTCCATGGACTTTTCTTCCCACCACGGTGGGGCACAACGTGGCTCCTCCCAAGGGTGATGGGGGCACTGCCTGCTGGCAACTCCTTATTGCCCCTAATTCACCTTGTAAGGCAATCCTGGGCTCTGCACACCCAGCTCCCAGGGATGAAAACAGTTCTCACACACCCAAATCATCACTGAATACAAAGAAAATGGGAACTTTGATTGGCACCCATTTGTAAACTCCCCATTACATTAACTGAAGGGACAGAAGTGTCCCTCATTTGGGCTGGCACTCAGAGCTGGCAAATCTATTCTTTGGGAAATAGGAACTATTCTTCACTCCCTCTGTGTCATGTTTGAAAATAATTGTACTTATTTTTGACAAAATGAAGGCAACCCTTTTTAGAAATGCTTTTCTCCAGCTGCCATGGTGCAATTTCTATTTTGATGAGTATTTTTTAGTCTGTGGCTCACTCCTCAAGGCTTAACTTCAGCTAGAAAATGTTCACAAGTCGTGACTGCTTCAGTCACTGCTTTGACCTCTGACTAACACCTTGCTCCTTGCTCTGGAAAATAATGAATTGCAGGGAACCTTTTTCTAAACACAGATCCTCAGAGGGAGAGCAGCCACCCCTGAAACACGAGCACTAACCAAACACGCCGGCATAAATTACCTCAGTGGGCAAGCAAGGAAGAGACAAGAGTTGTCAAAACAGAAAGTGAGTTGTAGTAGATTTACTAAGTTTTTCTGCTGTTTAACTAACTCTGCCCTTAGCATAGAGGGGGATATTTTTGGAAAGTCTTATAAAATCCATTCAGCTGTTTGAGGTAGATGAATGTGGAAAAAAAACCTCACAGCTGTCAACTTTATTTTTCAGATATTTTTCTTTTTTCTTTTTTTGGTGCTTGGATAATTCAAAAACGGCTTTGATTTAAAACTCGAAACTTGGCAAGGGCAAAATGGTAGCCTTGACTGAAAAATAAGAGCAGTGCTTGAAGTTCTGAAGTAAGCAGCTTATGGATGTTTAAAGCTGACTCCTGAGCCTGGACAGGACACCAAGGACAATGCTCTGAACCTGGGCAGGTGCAAAGGCAGCCTTGGAAAGGCTGAATCAGAATATGGAGGTGTGAACTTGGAGTGTTCAAAGCAATCCCAGCTATGAAATACAGCAAGGGATCATTTAAAAAATAATGTACTGAAATTGGTACCATGGTAAGTCCCACAATGAAATATCAGGGGAAAACAGCATGTCCTTAAAACACCACACTTAATTGTCTTCATCTTTTTATCTCCACTGAAAAACAGACTTAGGTGTGACTGAAAATAAAGTTAATAAACTGACCATGCTGGGAATAAATTTCCCCTGGCAGGATGAAGCAATTCCTGGTCACCAGTGGCTGCACTGGCTGCTCATTATCAGCTTTAATTTGATTATTTCCAGGGGTCTGTGGGTCTGTGTGCTGACACTATAATGGGATTGTGCATTGAACACCAAGTTAACATCACAGGCATTTTTCTACTTCCCTAAATTATAATTTGCTCAAAATGTACAACCTTTGGTCAGCTACAGCTGATGAACTCCAATGTTAACAACTGCCCCGGTGTGCTCAGCACCAGAGGCTGTGCCCAGTTCTGGCCCCTCATGGCAAGAAGGACACTGAGGGGCTGGAGCGTGTCCAGGGCAGGGAACGGAGCTGGGAAGGGGCTGGAGCCCCAGGAGAGGCTGAGGGAGCTGGGAAGGGGCTCAGCCTGGAGAAAAGGGGGATCAGGGGGGACCTTGTGGCTCTGCACAGCTCCTGACAGGAGGGGACAGCCGGGGGGTCGGGCTCTGCCCCAGGGAACAGGGACAGGAGGAGAGGGAACGGCCTCAGGCTGGGCCAGGGCAGGCTCAGGGTGGGCACAGCAGGAATTTCCCCATGGAAAGGGGGCTCAGGGATTGGGAGGAGCTGCTCAGGGAGGTTTGGAGTGCCCATCCCTGGAGGTGTCCAAGGAAGGGCTGGAGGTGGCACTGAGTGCTCTGGGCTGGGGACAAGGGACACAACTTGGACTCGATGATCTGGGAGAGGTTTTCCAACTTCAGTGATCCTGGGATTCTGTGAACTGCATAGCTCAGATGATGAACTCTGACATTTCAGTGCCTTTTTCCTGAGACAACCCAGTTAATTCATAAACTCACATGAGGGGATGGAGGGTAAGTGTGGGGAGAGGAGTAAACCAAAGCAAAAAATAAATTAAATTAAACCCAGGGCTTTCAGTAGCCAAGAATTAGCAAGGAAAACACCATTTCCCATTTTTTAATTGATGCTTTTGCCAAAAGGCCTCAGGTATGTACAATCCCAAACAAAAGTCTTGGGGGAATTTCAGCCTCAGGAAGCAAACTCTCCTGGGCAAAATGTGATTTCCTGGAGTCAGTAGTTCTGTTGCAGAATACTGGATGTTAACTTTGTTAAGAAGAAAACATTTTTCAAATGAAAAATGACTTGTTAAACCACTTTTATGCCACTTTTTCAGTAACACAAAATAAAGTAAGCAAACCTAAGATGTTAAATAAAATAAAAACCCACTACACCTGCAGAGTTTTACCAGCTCACATTACAAAGTGCTCTCTGAAGTGGTTGGGGAGCTATTTCCATTACAAACAGCAAGTGTGGCTGAAAGTAATTCAAAGAGTCAAATTAGGCAGATTACATCAGAGTGTATTTCCCTGCAGCAGAAGGACTTTTGAAACACCTGCCTGACATATTTCAACCTCTGCGGAGAAATATGACATGGACAGGTTTCAGGAACAGCTACAGCCTGCAGAGAGAGGCTATTTGATGTTTGGTTCCACCAAACAATCCTTAATTAACAAGCCCATTCTGTTTGCAATTTGCAATTTTGTTTTTAAACACAAACCAACAATAATAAGCAGTGACAAGAGGCCAAAAGCTTCACCAGCTGAAATTACATAAGGTTTGTACAATTCGTGTTAAACACTGAACTACTCCGAGCAGTCCCAACCTTTTGTTGCCTGGGACATAGTAAATTAAATATCCCACCACACAATCAAGTGACAAGATTGAGAGTGACCAAGGGGTCTGGTTTAGCAGTGGAGAGAAGAGCTGTGGGCACATAAATGGATCCAGTGTTGGAGCTGACTCGCCCCAGATGTGTCGTGTCACAGGGTACTTGGCATCTGAAAATTCCAGAAACTGCAGCAATTGCCTTTTCACTTTGCTTCAGTTCTTGGAAAAATGCTGGAACAAATCATTACACAAACATTTGAAGCCAGAGGCAGAGATGACTGATGGCCAACAGGCATTTCTCAAGAGCAAATCACGTCAAGGAGTGCAGCTCCCTCGCCACAGACAGGCAGGGGATGGCACTGGGGAGAGCAGCACGTGGAGTCCATGCCCCAAATTCTCAAAAGCAGTGGATACACCACAAGGACAGGCATGGGAGGTACCCACTAATTAGAGAATCATGGAATATCCTGAATTGGAAGGGACCCACAGGATTATCAAGCCCAACTCCTGACCCTGCACCGTCACCCCAGCACTCCCACCCTGAGCATTGTCCAAATGCCCCTTGAATTCTGTCAGCCTTGGAGCTTTAACCTCCTGCAATAATGTTTTGATGCTGCCTTTCAGGGTATTTCTTCATCTTGGTGTATATGCAAAGGCTGATCTGCACTGCAGTGCAGGGATTTCCATCAGGAGGGGAACCAAATCCTCAAGCAGATGGAAAACACCCATTTTCCCTGGAGGCCAGCCCTGTCCCACCCAGGCTGTTACTGTGGGACAGCATCAGTGGCAGTTCAGGAGAGGGGGTGGCTGGAGCAGGGACCTCCTGCTTGGTTTGAGAAGGACAAGGTGAATTTTGGGGGTTGGGAACTCCGTGACATGAGCGAGCTGCTGCTGGGTGTGAGTGCAATGATGGGAGCAGCAGCTTCAGGTGAGCAGGGGAGCAAGGACCTTTCCCTTCATTCGGTGTTAGAGGTCTGCTGTGAGTGAAGGACACAAACCTCAAGTTGAGCTGAAGTTTATTTCCTACATTTCTTTTTCTTACAAGATCATTTTCCTTGACTCTTTCTCCCCAAACAAATGAGTGTTGTGAAGCATTTCATGCTACTCTTCAAGAGATGCGTTTTACCACATCCAAAACAAAATTTCTCACTTGCAAAAGTCTTTTTACCTCTTTTTAAACACACAATGGTCTCCGTTAGCAGAGGGAGGGCTGCAGCAGTCCTGGCTGAGCGCAGTCAATAGAACAGAAAAATGGATCAAACCGGCACAATTTTTTTTCCAAAATAATTTCCTGGGCAGTTTGACTAAAAATCCCTGGCAATAACAACGCTAACGCAACTAGTGATATAACTTTCACACCTGTCTGACTCCTCTTCAAAAAACACAATCCATCTTACTTACTTACTTAGCTGCAGAACACTTGAACATGGAAGTTTCTTTTTTCCGTAAAAAAATTCTATCCAGTGAGGGAAATTCAAGATGCAAGAAAAATAAAGGTGACCTCGAGGGCAGCACTAAAATAAATGTCCTTAGCTGAATCACCTGGTGGCAGTGGCCCAGAGGCACAGGTCACTCTGAGAGCTCCCGAGCACCTTCCAGCAGCAGCGGGAGCCCCGAATGTCCCTGATTGTCCCACAGTGACACTTCCCCACCCCCGAGTGGCCCCTGGCTCTCCTCAGCCCAAGCCCAGGCAAGACACTGGAGGGGGATGCTCTGAGCAGCCCCGAGCCAGGCTTTGCTCAGCCTCCTCAGCCTTTGTCCTTCCCTACACTGCTGCAGAACTCCTCTGTCCGTCCTGGCTGCTGGGAGGGTCTTGTTTCTCTTAGGGAATAGCAAGTCAAATGTTGACTGGTGGAAATCATCAGAGATCCAGCTAAAATCAGGTTTCTGGTTGGTGTCTGTATCTGCAGGCACACAGGGACAATGTCCCTTCCAACAGCCAGAAACAGCCTGCAGCTGAACTGGCATTGGGTGCTAGAAGGGTGCATTAAACAAATCAGCTAAAAAATGGCCTGTAAGCCTTAAATCAGCCTGACAGCCAGGGAGGAAGAGATTATCCACCACACTTCATATCTAAGAACTGAACTCAAAATTTAATTAAGAGACCAATCTTAAAACTAATCCATAGTCCAGTCCCTAAGGAAAGATGGGCCCGTTGAAGTCAGGCCTCAAGCAATTTGCCTGGGGATAAACAATAAATCAATGTAATTAGATTGTTTCCAAGCTAATTAAATTATTTACAGTTTTCATGTTGAGTTCAAAGTTGCCTGGCTATCCAAATATATCCAGGTAGGCATTATTTTATAAACTTTCCCTTTCTGAAGGAAACATAAATATACATATATAAAAACATCAAGGTTACAGCCCCAACACTCAAAGCTTAGGAAATGCCAGAATTAAGTTTGCATGGGTAAAAGAAAATATTTTTCTCTTAATTTCATTCCCAGAAATGGTGAAACCATTTTTTGTTGAAGCTTTCCAAACAATTCATCAGAGGCAGACATTCAGCAAGGAAAGTTTCAGCCCAAACAGTTAAAATCTGGCACAGATTTATGCCACTGAAAACTGGGGCTTATAATGGGAAATGTGAGGCAAGCTTAATTACAGGCAGCACTACCAGTAACATTTATAATGTATTTAAGACTAAAATTTCATACTGGTTTTGCTCTGCTTTTCTAGGAATATTGTACACAAGTATTTTAACCTTCTTATATACCTTTAAATTTCAGACTGTTTGTAAATCTGGGGTCTGTGACAAAACTCCAGTGCAGTTCTTTGCATCAGCCCTCAGAAACAGGAGGCATTGCTTAGTAAAAGAGGTCTCACTTGTCTGATATGAAGTAGGAGAAGCCTTATGTTTTCAAAAGATTCCAGCACCCAAAGTTCAGATTTCTGTGGGCAGTTTTTAGTTTGGATGTTTCAATCTGCTCTAGAGCTGGTCCAAGGGGATGGGCTGTTTTGTTTTGTTTTGTTTTATTGTGTTTTGTTGTTTTGTGGGGTTTTTGGTTAGTTGATTGGGTGTTTTGGTTTGGTTTGGTTTTTTTCCCCAATGCATTGGTTTCCAGATAAAAGCAAATTATTAATACGGAATTCTCAGCTGATCTACTCAATAATTAATACTCAGAATTTCAAAAGGAAAGGAACTAATTTCAAAACAGACAGCTGGACATCCTGATGTCTCAGGATTTGGCATCACATGGAGAGAGATTTTTTACAAGGACCCGGAATGACAGGACAAGATAGAATGGTTTCAAACCAAGAGAGAGTTGGGTAAATGGGATATTTGGGAGGAATTGTTCCCTGTGAGGGTGGCAGGCCCTGGCACAGGGTACCCAGAGCAGCTGTGGCTGCCCCTGGATCTCTGGAAGTGTCCAAGGCTGCAGTCGGACAAGGAAGAAGCCTGGTTTACTAATTTCCTAAAAGCACAAAATTAAATCTTCTATAAATGACTGACAAGTGATGTTTTGTTCCCCCAGCAATCTAAATGCCTTTACCAAGTGGCTGAATGAGTTTTTGGCCTAAGCTTATTGAAGCATCCTGAGATGCAGATCTGCTCCCAGTTCTTTACTAATTACAAACTTTGGTTTATTCCTTTCCCTCTTCCAGGCCTCTGCTTCCCATGTTTCAGGTGTAAATACCATCACCCCACTCTCCTGCTCTTTTCAGAGAGCCCAGAGGCTCCTGCAGGCAGGCACTGTCTCATTCTGCACATTGCTTCTGCCACCTGTACAATGGCAGCGAATCCCAGGGGGATTTCAAGGTGCTTCTGCTGCAGAAACAAATCCCAGCTCTCTGTGTTCTCAGCTGATTAAATGCTTTCTTTTCACCAAAATTTAAGCCCTATTCAGTTTAATTAAGCAGTTCTACTTTATTTGGTGCTTCTTCAGTTTGCCTCTCTGGAAGCAACCCCCTCAAATTTCTATGAAATATTCTACCCAGCTGAACACACAGTGACTCCTTTATTCCCCTCAGCAGAGCACAGTGACATAAAGGAATCCTGTGAGGAAAGGCATCCACGGCAGGAAAAAGAAAGGTTGTTGTAAAGCACTTCTCCAACTTTCCTAAAGGCTTCACATTTGTGACTTATAACTCAGGGAGGTTTGTTCCACGGGGGCCGTGCCAGCGAGGCTGTGCTGCAGCGAGGAGCTCACAGTGACACCACGTCCTGCTGGTGTGTGCACACAATTTCCTCCATCCATCACCACTGCTGGGGGTGATGCACAAAGCTGCTCACAGCTGCCCAGCGTGGAACAGTGAGGGTGCCCTCAGCACAGAACACCTTGGGGATTTGTTCAGGACTGCTGCTGAGGTTGTTTTGTGCTTTGCAGCATCTTCCTTATTCTCATCTGTGTGGAAGAGCTTTGTTTACAGCAGCAAAGTCCACCTGGTCTGCCCAAACCAGAGCAAGGCACTGTGATCAGGAGCATCTCCTGCAGTTCACTGCAGGCATGGAAAATGCCCCAGAGCTGTGGCTGACAGTGGGAGCTCAGTTCCAGCAGCAGAAGGAGCATGTGCTGTGCTTCAGAGGAGTGAAAACCCTCCAGTTGTATGAAAAATTACAGAAACATCCACATTTCTTTGGGTTATTTGTACCACCATGGGCTGATATTACAGAAGTGCAATTCCTCCTAGGAAAGCTGGGCTGGCAGAGCCACTCTGATAGCCTGGCAAGAGCTGCAGCCAAGGTGGCTCTAACACAGAGTATATAATTTCATCATTTCATTTCATTTCATTTCATTTCATTTCATTTCATTTCATTTCATTTCATTTCAATCTAACACCAAGATATTAGACACATTTTTACTACCCTTCCAGCTTGTGTTTTTATACATAAGAGAGACACATATGGATCTTTCTTTGGTTGATGGACATATCCATTACCCTCCCTCCTAAAAATCTGTGTTAATCCTATTTTTACTGCAGAACCTTAGCCTGTTTGTTTTTTTTTTTTTTTTTTTTCTCAACGCACTGCTCTGAAAATTCAAGTAGTGGTCATTTCTCCCTACCTGTATTCCAGGGAAAATTTCTTAAAGAATGAGACTTGACGCAGCTTTAGGTAAACAAGAGCTGTAGCACCTAATTTTGTCAAAATGTCCAGAGGGGTCTTACAATATTCAATTGGAATGAAGAATTTTTACAGTATTATCCTTGATATCTGGTGTACAAATACACACAGATTTCTTCAGAATTTTCTTGTGCATGGTGGGGTAAAAATGTCTTAAACCAGATCTCCTTCTGTGTAGTGCTTCAGTGACAACAACAACAGTTTCTTATGGCCACAGTTCAATACAAGATTCAACATCCCTGAACAGGAAAGGCTCTGCAGAAAACGTTATTGTGATCCTGAATATTCCCTGATTCTCAGCAGTTTTGCCTCCACTGCTCGATTGTGTTGCAGTGGTGCCGCCCTCGCATTCCCATTGCTGAACACGAGTCTGGGGCTGCAGCCTGGTTTCGGGGGAACTCTGTAAATGTGGAGCAGTTTAGGAGTGTTAACCTGAACCTCACATCTGCCAGCAATTACATTTGCTCACTGAAGCACAAAAGAATTCTGCTTATTTGTATTATGCTATAAATGCAACGTGGCCCCAGAGCCCCGGGCAGGGCTGAGCCCAGGAGCTGCCCCTGCCCAGGAGGCAGAACTGCTGCCCTGGGCAGTGCCAGCCCTGAGCAGATGGTGCAGAGGCTGTGGCTGTCCCTGCTGGGGCCATGGCAGAGCTGTGAGCACAGCCTGAGTGCCCTGAGCTCTGGGATGGCCCTGCTGGAGCAGGGAGGTGCCACCAGGCGACCCAACCTGACCCATTTTGTGATTCTGGGATTCTGTAAAGCTCAGAGACCACGAGAGGCTTCCGGAGTCAGAATCACTCTGGAAGCTCTCAGGGATAGGTAATTCTGCTGTGGGAATGAAACACGACCTCCTCCTCAGGCAGAGCAGCAGTCCTGGCCAAAAATCCCAGCCAGTGTGCCACAGCCACAGAGCTAGTGGTTAGGAAGGAGCTTTTAAATGGTTTTGAGAGACATGGAAAATGACACAATTAGGGAACTGTATATTCCTTATGCAAATATTTTTCATATGCCCTCCCATGCCGGGAGGCATTTGATTTCAGGTTTGTTTTCTTAGGGAAACAAAGTTTAAGCAACCACAGAGTCTGCTTGCTCCACCCAACAACCTGTGTCATTCACTGCTACATCTCTATCACATTTATTTCAAAGTGGCTGTCCTGCAAAAGTCAGGCACAAGGCCTGACAGGAAGAAGAGATTATTTTTGTGACAGAGGGATGAAGTCACAGTGCAGCCTTTATTACATCCCACTCACAGACCGTTCTGACAAAGCAGAAATTCCAGCTCTTGGAAAGAAATCCTTAAGGACCTGGATTGGATAACTGCTCTACATGGAGCCCCATGCATTAAGGACAGGGGAGGAGAGGCAGACTCGTTGTTTGCCCTCTCCTTCCCCTTTTGGGAAAGCAGCTGGCAGCAGCAGCCAGAGGGGTTGTGGCAGCCAAAAGATGCAAGCAGCAGAGCAGAACCCCCAAACCCTGCAGGAGTCAGCGTTAAACCAATACAACCTGTAGCTGAGAGATGCATCTCTGCACCCACACAAGGCAGCAGCTGTGACCCCATTCATACACCTCTGAAGGATGGGTGACATCCAGAGGGACCTGGACAAGCTCCAGGCGTGACCCAAGTGAACCCAAAGTAACCTTTGTTAACAAAACCCAGTGCTGGCTCTGTCCCTGGGTGGGGACAGCCCTGGGGTCAGTCCCGGCTGGGATGAGCACTGGGGCAGCGCTGGGAAAAGGACCTGGGGGTGCTGGGGGTGGGAGCTGGACCTGCCCCAGCACCCAGAACCCCCCGAGCCCAGGGCTGAGCCCACAGCAGGGCTGGGGGGATTCTGCCCCTGTGCTCAGGTGAGCCCCCAGCTGCAGAGCTGCCCCAGCCCTGTCCCAGCACAGGGAGGAGCTGGAGCTGCTGGAGCCAGGCCAGAGGAGGCTCCAGGATGAGCAGAGGATGGAGCAGCTCTGCTGGCAGGAAAGGCTGGCACAGCTGGGATTGTTCACCTGCAGAGGAGAAGCTTTGGGCTGAGCTCAGGGTGGCCTTGCAGGGCCTGAAGGAGCCACAGGAAACCTGGAGAGAGACAATTGACAAGGGATGGAGTGCCAGGACACAGGGAATGGCTCCCTGTGCCAGAGGGCAGGGATGGATGGGATATTGGGAATTAGGAATTGTTCCCTGGGAGGGTGGGCAGCCCTGGCACAGGTGCCCAGAGCAGCTGTGGCTGCCCCTGGATCCCTGGCAGTGCCCAAGGCCAGGCTGGACATTGGGGATTGCAGCAGGCTGGGACAGTGGGAGGTGTCCCTGCCATGGCAGGGGTGGGATGGGGTGGGCTTTAAGGACCTCTCTAACCCCATCTATTCTATCATTTCATTCTCCTATGACTCTATGATTCCATGACTATTACACACTCCTGGAAGACTGGTGTCCTCACAGGAGCTCATCAGCAAAGGACTCTTTATCTCAGAACCCTCTGAGTCCAGCAGGAATTGCCCTGCCCTGGTACCAGAGGGAAGGTGAAGGAATTAGCCTCACTACCCTCCCCTCCTTGCAGCAGACAGGGTAGGGCTGAACCCTCAATGTGAGCCTGGAGCTGGTGTGTGACAATACAGGGAATCAGAAGCACATGTGCTGAAGGAGCACAGCAATGTCATTGGCATGCTCCAGACATGAGCAAAGCAAGACATGGACTGCGAGATTAAATTACAAAGGTGTCAAATTCGTGGCAGGCATAAAGGCAACAAGGCAGAAATTGTTGGCAAGATGGAGAAAAGAAACATTACATCAGAAAATATTTTTTTAAAAGAGCAGCTAGGACAGGTTTCTAAAAACAGCAGGTTTTGAGGTGGAAGCTGAGAGTGGCTGAAACACCTGAAGTGCAGACAGGACACTGCATTGTATGTAAAACATGACAGCAAAGAGAAAACTAAGGCAGGCCTTGGATCTGCTTATTCCATAAGTAGAAGCCCAGAGAATGTTCTGGGCTTCCTTCTTGAAGACAATGCAAACACAGCAACGAGGACTGGTGGGCTTCCCCCAGGGCAGGCACAGGAATGGCTGTGATGCCACTCTGGCACCAGAACAAGGAAATAAAAACCAAGACAGGGAAGCACTGTCTGAGAGGAGAATGGAGGAGGAAAGGAAGGTGTATGCATTCCTATAAAACAGAATCTCAATGAGGTCTACCCAGGCAGATGCTCTTACACACAAATTGGATAATGATGCATAAAATCCCAATTTGCTATCAGCAAGTACAAGACAAGAGCTTTACAAGCCTCAGTGGACACAGAGAACAGGAAGCTCTGGGGTTACACAGCTCCAGCAGACACACTCAGACCCTCAGAGCAGGCTCCTGTCCCCGGCCAGCACTGAGTGAAGGGAAGGTTCCCTCAGCTCAGCCTGGGCCTGGGGCAGGGCTGGACAGGTCCCACACTCCTCCTGGGGATGTCCCTGCCCTGCTCGCTCTGCCACTGCTCTGCTTGGGAAAAAAATGGGCATTTTCAAAATAGCTGGTGCCCTACACTTTGACATTCAGACTCTTCTCTTTGTTTCCTCTCTAGTTTGAGGCAGCTCTCCCAGACTCACAGAAAGCCTCACTGGAACAGAGGAAGGGCTGTGGTTTGGCATGAGGTGCTGTCTGATGATTACAAGACTATTATTGTCCCCAAAACTCAAAGTTGCTTAATTATCTTCTATCATTTGCCAATATTTTGTGCTTGAGCTTCTGTTTTGATGAAGCCACTGTCCCTCTAAGAGACCACTGGTTTTCCTTCAAAACACTCAGCAGAATGGCCTGATGCCCATGGGGAGGCAAAGGTCTTTTATCAGCTACGAGGCTGGGTTCTTTCCCTCTTGCCCACTCTCCATCTGACCTTTCCTTTTGGTTCCCCAGGGAAAGTCAGAGCACTGCCTGTTCTCCCCAGCACCCACCTGGAAGAAGGAAGCAGCAAAGGGATCCAACCCAGGCAGGGTTTTCCCCCAGGCAAGAGCAGGGTGTGATGACTGATGTGTTTCATCATAATTCAAATCCAGCTCCAAGAAATCAGATGAAACTGTGAGAACTGGAATAGTGGAAGGAATGAGTGTCACAGAGGATCCGATAGAGGAGTTTTGGACTGGTTTACTCATAGTGATAAGGACCAGGAGCTTCACTAGAAGACAAATTCATCCCAGTTGTGCAATGTTTTCACTGCTGTGAACCAGGAGCAATTTGCAGTGGGCAGTACCTGAAACATGAATGCAGCTGCTTCAGCCTGGTGTAACATGAGACGGAGCTTTGAATCTTTATGAACACAGAGAAACAGCTGCAGAAGTTAAAACTCACAGCAATCCCCCTCAGAAAATCTTTGGCCCAAAAAGCAGTTTATAAACTCACAGGCTTTGTGCATCATTTCTTCTACATGATTTCTGGGTCTGCTGCTTCCCAGCACACACAGCAGCACATCCAGGCACGTCAGGAAGGGCAGATTTAACAAAAGGATTCAACCTGCCAGCACTTCAGACATTCCCTGACACAGCAGGTGGCCCTTCAAAGCACCTGCAGGTTATTTGTCACAGAGATAACCTAGGAGGTCCAACTTGACAAATTAGGGGAGTGCCAAGCACAAAATCCCATCAGAAAGCAGCCAGACCCCTTCATGACAAAGCAGGTCCAGCTGCCAGGGGAGCCCCTGGCACCCTGCCCTGAGGCTGGGAGGGGGCTCAGGGTGTGCCCACTGCCCAGTGCCCTCCTGGGGCTCTGCTGTCACATTTTCTAAGTTGGAGGCTGCCTTCGAAGAGCAGAAAATGTGTGTGATTCCTTTGGAAAGGAAAGGCAGGGAGCCTGACTGGGACCTGCATCATGCTGCCAGAGCCTCCCTGATGAAGGCTGGTGTCAGGATTTCAGGGTCCAGCACTGACAATTCTGAATTAGTCTGAGCAGCACTTTTTGGTTTGAACAAAACCTGTGGGCTCGAGGGTCTGTGTCAGTGAGGGACTGCAGCCTGGGAGGTGCAGCTTGGCTCCAGCACTGACTGCTCCTCCTGCTCCTCCACACAACATGAGGGCTCCTTCTCACTCTTCCAGAGAAGCCACAGAGAGCATTGTGTGTCTGGTCCATTTACATCTAAGGGAAATTTATCACTGCCCTTTCCAGTCATTATCAAAGTCTGGATTTAAACCTCAGCAGTGGCACAGTCATTTTTTACTGCTTAGAATATTTGGGGCTACTCTCAGCTTTGCCTAAGTCAATGCCTTGCAGTGGTTGGTCTGTTCTGGCCTTTCCCCCCACACTGTGCTGGTCGCTGGGTCTTTTACCGAGCACTTGCTTCAAGAAATTGGATTTTAGGTGTTGGGAAAAATTCAAAAGAGCAGCTCCAGAGGGCACATTTGCTAGGTCAGAGCTCTGAGAAGTGTTACAGAGACCTCCTGACACTGAAACACTTTCAGGCAGTTGGGAACAGGCTTAATTTGGGTAATTGAGTCTGACATGGCTGTGAGTGAACAGGGCTGAAATCCACTTTAGAGTCCCTAGAACAAGAAGATAAGTCAAATCTACCACTTGAAAATTATTTCTTTCATATCTTTCACTGGCAATACCATGAACTCCTAGTTAATGGGGTAGCAGCTGCAAAATGTCCAGGTCACAGCTGCAATTTGGGGAAACAGGCAGGAGTTTAATTTGTTACCAAACAAGCTGAGGCTCTGAGCTGTTGTTCCTTCGGCAGCGTATTCCCACATCAGATAATCCCTGAGAGCATCCAGCAGGGACTGTGGCTCCTGGAGCTGGCTCTGAGGCAAGGGGAATTCAGCACATGGAATGAGACAAATTGCCTTTAATTAACAAATTGCCTTTAATTAAGCCCCAGCATGACATGAAAGGGCATTTTTTCAAGGCACCCAAAAGGAGCTGGGTGTCACACTCCTATGGAAAAAACAAAGGATTTAGTAGTGAACTCCTCCCTGGCACTGTGGAGGAGCAGAGTAGACCCATAGCACTCCAAGTGAGGCATCCTGAGCTTCTGAGCATCAAGTTTTTCAGATGTCTGCTTTGACTTTGACACAGATGGCTTTGACAAGAGCCTCTCCTGCTCATGGTGCCCCTCCGAGGGTCACTTTGAGGTAAAGACTCACCCATCAGGGATTCAGGACTTTCTGTTCCATCAGACACCCCAAGCAGCCCCGTGTTCATTATTCATCCCATCGCCAGAGACACCATTTGTCCAGATAAAAGATAAAATTATGAAAAGGATATAAAATCGATTCCCATGGTGAAGGCTGAGCAGAGTACACCCCTCTGTGCTGCAGCCCTAATGACAAAGGTAACAGGAGCATGAGTTATGAATATTTTTTCATGTGGTTTTAACCCAAAGATCCCAAATCCACACAGATCAGCAATTTAATTGGTAAGAATGTGGTGTCATTGCAGCCTCATTTGAAATTATAACACACTTTGATCTTAAAACTAAAAAAAAAAAAAATCCAGTTTATCCCATCCCAAAAGACTCTGTGTGAGATGCCAAATATTTTTCTCCTGTTTTTCTTTGGCAGGGAAATTAAGAATTTCATTATAATTCATCTATCCTTACAACTCTGAAGTTGCATGGTTTCATTACCTCACAGATCTTCTAAATTCCTGTAGCCCACAAACAGCTCCATCATCTCTCTGTTTAATTACAAGTTACCTTCACTTACACCAAAAATCTCTCACGGATTGGATGCAGACTGTCTGACAGAACAGTTTGATTATTTTCTGTGCCCTCTTTTTGAGGCTCTCCATCTCTTCCAGAGCCCTGAGTGAAACAAGATGCTTCAGTTCCTTTCCCTTCCATGCTTTCACTCACAGAACAGCTCCTGATTTGGTGTAGAAAGAAGGATGTGCTCACACCCATCACAGACTGCAGCCCTGAGCCTGGAGTGCACCTTTCTGAGGAAGAAAATGCACAGTGTGAAGTGACAGGATTTGTTAAAAATATGATTTATTAACAAACAATGGACAGCTCCTCTGACCAAGCAGGTTCTCACTCTCCTGCAGGCCACCACACCTGAAACCAGAAAAGCAGTCTTCAAAATCCCTCCCAGTTGCACCTGAGCTGCTGGACACATGAGAGATAAAAAGGAAGTAAAAACAACAGGTCTGCTTCAGCAGAGTGATGCCCAAAGGTGTTTTCCTTGTCTGTTGCTCCATGAATAATTAACTGGCTTCATTCACTTTTCATTCTAGGCAAGGAGAGATGAGAGCTCTGCCAGCCTCCTGCTGGCACTGAACCATGGCAGAGGATGGCAGGGAATGGCACAGGGAAGATTTGGTCCTGCTTGGGAATGCTCTGCCCATGGTGTTTGGTTCCTCACCCTGCAGGAAGCACTGTCCCAAATGTCCCCTCTGTCCTGGAGAATGGCACAGACATGGGGACAGCAGCATGACAGGAGGCATGGCAGCCTTGTCACCGTGTGAGCTGTGCCTGCATTGAAATTAACCTCTGCCAGCCCTTAGAAGTACTTAGGTCAGGAAATAACAAGGTAAAACCCCATGTTCCTTAAATATGAAATATATCTGGGTTATATTTATAAGACTTGTTTACCCTTCCAGCTGGCCACTTCTCCCTAAGGCTGATTTGCACCTGGAAGGGGCATCTTGAAGATAACACAAACAAGAGCCGAAAGAACATGGAAAATCAACTGATGTCATAATTTGGATGATATTTCCAAACAGTGAACTGAGCTAGAAAGGAGGAAAAAGGATTCAGTCTGCTCTAGAGAACACTGAGGAAAGGTGGGAGCAGGAGGGCTGGGCTGGGCTGGGCTGGGAAGGGCTGGGCTGGGTTGGGTTGGGCTGGGATGGGATGGGCAGGGCTGGGCTGGGTTGGGCTGGGATGGGCTGGGCTGGGCTGGGCTGGGCTGGGCAGGGCTGGGCTGGGCTGGGCAGGGCTGGGCTGGGTGAGCTCTGCTGGGCTGGGAAGGGCTGGGAAGGGCTGGGCTGGGCTGGGCTGGGCTGGGCTGGGCTGGGAAGGGCTGGGCTGGGCTGGGTGAGCTCTGCTGGGCTGGGCTGGGCTGGGAAGGGCTGGGCTGGGCTGGGCTCAGCAGGGCAGGGCTGGGCTGGGCTGGGCTGGGCTGGGCTGGGTTGGGCTGGGCTGGGGGGACTCTCAGCAGCAGCACAGGCAGGATGCCCGGGCTGTTTGCCTTGGCGCTGCCGCTGGAACCCTGCGAGCAGCACAATTTACAGCAGCTGACGATCTGGCCCGGAGGCTGCGGGGCTGGGGAGAGACCGAATCCATCCCTGGGCTGCAATCCCACCCCGCCCTAGCAAAACAAGAGGCGTAATCTGGGTCCTGGGCTCGCTGCAGCCGAGTGGAAGAGGTGCCAAACACCTGAATGTCCATATGTGGGGCTTGCTATTTGGGGGAGAAAAAACCCCCAGACAATAAAAACAATTTTACTGCCAAATAAAACTGTCCCCGACGCTTTCCTATAGAGAAACAATGACATCCAGTGGTGAGTTCACTCGTCACAGGGATTTACGTGAGCTCAAGCTCAGGAAATCCCATCTCATACTTGTCCCAAGGAGGGGTTCCATTGCTGTACCCTACCCATGTGCTCTTCCAGCTCTGGCAGACTTTAACATTGTCCTTTGTCACCCTTGCTCCAAGTATGACACAAGAACATACGAGAGATTGAATTGCAAGAGGAAAAAATAAGCTTTAATACAAAGAATTCTCTGGTTTATATAGATACAATACATCCTGCTTGATTAGCTAGTAAATAAAAATATCTCACACACTGTCCTTGAGAAGAACAGAAAAATAAGGTTGAAAAACACCACCTGCAGATTGTTTAGACTAACAAGTTATCACATTCCTACAACTCCCTATAAATTCTCACAAGCCACTGTGAGAAATGATTGCCATTTCTCTCTCCCTGACCAGGCTGGCATCCACAGTCCTTACTGCCTGATAATCTTAAAAATGAACCTGCCTGCACCAGGTTCCCTTCAGAGGAGCGGCTGCTGCTTGCCTGTTGTGTTATCAGGAGGCTAATTAGAGGACAATTTGAATTTTTGATGTATAAACTCTTGAGATAAAAACAGCCACCTGGTCGACATTTCCATCCATCAGTGATGGATTCCTGACTGGATTTTGTCAGGTAAGTACTTTCAAAAATCCCATCAGACACCCAAAATCATTGTTGAATGTCTGAACAGTCCCAAGGCTGCCCCACCTGTTTCTGTCAAAGCCACATAAAAATCCAGGCCAGGTCAGGTCCTGAGGAAAAGCTGTAAAAGTCCTCAATGAGTGCTGATTCTTCTCTCTGAGTCCCAGAGCCCCAGAGTGGGAGAGGCTGAGGGGCCACAGGGCTCACCTGGTGGCACCTCCCTGCTCCAGCAGGGCCATCCCAGAGCTCAGGGCACTCAGGCTGTGCTCACAGCTCTGCCATGGCCCCAGCAGGGACAGCCACAGCCTCTGCACCATCTGCTCAGGGCTGGCACTGCCCAGGGCAGGAGTTCTGCCTCCTGGGCAGGGGCAGCTCCTGGGCTCAGCCCTGCCCGGGGCTCTGGGGCCATGGTTGGGGCTGGAGCAGAGCCTGGGCTGCTCTGAGTGCTGCACACAGGGACAGACTGGGACAGGGACAGACTGGGGACAGGGACAGACTGGGGACACAGGGACAGACTGGGACACAGGGACAGACTGGGGACACAGGGATAGACTGGGGACACAGGGACAGACTGGGGGACACAGGGACAGACTGGGACAGCCAGGGACAGGCAGGGCTGAGGCCCCTCTCTCTGGGCTCTCTCCAGGCTGAGCAGCCCCAGCTCCCTCAGCCTTTCCTGGGCACGGAGCTGCTCCAGGCCCTTGCTCAGCTCCAGGAGCTCCTGGCCCTGCCGTGCTAAAGGGACCCAATTCATTTAAAACCTTCTCAGGCAAATCACACCGAGGGAAAACTGCTTAGAGGAACACAAGAGTCTCAGACTCAATGGCATTTCTGTTAAATCAAGCTGTTTGTACCAGTTGTTGTCTTTGCCTTTGGGGATCAGGCAAAGACAAGAACTTCTAAGTAGTCCAGTTAAATGGTCCATGATAAAATAATTTCCATTTCATTTTTTGCTAAATGACCCCTTGCTCCCACGTTAGGGACAAAAGTTAACTTGAGGAGTGGATTAGTTTTTGCAGTACCTTTCCTAAACACCTCACTCACATACTCTCCAACCCTTTCTTCTTCCAAGCTAAACAATTCTCACTTTTGCACTCTATCCTCAGATGTAAACCCCACCCAGTCTTCCAACCATCTCATGACATGCTTTTGGTGGACTTCCAAACCAGAGAGGTTTCCAAACTGAACCTCCAAATGTTTGAGGTTTCCCCATCTCTGCACAGCCCTTTCCAAGAGCACACTCCCATTGATCCTGGAGGCAGCCTGGGATCCAAATAAATTAGGACGCCGGCAGGAACAAGTCTGGCTGCTTTTTAATGAGCAAATATGCTCTTGGGAAGTATCCTGCAGTGATGGGCAAACCTCAAACACATCGGAGCTTCTGCTTCCAGAGCTCTTTGATGTGGAAGGGCCAGGCAGTGGCAATCCCTGCTGGTCTGCGTGCCCAGGAGGGAGCGGGCACCGCGCTGGGCAGAGCAGCTCCCTGCACACCCCTGGGGCTGCATGGAGCAGGGCGAAGGCTGAGCAAGGAAAGAACATTTCACTACCAAGAATCAAAGAGAAAAGAGCCCAGAAGTCTGCAGTTCAAGTTAACAACCACCTCTCCCTCCCCACCAAGCCCCAGTGCAATTGCAGCTCAGAGCCTGAGGCTGCTCTGGGAGCTGCAGCTGCAGAGCCCCCTGGCCAAGCCAGGCTCCAGGAATGATGAAGCTTTAACTGCTGACTGTTCCACAGTGACAGGGAAATCAGGCTCTGCTGGGATGCAAAAATCTACATTTTTATTTGCACTTTTATTAATTGAAGCATTTTTTTTAAAATCTGCATTTAAATTACTCGAAGTTAAAATACTTGAACTGTGAAAGAACAAAGTTTGCTGTTGGTGCACGTCACAGTTCATCTGCCCTGGGAACAAGTCCATTAACAAACAAATTCATTCAAGTCTCGGCTTCAGGGCCGTTTTTTCATTTCCAGCTGCAGATTCCACTGTGTACCCTGGCCAAGCCCTGTTGTTGTAGGTAGAGGGTGACCAATGCTGTAGAGAACTCTGTAACCAAGCTGGGCTAAGGCACAGAGCAAGGGCCTCTCTCAGTGTGTGCCTGCCACCCTCTGCCTCTTCCCAAAATACTGCACAAGAGGACACAGGGTATTTCTATCCAGGGAGAGAACTTTTCCATTTCGCTGATGGGAGTTATGGAACAAAGACCCTTTTTTGTGCTATAAACAATATTTAAACTTCAGTCACTTACTTGTTTGTTGTGCTGGACAACTCCACAGGACACCAGGCCCTTGCTGCTTGGCTTCCCCCAGGCTCCTCATCTGCTTTCTTTACATCCCTCTCCCCAAAGAGATAGAAGTAACATGCACATCAGAGGTTCAGCACATCATCAGAGCACTGTTAAAGACACATTTAAGTAAAAATGAAACTCCCTCTTGCTTTTTTGCTGCCCAAGCAGAGCCAGTATTGCTGCTCCCCGGTGCCAGACCTGTACTGGGCGGTCCTGAGCCAGCAGAGTGTGACAGGTCAGGGCAGGGCAGGTACCTGCAGCCCTGGAAAGGAGGGGAGAGAGTCCTAAACCTGTCAGAGCCAGCCCACAGCAGTGTGAGCCACGGCGCTCATCGTGATGTCCAACTGAGCAAGATCTTATTTCTAATTTTAATATTCAAGAGGAATTTTTTGTTTGGCCTGGCTGGGCCAGAGCTCCATTGGCAGCTGCCTGTGGGTCGAAGGCTGCTATGTCAGGAACTCAGGCTGGCACCCGGCAGGGAGGTGCTGATTCCCAAGGAGCTTTCCTTCCCAGGGAGGTGTGGGCATGTGTTGATTCTCTTCTCTCTGCTCCACCGTCAGGTCCAGGAGCCACCAAGAGGAACTTGCAGGTCATGGCTCTGCTCCCATGCTCCACAGACTCTTGCAAACTTTCTATTTTCGATCTGTGCTCCTACTCAGGTTAAACAGAAGTCACAACCAGCCCTAAAACCTCCCAGGTATCAGCAATTTTATTTTTCATCTGATACCCCATGTAATAGGGAAAGCTGTGCAAATAGTCTGGAGAAAGTCAGACTTGAATCAAAGTGAACCTTTCCCTGTAAGGTTTGAAAATATTCCTTTAACTTATTACTATCAATAAGAGCTTTAGATTGTCTCTTCATCTCTGATCTCTGGCCAGAGAGAAGCAGCACCAAAGCAGAAGAAACACTGTGCTGGCAGTGCCCCTGCACCTTGGAGATCCTTCCCTCAGGAGCAGCAGCAGCCCTGAGGAGCTCTGGGCAGCTCAAGACTGGAAGAACTCGTGAGAAGGGGAGGCTGTACCCTGTCTTCCAAGCCCTGGAGGATATGGGAATCTTTCCCGTGTCAGCCACTGCCCCAGTGAGAAAGTTCACAGCACTTCCACAAGAGAACTGAGTAAACCCCACTAAACCTGCCCCAGCCTTTGGACCCAGCGGAGCTGGGACATGAAAACCCCAAAGTGCATCAGTGAGGTGAGACTGGATCAGCCCTGAGCTCACACACTGACCTCATGGTGCTGTCTTAGCCCTTCTTCCTCCTCCTGCCAAAGCTACTCCAGCTGCTCGTCCAGTGTTTCCTGGTCCTGCATGTATTTATTTGAAATAAAAGGAAAGGATGGAGTAGCTGTTATGAATGCTAAGAGGTCTCAGTCTTTTCTTGCTTGTCAGCCTGTAACTGTCTTTCCTCACACCCTTCGGATTCTCCCTCGTGTGTTTCCATGTGTGGCTCCTCTTCCCTTTAGGGCTTTCTCAGATCTGAGCTCCTTCACCCTTCCTTGTGCCATCCTTTAGTCAAACCCTCAGTATTTGCTTTCTTGTGAATTATTCCCCCCATTTCTTTTCCAATTCTTTTGTGTCTCTCATGTGCTTTTTTCATGGCTACTCCATCCCCACAATGCCTCTGTAGCTCCCATCCATTGGGATGCACACAGCTGAACACAACTTCCCAAATCCCATGCTGATAGTGCCATTTCAGCAAAAAGCCTAATTATCTGTTTAATGTCTCATTTGCTGTCTCCCAGAACTCCCAGATCATGTCTAACAACACTGCTTCCCAAATCCCAGTTTGATTAAGTATTTGCAGTTTCCTTTAGACATATTAGATGCATTTTTCTAAACTGAATCATGTTTATTTTTTTCTTATTATAGCACTGATCTCTTGAGGCTTCTTTTGTACAAGTGGATGGAAAGATTTCTTTTTTTCCCCTTATTATTGCACAAGAGGATTTTGTGTCTTTGGATGTGTCATAATAAAATGGTTTTGGTAGCAGCAAACCTAATTCCTGTTGTTATTAAACTATAACACAATTCAAGAGAACTTAGTCATTGTGGAACAACAGTGAGCACCACATCTACCTGCAGGAAGTGCTGAACTCAGAGGAAGTGGGCTGGAGAAGACAAGGAGGAAGGCTTTACAGGCTGAGTAAGACATTAAATTCAGCTTCTCTTAATAAATTAGCTGAGAAAATAAATAAACCACTAATCACTAACAGCTATGTTTTTTTCTGTTACTCAAAAATTTTTGCAGTGATTCCCTTTTCTACTTTTGAAGGACAGCAAAAAGCATGGGAGGATAAACTTGATTCTTAGTTGTATATATAAGTTTTCTGCTGAAAAATATAACCTAAGCTTAGGCTCGGGATGGGGGCAGAATTGGTCCTATGGAACTGCTGGTGCACTTGGCCTATAAAGAGTTTGCTTATTTCTTGACTTCTTTGTGGTTGATATTTTTATGTGTAAAGATGGGCTTTGAAGGACTCACAGCCAGTTAAGGACCATTTTGTATTTTCTCCACACCCAAAGCTCAGTTTCCCTGCCAGGCATTCCTCCTGCCATTTCAATTACCTGCCTGTGAAATCAGAGCTCGTGAGGAGGGAATGGTGCCCTTGGCCAGGGCTGGGGCAGCTCTCTCACTCGTGGGCTGTCCCAGTGCCACACTAGTCTGGAATTAAAAATCTCTATCTGAGGATAATCCCAGACCAGCTCAACCCCTGGTCCCCTCCAGAACACACCTGGCAGAGGCAGGGAGAGCACCCACAGCTTGTTCAGAGAATGGAGGGTTGGGTTCAGAGCTGAAAGAGGAGACAGGGCAGAATGCAAATTCCCACGGGCAAAAGCCTTTTGGTGGGGGTCAGGCCAGGCCCTTTGCACGTCCCTCATTCCAGAGCCTGGTCAGGTCACAGCTCCCCTGAGGGAGGTGGCAGTGCTTACACCTCATTTCCTCCGGGTTTACAGGATCTCTTGGCAGCTGGATGTGCTCATGCACAGAACCCAGCGAGCATCCTCAGGTTCTCTGCACCCTGTGCCAGTGCCTCACGCTCCAAGAGTCAAGGATTCCTTACCAGCCCATGGTCCCCACACCCTGAGCAGGACCTGCCAGGAAAGGAGGAGCAGGGGAGAGAAGAAAGTGGGAGAAATTAGCTGGGCCCAGGGAAGTGAAATGGATCAGGAGCAAAGAAAGTCAATAAACTGAGAAAGGAATCAAAGGAGAGAGAGAGAGATAAAAATCCTCCCTTCACAGTTTATAGCAACAAGTCCTGGGAGAGCTCTGGGAGTCTGCACCCCTTGGAAACAAAGCCATCAACAGTGCAGACCTGGAAAGGCATCCCCACTGCTGGGCTTGAACAGCATGGATCCAGGAAATATTAAATCCATCTGCTGCGGAGAGAATGTTTTATCAATAACCAAAAACCCACTTGATTTATTCTCTAGACACTGGGCCCAGCCCCAGCCACTGAGCTGTCCTATCTAATGTGGTCAGACAACTTCTAGGGAACCAACCTTGTCTTGCCATTACTCACAGTGTTTGCTTTTCCCCTACTGACTTACTCATCTGATTCCTCCCTTCTTATTATGGCTCTGGTTGGGTTGATAGCTCATAATTTATCCTCCAGGCTGAGGCTTTCATGCCTTTGTCAGTAACTTGAGCCAGGGAAGTGAGTTATTCTTGCCTTTCTGTGTTTCTCTGTCTCAGTCCTGCTCCAGCTGGGAGTTTACCTGGACGTGGAACACACAAACTCTGCAGCACTGCCCCTCAGGAGAGATTTCCCACCAGTCCCAGTTACCCTGGGTGTCCGGACACAGCTCTGGATGAGTTTTTTGCTGGATGGCAGGTGATTAATTAGAGCCTGCAGTGATACAGCACCATTAGTGCCCAAGTGCTTCCCAAAACAGAAATTCACCCACACCAGTTGTCCTGATTAACATCAAACCAGAGGCATGCAGGAGGCACTTCCCCTGCACAGTGGGCTGTGTCTCAGGCTTTGAGCCCAGCCCAGCCCCTTCCCCACCTTTGGTGTTGGTCCAGGGCAGCCCAGGAGCTGCTGCTGTGCAGACAAAATTCAGAGTATGGGTACACTCATTCCACAGAGGACATGGATTAAACCCACTCCTGCCAAGAACCCCAATTGTTTTCCTTCACACAGGTACCCACAGCATGGCTCTTCTCCATCCTCGTGGGCAGGAACCCCAAAGCAGCCACACTTCCTGCTCCCAGGCACAGGGATGGGGTGAGAGGAGGTAAAGAAATTCCATGGGGCAAAAATACCCCTTGCATTCCATCCCATCCCATCCCATCCCATCCCATCCCATCCCATCCCATCCCATCCCATCCCATCCCATCCCATCACATCCCATCCCCTCCCATCCCAATCTTTGCATTCTTCATCTCCAGAAAAGAGCTTCCATGACAGATGAGGGTGAGCATTTCCTTAGTAGAATTTAGGACATTCTCTGCATCTTCCATTATCAGGAGTTCATGATGTTCTCATTACCTGCAGCAGCCAGTTCTTGTCTAGGTGACATCAGGAGAAAAACCCAAGGATTAATTTGGGGAAGGAATCCTCAGGTGGCCACTTGAGATACATTAAATTTCTTCCCAGAAGCAGTCAAATTTTGAGCTCACCTGCCAGTTTTTTCAATGACCAAAGCATTAAAACACAAAACCCAAACCCAAAGCACCTCTCCCTTGCAGAAAGAGAAACAGATGAAGGAATCTGAGCAAGCCTCAGCGCTGTGGCCAAAACCTGAGCTGGCTCATTAAAATGCACTTCAGCTGTCCCCCAAAGGCCCTGCTGCTGTTTGGGGTTGGACAGCCCTTCCCAAAGGGATGTTTGATAACTGCCAAGGGCGGTTCCTGCTCCTGCTGAGTGAAGGGATGATTGTCCTGCCCTGCAGTGGGAAGCCTGGGACATGAAAGGCACATTAACACAATGTTGTTGTTGTTGTTGTTGTTGTTATTATTATTATTATTATTATTATTATTATTATTATTATTATTATTAATGTTGCTACTCCTGTTATTTCCCTGCCCCTTTGCCTCCCTCTCTGCCAAGCACAGGAGCATTCCTGACCATCTCCAGCCCTGCCTTTAGTCAAGCCTTGTCTTTAGCACTGCAGACCTTCCAATAGAATTTTTTCCCATCATCTCAGTTCACAGAGCCACAGACCACGTTTCTTTACTTGGTATTAACTTCAAAGTATTCCTCCTTTTAAAATACAAATCAATGTTCTTTGTGAAATGAGCGTTTTGAACTTGGATCCAATATTTTTTATGAAATAAAAAAGAAAAGAAAAAGAAATTTTGTGTTGTTTTTTAACTGGAAGGAATCCAAACGATCCACAGCTTTTATAAACCAACTTCCTTATAAGTCACAACATTTATTGCCAGAAAAATATTATTTTAACTTCATTAGTGCAATATAGCAGTGACATCTAGTGGCTTTCATCAGCATCCTGATGAGCAAGGGGAAGGTGGGACTGGCAGGATGTGGGAATGGATCCAGGTCAGGGATTGTTGTTATTCCATTGTTGAGAGTCAGTGGAATCGGGACAAGCTTCCATGGAGCTTACTGGAATTAGAAAATTCTGATAATATAATGCAAATAAACTCTAAGAGTGGAAAATCCAATCAGGTAACGGCCATGGGTGATTTCTTCAGCTCACCAATGTAAGGTAAAATTCCCAACTTTCTTTATCCTGGTGGAAATACTGTTCACATTACAGAGCTCCTTCACCAGGAGCTACAGAAACAATTATTCTCAACTTTGTACATCAAGATTCAGTCTAAGGCTATTTACAGCCCGTGTCTCCCAAATGCCCCTGGATCCCTGGCAGTGCCCAAGGCCAGGCTGGAGAGAATTTGGAGCACCCTGGGATGGTGGGAGGGGTTCCTGTCCCGGGCAGGGGGTAGGACTGGATGATCTTTAAGGGTCCTTCCAGCCTAAACTATTCTGTGATTCTAATCTAACCTTTCCATGTAGAAGATCTGTTTGACCAAAAAAAAAAAACCAAAAAAAACAAAAAACAAAACCAAAACAAACAAAAAAATAAACCCAAAAAGGCTCTGAGAAGAATATGCGAATAATTGTTTTATTTAGCTTTGGACACTCCAGCTACACAGAGAAAAGGAGATTAAATTTGGGGAAACTGATTTTATAGAAGCACATCAGCCTGTGCTGGGCTGGCTGCAGCTTAGATGAAGCCCCAGATTGCTCCATAGGGACAGAAATGTTCCAGCAGCTCTGTGGAGAAGGCTGTGCTGCGTTCTGGCTGTGCAGGTGTGTGCCTGGGCTGGGCTGTGCACGTTTTGTTATGGAAGGATTTCCTTTTCCATGTGCAGCAGTGACAGCACCCAGAGGAAGGACGGGCTGGGAGCAGCTGACAGAATATTTGTGCTGCATCTGCACTTGGTGTCCCCGTGCCTGCTCGGCATTACTGGGGGTGCTGACAATAAGTGGAACCTCTGCTTGGGGGTCCAGGCCTCAGAGCTGAGCCAGGTTTTCCACGCTGGCAGGGAAGCTGCAGCCTCCTTCCACGGGTGCCAGGCCAAGGAAACAAAGCTCAGCCCCACATCTGCCTGCAGCACCTCCATGGAGCCAAACCTCCCTGCCAGGGCAGCCTCAGCCCTGCCCTGGGCCTGGGGTGGAAGGGGGGCAGCAGTGGGGCTGTGCTGGCACAGGGCTGGGCACAGAGCTGGAGCTGAGCTGGGTAAAGGGCTGGGCACAGAACTGGGCACAGAACTGGGGCTGTCCTGGTGTAGGAATCCAGAGCTTCCCTCTGGCTGCCCTGGCAGGTCTGGGACCCTGGCAGGGGTCAGGAACCCCCCTGGACAGAGCCCCCAGAGACACTGTCTGTGATCTCTGTCCATGGAAAAGAGTTTTCAATCTTACAGGATGAATTACAAGCTTTGAGTGTTTGATAAGAGTAATAATTAAGTGTGGCACGGGTGCAAAGGTAAAATTTTAGGTTTCTAGATTAGGGGTTCAAAGGGGACAAGATGGAGGAAATTGGGTGTGTCTTGTCCTTTTTCTCCTTCTTCATGCCCTCCATGTTTCACTGTGGTGTTGGCATTTTTCTGTTGGTTCAGGCTGGGGACACACTGTTCAACGTAGGTGACAGATACTGGCACGTTATTGTAAATCCAGCACAGGTAGTTTGTGGTATTTAATGTTTGTACCATCCCACTGAGGGCAGAGCCCCACACGCTGCCCTGCAGGACAGAGCTGCGGCAGGGCAGCAGAACATGTTGGAGATAAACAGAATAAACAACCTTGAAACCAGCACAGAGGAATTATGGCTTCTGCTTTGGCTGTGGGGCTGACAGACAGAGACTTTCTACAATCTCAGAATCATCAATACCCACAGATTCCGACATCCTGGCACAGGGCTGGGCACAGAGCTGGGCACAGAGCTGGGCACAGAGCTGGGCACAGGGCTGGGGCTGTCCTGGCACAGGGTTGGGCACAGGGCTGGAGCTGAGCTGGGCACAGGGCTGGGGCTGCCCAGGGCTGCCAGAGGGGCCAGCCCCAGGCTGGCAGAGCAGCTCCCCCAGAGCAGCACTCCCTGGGAAGGGATGAGTCAGAGCAGCAGCTTCAGGGAGACTTCAAACATCCCAGCAGGTCTGGCAGGAATATTTATACACCTGCGTGTTCAAATAAGCTCCATTTTTTCACTTTATAAATACGTGGGAGCCCGCTGAACACTGGCCCAGCAGAGCCAAGCGTGCCCCTTTGCTTTGATGAACCAGCTGTTTTTCTGGCCTGTTCACATAAACATATTTGTGTGTGTTGATTTTGCAGTTTATTGGGGAAATGAAGCAGATGCCAGGTCGTGTGTGCATTTTTGTTCTGTATAGAGCTGCCACGAGAACGTTCCCCTAGCCCAGTTCCTGTTTGCTTTGCAGGAAGGGAAGCAGCACAGAGAAGGCTCAGGAAGGGCATTGCTGATGGTTTTTAACCAAACAGGTGCAGAATCAGCTCCCACAGGTGAGATGTTGCAGTGGCTCTGTGTGCAGATCCAAGTCTCCACCTGGGACAAGGGTGCAGCCTGGGCTGTGAGTCCCCCATACCCATTCCTTTGGGTCTGGCTCCCACACCCCATTTCCATGTGCAGCCTGGCTCTGGCATTCCAGCTTAGCCCAGGCTTTTCACAGGGGCTGTGTCAGCCCTTTGTGGCACCAAAATGCCATTTTTGTGGATGTGTGAATCCAGAACCCACCTGCTCCTCTGCTGTGTGTGAACAGCCAACACATCCTCCCTGCCTGGAGCTGGGGCAGGAGCTAATGCAACTCCACATCTCCCTGAAATCACAAAGGGATGGCATGGAACTGAAAAAGGAAAACATTTCCATATCTACCATGGCCTCTCTGCAGCCCTGTAAGCTGCTGAGGGCTGGGCTTGAAGCTCCTGCACTGGCTACTGCTCTGAAATCTGAGCTGCTTTGGGGGCACTGCCTCCCATTCCAGTTCCAACCCAGTGGTGCCCTGGGCAGGGACGGGCCAGAGCAGCACCAGCCCCGTGTGGCTGAGGAGCTCAGGGAGGAGAATTCCAGCCCCAGCCAGCCCCATCCCGGCCAGCCCTGGGTTATTGGGAATGGGGCTGGATTTGTGCTCAGCTCTTCTCAGGGCTGCAGAAAGCAACAGGTGACCAGGAACTGTCCCAGAATAAGCTGAATTAAAGCTTGCCCTGGGTTTGTGTTGTCCCTGCCCTCCACCCCTGGTGCTGTGGCCCACAGGAATTCTGTGCTCTCCTCCACCACCCCACAGCCTGGCTGAGGAAAAGGACACACGTCCAGTCCATGAGGTTCCTGAAAGTGCTGGTTTTCCTAAAAAAGAAGATTATCTGGATGCCTGTTGTGCCTGCAGGAGCTGGAGGGAGCATGGCCCCAGTGTTTGGGTTGTGTCACAGGGGACAAGTGAAACACTCAGCACTGGCTGAGGAGCTGCCAGGAGGTCACAGAGCAGTTCAAGGAGTGAGTCTCGCCAGCTCTCCCATGAATGTGTGCTGGCTCTGCAATTCCTGCTGGAAGTCCAAGTGGCAACTTGAATTTCTTCATTTCACTGCTCTTGTTTCAGTTCTCCAGTCATGGAGAGGAAAAGCAGAACAAGAGAAGAGCACCCAAGGTACATCATTAATCACCTCAGACATAGCCAAGGGCGAGTCATGGCAGATAATTCACCTGCACGCTGAGAAGGAGCTCACTGGGCTGCGGTGCTCAGCCAGTTCTGGCCAGCAGACTCCTAGAAATGAGTGTTTGCAGGAAATCATCCACAGAAAAAAACTCAGGATTTGTTACTGGTGTCTTTTCCAGTTCTGTTATTTGCCTAATATGGCAAAACGTGTTCAGGATGAAGCAGGAGGTGCAAACAAACCGTGCTGTGCTCACCAAAAATCCAGCTGGGTGTGAGGATTGGAAACAGGAATGTTGTGTGGAGACCTCACAGCCCCTGCCAGGGTCTGAAGGGGCTGCAGGGAACCTGGAGAGGGACAGTTCATCAGTAACTGGAGTGTCAGGACAAGGGGGAATGGGTTCAAACTGAAAGAGAGTAGGTTGGGATTTTTGAGGAAGGAATTCCCCCTGTGAGGGTGGGCAGCCCTGGCACAGGTGCCCAGAGCATTTTGGCTGCCCTGGATCCCTGGCAGTGCCCAGGGCAGGTGGGGCACTGGGGCTGGAGCAGCCTGGGACGGTGGGAGGTGTCCCTGGCACTGGGCACGATTCCTCCCACAGCAATCAGGGAGCTGCTGGGGAAAGGACAGTGGATTTTTCAGGATGAACAGGCACAGGCACACCCCACCCTGTGCCAGAGAGGCTGCAGGGTCAGAGCAGAGAAGCAGGAACCTCCAGCAGGAGACTGCAGCTGCAGCACAGGCTCTGCCTTTGTTTTAACCCACAGACATCCCTCAGCCCCAGGGTCCAGCCCAGCATTCTGCTGAAGCACGTGTTTGCCTGAAAAAAAGATTTTCATATGGGAGCACAACCACTTCCACAACAACTTTTTCCAAGTCCTGCTTGTAATTAATTTCCTGGATGTGACATCACCGAGTTCTGAGGTCCCATCCCAGCCTGGCAGGCCAGGAGCTGCCACCAAGAACGTGGCAGATGCCACAGCTGGCCCAGCTGTGGGAGCCCTGTGGCTGCACCCAGCTCTGGGAGCTGCTCCCTGTTTCCTTGAGCCCTCCCAAGGCCTGGGAAGATGCACCAGGATTGTGGCAGATCCCTGAGGATCTCACTGCTCCATCCTTCCTGTTTGTCTCCCCCTCAGATCCAGGCAATCTGCCCTTCCTCAGCAAATTTAAAATACTCTGTTGTGTAAAGGATCAAGGACCAGGAGCTCTTCCCTCCACACACCTGCCCAGGTTTGCCTTCCAGGTTTCATTTGCATTTGGGCTTTTCCTGGGTGAATTTGTAAAATTTTGCCAGGTTTTGACAGCAGCAGCACAAAGGGACCAGCTCAGATGGAGGCAATGTGGGGGCACTGGTAGAAAGCGTCAGATTTGTTTTAAATCTGCAGTTGAAACCCTCAGTAATTCCAGCCTGGGCTGGTCCCTCCAAAGGAAAACCTTGAGCAGTAACTCAGGGCATGGATCCAGCTCAGCTGGAAGAGCTTTGATGTCCCTTCCAACCCAAACCATTCTGGGATTCTGGGAGGGTGCCTCCTCTCTTTTTGGCCTTACCTGTTCAGAAAAATCTGGTCATTCAGGCACAAACACTTCTTTCTTTTAAACTCTGTTCCTCCAGCAGATGCAGACTCAGCATTTGTTACATTTTCAAGATACCACATCACGAGTTTTTCTAAAACAAAAGATTTGGAATCCACAGCTTTACCAAGACAGACCAAAAAAATCAAGCTGAGCCCAGGCTGGAATGACCTCACCACCTGAAGCCATGTAGACCAACATGGCAACACACCAGGAAGCCTTGGGAGGGTGGTAAAATTAAATTTTTCCCAAGCAAAACATTTTTATTAATTTGATAACCAGCAGCATTTTATTTTGACATCAAGATCCCAGTGTAGATAATGGGAAATGGCAGCTTTCTGTTAAAAGCTTTTTTTTTACAGCACCATTCAAAGGGCTTAGAAGCATTTGCTCCATTTCTTTTGGAGAATTTCACCTACAAGCAGCCCTATATGTTATGTGTTTTAAAAAATATTTCCATATGCTAAAGGAATGCAACTGGTTGCCAAGGAAAGTGGCTGTTACAGCAGCAGGCTGGGGCTGTTTTTCAAGGAAAAACTGCTGCAGAAACGAGGTATCCACAGAGGTGCACTAAAGCAACACTAACTGCAGTGACCTTGAGATGACCTAGACCTCCTCATATTACAAAAATGAAAAGAGAGTTAGAAAACCTGAGGCCAATTAGGATTTTTTTTTGGGGTTTTTTTTTTTTCCTGGAGACATGATGAAATTTCCTGAAACAAAAACTTTAGCAAATTCTATAAAATACTTCTAGCTTTGGTGGAAAAATAAATTATTGCCTTTTTATCTCCTCATTCCTGAGGCACAGAACTGGCCGACTTCTGTTTGTGCAGATGGACTGGAGGGAAAACACCCAGAGAAGGGCCAAGTGGTGAGATTCTTGGCACACGCAATTAAGTGTGAAGTTATTCTCAAGGCTGCCTATTTGTTATTGCAGGAGGAATCATTAAGATTATATGGAAAGATATTGTCTGGGAAAAAGTGTGAAGTCAGGATTACGTGTCCCGAGATGTGATTTAGGACAGAGCATCGCCCGTGCCCGCCGGGAGCAGCCGCAGGGCGGGCGGAGCAGCCGCTCCCCGTCCGTGTCCCCACGTGTGGAACCGGAGCGATTCCCTCTCCCACCCCAGGGAAAGGAAAGGTTTGGGGCCGCTCCTTGTGCCTCTCTCCCCTTCCCCGCTCCGAGCGGCCCCGCTCCGGGCGGGCGGGTTTGTGTCCAAAGCAGATGCTGCAGCTCCAGTGCCGGGACAGGGCTGGGACTGGGGACAGGGTTGGGACCAGCCAGGTCTGAGGGTGCCCGGGGCTCTGGGAAGGAGCCAGAGGGATGTCCCAGCAGGATGTCCCAGCGGGATGATGTCCCTGCGGGATGTCCCAGCGGGATGATGTCCCTGCGGGATGTCCCAGCGGGATGATGTCCCAGCGGGATGTCCCAGCGGGATGATGTCCCTGCGGGATGTCCCAGCAGGATGTCCCAGCGGGATGTCCCAGCGGAATGTCCCAGCGGGATGTGCCAGCGGGATGTCTCAGAGGGATGTCCCAGAGGGATGTCCCTGCGGAATGTCCCAGCGGGATGTCCCAGCGGGATGTCCCAGAGGGATGATGTCCCAGCGGGATGCCCCAGCGGGATGTCCCAGCGGGATGTCCCAGCAGGATGTCCCTGCAGGATGTCCCAGCGGGATGTCCCAGCAGGATGTCCCTGCAGGATGTCCCAACAGGATGTCCCAGCGGGATGATGTCCCAGCAGGATGTCCCTGCAGGATGTCCCAGCGGGATGTGCCAGCGGGATGACCCAGCACGATGTCCCAGCGGGATGTCCCTGCGGGATGTCCCAGCGGGATGTCCCTGCCAGCATCCAAAGCAGCCCCGGCACTGGGAGTCACCGAGGTGTCTGCAGTGCCTTTTCCCACTGAAGCCACCGCCGAGGAGCTGCCGGGTGGGGACTGCAGGACCTGCAGAGCTCATCAGGGCCGAGAGGGACCTGCGAGAGCATCGGGGTCACCGCGGGCGCGGAGCTCCCTGTGCTGACACAGAAATCCCACGGCCCATCCCTGAATTCCTCTGCCACGGGGGATTACCCGGCCGGGGCTGCTCCGGGCTCAGCCGCGAGCAGACGGTGGGAAAGACCAGACGGGAGGGAAGGTGGTCCCTGCAAACCTTCCCAAAGGCCGGAGGAACCAATTACAGTTCTCAATTACCGCCCCCAATTAGCGCTCCCGCAGCGGGACCTTTCCTAAGGGAAGACAAAAGGTGCCCATCCATCTCTGGTCCCCGGCTGGACACACCAGCTCCTGTGCGCAGATGTACAAAGCCCAAGGAAAATTTTATGGGATCTCTCTTTGGTCCAGTCGCGATTTTGATGTGTTAAATTACTGTTTACAATATTTTTTAGAAAATAATCTCATTACTAAAACGAAACAAAAATCTACTAAGGACAAAACCAACCTATTTCAGTGAGTGCTCACAGATTTTAGTGGGCATGTGCCTCGTGTTTGGTGAGGATAGAAACACCCAGGGAGACTGAGCGAGCTCAGACAGCCCAAACCAGAAAGGCTTTGACTCGCTGCAGTCCCTCATCCTGCTACAGTGCCCAAAGGTGTTCCAAGAGGATGTTACCTACAGGCTTGGATAATCACCACTGATTTTTGTTATTTCCTGCCCTGAATTCTGTTTTGCTGCAGAACAGTTCTGCAGAGGGCAGGAGCTCTGCTGTGGGGCACCCACTGCTCAGAACAGTTTGGTCCTGGTGTGTGGGTGATTAACAAGCGGTTTGAGTTCTGTTTCAGCACCACAGAGCATTGCACAAATGTGTTTGAAGATTCCAGGGAAAAGCTGGAGCTTGGAGAAGCCAACAGTGGCTCTGCTGAGCAGCAGGAGCTGGGGCTGTGGGGCAGGGCAGCCCCAAATCCTGTCACCGTGACAGAGGTGGGGCTGTGCTCAGCACTGTGCCACAGACACAGCCCACACAGGCACCAGGAGAGCCGGGCTGCCAGAGCAGCACCCCACAGGATGGGCACAGCTGGGTCTGCCAGCACAGCCCGGGCTGGGGAGTAACCCTGGACACTGGGATGGGGAGCAGAAAAAGGTCTTTTCCAAAGGTCCTTTTTCCCCCTTCACCTCCCCACTGTGGGCAGCAGGGCTGGGGGGATTGTGCCCCTGTGCTCAGGTGAGCCCCCAGCTGCAGAGCTGCCCCAGCCCTGCCCCAGCACAGGAGGAGCTGGAGCTGCTGGAGCCAGGCCAGAGGAGGCTCCAGGATGAGCAGAGGATGGAGCAGCTCTGCTGGCAGGAAAGGCTGGCACAGCTGGGATTGTTCACCTGCAGAGGAGAAGCTTTGGGCTGAGCTCAGGGTGGCCTTGCAGGGCCTGAAGGAGCCACAGGAAACCTGGAGAGAGACAATTGACAAGGGATGGAGGGACAGGACACAGGGAATGGCTCCCACTGCCAGAGGGCAGGGAGGGATGGGATATTGGGAAGGAATTGTTCCCTGGGAGGGTGGGCAGGCCTGGCACAGGTGCCCAGAGCAGCTGTGGCTGCCCCTGGATCCCTGGCAGAGTCCCAGGCCAGGCTGGATGGAGTTTTCCCTCTGGAATTGTTCTGCTCTAACCTCACCCAGAGGCAGTTTGGGAAGGGCTTGGTGGGAGATGCTGGGCCTGAGTGAGACCCCAGTGCCTGTGGGGGTCCCTGGAGCCCAGCCCTGCCCTGCCTGCCCACCCTCCCAGGGCACTGCCCACCCTCCCAGGGCACTGCCCAGCCCCACGGGCACTTCATGCTCAGGACAGTGTGCGGCTGCCACCCTCTGATGGGAGGGGAGAGTCCAAAGGGGCCTCAAGTCCCCCCAGAATGGGTGGGAGCACCCAGGGGAGCAGGGAATTAACTGCCAGCTGTGAAAGGCTGCAAGGGAAAAGCCACAAAACAACCAAACCCAAAGGCCACCCAGGTGAGCTGGAATGTTAAAGCCTCACCTCAAGGTTTACACTACAGATCCATCCCAGAGCTTTTGTGGCTTATTTGGATAATGATATCCAGCAAGGCCTTCAGAACTCTGTCACAAGCTCAGCCAGGCTGTGCTTCCAGAGCACTCCTGGCACCAAACAGGGGAAACTGGACTCGCTCAGCTCCAGGGGCAGCCTCAGCCTGACAGCAGCAACGCTGCTTCCAACACTCCTACCCAGAATCAAGAGTGGGGCAAGGAGAACACTGGAGTCATTCCTGAGGCCTGAATTTGCCAGTGCTGAGCCAGAACTCGTATTTTTAGCAGAGTTTATGTCACCTCCAAAACCTTTTCAGGTCAGTGTCTCCCAGAGACACCCATCAAACCCAACACTGAACAAGTCACTGCACAGCAGCTAAGGAAAGCCCAAGGCAAAGCTTTTCCTGAGTCAGAGCAAGCCTTGCAAGACTCTGCACAACTCAAGGCATGGAGGTTGCTTCAACAACACAGGAGATGGGTGGTATTTAAAAAAATCTATCTGCATTCTGGGTAAAGTAAGAAAAACTCCTGGTGATGTTCCTGCAGAGGCACTGGGGCTCAGACACCGGTGATGGGTGAAAGAGCTCAGCTCTAGGTGTCATTGTTCCTCCCAGTTTGTGCCCAAGAAAGGGAAGGGTGGGACAGCAGCTGCCACCGCTGTGCCAGAGCAGAAGCTGGGCTGTGGCAGATGGGTTTGGGCTCCCCACGCCCTGTGCCTTCCACTGGGGTTGGGCTGGGAGGGATCCCCCTGAGCCAGGCTGCTCCAACCCTTCCTTAAATCACACCTAAACTCTCCTGAGGGGACATCACTCATCCATTATTGTGACAAATTAAGTTCAAACTTTTTTTTATTAAGCACATTCCACAGTACAAAGCTTTAGATCATGAACAATATCTGTACAATTTAACAGTTTCAAGAAGCTGTTCATACACCAACTTTCCAAACAGATAATTGGCAAACATAATTACAAGTTAGAATTAGACTATCCCAGTGCTTTGAAACATTAATATCGCAGTAATGTACAGTTGCTCAATTATGGTTAGCAAAACAAAGTCCAGAGTGCAGCCAGGATCACTACCATGAATCCCAGGAGTCAAGTTCCTTGGGTGCCAATCACAAAAGTCCACTGTTATGTTACACAAAGCACAAAGAAGTTTAGACTGCATGTCCAAATACCATTATCTCCCAAGGAAAAACAGGAATTTAAATCTTACACATGCATTTTTAATAAAAGGACTCCGCTCTTCAGAAACAAAAAACCGTTTTTTTCAGGGCTGCAAAAGATCTCTCTTTTTTAAACAGTTTAATAGTAAAGCTGTTAGATGACAGGGGTAAAGTAAGACACTTGCACGAACTACTGTCAAGCTTACCAAAAAGTGACCTCATGGACGCTCAGGAGCGAGTTTGCTCTTCTTGACTTCATCAATTCGGTGATCTGGATGAATAAATATCTGGAGTAATGGGGAGGGTGGGGAGGGGAGGCCCTGCAGTGACCCTGGAGGGGCTGTGCTGGTGACACCTCGAGCTGCCCCTCGGCACTGCCCACCCAGGACTGCACAGGGCAAGGCAGGAACCCCCAGAGCCGGGAGCTGCTGCCAGCACAGAGCTGCTGCCAGCACAGAGCTGCACAGAGGGACACACACACACACACACAGAGGGAATGGCAGCAGCCCGTGCCAGCCCTGCCCTCCCCACGGCCGGGCCATGCCGCGGGCACAGAGCAGCCACGGGGCCGCCGCTGACACAAAATCCATTCTGCCATTCTGCGTTGTTGCTCCAGTCTCCTCCTGGCCCAGGACAACGCGGGGTTTGTGTGGCCACACAGATGAGAGGGGACAATGCCAGGACTGAAGAAGCAGCTATGAAGGCTCCCTAACAAAAGCATGGAGGAGCCAAGACACGGCAGCCAATCCTCCTGGGAAACCAGCATGGAATGGGCACAGGAAGCAGAGCGGTGACTGGAACGAGCTCCTCTCACTGTCAGGAAGTGTCACAAATCAAACATAAATAATGGAACTTTGGCCCAAGGTATCTTCTCCACTGAGCAGCCAAACTAATGCTACCGAGGACATCAACGGGGGCTGTGAGGCCCCACTGGTGTCAGAGACACACAGCTGCAAATCCCGCGGCACAAAAATATAGAATACAGAACATAAATTAAACAGTTTTTAATTTTTAAAAAGTTTAGAAATTACATTTTAAAATATGTAGTTCCCATTAAAAAAAAAAAACCCAAAAAATAACCAAAACAAAAACAAAAACCCAACTAATGAATACTGAAAACGTCCTTTTGCAGAGACAGTGTCTAGGTAATCGTATTACCACCAGTGCCAGGGGTTGGGACATCCTGCTGCCAAGTGCCACCACGCTGAGTGTTAGTGTGTAGTGTCAGGACACCCTGAGGCTGGCACCGGAGGCTCTGCTGTATGTACAAGGTATCTACATGCTTACACAGTATCCGAGATGAGGGAAGCACGCAGGGAAGGAGGGGGACTACAGCAAACATCAGGAAGCGCAGGACGGCGAGTACAGAGCACAGGGCAAAGGAAAAGACAGTGCTATACAACTAGTTCAGATAACCTAGCCTGAATTACAGGGAATTTTTAATTTAAAAGAAATTATTGGTGCAGAAACAAGTAAACTGTTATCCAAAAATATTACTGAGCAACTCAGAAATATTTCTAAGAGTCCAACGTACACCTATGGAACAGAACGGGCTCTGAACCTGCCATGGGGAACGCCTAAGGGACAGTGTTGACTGGAAAGCAAAGCTCTGTACATTCTGGGCATGTGTTTGGCACCCAAATTTCACTGGAGAATGTTTTTGTTTTCTTTAAAGTCAGACAAAAGTGCAAAGCAATATAAATTAGGCCAAGTCCTTTCTTGACTTCTGATTTATATCTGAAAAACAAGCCATCAGAGTTCAGTTTCTACGGACAATTTACATGTGAAGCTTTGGATTTCTCACAGCAGGGAAGGATAGGCTTCTGAAACTCATCTACTCCAAGTCAGTGAATTTGTAGCAAATTCAAAGACGACCACTGAGAGCAGGAAAGATTAAGAAATTTAGATATAGAATTGTGCTGCTTTGCATCTACACAGCATCTAGAACCGATTCTGACTTTAGCTGTCAATCATCTTCAGGCATGTAGTAGCCAAAAATCCAGTAGTTCAAGACTGTGGAACCCTGAAAAGAGACAGAAGACAAGTGAACTGAGAGGAGAACACAGCAAGCAGCTTCCCCAGGTGCCCAGGCCCACAGCACCCTTTGCATCCCGGCTAAGAGGGGAAGGGCAGAGCTCGTGCAGGAGGTGACACTCGTGCAGGACAGCCAGGGCTGCTGGCCAGGAACTGCCCAGTACAGCCCTTCCTGCAGGGGAACCTGAACCTGAACCCACCCAAAAATGGCCAGGGGATCCTTCTTCCTTCCTCACACTGCAGAGGAAGAGCTCTGCACAGGAGGCAAGTTCAGCTGCTTTAATATACGAGCAGCTTTTAGGAAAACAGACAAAACCCTCAAATACTTTGATAATCCTATTTCCAGCCTGATGGCTCTGTTATCAGCTTGGAGGCAGTGTAAGGTCTGAGTGTAATTAAATCTGAGATTTGATTTTACCTGCCACTTCCCAAAACCACCTTTAATGGACTAAGGAGAACTTCCCTCTTCTGATATGACATTCCCATGAAAGGTTAAAACATCCTTAGGCACTTGCCCTCTACTTCCCTTCCCTTAGCCAAAGGCCTAATGCTTAATACCAGAATATTAGACTATCATATGGTAACAATTTTTATCATGTTACAATAAACAACAGGAATTCAACAGAAAGCAATAAAACTCTCACAGCCAACTGCCAGGACTGTCAAAATTGATCCACTTTGAAGAGCCTCACATTGCAAAGCCTGTAAAAACGTGTGCAGGGCTGCTTCAAAACTCACATGACTGTGATGTTTGAAAGCTTATAAAATTGTTTCATTAAATGTCATGATGAAATATTAGCTGTTTGACCATAATTTTATGTAGATTTAGGGCTTTTGGATTCTGAAGTCAGACAAACCTGTCAAAAAGTGACATCACAGCATCTCTGCAGTAGAGGAAATAACTGTTAAGGGACTGCCATTACCAACACCAGAACCTGGGGACTGTGTGGTCCCAACTGTGCCTCCTGGGCCAGGCACACTGAGCTGTGCTCAACTGCCAAGTGTGCAGGATGTGAGCAGCAGAACTCCTGCCAAAAGCATCTCCCACTGCCCTGGCAAACCCCAAGGATGGAGCTGTGTGTGCCACGTGGCCAAGTGACACCAGCACACTGCTGCTCAAGGAATGACAGGAATTTTATACAGCTCATTTCTTGACCTGAGGGAGTGGCTGGAGCTGGGCCAGGGCAGGGCCAGGCTGGATTTTGGGAGAAGTTTCTTCCCCCAGAGGTGCTGGCACTGCCCAGGCTCCCCAGGGAATGGGCACGGCCCGGGGCTGCCAGAGCTGCAGGAGCCTTTGGGCACCAGGGATGCACAGGGGGATTGCTGGGGGGGCTGGGCAGGGCCAGGAGCTGGACTGATGGTGCTGCTGGGTCCCTTCCAGCTCAGCATAGTCCACAATTCTGTTTCTTTTGTGCTTAAGACACACTGTATGTGGCTTTTAAAGAACTATGCCCAATCTGTAATTTAAAAACATATTTTGTCCATCTCAAATGATCATTTTAGTTAACTGATGCAGGACTGGAAGGCAGATGGAGACTGTTTATAAAATGCAGCCTTTCCAGGTGTCCCTGTCTATCCCAGGTAGACAGCCAGTCCATGAGTGGCACTAAGCTACCCCTGCAGCAGGGTTCTTAAAACCTTCTGTGAAGGGAAGGTTTAGCTGGGATTCTGCACATGGCCCGTGTTTACTGCATTAGAGCTCATCCTTATTGCAGAGCCTAAGTACAGGAGTGCTGAGAGGCAGCTCAGCCTGGCAATGCCAGCTGCTGGCTCAGACTCTGCAGAGCGATGTGCCAACAGATCTCAGTGACAGATCCAGGGAGGATGCTGCCCTGGTGGTTTTAAAAGGAGTGGAGTAGCAGGGAAGGCAGCTAACCCTTCCTGAGGCGAAAGAAAACTCATCTTAGCAGGAGCACCTCTAAGTGTGTCTCCACAAGGGAAGGGATTTTCCAGCCAGACACAGAGGTCCTGCAGGAGTGCAAAAACCAGAGCAGTACATTGCTACAGCAGGGACAAATGTATCCAGAGAGATAATGAAAATCCCTTCTTACAGGAAGGCTTTCCACACCATATTTAAACAAAGTACTCATTATCTACTTCAAATAAAGGAAATCCTTCCTGGTGGGACAATGTCACTCCCAGCCCCTCTTGCCGTGGTGTCTCCATTCCTTGGAAGCACTAGCAGAGCCTGCTGTGCTTTGGAAGGCAGTGCCTGTGTTTCCAAGCCCAGCACTCACAGGCAGGTGTAGTTTGAAGTGCAGTTGTTGGCAGAGAGGGGAATCCACATTCCCAACAAAGGGCTTTGAGCACTGACAGCAGTGACTGGGAAAGGGAACCAAACTCCAGCAAGTTCTGGGCTCTGCTTCAGACAGCTCTGAGCTGTGCTGGTGAGCTCTGAGAGCTCTCCCTGCCACTTGTGCTCCTCACAGAGCCACTGCTCCTGCCCCAGGCTCAGATCCCTGCAGAGGCCCTGCACTGCTCCATGCACAGCTCCCCACAGCCAGCAGGTACAAGGAGAGCTCCCACTTCATGGGACAGCTGGAATGTCTGTGCCATACACCACAGCTCCTCAATTCCAGCCATGCTGTGAATACATGACAACTCTAACATGCCTGAGCACCCAATTAGAACCATGAGGGTTTACAGAAGGGGCAAGCCAACAACACATGCTGGAGCATGACCACACAAAGACTAGATAGTGAAAGAAGTGGCCTAAAAAGGTTTTATTTTCTTAAGGAAAACCTCAGCTTGTTTGACTAAAGCAAGCTGCAGGCAAAAGGAACGTTTCTTACACTTCCCAGGCCCAGCCAACGAGGAAGCCTTACCTTCTGAGGGCAGTAAAGTGCAGACTGTTATCTGGAGATGTAGGTGTATGTTCTAGATGGAGAGCGGGTCTCGTTCTGGGCACTCAGTGGCACATTTAAGAAATCCCAAATCAGAATTGTATCGTCATGGGAACTACTAATGATCTGGAATTCATCAAACTGGAGCCTAAAGACACGTCCTGAATGTTCCTGTGGGCAAAAGAGACAAGCAGTCAGCAAGGCAAGAGGGAAACACGGCAGTGCACTGGTATCACACAGGGATCTGGACACACAAGGTATATTCAAACTCTGCTATGCTGACTAGAAAACCTTTATAATTACACAGAGATCGAAGAAAAGCTGCTTTTACATGTTAATTATTTACAGAAAACACATGGCTCCCAAATCTAGTGTTGTACCCTGAGCCTCCCTCAGTGGGCCCAGCCCAGCCAGAGGCTGAGATTATTCCAGATGGAAAATGTCTGTCCACCAAGGAGCAGCAATTTTGGCCCCTGGCTGGCACTGATGCTCTGCCAGGGCTCCTTCTCCTGCAGAATTCTCCACTGATTCTGTTTTTGTGCAGCCCCAAACAGCACATCACAGCTCCACCCTGCTGAGAGGATCCTCAAGCAGCAGCAGCCAGGAATTCAAACACTCCCATGAGAAGGGGAGCACATGCTCCAGCAGCTCTTCCAACAAATCTCAAAGTGGCACAAGAAGCCCAGAAAAGGCTCTCCCTTTAGTCCAGCTTATCCACGTTCATTAAATTGAAAGTGAGGACTCTGCCTTGGAGAACTAACCCAAGCTGTCAGAGTAATCCTAAACTCCAACCTGAGCTACAGGATACCCACAGAACATAGAAAAAAAAAAATTTTTCACTAAAACTAAATAAACTAATAGTTAAAGCTCATCTCAATACCAAAACCACTGAAGAAAAAGAAAAAGGAGAAGCATTTCCAGGCACATAAGCACTTCTCCAGGTGTTGGAAAGGCCAAGAGCATGCATCACCTACAGTCCAGGACTCTGAGCTGCTATGGGCTTGTCAAACTGACTCTTGAAGTAAAGCTCCACACACATTTGGGTGGAAAGAACAAGGAATTCATTCCTCCATCTATTTTTAATTAAGTCTGCTGTCATAAGCCAAAGCCCTCATTACAAAGAAAAATATACCTTAAGCAACTTAAGCCTTAAATGTGACTGTCCCCTGAAGGGCTGAGAGTTCCTGTGGCAATTTGTTGGACTCTGCTTCCCTTCTCCCTTCCCAGCTCTTCCTTCCAAAGTGGAGGGTTAGGAAAAAAGTTTGAGAAAGGCTCACAAGATTCTTGCCCCTTTTTTAATAAGAGGAAATTTAAAAGCAGCCCTACAGTGGTATTAGGGAAACACACCAACAACCAAAGTGATTTGATACAGTATCATGATGATTTCTTTTTCTTTTAAGAGTATCTGAGAATCTCAAACCAGAAAAATTTGATCTTTCATTTAAGCTCAGATGCAAATCATTCAGGATATGACAATAAATTTTTCTTCATTCTTAAGCACTCTAGACTTCATAAACCATCCTGATGTTCCCACCTATCCCAGAATAATGCACTAAAACACCCCTGACTACTCCAAATTCATTAATTTTTACTTACCACTAACGTACGCAAGCATAACGTACTTGCTGGGGCACGAGGGTCAAGAGCAGCTTGCAAGTCCCAAACTTTAATTTTCCTAAAAGTAAGAGAAGAAAGTCATTACAAAAACATAGAAAATAACATCCAAAGCCCCAAAAGCTTGGCAGGTTTTCCCTACAGCTACTGCCTCAGGATCTAGCACATTGTGAGAAATACTAATGCTCAAGCTTGTAAGAGCCAGGTAGTTTTGTGTTTCTTTGCAGCAGCCATTCCAGTGATGGCTGTGACAGACAAGCTGACAATGCACACACAGACCCCACTGCAATGTGGGAATGAAGCTGGGCCCACCAACCCCAGGCAGACACTGAGTCCAAATAAAAGGCTACAGCCAAACCCAGTTCCAGAATTGTTTTCAGTAACTCTCCAGGCAGAGAAAGAAATAGAGAATTTGGATATGGATGTAACTGCCACGAATCCACAGTGCACTGCAGACACTGAGCGAGCCAGAGGTGCTCTGGAGAAAAGTCCTGCCATGAGCCCCACAGAAATGGTCTGCAGACTCCTGAGATCCCCACAAGAGAAAGGCTAAATTTTGGGAACTTGGGAACTGCTTTCAGACCTACCCATCATAGGCTCCACTAACAATCCTCTTGTTGTCGAACCTGATGCATCGAACCAGCTCTTCATGGCCTTCTAATACTCTTAAACAGGCACCACATTCAATGTCCCAGAGCCTGGGAGAACACAGGAGAAAGGCTTAAGCACAGCCTGGTTTGCTGTGGGAGGTATGTAATTTGCTTAAATAAGTGTCATTCAGAGCAGCTGCAGGACACGTATCAAAATTATGGTAATCATTCAAAATCACATGCAAGTAAAGCTCAGATATGTGCTATTCTGGGAAATTATAACAGTTTTTTCTGCTCTCTGTAAGCCATTGATTAGAAGTTCAGAAAATGTACTGAACAGGGAGCAATGTCTTCCCCATTTCTCCCAGCAGATGACAAGGTGATACAGCTGTGGGTAAGAGGTTTTGCTCACTCTGAAACCTCAGTGTCCCACTCTTCCATGGGGTTGTGAAACGTTTACTCCCACACTGAGGTAAGGCCCATTCATAAACCATCAGCTCCAATGGCAAGCCATGCCAAGGGAGTTTTGCAGCATCAGAGTTGGGGAAATGCTGTTTTCAGGACAGAAGGACCCTGCTGGCCACGGGCAGCAGCTGGTGGCACCTACCTGATGGTGTTGTCCGAGGAGCCGCTGACCACGAGGCGGTCCCGGTACTGCAGGCAGGCGATGCCGCGCTTGTGCCCGTTCAGCGTCCGCACAAACTCGCACGTGCTGGTGCTCCACACCTGGGGACACGGGACAGACCCCCTGAGAGCTGCACCAAACAGGACTCCTGCACTGCACCACAAACCACCAGCAATTCACACACAGAGGCTGACACAGGACTGAAAACCCACAGAGCATCTTCAGAGGTGAAGAGCAGGGCCTGGGCACCAGTGGGGATCCAGCAGGGACAGAGCCACAGGTACTGCTATGGCACTGAGAAGAGCTGGGGGTTGTATCTAAAATATTTTCAGGTGGCAGAGACTGCTCCAAATGATTTCAAAACCTTGATTACACTTCCTAAGTTAAAAATTATTTTTAAAACTGGAGCTAGAAAACACAAAACCCTCACACTTTTTTACCAAAGAAATTATTACAAAGTTATTAGTAAGAGAAATGGCCTCTAAGCTCTTGGTCTTAACCTTAAAGGATTCAATCAACTTTGCCCATTTTTAATGAACTGTAATTGAAATTGTAACACAGAGTATGAAGTGGCTCATTTTCCAACAGAGTGCAGCAGGATCTCTGGCAGAGATTTGGACATGAACTGCCAAGAACTTCTTGGCCCAGGCTAAGGCAGCTCTGGTTCTCAGAGGCCAGGATGGAAATGCCTTTGTTATATTAGTGCACTCTGGGTAACTGAAATTTTCTGGCATGTAACAGCCTTCGGATCCAGCCTCTGAATCCTTCAAACATGGCACAGCCTGGCTGAGCTTCTGGGTAGGAAGGTGAGCTGAGGAAAGGCACTGCTGAGGAATTTCATGTCTGGACAGAACTGCCAAGTGAAATTAAAAATACCACTGGAAAAAGGCACAGGATGTGCCACATTTACCAGAGCAACTGTCTCGAGACAAAGAGTTCAAACAGCAAATGAGCTTTGCTTTTCCATGAAAATATTCCAGTGCAGTTGTGTGCCCAAAGTCACCAAGAGGCAGCAAGAGGACATTGCTCACTGAGAGACACCAGAAAGGTCCTGGAGCAGAGCTCTGCCACTGACCTTGATGGTCCTGTCCCCCGAGGCTGACACAATGTACTTGTCATCAAAGTCCACCACGTTGACAGCAGCCCGGTGTCCCACCAGGACGCGGCGCAGGGTGATGTCCGTGGGGGAGGCCATGTCCCACACGGCGATGGACCTGTCCTTGGAGCACGTCACCATCAGCCCATTGCTGAACCTCAGATGGAGCACGGCCTCGTTGTGGTGGATCAGCGTGTTCAGAACTTCCCCTGTGTTCACATCCCAGACTCTGCAGGAGAGAGGAGCGTTATCCCGAGGGAAGCAATGGCTCTGCGGGGTGAGAGCAGGCACAGGCCTCCTCTGGTCTCCAAGGGAGAGCTCTGGCTGGCTCACCCATGGCAGCAAGCTAGGAAGATGGGTGCTGGGAGTGTCCTCACTGCCAGTAGAACTGCAAGTCAGGCAGCGCTCCATGTGTACTGAACACCCTCTCAACTAGAGTCACAACTACAATGTGTCAAAGGGCACTAAAAGAAACCCTAACTGAAGAAATTACTGCATAGTTGGCCATCAGCCACTCCAAAACTTCAGGATATGCCTTGAATCCCTCAGGTCATAGTCCTTCAAAATTCCTAATGCTAAAAGAACAAAACAGATTTTGAAGAAAAGTTATTTAATATGATCCTTTGCCAAGTATGAATATCTTGCTTCTGGAATCCAATATCACATTAATCTTAGGGATGTTTTCTGATATTTAGAGATTATTGAAAATATTCCCAGCCCTGATACTCAAATTATTTTTGTACAAGAACATAACGCTCACCTCACTGTAGAATCTGAAGATCCAGTTACAATAACTCTTTCATCATACTGCAGACAAAGAACTGAGCCAGTATGTCCCGTCAATACTTTCAAACATTCCAAACTTGTTTTGTCCCAAATCTGTTAGAAACAAGAATAAATGGCCTATCAACATCAAGAACGTGGATCTGAGACTTGAACATCGTCACAGTTCTGAAGAAAGGAGGAAAACCAGACCCCATGAGGGGTGAGTCTGTCCCATCAGTGGTCCTTGTCCTTCCCTTTAACTTTAGGAAGTCTTGATGTAAGTTTTCGAGAGAACAGTGAAATAACCAAGCACCATGAGATCACCTCCTGCCCAGCCAAAGAAGTGCCAGGGAGAATGAGCATGGAAGCAAAGTCGTGGCAGTGAAACAGCTACAGCCAAGGCCAGGGGCACAGAGACCTCCTCCCTCCTGATTTCAGAGCAATCTTTATAGTTAATGGACGTGATCCCTGGCAGTGCCCCAAGCTTACAGAGCAGAGGGCAGGTGAGGACTTTGCCAGGCTCAGACATCCATCCCATCCTCACCAACCACACACTGTCCCATGGAGGGACACCAAGAAGCACAGGCAGCTTCCTCACAGCCAGGGAAAGGACAAAGGGAAATGCTCACCTTAATGGAGTTATCTCGTAGGCCACTGATGATCTTCTCATCATCATACTGTAAACAGTAGACCCCTTTGCTGTTCTCGGAGCGGCACTGGATCCTTTGCAAGTTGTGCCTTCCACACCTCCAGTTGGATTCTATAGTCTGACCAGAGGGCAAAAACAGGAGTTGGGCCTCAGGCTGCAGCAGGACTGTCCCACACCCCCCAGCTTCCCACTTTTATACACATCATCCTTGAATCTGAAGGACATAAAACAAATCGCTTCTCCTACATGCAATAAAGGCACACAAACCACAATGAATTACCATTAGCACTTCTGTAATTTGTTGTGACAAAAGCTGTGTTTATTGAGGAAATCATGGTCAACCAGTCTTCATGAGAATTTCGCAAGGAGCCATTAGAGACATACATTCCAGAACCATTTCCCCCCACATTTATGTTACCAACTAACAAAAGCTGTAAAGATGAGTCCAGGAGCTCACATGGTGCCTTGTCTAGCCTCACCTGGGTGACCAACATTACAGAACTGCTGATTCCAACACGTGGGTGAAGGGATTTCCTTCCCCTACCCACCCATATCACCCATTAATTGTATGTACACACCTTGGAAAGAGGTGTTGAGATATGAAACTCTCCTGAAAGTACCTAAAATCCTGATAAAAATAAAGCTTAACAGGAACTATAAGGTTTCAAATAACCCAAACTTGCTTTCCTTGAAATCTGTGTAATTCTCAACATTTTCATTCTGAGAGGTATTTTTAGGGAGAGACCTGACATGCCTTAAAAAGCTGCAAACTGTTTCACAGCAGAACCAGCATGATTTTCAGGTCTTAATCAGCTTTACCCCTTGCTGTAAAATCAATGCTAGATTCAAAGACATTTAGGGTTTTGGACAGGAAGATCCTAACACAATCAAAAGAGAATGTGTGCCCAGAACTCCAGGCCAACACCTGCAGCACCTGGGCAGGCTGGGATGCTTTCATCAGAATAGGCCATCTGTTTAGCTATTTCCCTGGAATTTCCCCAAATTCTGCATGGAAACCTGGGGAGAAGCTGACAGACTAGCAGTTTGTTTGGAAAAGTATATTTATTATGTAATCCTAAATTCCAAAGCAGTAGCAGGCACCTCTGCAGCTCCTCCAAAATTAAAACTGACTGAACCCTCAGTAAAGACAGAAGTGGAGTGCGAATGTGACATCCCAATTCTAGGAAAACATGTCTGCTTCAAGGGAAAACTGACTTTCCACTTTGTCTTCCACTTGTTTGCTCCTTAATTTATCTCCCATTATGCAATTTGAAGAGAATTATACCCAGTCCTAATACAAACCTGATGTACCCCAGGAATTTGTCTAAATCACAAATATGAAGAAATGCTCCTAGAGGAGCAGCTGACAGATCACTCACCCCATCGTTCCTTTCCAGTTTGGTGTGGAAACCAATGAACAGGACAGTGAGGGTGTCAGTTTGGGATCAGCTCTCCTGGCCAGCCAGTGCCCTGCTGACGGGCACACTGGGAGCTGGGCCTAAAGCTGACACTGCTCTGGAGAGACCAGCCCAGCTCATCTCCTTGCTCAGCATGCAATGCAGAGCTGGAGGGGGAAGGACAGGCAATTCCCAAGTTTTATCTTATCTGGGCTAGGGGGGCACAACTGCAGCTCATCAACTCCTCTAACCCTCAGAAACAGGGGAGGATTGCAGGCATCTGCAGCAGGAGCCAATATGATTATAGATCTGAAGGCAGCAGATTTAAATATGCAATAGTAACACTGGAGGCACAGGAGATAAGGCATCAGAGATCACAGTCAGCCAATTGAAATAGTTTTAGACACTATTTATGTTCAGATTCTCAGTTCTGAATAGTCTTAAGGGGAGCTTGCCCAAAGCCCTGTTGTTGGAAAGGTCTAAGCACTAAGCTTACACCAAGCATGTGCCAGAGGAGCTGTCAATGCTGTGTGAGCACTCCCACACTTCAGCTTCCTGCGCCAGCCACTCCCAATAGCTCCAGAACACACTGGGAACCCCCCAGAGCAGAAATGCTGCTGGTCCAGCTCCCAAAACAGAGCAGCATCCAGTGGAAGTTTGCTCACCAGGCACTGAGGACACGAGCTGGCCCAATTCTAACGGGTTCACTATAGGAAGCTTCTTCAGCTGCTCCTCATAAGAAAATGCTGGCTTCAGATAAAGGAAACTAAAGTCTTGTGTACCTCTGTGAGGGCAGTAAGGCACATTCAAGTGCACATTTCAGTTCTACGAGGAGCTGTCATTCCATGTAGCCATTATGTGGTGTGGCTACTGTGGGAAAACAGTGCCTGTTTTTGGAGAACTTGTAAAACCCCCTCACACTGCCTTAATTCTTGGGATGCTGGGAAAGCAGCCATGACACACAGAATGTACAGCAGCACTTCCCTGGGCAGTGGAGTGAAACCAGATGTACACATCCAGAGAAATAACATTTGGGATGACTGAACAGACTGAGTGGGTGGGCAACTAGAGGACCCTCTGAGAGGAACATGGTTAATGAAGAACTGGCAACCACATGAAAGCTTTTGCTACAGGGAATTTCTGGTCATTGCTCCATGGTGCAGGGAGTGAAAGTCTTCATCTGCACTCTCCTGCCAGGAGAGATCCCAACTGGATACACCGAGCAGGGCGGACAGCAGGTATGAGGGGTGTCTATGGCTCTTACTCAGGGCTGAAGAATCCCACAGTTTATTTGTGTATTTTATGGTTCCAGACCAACACCCAGACATCCAAAACCCACTACTGTATTTTCTACAGATGCCCTCAAAAATCTTCTCTGCCTCTGAACTCGGGTTTCCCCAGTAAAAGGCAGAATAGTCTCCTGAGTACACACCCACAGTTTCTCACACTCTCCTAAAAGGTCACCAGAGCAACAGCAGCGAAGAGCTCACAAATGCTGTACAACCAACAAAATCTGGACATACAAAGGAAAGATCAAGCATTTGCCACAGCAGGAGAGCCATTTGGCAGCTGAAGTAGTGCACAAATGGATTGAAAGAAAAAAAAAGACATTTATTGAGTAAAGTACAAACAGAAAATAGTCCAAGATGTAGAGGTATAGCCAAGCCTTGACCATGCCAGAATATATTCACTGGTGCAAAGATGCACAGGGAAAAAAATGCAATTCATGTGCATTAGCAGCTGGAACATTAACTATACATTGGAAGTGTTAAGGATAATCTACTAGGAACAGGTTTTTTTTTTACCATTGGATAATATACACTGTGTTCAGCTTCTTGGCTAACAATTGCATTTTTATCCTTGTGAATGTTATTGCAGAGTAAGTGGGTTTATCTTAATCCCATAAACCAAGGAGTTTCTGTTCCCTTTGAATACACAATTCTCCTGCAGGACAAGTGAGGCAGGAAAAAGCAAAAGGAACATCCACATTTGTTACGTATGTAGGGATTTCTCCTGACGCATTAGGCCATGAAAATCCAACCCTTTGTTCTTCTCATGCTTTCCTCAAAGGGAAAAAGGAAAATCCCTCCTGACCATAGCAGAGGGAAGGCACAAGTAAATGAACTTGTGTCACCACGGTAGAGAGGGCTTAATAATTAATTCATGATAAATTAAGAGGGTCTGATAAGCAAAGACCCCCCCAGGTCCCCTTCCAAGGCTGCTCTCCAGCCCCTTTCTGTTAAAAAGCAGGAGTGCTGTGGGGCAAAGGGAAGCAGAGGAGCCAAGCCAGGGCCCCACCCCATGGCCAGGACAGCTGAAGGGGGAGTTCTGCCCTGCTCAGAGGAGAGAGCTGCAATCTGTGCCATGCACCACAAAAACTTGGTCCCTCCTGCTCCAAAGCCTCCCTTCTCCTTGGCCAGATTCATTTTTAAGAAATGCTTTTTGGAAAGTGCCTGTGGAATAAAGATTTCAAAGGCTGACTGAAAAAATTTCTAGGCATATAATGTTGACCAGATTCTCCCTACACACGCACATGAAATTTCTCCAGCATCATAATTAAAGCAGTACTAAACAAACCCATTTCCCTCAGAAATTATACCCTGCAATCTTCATAAACAACCAAGTCCCAATGCTGGCAAGGACTTAGGGCAAGAACTGACTTCTTCCCCTTTTCAAATTGTCCCAAAGCTTTAAAATTTCGATTCCAGTCCTAAAACCTGAACTTTTCCAGAAATCAGAAGAATACAGCGTGTTTATCTCATGGCCTGGCACCACATCTTTCTAAAGAATCACATCTTTTTTCTTCAGAAAACCCACATTTTTATTCTCATCTTTATTAGGTGGACCCAAGTCTCCATGGAAATGAACTGAGGGCACCCACCATGTGCCTCAAGATAAGGAGAACATTTATGAGATAAAGTCTTCTCAACTCATCACCAGAAACAGATACTTGTGCTAATCCTGAGGGGACAACACAACAGTTGGCCAAGCTTCACAAATAATACGGAAAAATTCCAGGGACTTGGGGTTCTGGAGTCAGCAGGATTAAACCTCCCAGCCTGGCACTGTGCCCGAGGACAGGGCCCCATGGCAATGGCCACCCCGCTCCAGCCAGGGGCTCTCCACAAACAAGGTCTCACACCAAGTCCAGTTTTCTAGGAAAAACCCCCAAATCCAACCCCAAAAAGGTTTTCCCTTTTAGAAAAGCTCCTAAAGAACCCTGGCAGTTCAACATGTGACTTGGAGACCAGTTTTCTAGGATAAACCCCCAAATCCAACCCCAAAAAGGTTTTCCCTTTTAAAAAAGCTCCTAAAGAACCCTGGCAGTTCAACATGTGACTTGGAGATGTTTGGAGGGACTGGACTACCTCTTGTGAAATGAAAGCTAATTAAATATTTGGCTTCACAGTGGAGGCGGGGAGTAACCATCTCTTTCCAAGAATTTGGTTTCTGATCTCTAAATGTCCTCTTATTTTCAAATGAAATGACTCCAGAAGTGACATTAATTACCTAAAATCTGCTTGGCATGAAGAAAACAGGCACTGGCACCACCACATTTCTGGAGAGGCAAGGGAAGCTCCCTCTGTCAAACCCCTGCCTGTGTTACCTTCAGCTCCCACCACTCTGGCTGCATGAACTTTTGACCCACAATGCAAGTAGAGCCCAAGGGAAAGAAATCAAATTTGCTGTTTATCATTCCTCATTTTTCCTTCCAATTGTTAATTTAGGTTAGGGATTATTTTTCAAATTCTGACAGAGAGCACATTCTGCTTTGAGCTCATCTCTGCCCACAACCCAATTTAGCACCAGCTGCAGTAAATTCCTAACTCTTACCCTTGGAAACAATCTAGCACGATTTGGTCAATCTTTGTGGTAAAATACCAAATGACAAGATTTCTGTGCTACATCAAATATATTTAACTGTATTTAAAAAAACCCATCTTTTGGATCTGTTTTTAACAACAGGTATGTAATCCTATACATGCTAATATGGCTCCCTAAACTCTGACCCTCTGACAGACACAGGAAGATCTCATTAAAGATCCAGGCAAATATTTGAAGAAAAAACATTTTGGTATTCAGAGATAAAAAATTCTTCATCACATCTAAGATGAAAGTCTTATTTAAGAGCTTCTACACATTGCTGTGAAACATGAAAGAATGGAGAAAGTACAAAACTGTGGAAGAGCAACAAAAACAGGAAGAGAAGGAAAAAGTTAATCTTAAAGCTAAGTTTGGTTGTTATTGGTACTCACTCTCTACATTTTGAACAGCGTTAAAAGTTTCTTTTGACAGCCCTTTAGGGAAGCAATTTGTGAAAAGTACTTTAAAGGGTGATTTATTTGAAAAATTCTAATAGACTTTTGGAAGTGGAAGAATTATTGGGCCCTTGACTATCAGCACAAACACCAACCCCACTCCAGGTCAAAGACCTGGGAAACAGGAATATTTCAGAGGGTTTGAAGAAATAGGCAAGCAGGGGAAAGTCTGCTGTGGCAGAAACACTCATTGCTACAATACATTTTTAAATCCTACTCTTTTCCCAGTTTCAGCTATTCAGTCTGACAATTTTTTATATTTATTATTGATATTGGGGATGAAAGAAGCACAAGGGGTTTGGGGTTTTCCTATTTGCTTCATCCTAGCAAGAAGTATTCAGTTCAGGAGCTTTGTTTCTGTGCACAGGAAAGCAAATCTACAGCAACTGAAGAACCAAACCATTAAAGAGCAGATTGGGATAATTTAAAAGCCCTCAAACACCTTCAAGGAGTCCTTCCATCTCTAATAACAACAGTGCCTACACAAATGGTCCATTAATACAAATGAGTTTCAGAAGAATAACATTGTTACAGTAATGCCAAACGGTTTTAGTGTTCTATGCAAACATTTTCATGCTGCTTTTTGCCCATTTTCTTTATAGAACTAGGCCAGAATTGAGCAGAAAGCAAGAAAATATCACACTAAAAGCTCTTAATCCCACAGACTTCTTATCAGTGCAGCATCACTCTCATTCCCTACAGGGAAAATACATCTCCCCTCCAATAACTAAGTGGATCATTCAGTTCACAAGTAAATACCAAGTTTGGTCATATTTTGCCTAGGGTGTATTTCATACTCAGTTCTTTATCTTTAAATGTCTATAAATGATGTAGCAAGGTTTATAAAAAGGTATCTGGAAAATACATTTTGGCTTCCAGGAGAAACATTTTACAGCAGGGTTCAGAGTTGAGGATAATTTTGTTTCCTGAGTGGCAAGCAGCACAAATTGCCATTTGCCATTCCACACAATGATTCCATTAGTGCACATCTGTCTTCAACATCAAAACACATTTCCCCACTAATGAATTTCAGACCAATAATTTCCAATTCTGAAATAAATCCATGACAGTCTGTGGTGCAACTTCAGAGCTTTGTGGTGAATACAGCAAACAGAGCAAGACACATTTTTTCCTGCTGGCAGAACACTGGGATGATCCTGATCTATCAGAAATATTTCAAAACCACCAAGGCAAGCCTAGCTCTGTAAACCTCAAAACAAGATAAGCAAAATTTTATATCTGAAGCTTCTTTACCACTGATGCCCCTGTGGGTTCATCATCATAGGACTGATGATTGTTCCCATCAAACTACTGGAGAGAGGAAAAATCCCCTATGAGGACCAAAGCTGTATTTACAGCAGTCAGTCACTGCTTTAGAAGTGATGAGTTGCATTTTAAATATTTGGTGTTTAAGGCATGAACCTCAGATCACCTTCTAAGTGAGTGTATCACCAGTACATTGAACATTGAGCAATACATGGAATTATCTTAGAGTAGTGTGTCCTAAACCTGCTATTTTATTAAAATCCATAGTCTCAGAAGAGTTCCAAAATTCTTTAAATGCAAAAACCAATGCACCTGCTGTGCCAAGGAGCTGCTGAGGGTGTTTTTTACTTCATCCCAAGAGCAACAGTGAAACCCATTATCTGTTCTGCAGACAGGACAGATCAGAACACCTACCTCTATATCCTGGATTATCTTTGGGTATAAGGACCTGTAAAACGAATTTGGGGGCCCATCTGTTGGTCTGTTTTTAAACAGGTACTGATCCCTAGAAAGAAGGAGAAACACAGTTTTCAATGTAGCACAAAGAATCCAAACTTCACAGGAATGCAAAGCCTGCCCAGAACAAACCCTCAGCACATATTCTCAGAAATACCTGCAAGAATTTTTAGTATCACTATTACAACCCTTGTGACTTTGCAATTTGACAAATATTTAGAATGTCCAAGGTTAAAAAGATAACAAGTGCTTTCCAGTTCTGATTTCCTGCTCCACAAGGTTTCATCCTTGTGCCATCCCCTTGCTCTGTACATGCCTTTGCTTAGGCACACCACTAGAGAGCATAGGGAAACAGGTTTCTGAGGCAGAACAGCTCTCCAGAAACTTGGGAACGACAAGAAAACTCCATTGCAACGAACAGCAAAGGTTTCTCTTTGAGAGGCTTCTACAGCCCAAGCTGCTATTTTATACTTTAGGCAAAAACAAAACAAAACAAAAACAAAACCACCACACAAACAAAACAAAACAAAACTCCAAAACCAAACCAAACAAAAAAAAAATCCAATTGTAAATACTTCACTTGAGAAAGAGCCCTGCAAATGTGCTGCCACTGTTTTTTGTGAGCTGATGGAACTGATAGTTCTCCTCACAATATAGAAATTCCAAATTTGCACAGACTCAAGCAAGAAAAAATGGCAAGAGACATGGGAGCACAAAAGGACGGGGACAAAGGCAGAGCCGAAAGGGGAGCTGGCAGCTTTGGCCTCCAGCCCCAGCAGAGATGAGGATCTCAGCGATCCCCATTTACTGAAAGCTTCCTTTGGGCAGGGCTGGCTGGGAGGGATGTGTGCAGCAGGCCAGGCAGCAGGGGAGCTCAGGCACTTACCAACCCCTCCTCTCCGAGAGCCCCTTCCAGAGCGGGTCTGTGCGTACCATCCTCTCAATGAGCTTCTTCCACAGCATCCCCTCCGAGATGACTCTCTGCCACTCCTTACACACCAGCTCTGCTGCACACAAGGATCTGGCATCGAGATAGGAAAGGATGTTTTCTGCTATGTGATCTAAGCCTTGCTCTACAAAGAAATGAAGAGCAGTCAGTGAGTGCACGGAAGAACCAAACCAGCTTTGCAAGACACTGAGAATCCGGAGCTTTGGGGCATGGCAGTAACGTGAGAACACTGCCATTGGCAGAGGCACCAGTGAGTGCACACAGAGACACCAAAACATCTCCAAGGATTTATGTTTTCCTGCCTGTTGGACCATCCTTCTGCCCAGCAGGGAGAATCAGCACAACAGGGCAGCAAAAGCAGCATGGAGAGGCCCAGGGAGGGGATTCTCCCCTGCACTCTTCTCTCCTGAAATCCCAGAGCAGGGATCACAGCTCTGGTGTCCCCAACACAAAGACATGGAACTGCTGGAGCAAGTCCAGAGAAGGCCATGGAGCAGGGAAGGTTGTGTGGAGACCTCAGAGCCCCTGCCAGTGTCTGAAAGAGCTACAGGAAGGTTCCTCTGCATCAGGAACTGGAGTGCCAGGCAATGGCTTCCCTGTCAGAAGGTAGGGTTAGATGGGATATTGGAGAGCAATTATTCCCTGTGGAAAAGTCACTGCTAAGTCTGCTCCTTATTTGAAAGGACCTGCCATTTTGCTTTCCATAAAACTCCCCTGAACCCGAGATGTTGAATAACTTAATTTTCATGAGTAACATACACTCCTTGGCCAAGCATGAAAAACATCTTTCAAACCAGGAGATGACGACCTTTTTAATTTTCCACTTTATCTCATGACAGCCCACTTTAGGCTTCAAATAGTCCTGACAAATCAAAGGAACTACTGTTATTTTTTTAGAGCATGAAGAAAGTATATTCATACAGTCCTCCACTGCACACTGAATTTCACATGGCCTTCATAAAAATGAACAGCAGCAGAAAGCAGAAACTAATACATGTGAGTCTTACTCATTTATTGATTTATTCTACATAATTTAGATAACTATAATAAGTCTAGTGGTCCTGTCCTTCGTGTCTGTGCTTTAGACCTGATACTATGATGTTAATTAGGGTAAATATTTCAGTTGACATCTCTTTTGGATGTAGCAATTTAAACCTGTGAGCTTCTGCTAGCAGTAAAAATCTCAAGAATAGATTTGATATCAGATAATATGCAGGACTAAGCTTAAGACACATTAAGGCCTGAAATAGCTGCATAGACCTATTTTACATCAAATGACAGGGATTTGTTTTAGAAAATTTCTGAAATAGGTACTAAAACCTTTCCATTTTCTGGAGTAAAATGAATTTGACATCTATTGGTAGACTTTTCAAAGGAAAGTATGACACCCATCCCTTATGCCTCTACAGAGTCTTTACAGTTTACAGAAAGTGGTGGAAAAGAGCTGCTGTTGATTAGAGGGAGCAGCTGAAGGTTTGGTTGAGTTTCAATAATAAATTCAAACAATTAAAATTCACAAGGATTTCAAAGGTCTGTGTATAAATATCACTTTGTATGAAAATGAAACCCAAATGTGGGATGTCAACTCTCTAAATGGGATCAACATTAGATACAAAACAGTCACTTAGATCATACCACAGTTACCACTCTGTCACTGAAAACAAGGGAAGTCAGATTCCATCAACTCTTTTTCCATTTTTCCTACATTCTCACAGGTGTAAAATTGGTCAGGACAGTGAGCAAAAACTACTCCTGTTTACAACAAAAGAATTCGACTTCTTTAAGACAAGCAAAGTCATATTTTAAAAACGCACCATCCTGAGTTGGAAGGGACCCACAAGGATCATCAGCTCCAACTCCTGGCCCTACATAGCATGACCCCAAAAATCCCTTTATATTCCTGAGAGGGATACTCCAGCTCTCCTTTTATGTGACTGCAGCCCAACACAGGATTGATTTCCATCAGCTGGGATTAAGTTCCTGGGTAAATTTAGATAGATGTTCTTTGCATGCCACAGCACCTTCAAGGAAGGCTGAATATGGGAACAATTCCCAGTATTCACACTGGGGACAAGCAACAGAAGTTGTAAAGATGTATTTTGGTATATACAAATGTGGTGTAAACAAGTGTCACATTACAAAGCTCCCAAAATTTTCTTAAGCAGAAATATATAACATGAAAGATCTGTATAATTCTGTATCAGCCTTGAGGTATAAAAGCAAACAAAATAAAATTTTAGTTGAAGATCAGACTTGCACATGAAGGGTCTGGAGAGTCAGTCCTAGGAGGAGCAGCTGATTTGGAATTTTAGGATTTAGCTTTTAGGTTTTGCATGTCCCCTTTCACCCTCAGTGTTCAGAACTGTCCTGGCATTCCTGGGACAAACCCACAGGCTGCTCACACACTGCAGCGTGAAGGTGTGCCAGTGGGCTGCCAGGGGTACACAGAACACACTGACCACTTACCCAGGCTGATTTCCCACTCTGCAAACAATGTCCACACTTTTCCCTTCCCAAGAGTCATATGCATCACTGCCCCCAGCAACAAGAATCCAGAGATACAATTTCTTCCAAAAATTAATTGAAAAATAAATACAACTTTACCACCAGATAACAACCTAGGGATTCTATATATCCACTATTGCTGCTCTGCATTTTTGTAAAAAAAAAAGTCATAGAGCAAGTGTAAAAACAGATTTCCTATCTGAACATATCTACACAGGCAGACACCTGTGGGTGTCAGAAGAGGTTGTGAGTAACTGAAAGGAGGAATCAGGGCTGGACAACACAAGAAAAATCCACAAGTGTTTTTGCTCTCAGGTCAGCAACAAGATTAGACAAACCAGATGCGCTCATCTAAGCAGAAACTCAGAACAACATTAACATGTAAGAGTTCCTAAACTAAAATATCTCTGCAGTAGCATTTGCCGTATGAAAAAGGAGTTCAGACCAAAGCTTGCAGATACACAACTTCTGTGACAACTCAGCTCCAATTCCAGCACAAATTCTTCGGGATACACCAGTCCAACTGTTTTAACATGGAACAACACTGGCATCCAGTGGCCAACTCAATTAATCACAGAAGGCATTCAGCAGGGAATGAGCAGCACCAGCTCTCCAAGGGACAATGGGAATGCAGAGGATGCTGCCAAGGGGCCGCACACCCAGAGCAGCCCCGTGCTCCCTGCCCTGGGTTTACCTGGCAGCGCAGTGATGAAGTCCCGCTGTAACATGGGCTTCAGGTAGGAGTTAATATGTCCATGCTGATAGTGACACATCCGGGAAATGAGGTGTTCCACAAATTCCACTTGATCTGATTCAGACCACTGGTCAAAGTATTTTATACACAAGTCTTTTTCCTTTTCGTAGTTTCCTTCCGATGGTCTTTTTCTTGAGACAATCACAGATGAAGTTCCATTACTTATCTGGGGTTGGAAAAGGAACATTACTTATATGTTAGTATACATTTAAATATTGGTATTTATATATAAACTATAGGAACAGCTTAATAAAATCTCTCTCAAGGAAGAACATGTAAGAAGATGCAAAGAAATAATCAAAACTAAATTTTAAAACACATTCTTCAAGCAATTAGTTACATCAGATGAAATTCAAAGACTTTTCAAAGTCTTTCACAGACTTTGCTCCAAAATTACTTCTTACACTGAAAGTCTTGAATTCTTCCTTTACACCTCTTACCACTTAAACTATAAGGGATATACCTTACCAGCTCAAAGCAGTGGTTTCTGGGCACATTGCAATTTGTCTCCACAAATGTTTTGCTCAGATTCTGGCAGTTAAAATAAGAATTCGAGACCCTCATGTCAGTGTTGCACTGATTGTCCATAAATAAAAACTGAGAATCAAAGGCTTGGTTTGTTTTTGCAGGGCAGCTCCTGTCAATGTTTGGGATGTACACATGAATGAAACATAAATTTTAAGGAATTTAGAGATTTTAGAAGAGCTAAGATTTTAGTTAGAGATAAGCCTAATTAGAGTTAATTAAAACAAATTAATAGGCCCTGATAAAGTTAAGAGTTTGTAGTTAACTAATAATTGATTTCTTGTCAACACGATGTTTGGTTAGCTGGGTTTATAATGAAGAATAGAGAAACTGACAAACAGCTTTTAGGAACATAAGACAGTCTCCTCTGCCTCCTCTGTTCCAAAACCAATTGAAAACAAGGAATGGGAATTCTACCAAGAGTTCATTTGTCATATCTGCATTGAAAAGGTAGAAAGGTCACAATGAGGAAGACTTCATTTACTTCCTCATTTTGGGACCCCTCACCATGAAAGGGTCACCGACCCATTTCAAGGGACAAACTACACATGCTGAATGGCTTTTGGAGTGATCAGCATACGAAGTGAGGAATGGGATGTACCAAAATGATGCCTATGTATTTGTATTTTGGGTATTCAATACTTGTATGGATAAAAGGGCTCTGTAATCACTTGGAAGGGGAGGTGTGGATTTGGGAGCTATCCCCCACGCCGCCCAGCCTCACACTAAAAGTACCTTTCTAACTTTAAACTGTTAGAGAGATTTTGTCCATCACAGTTGGATATCGGTACTAGATCAATATCCATATTTTTTTAATAAATCATGAACACATCATTAAAATCCTAGGAGCTTCAGCTGCACATTGGGATGGCTCTCTTAGTGGAGACAGCAGCTGTGGTGCTGTGGATTTGGATTGGAGCAGGGGTGGCTCTGGTCTCAGTTTGTAATTTAAAAGGTGCACTTTAGTAATCCATAATTTGGGTGGCTAGTCTGAATTTTTGGGATGCGAATGGTCCCGCTGTGACAATTTGGGTTGTGGCCCCAAGCGCTGTATGTGTGTGTATTGTAACCAGATCCGTGTTTCTTTGATAAGTTTGTGATTTTGTGTTTGGGTATTGTATTTGTTGTGGTTTGCAAGAGTTTGTGTCGTGAGCATTATAATTTGTGTGATTTGGCGTGTGTTATTGATTTTTTGTAAGTGTTTTTAGGAGTTTTGTGAGGTTAAAGTTGTAAGAGATTTGTGAAATTGCTGTTTGCTTTGTAGAGGAACACTGACTTTTTGGGAAAGCGGACTGATTTAAAGTATTTGCATTGTGCTTAGATTGTGTGTGAGCCTAGACAGCATGCGCTTTTGGCTGTAAAAATTTTATTTGATACGTTGTTGGATGAAAAGGCTTTGTGAGTTACATTTGCTTATTTTATAGTTAGAAGGTGAAGTGAAAAGCCTTAACTATTCCTGAGACAGTCCTGGTGATTAGGAGGTTATTTGTTTCCCGGGTAACCAGAGGGGAATCCAGGCTTTGTAGCCTCGGGATACATTTTCCAACTGCCTGGAAAACCCCAAGTGTTTGTTGGTAGCTCACCTCCGTCTGTGCTGTGCTTCGCTTCGGCTGAAGTTTGTGTGATTTTAATAAGACCTTATTAAAACTCTTCTTGAATGTGTTTGGGATCGTGAAAAAAACCCTGGCTTTTTTTTCTTTTTTTTTGTGAGCATAAACTATTAGTGTTTAGAGTCAGGTCCTCCCGAGAAAAGAGAAACCTGGTTTTGCAGCGGTGAATACGCAGCTGAACTCTGTGTTTTGTAACATTTTTAATCAAAGGGTGAGAGAAATTTGGTCAGCAATCTGAAAAGCTTCGGAAGGGGTTATAGCAGTGATTCACACAGCTTTCAGTGCAGCGTGGAGTCGTGAAATTTCTGTCGAAACTCGACTGGTACTTCACAAGATTCCCATTTGTCCTTTGTTTACAGCCCCACAGGAGATACGCTGCACACTCGCTACAGTGTATGAAAAGTTGCTTACAGTTTTTAAACGAATTTTAACAGTAATATACCCGGAGCAAAACATAACAGAGGATTTGATTTAATGGGTGATTAATAACCTGCAATTTAAGTAGAATACTTAACAATTTAATGAGGGGTTTTTTCCCCTTTTCCTTTTGTATAACAAGTTTTTCCTTAACAGCTGCTGCTCTGAACCCTTTTAGAAGGACTGCTAACATTTTTTAGAGAAAAGAAGAATATTATTTAACAAGTTGCTTTATCCCTTTTCTTTGCTAGCATAGCTATATGACCAGGACCGGGAGACACAGGAATTGAGAGCCTGGTTCAGGGGTATTCCCCTGCCCAAATAAAGATTGCTGCTGTAATCCGTGGATTGTATTTTGGTGTGTAGTCTGTCAGGACCCGTGGGCCCGAAAAGGGTACAGGTGGCTAATACCTAAGACTGGAATTTGTGCTTTCTGTTGTACAAAGCAACAAGAGGCTCCCCAGAAAGTTATACGAATTTTGTTGGCAACTAACTGGTCAAGAGGTCCCTGGTAGCAGTAAAATATGTGAGTTGTTGGAAAACAGAGTTTCAGGAACCTCGAAGAACCAGTGGAAATTCTTAAGAGTTGAGTGTGGCCAGCATATTTTTGTACCAGAAGAATACCAGGTAAAGCTTAAGAACTGAGATAAGATCAAAAGACGTTTTGAAAAGAAAAAACCCTGAACATGGGGGCAAATGAGAGCAAAGAGATTCCCAGAGGAACCCCTTTAGGGTGTATCTTAACACACTGGAAAGCGCTGGTGGGCTATGGTGGTAGTGAAACTAAAAGGGAACTTGTTAAATTTTCTACACAGTGGTGGCCACTCTATAGACTTGATGGGGGGTTGAAATGGCCAGCAAATGGTACACTAGACTATGAGACTTTATTACAGTTAATGCTTTTCCTTAGGCGTGAACAAAAGTGGCAAGAAGTGACTTATGCTGATATGTTTTTCAGTCTTCAAAATCACCCTGAGTGGCAAAGGGATTGTGGGATTAGGCCACCGTCTGATCCACTAGTACTGGACTGGGAAAAGATCAATGTGCATTTTGCAGGAAATTTGGACACTGGAAGAACCAGTGCCCAGAACGTAGAAGGGGTGATGAACAGAGAAAAAGCGACCAGGGGAGAAGAAGGGTGGTTGCTCATGCAAAGGAGGACTGAGGAGGACCGGAGGGCCCTACCCTAGGGGACCCTCTGGTTATAGTTAAACTAGGGAATAAAGAAAAGGAAGTGGAATTTTTAGTGGACACAGGGGCAACATTTTCAGTGTTGAATAGGGCCCTAATACCTCTAAGAAATTATTATGTTATGGTAAAGGGGGCTACTGGCCAATCTGAAAGAGCATAGTTTTGCAAACCATTAAAGTATAAATTGGGAAAGCAATGGGGAATTCACCGGTTTTTATATATGCCTAATGCTCCATCTGCACTTTTGGGCAGCGATCTGCTAGAGCAGCTGGATGCAAAATAATATTTAAAAATGGAGAAATTAGCTTGGAGGTAAAGGACCATCAATACATGGAGTTGTTAAGCCTAATGTTAATAACCAAAGAAATTGAGACTGTAAAGTGAAGAAGAGAAAAACTTCAAGAAAATAATGGATCAAGTATTCCCTGGGGTATGGGCTTCTAATATACCAGGGAGAGCAAAGAGTGCATTACCCATATAAACCAAGCTTAACGAAGGGAAACAAGCAGTGAGGGTTAAACAATATCCCCTGAAGAAAGAAGACAGAGAAGGGATTAGCCCAATTATAGAAATTTTTTTGCAAATAGGACTGTTAAAAGAGTGTCAATCTGATTTTAATACTCCCATTTTGCCAGTAAAGAAGCCCGATGGGTCATACAGGTTAGTAAAGATCTAAGGGCTGTTAACAGAGTAGCTGAAGACTTGTATCCAATAGTTGCTAACCCTTATACCTTGTTAACTCGTTTAACACCTGAACTAACCTGGTTTACCGTTTTAGATTTAAAGGAGGCTTTCCTTTGCCTCCCTCTCCACAAAGCCAGCCAGAAAATTTTTACATTTGATTTGGAGAACCCCAAAAGTGGACAGAGGAACCAGCTCACATGGTGTGTATTACCACAGGGATACAAGAACTCTCCTACTATATTTGGGGAACAGCTTGCCAAGGATTTAGAATCTTGGGAACCTCCACCAGGAGAAGGACAGTTGCTTCAGTATGTGGATGATCTCCTAATAGCCACCCAGACCCAGGAAACATGTGTGGATTGGACGGTAAGCCTCCTAAACTTTTTGGGGCTGCAGGGGTATCGAGTATCCCAGAAGAAAGCCCAGATGGTGAGGCAAACAGTCATTTACCTGGGTTATGAACTGAGTGCTGGACAAAGGACCTTGGGCCAGGATTGCAAAGAAGCAACATGTCAGACCCCGAGACCTCAGACAGTGAAAGAACTGAGAACCTTTTTAGGCATGACAGGGTGGTGCAGACTATGGATTTATAACTATGGGTTACTTGTTAAACCTCTGTATGCCCTGATCACAGAAGAGAGCAGAGATCTCCAGTGGACAAAGGAAGCAATCCAAGCCTTCGACCAACTAAAGAAGGCTCTCATGTCAGCTCCAGCCTTAGGACTTCCAGATGTGAGTAAACCATTCTTCTTGTTTTCCCATGAAAAACAAGGGATCGCCTTGGGAATACTAGCACAGAACTTAGGCCCGTACCGGAGAGCAGTGGCTTATCTCTCCAAACAGCTGGATACGGCAGCTAAAGGATGGCCAGGGTGTCTCAGAGCCATTGCAGCAGTGGCAGTGAACATCCAAGAAGCACGCAAATTCACCCTGGGCCAGAAGATGACTGTGCTAGTATCTCACACAGTGTCTGCAGTCCTTGAGGCAAAAGGGGGACATTGGCTCTCTCCACAGAGGTTTCTGAAGTACCAAGCTATACTAGTGGAACAGGATGATGTTGAAATTGTGGTAACTAACATTGTGAATCCAGCTCCTTTCTCAGCGGGGGTATGGGAGAACCAGTGATCCATGACTGTCTGGAGACCATTGAAGCCACCTACTCCAGCCGTCCAGATCTGAAGGCCATCCCACTCGAAGGTGCTGAGACTTGGTTTACTGATGGAAGCAGCTATGTCATCAGTGGAAAAAGGCATGCTGGGTATGCGGTTACCACAAGCAGAGAGGTAATAGAGTCTGGACCGTTATCAGCAAACACCTCTGCACAGAAGGGCGAAATAATCGCCTTAACTCGAGCCTTAGAGTTGGCAAAAGAAGAGAGATTAACATTTACACAGACTCAAGGTATGCATTCGGGGTGGTTCATGTACATGGAGCCATTTGGAAAGAGATAAAACTGTAGAATTCGCAAGGGAAGAATATTAAACATGCACAAGAAATACTGAGACTACTAGATGCAGTGCAGCTACCTGAGAAGGTAGCCATCATGCACATTAAAGCACACCAAAAAGTGAGCTCTGAATTGGAAAAAGGAAATATGCTGGCAGACAGAGAGGCAAAAGACGCAGCCAAAGGTGAGGTATTTGAGGAGACAGTAGAAGCAACATTAATCCCAGATGGAAAGATTTCTATTGAAGGTAAGCCTGTGTACAATAAAAAGGATAAGAAACTTATTAAGGCAGAGAAAGCGAATTTTAATCAAGAAGGATGGGCTATAACAGAGGAAGGGAGACTTATAGTGCCTTCCTATTTGTTGTGGTCAGTAGTGCAAAAAGAACATGAAAAAACACAGTGGGGAGTAGATGCCCTGCATAACCATCTGAAAGGAAAAATTATAGCTAGAAAACTACAGGGCACAATAATACAAGTAACTCGTCAGTGTAGTCTTTGCCTCCGAACTAATCCTAAAAACATCCCAAGGCCTAAAGTTGGACAAATTGGGAAAGGTTGTGGACCTGGGCAGCAGTGGCAAATCGATTTTACAGAATTACCTAGGAAGGGGGGATATCGTTATCTCCTAGTATTGACTGATACCTTTTCGGGTTGGCCAGAAGCCTTTTCTACTAGGACTGCTAAAGCACGAGAGGTAACCAAAGCACTGTTGCAAGAAATAATACCGAGGTTTGGAGTTCCAGCCACCATATCCTGAGATAGAGGGCCGCATTTTATCTCCAAAATTGTGCAACAAATTAGCCATCACCTGGGGATAGATTGGGAGTTACATACCCCATATCATCCTCAATCGAGTGGCCAAGTGGAAAAGATGAATCATTTGATTAAACAATAAATTGTGAGATTGGGACAAGAGGCAAACCTACCTTGGCCCCAAGCTCTCCCATTAGCATTATTGCAAATTAGGACAAAACCAAGGACAAAATAAAAATTGAGCCCCTTTGAAATATTATATGGGAGACCATATGCAGTTCAAGAAGGAACCACACTGACACAAGTAAGGGAGGAAACCCTACATAAGTATACGGTAGCCTGAAATAAACAATTGAGGGAAATTGAAAAATATGTGGCTGGAGGTCAAACCAGAGAATTAGATGGATCAGTACACGATGTGCAACCTGGGGATTATGTATATGTTAAGTTTTTTGCAGAAGAAAGCCTGGAACCACAGTGGGAAGGACCCTACCTAGTGCTCCTCACTATCTTTACTGCAATCAAGATCAAAGAACAGAAAGCCTGGATCCATCACTCCCGAGTGAAGAAAGTTCCTGAGGGAGTCTGGAAAGTGACACCAGGTGACAATGAGCTGAGGCTGAAGCTCACCTGGAACAGCAAATAAATGGACCTATAGAAATTATGGACATGATGGAGAAGGTCGTAACTATTATCACTATTGCCACAGTTGTAACAGGAGCCAATACAATACCACACAAGTACAACGTAACTGGAATATATCAGTGTCAAGGAAGGGCCTATGATCCCCACTCTCGTAGGGCCCTGAATGAGATTATAAAGGTTACAAATGCACGTTTGTGGGAAGGGAGAAATGTTTGGGGATGTAACTATGCATTTGTGCAAGATGGGTTCCATGAGGCTTACCAACCACCCATGAAACTCATTCGGATTAGCCCTGAATGCTGGGACAAATGTTTAAGTAAATGTTCTGAGTTTAGATTAAAACTAGAGGGATGTGCAATAAGAGGGTATGATCTTGATTTTAATATCACTCAAGTGTAATATCATAAGAACAGGACTAGAACTACCCCACCAACACAAAAGAAAGCTGTTACTACCCCAAGGCCATTTATCCCAAAAATAGAAGAGCAGCCTATAGTTCCTATAACTACTAGAATTGGGCTGTATACTATTAAGAAAATGGGAATCCAAAGACTGCTGGTCAATCCGGAATGGTCTCTGAAGCGAGTAGAAATGGGAATACAGGTAAATGCTTCAGATGTCCGGCCAGAGCACGCCCCATTTCTCAGAAATCCTTTCATGGACTGGACCACTTGGCTTCAAAAATGAATGTCCTCTAACTTTAAGAGTAAAAGAGATCTCACTGGGCTGCTAGGGACTGGACTAGGAGTGCTAAATACCACAGATTCAGAAGTACTGATGAATAAACTAACAACAGTCGGGAACGACTTGGTTAAATTACAGCGACCTCTACAATCTTCCCTACTAGCACTGGGTGACAACCATTGAAAGTTATCCAAAGTATCACCAGGGTGGGAGAACGCTGAAGAGCAAGACCATGAATTAATAATTAATGCATTAGGCACAGCTAGCGAAAATGTTTCACTAGCTCTTGGGTGTACCCAAGCACAACTGTGGATGCAGTCAGTAGCTGCTGCAGTGATCAGAGAAGGCGGGGAGGGAATATTCCCTGCTGAACTCCGTAAAATTGTTTGGGATAGTGCATCTGATATAGAAAGGGAACTACAAGCTTGGTGGACTTTGGCCAATTTCACTTATAACCCTATGACAAGTAAAGTAACAGCCTTTGTCTTAACAATACATAATGCATCAGTGAGCTTAATACATCCTATAGTGCCCCTAGGATTAAACCATGAGGGGACTGTGTTATATCCTTCTGAACATAGAACATGGGCACGAGAAATCAGAGGAAAGTGGCAAACCATCAATCTAGAGCCCTGTTCTATGAGGAGACAACTTGGGTACATATGTGAGGGGCCATTAGAAAGTAATAAAGATACATGTTTAGATACGGACCAAAGCATTTGCCACTTTGAAACGCATTCAGGTAACCGAACAACTTTGCTTGTATATGTAGGACAAGGTTGTGTCTGTCTCAGAACAGCATGCCCCACCATAATGATAGACAATCTAAGCATGAATGAGACTCAGTTCAATCTATGTGTCTGTAACTTTGTCAAAATTCAGGGATGTGACTTCTCATATCAGGCACCTATAGTATCACACCAGTATATAAAAGCCAATTTAATTACTGTACAAGAAATAGTGCCTGTGCCCATAGGAATGAATTTTACCTTAGTTGCTCAGCTCAGGAACTGAGAGAAATTTTGAAAGTGATTAGAGACGCAGGGAAAAAGACTTTAATCATTATACACTGTGACACAGAGACCATCAAAGGAGTTTTTAAGCGATTTGAGGAACACTTGTCTCATCACTGGTGGGATGTGCTCTTTGGATGGTCACCAACAGCAACCGGCATACTTAATACTTTAATTCATCCTATCATTGTGTTGCTTATTTTAGTTAGTAAAAGCTTGATTTTGTCTGTTGTGATACTTGTTTGGAATTGGAAAATGATACGACGAGTGACGGCGCAAACCTCATTATCGAAAGCATATGGTTTAGTCTTGAGAGACACGAGACATATGTCTTGGGTAGATGAAGAAAGATCTATATATTGAGTAAAAGAATTTACTCGTTGCAAAGAAGTGGAGAATGAAACATAAATTTTAAGGAATTTAGAGATTTTAGAAGAGCTAAGATTTTAGTTAGGGATAAGCCTTATGAGAGTTAATTAAAACAAATTAATAGGCCCTGATAAAGTTAAGAGTTTGTAGTTAACTAATAATTGATTGCTTGTCAACACGATGTTTAGTTAGCTGGGTTTATAATGAAGAATAAAGAAACTGACAAATAGCTTTTAGGAACATAAGACAGTCTCCTCTGCCTCCTCTGTTCCAAAACCAATTGAAAACAAGGAATGGGAGTTCTACCAAGAGTTCATTTGTCACATTTGCATTGAAAAGGTAGAAAGGTCACAACGAGGAAGACTTCATTTACTTCCTCATTTTGGGACCCCTCCCCATGAAAGGGTCACCGACCCATTTGAAGGAGCAAACTACACATGCTGAATGGCTTTTGAAATGATTAGCACACGAAGTGAGGAATGGGATGTACCAAAATGATGACTATGGATTTGCATTTTGGGTATTCAATACTTGTATGGATAAAAAGGGCTCTGTAATCACCTGGAAGGGGAGGTGTGGATTTGGGAGCTATCCCCCACACCGCCCAGCCTCACACTAAAAGTACCTTTCTAACTTTAAACTGTTAGAGAGATTTTGTCCATCACAGTTGGATATCGGTACTAGATCAATATCCATGTTTTTTTAATAAATCATGAACACATCATTAAAACCCTAGGAGCTTCAGCTGCACATTGGGATGGCTCAGAACACCCTGGCAGGCATCACTGCTAGCTACTGAGCACAGCTTCAGAGTGATGCCAGCTCCTCTGAGCGCCTCAGGAGCCAAGGGGCTGCTGGGGAGCAATTGGCACCTCCAAAATATTCCCAAACTTCTTCAAAGCGAGTGGGCTGTGAGTCCTTGCCATGTTGAACTTTTTAAACAACAGTCACATGCTCAGAAATATAGATTAACTTTATTCTCAAGGATGCTTTGACAGAACATTGCCCTTCCAAGGTCAGCACAAACTATAAAATCTGAGCAAACCTGGTAATTTCTTGAGGATTATCCACTGGCATCATCCTTCACTCAAAGGCTGTGCTAACCTTAGGAGGATACAGCCAACGACATCCAAGGATGATTATGCAGACCTGAGATTTGGACATTTCTCAAAAGCAGGAACATACAAAATCCTGGCACATCTCCTTCTACATCCATGTTAGTCCTACCTGCCACAAGGTATTTTTCTTTGGAGACTCATCTTCATTCTGATCCTCCATTACTGATGTGTTCTGGAAAAACAGAACAAATAGTACTTCAGCTTTTTACTCTGTGACAATTTCTTGCTCTACAAGCATTACGAAAAAGCAAATCAATTGAACAGATACAATTCATTTTCCCAGTGAATGGAATACTCAAAGAATTCTGACCACAAAACCTGAGTATTATAAATAAATTCCCCTTTTAACTGACATGTTTATCAATTCCATTTACTGTAAAGATAACTCCCCAACCCCGCTTCAATTTCCTTTGACAGGTTTTCATGCAGCCTTTCAATGCTCTTCTCACTGGGAAATAAATTCACTTTCATCCTACTCAAGCCAAAGCAATTAAACCTGTCAATGTATTCAACCAGCATTTGCTGCCAAAGTTAAATTGCATACAGCGAGGCACAAAAAAAAAAAAAAAAAAAAATCACTATACACTACTTAAATACAACAGAATATGCTTTTTTCCCATCTCCCGGAATAGGGATCATTCTCTGCAGAACATGTCTGCAATTCACTGCCCAGGCTGTGTCTACAACCCTGGCAGTCACCCCTGCCTTTATTGCAGAATTGTTCCTTACTACTGCTCACATCAGAATTGTTCCTTACTACTCTTCCCTCCCCTTCCTTCACCAACAAAAGAAGGAAGTATTTCTATAAACCTTCAGCTGCATATGTTTCTCTGAGCTCATCTCTGTCTCCCAAAATCATTCCCTCCTTTCTGGCCCTGTTGTTGATGAGCTGCTCCCTTTTGCTGTCCATGGCACACCCAGCATCTCCTCCTCCCTGCTCCCAAGTCCCTCATTCCCAGGCAGTTCCAGCTTCCCCCAGCCCTGCCCTCCCAACCCCATGCCCAGGAGACTGGCAGAGGGTTAGCAGGACAAACTGAGTGTCCTCAAACACCATCTGTATTTATTTCAGCCTTCTTCCCTTCTGTCTCAACAGGAAAAAGGGGCTCAGGTAAAATATATCATGGAGTAAGTCACACAATTCCCTTACTCCTGCCATCTTGGATTATGGGTAACTCCTTAGAAACCACATCCACCCGCATTCAAAACACAATTCAATCTCAAACATTCATCTCCTCCTCTTTCTTCCATAAGGACATGCTGGACAAACCCAGAGAACCTGGAAAATGGACAGTATCCTGTCTAAAGCAACCCTTCCTCCCCTGCCCTTCTGCCTTGGTTTTACCCTGAGCCCTCCCTGAAGGTGTGGAAAACATGTGGCACATGGCATTGGATGACAGGTAAGAACTGCCACCACAGGTGATGGAAAGCCCCAACTACCTGGTTATGACACACATGACAATGACATGTACAAGCCCAGGAGGTAACTGGAGGGGAATCCAGAAAGGGATAAAGGCAGGAGATGTTTAGGGTGACTCCACAAAAACATGGATGTTAGTGTTTCTGGATGTCCAAAGAACAGACAGCCATACCTTCCATGGTTTTTGAAGCCATAGTCTCTGCAGGGCCATCCCAGTTATTTACAAGTCCTAACCAGCCCCTCTCCCTGGGGCACAAACCAGTGCAAGGGGTGCTCTCCCCCAGCAGGAACACACAGCAGCCCCTCACTGACTGGGACCCAGCCAGCCCACACCAGTTACACCATTCTGGAAAGCAAACATGCCACCAGGGAACTAAGCAGGGTGTCTTTGATTTTATTTTATTTCAATATGAATATGTAAAAACACTTGTTAGAGTGATTGTATGTTGTTAACTGTGCATCCAATTAGTGTGTCCTTAAACAAGTAAGGAACATCTCATGTCCTCTGGCAGCTGAAGGCTAAATAAACCCATGGATCCCGGGAGCTATGAGCAAGGAACACTGAGAATATCAAACAGGTGACTTAGGTCAGCAAATTCAGCAGAAATCCCACATTTTATCCATCTATCCCTCCTAACTTTCCTTCAGCAGGCTATGGTGGGACTCTGCATTGCATTCTCCCTATATCAGCAAATATCTCAGAGATCTTTGCCAGCTTTCCCAGGGATGGAGACTAAGAACTGCCTCCTAAACATTATGTCATTCTAGGAACTAGAATAAATAATTACAATAAACTACAGTGCATAGCAGCACTGTGACAGAGTGCAGGGATACAAATGTCACCAAAACCATCAGACTTTCAACCAGCAGATAGCAAAGTGAGTTTCTCTCTGTGCTGTGCCCCACCTCAACTCCACTGTGCCTCCACTGCTGCCCAGGGAAAGAACTGGGCAGCAGGCTTTGGGGAGAGGCTACAGCCTTGGAATGTCACAGGACCACAGAATCATTAAGATTCTGACCACAAAGACCATCAAGTCCAGGCTGTGCCTGATGCCCACTTTGTCCCCAGCCCAGAGCACTGAGTGCCACCTCCAGGTGTTCCTTGGACACCTCCAAGGATGGGGACTCCAAATACACTGCTGCCCAGAGACACTCCCACGTCCCATCACCATCTGAGCCACAACTGTGGGGGCAGATAATAGAGTTTGATTCTTAGGCTGGAAATAAACACAGTATTCAAATATTTCACCAGGAAGTTGACAGCTGCATTCATTTAATGGCATCTACTGCTACAGCTTCTTGTGTTCTCTCTTTTCTCATCCTGACTCATTCCACACTTTCTTACTGTATTTTAGAGCTTTCAAATCCTTCATCCTTTCCCTTTCTGCTCCCAAATATATATTTTGTTTTCCCTATGATATTGTCTCTTCCTAATAAATTTGCTCTGCTTCTCTCTTAAAACACTTCATTTTGGGATCACTCCCCCCATCACACTCATCCCCATTCAGACTCCAATCTCTCTATCCAGCACTTAAGCCTACTAATTGGAGACCAGGAGGTGATGGGTCGATCCTGCCTGGTTGGCTGGAAGAAGCAATTGGACAGCTCTGATCTGTCCTGTCCATTCCCAGCACTTGGCAGAGTCAGGATTTCAGAATTCCTGACAGCTGGTGTCACCAGTCCTGGTTCCTGGGCTCCAGCCCTTGTGCAAGAACACCGATAGGCATTTCCAAGTCCAGCTCTTCCCTCCCCTCAGTGGCATGTCTTGCTCACCCCACCCACCTCCACATACAGCCGGTTTCCCAGGTGGCTTTGAAGTGGCATCACCTCGGAATTCACCCCAATTCCCTGCAGCTCTGCTGCTGAACAACTCCAAGGCCTGATGGAAGCACTGACATCTCATCCTAGTGATCCCAGCAAGGCTGAGCTGCCCTTGCAGACATTCTCCAGATGTGATTCCGACCTCTGCAAGAGCCTTGCAGCTTCTCACAGTGCAAGCAGGGCTTCTAAATATTGTCAATTCATCTTCTTTATAGGTTAATTTTTTCCAGGAATTCCTGTGAAGTTGCTCATGGCTCTTGCAAAAGCAGAATGATTATTTCCAACCAGCTGTCATTCCTTAATTAGTCAGCCTGGAGTAAGTGCTCTCCATCCCAACTGGGAACGGCAGTGATGGCCAAGAGATAACAATGGGTCCAAGCTGGGATGTTTTATTGCTGCCTCACAGTTGTTAAAACCCAAGTGAATCGAGTTACACTGAGCAAAGCCCCAGCCTCTATTTCCACTGATTAGAAACCAGAAATGGCAGTAAAATTCACACATTGCTCCACAAGCTGAGCAAGTTTAAAAGCTCATTTCCTGGAGATTTGTATCCCACATTCCTTGCTTAGTCCCGCAGAAACTTCAGGCTTTCCTTAGTCTTTCTGCTCCACAAAACCTCTAGTTTCTGGGATTTCTATGGGGTGCAGAAAACCATGGCAAAAACAGGTTCACAAGTTACTCAGAGAGAAAGAAGTACTGACAAGCCTAATTACATCGAGCTAATTACCTTGGGGATTATGAAAAGCTACCGAAATAGAAACAACTATGGGCGATCCCCAAAGGCAAAGATATTGTAGGTATTCTAATACTCCATAAAATCATTGTTTCAATTAAGATTCTGGGATACCAGGTAGCAACTGATGTCTCAACTACAGCAGTTCCATAGATGTGAGGTTGTGAGGGACAAAGGCACTCCATGTTTTCCTGCAGGTGAGTGGCACTGCAAGGCTCCCCTCCCTCAGCAGGTGCAGGAAAAGCTGCACCTTTTCCAGCAGAAATCCATCAAACCTGGACAGGCTGCTCCAGATTTCCAGCAGGCTGCTCTTAGCCTGGGTTTGCACTGGGCTCCAGGAGCTGGGAGTGCCTGAGTCACTTAATTCCCCGGGCAGGGGAACAGCCCGATGCCTTTGTTCTGAAGCCACTGTGAGCTCCAGTATCAGGAGAGCAATTATGGAAGTGATAGCAGGAAATCCTGGGAACTGGGGCACAACACGTGAGTTTCAGCACCGAGCAAAGTTCACAACACTGCTAAATTTCTCTGATGATAATAAAGCTTTCCCTGACAAAGAAAGGATTTACAGGCTACAGAGGATGGATGGACAAAACAACAGTTATGTTGTCTTGAAAAAAAGCAGTCTTATATTTGAGCTTTAATGAAAGGGAAAGGAAGTAAGAACTTCTATGTCTCACTGCCCTTTAAACTGCACTGGTAATTCCCATCTCAGTTAAAGACCCAGCTAAGTCTTCAACAGTCTAACTTTTCACAAGATTCCTTCTCTCTGGAAAAAAAACACCAGGAAATTTCAGTTAAAGTTACAAAATAAGCAAAACCAATTAAACCAATTCAGCTATACAGGTTCTGATGTCTTTAACAAACCACATCTGACTTTGAAGAAGCTGAAGAACCAATACAAAATAACTAAAATACATACTTGGATACCTCAGAGTCAAACTCTGCAGATCAAGTACACGGCACTGGAGCTTCAAGCCCCTCCTGGACCAGCTCTGCCACAGCAGCACGGCTGGAGGTCCCGCATTTCCCAGGGCAAGTGAGGAATCTGCCAACCTCTGGAACAGCTGGAGCCAGCAGCAAGGGAGGAAGCTGACTACCATCTGCACCAGCTAAAAGTGATGAGCACTTGCCCCTCATGGCTTCCTGCTTTTAAAAGAGCCACAAACTGCCAAACACTTCAGAGCATTTCCAAATGAAAGCCTCTCCCTGGGGAGAAATGGGCAGCATTTGCTAACCCAGGAATCTGTTAAACAATGTTCATTAACAACATCTTGATACTTGATCGGGGATAAGAGGGGATTTTCCTCTTCTAACTATGGAGAGGCTCTTAGTAAAAATGTCCTAGAGCACAAATATGAAATTAAGTTGGAGAACCCCTAACCTAGATGGCACAAGATGGGAATGAACCTCTCTCACAGCAAGGACTAAATCCCTTCCTTCTCAACATCCTCAAGATCTGTCTGTGAAGAAATGCAAAAATCCTGATGTCCCCAAGTTCCACGGGCCTCCTTGGCCCCCAGGGACAGTTGGTTGTCCACCAAACAAGAAGGTTCACTCTGCTGACCACGGCCATGTCTATATTTGATGTCTGTATTAGTAATTGCTTGCTTCAGCTTAAACTGAACTATTTATGTAAGCACTGGGAATCTGCACAAATTAGGCTGAACATGCTTCAATTCTTACCTAGCTTGCTGCTCTCCCTGCTGCCAGGTTTTATTTTAGTGCAGCTATTGCTGGAAGTTCAAACAAAAATATACTTAAAATACTTAAAGAGTCTACCAAGAGCCAACAGCTGAAGGCAAAATTAGAAAAAAACCCCTCATAACTGAAAATAGGGCATCAATTTTTATTTGGCCTCTGACTAACCACCAAAAAGTTTAAAAGAAGATATGCTGAATTCAGCACCACAGCTCCCCAGTCTGTGTTTCAAACTGCTTCAAACGCTAAAGTTTGACCACAAGTTATAGATGGTAATTTTTTAGCACATACCTAATGCTCTTCCAGACCCCAGTTTGACACCTCTCAAGGGTTTCTTTTGCAGGAATTTTTGGCCAGAGTAGTAAGTTTCCCAAAACTAGAACTGCTTGCTCTTGCCTCTGCTCAGAGAAGGAAAATCTCAAGCCATTCCTCACCTGAATGTCCCACAACAGTTATTTCTGCAGGTTCCAAAGATGACAAGCAGTCACTAAGCAGATCACTCTGCTTAATCAACAATGCTTTGATGATTGGCAATTAGTACCACTATGTTAACTTTGTTTCAAGAGTATCAGTCCTCACCTTAAAGTCATTATAAATTAACTTGCTGATCTTGTGTGTGTGTGTGTGTGTGTGTGTATATATATATATATATATATATATATATATATGTGTGTGTGTGTGTATATATATGCATAAAACTGTGTATCTGAGTATTCAGTATGTCTGACTTCACATGGAACTAATAAAATCATGTAAATAATCTCTCCATGTTTCTAGTCAGTTCTCCATTCAGCTCATGGAAGGCCAGAATTAGATCTCCTCAGAGCCTTCCCTTCTCCAGGCTGAACAATCCAAACTTCCTCAGCCTTTCCTCATGGGAGAAGTGCTCTGTTGCTCTGATCACCCTGGTGGCCCTCAGAAGTCGGGTCATTGTGGACAGTACCCAGAGTCATAACATAACTTGTTTTTAAACTGAAATTACACATGAAAATGCTCCGCAGCTCAGGATTACTTTTCTGATCCAATGAAACACTAAGCAAGGACTCCAACCGCACCAGTGAGCCTTTGGTGATGGCACATCCTCTTACCAGAGGAGTTTCATACATCAGTTTGTGTGTCCAAACTGCAGTATGAGCCTGCCTGGCAGGGCAAGAATTTAATCCTTACCCCAGCCTATGAAGGGCCACAGATGATGGAGAACCGTAACAGCAAAATCACTCTGGAGCTTTTAGAATTTCTGAAATAACGTATTACACATTCTCAGAAAGATTTACATCAAAAACATTCACTGACTGACTGTTAGTTAAATGTAGGTTATCATAAGAAACAAAACAATTGCACTTCTGTCCAAGTTCAGAGCTATTTTCCAGCATGCCTCCATTGCCACGCAGCAAGCTGATGTAACCAGAAAAACAATGTAGTTACTGCAATCCCAAGAGACATCCAGTGGGGGTTTGGTTTGGTTTGGTTGGGTTTTAAATATGCAGTAACTGGTTAGCTCTTAAGGGCAGCCTTACCTCAACAGGTACTGCAGGATCACATTAACAACACCTTCCTCACAGAACTGTTTCAAAGACACCCTAAACTCTCATTTAACGTTCTGAGTGTCTGGAGCAGAGAGTCAGTAACCCAAACATGCCTGTACCCATCCTATAAAAACACGCTGTATTTACAAGGACAATGAGCAGGGAATTGTGTAATTGTAAAGATTTGATGACTCATCCCTGCACCACTCCAGCTCCAAAGCAAGGCCTGCAAAACCCCACATGGCACAAACCCTTGTGCTGGCTGGAAAACCAGGGCCCAAACACAGAGAAATCACTGTGTGTCCCCCTGCCCTCGGACAGAGAGCACCACTCGGGCAGGAGAAATGGCAAAAGCAGTTGGCACTTCAGCCAGGCCAGGGCTGGGGTTAAGGTGTCCACATCTCAGCTTGTGCTGCCAGGGGGAAAACTGCAATCAATAATAATCAATTAAAAAAAAATAAAAGAAAAAGAAAAAAAACACCTCGTCTCCCAGCTTGCACAAGAGCAGCCAGCAGTAAGAGGAGCCAACAAGGTTCCCTGCAAGGCCTCAGCTGAAAACTGGATTCATTTTCCCACCCCTGCCCAGCCCAACAGGAGCTTTAATTCCACCTTCAGCCTAGAGTGGTGTTTGTTTTCCAGGTGTCTCAGTTTGTGCCTTTCACTGTCCAGTCACTCAGCTTTCCTTGGCAGACATTGATGTGTGCAGGAATCCCAATCCACTCCTGCCAGAGCAGCAAATCTCAATATTCAAATTGTGTACCAAAGCAGCCATCAGGTTTATCACTGACATCACTGATAACACTTGCAGTCACTTGCCTAAAACATCTCACAATTAACTTTCACTATCCTAACAGGCCAAATACCTCAAAAGATAAATCCTTTCTGCCTGCGAATAACTAATAGTAAAATGTTTAAAGCAGAAACATGGCCCTGACAAACGGCTGGGCTGTAGGAAGGTACACAGATGTCAGGAGCAAGGTGTTAGTTTGCTTTTTCAATTGATATTTTTAAATTAAGAGAAATTACCACAAGTTCTCAGCCACAATTATTAGCAGTAGTTTTGTACTAATGGTTCATCTATTTTACACATAACCTTATTTAGGTAGAATCTGTACTTTCAATCTTAATCCATCCCAAAGTAGAATAGTTTTTCCTCTGTACTTTTAAAACTCAGGGCAAACTTCAATCCATGTCCCTTACACAGCAAATTCACTAAAAGTGAACTTAAGCTTAAGTTTTTAAAGCTTTGACTACACCATGTTACACACTTGTTCAGAACATTGGCACTTGTAACTGTATCAAAAGCTACCCTAAATAAATGGATTTTGTTAGGCAGTTAGGAGGATTAGGTATGCCAAGCTTTTGGGATTTTTTTTAATATAATGAAAACATTAAGTTGTATTTACTACCTTAGAAACTGTCTCAGTGTCTAGTAAAGAGCTGCTTTAGCTTTTATTTCCTGTATTTATAAAGTATCCAAAAAAGAAAACTTGAAGGGAAAATACTGGCTTAAGATTATCAGTTCTTTTCTTCCTTTTAGAGCAGATGCAAAGAGGCCTTTTCAGATCCACTCATCTCATCATTTATAGGACTTGTAAAAGGAAAACAAACTATTTAAAGTTGCATTTGAGTGCTGACTGCTCAGATTAGCACAGCTGACAGAGGGCTGAGCACAGAACAGCAGCTGAATTCCAGGGCTTCAGGAGCAGCCAAGACACTCCAGAGGCAGCTGATGCATCCCTGCAACACCCAACTGCTCCATCAGCACTGCTGCTCCACAGCCCAGAACTGCCCCGTTCCCTTCCACAAGCTCTGCCATCCCATGGAGCAGCCTTTCCAAAACCAGGGGCTGTGTGGACACTCCCACACCAGGCTAAGGCAAAATCAAATTCCAAAAGCTGGACATTTTTCTCTGTGCCACATTCATGAGTAAACAAGGCAGAAGACAGCACTCTGCCCCACAGAATTAATAGATGTTAACAGTATTCCAGATTAAAGGTATGGGACAAGTAACATCTGGGAAGCAAGTTTCAGGCTAAGCTAGTAATTAGATCAGTTCAAATTCATCAAAAATAAATTAGCCTCTGTTAAGATTAACTACACATTTGCAACTTGGCTGCCTGGTGCAAAGTTAAAATACTTCAAAGGTTATTCGTGGTTTCCCAGAGGGAATTTAGGTTCAGATCTCTCCTGCTGTTTCCATATCAAACTAAAGGGAGTTATCTCAAATTGCCAGCACAAAGCACAACCTTCAGCACGAGGGGCTTGAGGAGCTGTGAGAGGGAGGGGACACTCAAGGGCCTCAGACACTGCAAAACTTTAAGCAGGTTTTGAACAGGCGTCTATAAAAACTTTTACAGTAAAAGCTACACAAAGGTTATTCAAAGCCACTGAACAGTTTGAAATACTAAACCTGCAGTAACTCTCAATTATTCATCTTTTGCAAAATAGAAGGTATTTGCACACAAAAGAAATACAGGAAAAGCAGCCACCACAGTGAAAATTCAATAAAACTGCAGCCTAGAACTAGTGAGCTACTCCAAGGAAGAGTCCTGTCCTCCAGAAATGTAGAGCAGTGTATTCCATACTTGGCAGCTCATGGAAGTGTATCAATCTTCACAACTCCTCAGGAAATTCTAATCACTCATTAATTGTCTGAAACAAGCTTTTGTTTATGCACAAGTTCAGTGTGGGTTTGGACCTGCTGATATCCAAGCATCCAGAACGTGGAGAAAACCTTATTTCCACAAGGGCTGCAGCATAACTGCAGCTAAAGGAAAATGCCTTCAGTAATACAAGTTGTAAAAAAATACTCAATTTTTTTAAAATATCCACCCAGCCTTGCCTGGGATTAGGCAGACACTCTGCACTTGAGTGCTGATTTATTTGGCTTTTCAAAGGCACGTGCAATTGCATAATTTCGATTTCACACAATTTATATAATGGATGGTAAATGTTCCTGACCTGGAAGGTCAGCACTTCTCCCTCTACAGCTTCAAGATCCAGCTGATGAATACAATAGCACCTCACTGTAAGACTCTTCAGAACAGGATTTGAGAACAGCAGGAACAGTTGCCCCACGTCTCAGGTTCCTGGGTTGGGAAGATTATTTTCAATCCCCACCACATCATCAGTGCCTGGAGTCACAGCACAGCTTCTTGTGTGAGAGGAAGGTGGCAGAGCTGTGGCCAGGACTAGATGACACGCTGTGCACCCCAACCCCAGCCCTGTGCCTGTGGCAGTGCCAGCAGAATCCCTTCCCTAGGACCTGGACAGGATGGCACTGGAGAAGGAAAGCTGCTGGCCCTCGCTTCTGAATCCAGGGACAGTCCCAGAGAGTCCAGCTCTGCTTCCTGGGACAGACCCACCATCTGAAGGGGCTTTGGGAAGGGTAACTCTGGAACCAGCAAGGCTGAAATAGAATTTCACAGACACTTCAGGACAACACGAATCAGTTACAGCACTGCTCTTCGAGGGCAAAAACATCACCTCAAACTTCTCCGGAATCCCAAATCCACTTGGGAGCAGTGGAAGACCATCCTGCACCACAAAGCCAAGCCTTTCCACAGTGAGGTTTGGAAACAGGACCATTTTGCCACAGAAATACTACACAGAGGAGTAAAAAGCTCACTATAGTTCCTTCTTTCTCTGCTGTAGCACTTCCTCCAGCCCTGCCATTTGCTCAATCCCCTGCTGCCTGTAGCCAGCTGTGCTATCCTGGACTCTGATGCCTCCCTTGATGTAATTGGATTCTCCCACCATTTCAAAGGATCACAAAAAACCAACCATCTATTTAAGACTCTTAAATGTCAGTCCTGAAGGCCACAAAACAACTATCAGATACAAATCATGAAGGCTCAGGGAAAGCTGGGAATGGGCAGCCTACTAAGCACCCAGAGTGTGTCCTGAAAGGGTAAGTGTCCTTTTGATGGTGACTCAAGAGTGGCACCATCAGTATCCGCAAAACCATCAACACTGGTACTCACACAGCTGCTGAATTCCCCTAAGCAAGGGACCCACTCTCCTGCCAGGGGGGTCTGATGAGGAGTCTGCAGTGCAAAGACATTGCACAAATGTAGTTTCAACCTTGGTTGGAAATATTTGATTATAAATTTCTGTTTCCTAGAAAATTCCTCTGTGGGAAAGAGACAAGACCTGCAAGGAAGAGAACTGTCACACACAGAACAGATTGCCTTGCATCTCCTCCTCTCCTTGGGCAGATTTCCCTCCTCCATCCCTCCCAGCACGAGCATGGCACTGCCAGAAGGCAGGCAGGGAGCAAGGCACGTTTCCTAACACATTTCTTTCCACCATAACAGGATCACTGAGAGAAAAAAAATCCTCTCTTCCACAGGAGGCTGAGCAAGCATCAACATGAGGCTGTGGCTAACAGCATCCCTTCTGCAGACACTTCAGAAGAGCCATCAGCAGTAACAGCTCCTGCCCACCACTTGTGAAATCTCTCAGGCTTAGTGGGACTGTGGTGCTTTCTGAGGGACACAATTAATGTCTGACATTGCACTCACTGCTGCAGCTCTGAGCAACAAGCACCAGATTCGCCGAGGCAAGGTCCAGGACCTTGCCGCGATCCATGAACTCACCATGGAGAACCTGCCTGTGATGAACAAAGTTCCCAGTGCCCTGGGGGACAGGGCCCGCTTCCTGGCTACCATGGCAACACTGGAACAGTCGCTGCTTCTAGTTAAGTACCGATATTGAAACGTTAAACAGCTAATTGCTCTGTTTGTTTTCTCTAAACCACCGGGAGAAGCACCTACTCCCCACCCAAGCTGCCATTCTAGGACTAAGATGCAAATAGGGAAACCCGTGGAACCATGGGAGCGTGTTTTGGGGGAGAAGGACACCCCTAAATGGAGAACTGAACACAGTAGAGGGGGCTGGACAGGTACCATACGCTGGCTGAGGAAGAGGAAAACACATGCCCCGATCGACGTTTGACCTGTCACCATAAGCTCCGGAAGACGAGACTGGAGTGGGCTGTGGGAGGCAGGAACGAAGAGGCAGATTTTCCCGGTGTTAACAGGAGGAAAGGAGAGGGGACAGCTGCTGCTGGGACTTCAGCAACAGGCTCTGCACGCCTCCTCACCCTTCAGCTACCTGAAAAAGCTACAACAGTGGGGGCGAGCTCAGTGTCGGGCCCCTGCCCAGCTGATCTTTTTAATAAAGAGCTGAACATTAATAAAGGCATAAGCCCTGTTCATTTCACTGCCCAGTGTAGAGTGGACAGACTGGGATCTCTGAATGGAACGGAAGAGAAACACTAGCAAAAAAAAAAAATAAATAGGCAAGCTAGCAAGTCACCCAAAGGAGTAAGGAGTGGATGTCTAAGCTCCCATGACTTCTGCTGTGCACAGAAGCCCCTCCTGCAGCAGCAGTTCAGTGCCTATGGCAGAGGGACTCATTTCACCACTTCCACCTCATCTGGCTCATAAACATCAGTGATTAAGTCAATTACTGACTTCTGAATAGTGGCAACTTCTGAAGAGAAGACCACGATGATAGAACTCCCCACCAAGAGGAGCAGGCTCCTGAAAGGGGTCACTCTTCTGTTCAAGCACACTTGGCAGCCTGGGGATGAAATGTATGACCTTTAGCGCTCTCCAAAAACCACTGAAAACAACAAAGCCCAAAAAAGCACTCGTATATCAGATTGTTTGTAGCAGCAAAACCCTTTCCCCACAAGCAGAAAGGTCAGTGCTTGGCAGTACCCAAATGGTGCCAGCCAGGGGAGGCCACCACAGGTGACCCCAACCTGCCACGAGGTTTCACAGGCTGCTCCCCGCTCTTGCTGATCACAGGGAATACAGCTGGAATCCTCACTCCCCTATTGCTGATCACAGGGAATACAGCTGGAATCCTCACTCCCCTTTTGCTGATCACAGGGAATACAGCTGGAATCCTCACTCCCCCTTTGCTGATCACAGGGAATACAGCTGGAATCCTCACTCCCCTTTTGCTGATCACAGGGAATACAGCTGGAATCCTCACTCCCCCTTTGCTGATCACAGGGAATACAGCTGGAATCCTCACTCCCTTTTTGCTGATCAAGGGAATACAGCTGGAATCCTCACTCCCCTCTTGCTGATCACAGGGAATACAGCTGGAATCCTCACTCCCTTTTTGCTGATCAAGGGAATACAGCTGGAATCCTCACTCCCCTATTGCTGATCACAGGGAATACAGCTGGAACCCTCAGCAGGAGCCATAGCCAGCTCCAAGTGACAGATGCACGTCATGTCCCAGGCAAATCAGGAACCAAAACTCACAGATATTTACTCCATTTTGCTGGTTCTGACGGATCAGGGACACATTTCTGCTCCTCAGCTGAGGAAAGCAAAGAGCAGAGCTCTGGCTCAGAGCTCAGTCCTGGGATTCACTCCAGTGAATAACAACTCACTTCCATTTCCAAACAAACACTAGGAACTGACCCAAGACAGAGAAGGTCCCTTCTTGCCCCTAAGAATGAACAGGCTCAGTTAAAAACTAAAGTCATAAAGCCCAAAGCACTCGGATATACAAAGGACACCAGAGAAGTGCTTATGAGAACCTTCCCCTTTGGAGAATAAATCATGCTTGGAAAAAGTAATTCCTGCATTTCACATTTCCCCATCCTCCTGGACAGAGGTGTCTGGATCCAGCACCAAGCCATAGCTGGCCACACCACCAGGAAGCAGCACAAGAAGCTGCTGTGACTGTAAGGGATGCCCAGACTGCACCCAGAGTGCTCATCCCAGTTTAGGCTCTCCAAAGGAAACAGGCTGGGATATGGGAGACAACGAGGATGGCCAAGCACTGAAGCACCAGGGGGAGTAAAATGCAGCACTATCCTTTGCAAATGCCTGCAGTATGTGCAAACTGAGCTGCTGGATCAGGCCTCAAAATCCATAACACCCACACTGAGAACTAAAAAAGAAAAGTTATTACAAGAAACTGCTGAAAACAAACTCCAAACTGGTGTTACTTTTCACTGAGAAGAGACTCCAGAAACACACTGGAAAGCACCACTACTGATTACCAGAGGGAAAACTGGCCATTTTTACCTCAGATTTAGGGACTGGGGAGTCCAGGCCATCCCCCTGCCCACACTGCCTCCAGACCCACCATGGGTACTTTTAATTGCTTCTACACTGCTGCCCTTGGTTTGGAAGCTCTGTGTCTCTGAAAAGTCTGTTTAAACACAGGGAATGAGCACAAATATTTCAGATATTGGAGAGAACATTCTGTTCTTTTAAAGAAAAGGAATAATGTATTTCTTTTTAATGGAGCTGTTGGACTGTTTCCAAAAAGAAGTGGTAACAGTTCCACTCTGTTTTGAGGCAAAATACCAGAAAACATGTCAAAGAGGTATTTGTAAATGACTTCAGACCCAACAGAAGCAGTAAAGCAGTTGTCTGGTTATGATAACTCATGTCAACAGCTGCAGGGAGTAACATTTCCAAAGGGATGCAGGCTCCAGAGCTACAAGCCACTCATCATCTCCCATTTGTGATTTCATGCTCTGGAGGAGAAGGTTTGAGCAGAGCCCATCTCCAGCACTCTGTGGTTTTAAGAAAACTGCATTGTGTCTGTGCCTGAATTTGTACTGGGAAAAGAGGATGAAGAAGTTTCCTTGTTCAATTCTTAGCTTTCAACTACAAGTTTTTCCAACTACACTTTCTCTTGTTGTGTTTCCCTCTGGTATCAGAATAGAAGCATCAACAGAAACTCAAAATTAGTAAAGAGAAATAAACAGAAGCTTAAGCAAGTTAATGCTAAATTGTAACATCAATAAATAAAAATATAAACTTCCTTCTGGAAAATTCTATGTTTAAACTGAAAGAAGGGAAATTTATGTTCGATACCCAGCCAAGAGCACTGAGTGCCACTTCTGGGGATGGGGACTCCATGAAAAGGAAAATGCAGATCCAGGAGCACCTCTGGAGCTGGACACCCCACTGGGCAGAAGCCAAGGATAAAGGACAGGAAAGCCCTCCCAAGCCTCCAGAGTACTTGGGAGAACGGCCTTGGAGGAGTCAGGGGAGACTCAAAACTGAAAAAGCCACTGCATGAATTTAAGATCTGGCCTGTGGAGGAACAAGCTAAGATCTCTCACTGGCAGCTCGGGAAGTGATACATTTCTTGTTCCTGCAGGGAATGCACTCTGAGATAGCTTCCAGGCCACACTGCCCACCTGTGAACACAGAGGCAGAGGAGCAGGGCACTGCATAAATTAAGATGAAAACTTCATGCATAGATGACAAGATGTAGGAAAGAATCTTTTCTAAGAACTCCAAAGATCTTGGGAGGGTGTAAATAAGCACAGCAAAATCTAAGCAGAGTTTTAAAAGAGAGATAAAATTATTTTTGTAAAAACAGAAGTGGAAGAAAAGTGCAACTGAAGACAGGGAAGAAACTTGGTGGGGCGGTATTTGGTTACTGGGATTTTCATTATATCTCTCTAATAATTCATTTCCCAAGACTTATTTCATCACCTCCTGCATTATGCAATAATTCAAAGTGATGCCTAGGCTCTTATCTTCTGTTCCTTAATGAACAGTGCTCACATCACACTGGAGATGTTTACTCCCAGAGCCCAGAGCCCTGCCTGTCTCTGCCTGGCAGCCCTGCTGGAGCCACTTCCCAAATCAGCACCACAAAACACACTCAAATCCCTGCCGTGCTCCACGGGTGAAGCCATGGAAGGTGCTGTATCCACAGGGTTGCATCACACACCTGCTGACAGAATCAGTTTCTCCAAAGACCTGAACAAGAATTTTAGTTTTTATTTTGCAGATAAGTCCATATCAAAGCAAATAAAAGCAGGAACTATTGGATATCAGTATGTTAATGTACAAAAACATCATTAAAGGTAACTAAGCAGTTAAAAATAAGGCCTTGTAGCAGTTTCAAGTATTATTAACTGTATTTAATACATACTTGTCCATGCAACAGAAACAAGTGTTAAGTGTCAGCGACTTTATTTCCTAAAAGTATCAATTAAACCAAAAGCCAGAGTAATGAGAAGAAATCTCAAGTACCACAAATAGGAATTAATATTTTCTGATAAATTACCTGTTTCTCTTCTGCATTCACTAACACCTCACAGAATGCAGAAAGCAAATATTTCTCCAGTAAACTGCAGGCACTATGAGGGTATTTTACTGCATGAAGAAAAGCACAGAATACACACCCAGACTGAGAACTGGAACACCTCTCCCAATTCATGGGCAGAGGGGCTTGCTGAAATGCTACAGCTTGATTCTAAAGAGCCTTGTTAGGTTTGATGATTGTTAGCAACCTCACAGAAAGGCAGAGCTAACCTAATCCCTGCTTACTTCCTTTGGGTGGATGGCAGGTGGCTGCTGAAGCCTAAAGGTTTGAAAAAGCCCCAGGAATGAGTTCCTGAGGCTTCCTGAAGAGATTCTCCAAGGCTCCAGAGTGAAGACTGCGCTTCTCCCTTTCTGGCCTGCTCTGGTTACTCTAAGCACACCACACACAACAGACACAATCCCAGGTAACTTCTGAGAATCTCCAAGAGCTTCTGTATTTCCCTTCCAGCACTTCCTATTAATCATTTCACCCTAAATGAATGTGTGCTACAGAAGCAAGAGCTCCTGCTACCTGTGTCCCACCTGATTTCTGTGTGGGCTTAGAGTTCAGGAAACAATGAAGGGCAAGTCATAGTGCCAAAAATAATAAATGGAGAAAGCAGCTGGTACCACTTTTGCTTCCAAGTTCCCCTTCAGAATCACTGAGTCACACCCTCAAAAGGAGAACCTTTTGTTGTTTTTTTTAAAATAATCCTTCACAGACACTTCCGAAAGTCTCAAAGCCTCTTCTGGCTGCAGTTCTACAGAAACAATCAAATCCTAATAAAACAAAAAAGTCTTTATTTTGGCACAGTATTTCACTGAACCATGGAATATCCTGAGCTGGAAGGGACCCACAAGCATCACCTAAGCCCAACCCCTGGCCCTGCAGACACCCCAACAATCCCACCCTGTCAAAATTAGAAGTAGCTTGCAAATACTGCTAAGACAGACACTAAACCTCTGGGACTCTGCCCTGGCATGAGTAGGCACTCTTCCATAAGCATTATTTGGCCATGAGACTGTTCATTTCTATAAAACTGAATTATCCAGCTATAAGTTTGTCTTGGACATGAGTTTTTGTCCTTTCTTTGAATACTATTTCAAAATTGTAAACATAAAGCATTCAAATGGAAAAACAGATTTGTATTTTAACAAAAATTTTGGAGGAATTTCTGGTTTTGAAATTCAGATTTGCTGAATTTCAAGTGGCCACATTTTGCAGGTGAGAAGAGAGGTTTTGAAATAATTGCTTACTCTCTAAGGTAAGACACTGATGTTCTCCAGTGGCTGACCTCAAATGGAGTGACACAAAACTCAACTCTTCATTTTCATTCGCAAAAAGCAATTTCTTTTAACTACTCATTTTATACACATGAAAGACTTGAACCACTGAATAATGCTCTTATGCAAACAGACTAACCTTAACTGATCCTTGCTTTCTGCTAAAAGATGTTACATTTGGAAACACTTTGGGAAGTGCCACAATTACTACACATGTTCAGCATTTTCCTTCCAAGGTGAATACCCTGGAAAAAATTGTTAACTGGTCCCAAAACCTCCCTTTTTATCATTGTCAATCCCTCCCAAACCAATGAAGCAGCAATTCCCCATCTATAAGTTATGCAGGGTTACCTCCAACAGCTTACTAGAAGAAAAACAACAGACAACTTAGGATTTAGTGGTCTTCTATGCAGACCAACCCCCCTACCCCCCATCCCTTGTTCTTCACTTCTTAAAAGTTAAAAACCTGAGTTAACAGGGCAACCCAAAGACCCCAGGACTCCATGCTCACTATTCTGAATTCAAACACGTGCAAAGACTAAGGTAAGTCTACACCCACAGCCAAACTTAGGAGCAAATAAAAAGCTTATCCTTTCTAAATTAAATCACACAAACATCACAGGTTGGTCAGTTCATTGCAATTTAAGAGAAATGGCAAAGCTCATTATGTTATTTTTAAGTTAAATGAGAAAGCAAAACGTAGCAGGCAACATGCAGAACTATGCTATTGATATCACAATGTCAGTATACAGGCAATAAAAGACAACAACTCCCCCCCAGCCTTACTGCACAGAAAGCCCTTGAAGAGTCACTCCTACAATGCAGTTAAGTAGAAGATTTCAGAAAAGGATGCACAAAAAACATTTAGCAGACTAAACAATTTGATTAAACAGAGTCCTGAGAGTTTAACACAAGTTCAACAGCATAACATTTACAACAAGAAAGAAGAAAGGCACCTGGAGACATCTGACACTGGGCATGCTCTGCAGGCATCTCAGTGCGCACATGCTCTCTACCAGGTTGGAGCAGCCTAGCCACAAAGACCTTGGCACAGAACACTGCAGGGTGACAAAAAGGAAGGAAGAGAAGAAGCAGTTAGATGCCACAACAAATCACTCAAGGCAGGCAACTCATTAGTATGTTAACGTGGGTACTTATCGATGTTATTTCTACATTCATCACAGTTATTGGCCAGGGGTAAAATAACCACTGAAGATCCTGTGCAGCAACCAAGGACAAGCCATCCCTCTAGCCTGAGCTCCTTTTCCCCCTCTGTAATCTCGTGGCTTTAGTGCCCAGCTGGACGTTTTAAGTGACTCCCAGCAGCAGGAGAGTTTTAGGTCACCCACACTGCTGCCCACAGCAGAGCTTCACCCAGCAACCTGGCCAAACTCCCTGCCCAGCTGTGGCCTGCACAATCCCGCTGGGGACAGGAGGCCAGGAGCTGCCACTGGGGTGGCAAGGCTTTAGAATCCACCTGGAGGAGCTTTAGGGATTAAGGTCTGGCACTCCCCTGTGTCTCAGCTTTCTCAAACAAACTGTGCTTCTTTATTCTGCACTGGGACAGACAACCTGACAAAGGGAGCACATTTTAGAGCTAAGTTCAAATTGCATGACCAAGTTTTGCTTAATCAAGGAATCCTAATGAACTGCGAAAAAATGCTGGAATTATAGTTGAAGATATCCTAAAGCCAAATCATCCCCCGGCTACATTTACTACTCATCCTGCCACCCAAACTTAACTACCAAATTCCCCACTGCTGACATGAGTAGTTAGGAAAAGTCTGGAGATCCCTTTTGTTTCTTTTCTGAAGCTGAAGAAATTTGATACAGACAGACTCCCCAGAACTTCTGTAGCTCCCCAATATTATTTCCCAGTTCCTTTTAAGGACAGAGCAGTACATACACCAGATAAATTTAGGGGAAAGGATTCAATTCCTCAGCATCAAGCAGTGCACAAACCCAGCTGCAATATTTGGCACAGACTGAGCTTTCACTATTTTCCACAGAGACTTCCAATTTAGTTACAACAGACAGCAAAACTTTAAAAGAAAAGCCCCACACAGGTCAAAGATGAAAGTGGAATAACTGGAGGTAAAGCCATATGGAAAGCAGTTTGTGCCAGGATCAAGGAGGGGGAGAGAGCCCAGAGCACCTGAAGGGTAAAAAGCTTCTTTGTTTTTTCAAATCTTAGGAATAAAACAAAAGGAACACCAATATTTTCATCTCCATGCTAAGGAGAGAAATTACAGCAAAACCAGCACAAGAATGCCCCTAGCAGCACCTAAACACATTGAAATTCCCTCTCTTACCCAGCAGGAAGGTGCTGATTCCACAGGCATGTCCTTGCCTGTGGCAAGGGAAGGCAAGAGTGGGAGCATGTATCTTATGGACAGGGGTAAAAATAGTCATATCTATGTTTTATTGTATTATTCTTTAATAGTAAAACAAACCTATAGTTTTCAACTACTAAAAGTTTTTAAAAGTGTATTTAATGTTTAGAGAAATGGGATTTAGCTATAAAGTAATTACTCCACTATATCTGTCATTACTTTGCATTACTTAACTTTGACATGTCCTCACACTAACACTGGAAATTTAGTTCCCAGGACACTTCTAAGACAGCCAATAAATGACAACAGGGAAACTACCTTAACTTCAAGAAGACATCAAAAAAAAAAAGAGGTTTTCATATTTTCAAAAGAGATGGGATGTACTGTTAAAACCCACTTACTGAAGATACATACTTTTATAGGTCTGTTTTTAAAAAATAAGTGTATAATTGAAGAAATTCCCTTTCCAATCTGTTTCATTATTTGTTCCTATTTAGGACAATATCTTCATGGTGGTTGGTGGTTCTGCAACACTGAACCAGCAAAATTCAGGGTATTTCTGCAGGTGTTGATTAAAGCCCAAAAACATTTTTAAACATAGAGGCCTGATTAAAAAAAAAAAAAGAGTCACTTTGCTCACATGACTTAAAAAAAGTCATTGATAAAAAACACAGCAAACTCCTCTCCTGAGATGTTCAGATCTGGCTTAAAAGGCGTGCATAATGTTTATAATTAATTGGCACTTGGAGATGTCCACAAATTATAAGCTAAAAATCAGTGGTTTATTTGTTATTATGTGGGGGAGTTTAGGAACTACTCTAGCTAAATAAACTGAATTCTAAGAGAAAAATGCTTAAGAGAAAAATGGGTAACTTGAGAACATGTAAAAAAATTTAATTCATAATGCATTAGACACCGAAGCCATTTCCATGCCAAGGTTAAGCTGCACAAAAACCTTTTCACAGCATTACGAAACCCTGCATGAAAGGCTTTACAAAAACTCCCTGGACACTCAGCTGCAGCACTGCTATTGCACAATGCTACAAACATTGTGTCCCACTTCACACCAAAACAGGAACGTGCAAATATTTGTGTGCCTCCCTGACATGTTATTGCTTGACCCTGCCATGAATAAAAGCTTAACAATGTTCCAAAGGCTTCACCTTGCACTGGTCCTTCTTTTGCCACGAGCCCAGGGAGGTGCAGCACCATTTAATGAAGCCTGGGAAGGGGAAAGTGCCAATGGCCAATGGGCACAAAATTAATGAGAACACAGAGATCAGAATGCACAGGTTAAGGGAAGGCCTAAACTGAAATTTGGTCTAAACTCAGATTTTAAGGAATAAGGTAATTAGCAATGCAGAGCTTTAACTGCCTCACATTCTGAGGGCTGTGGATCACCTGGAGGTCCTCTTTGCAGAGCTGAGAGGGGCTTTGAGCCCCAGGGCAAGGAGGGAACAGACACAGAAACTCATTCTGAGCTCTTAAATGCATTGTGCTTGCAAATATTCATACTCTAATTTTATTATTAGATGATTGATGCTAATTCCATACACAAAGAACTGCTTTGGTGGTCTAGCCCCAAGAATTACATTTTAAGCTTTATGTTTCAATTGTAAATCTCAAATTTAAGCAAGCCTATACAAAATGCTGCATTCCCAGAGAAACATGTAAATCCTCAGTAAAAAGGGAATATGCTTCAATGTCTTTAGAACTCAAATGTTAAGAACTTCTGATATTAATAGCAAAGCACACAGCAGTGTGCATCCAATAAACCAACTTTGTAGCTGGGAACTTTTAGGATGGAGGTATTAAAAAAACACCCTCTTGGGCCCCGAACTATCCAAAGTTTTCCTTTATCTGCTTACAGGTTACAACATGGCTTGGTTAAAGCAGTGTAACATGCCCACAAATTGTTTGTTTCGGTGTATCTGATACTGTCACACAGAAATCCTCACACTCTTGTATCCCTTAAAAAAACTCACACATTTATTAAAGCCCATTAAATTGCTCAAGATATGCCTATAGCCTGTATTTCTGATGGAATTAGAACACCTTTGCAACCCAGACATGGCAATATTACAATGTCACAACCAAGAATGACAGCATTTATATAACCCAGACTTATGCTACAAGTTTTATAAAATATTAAAATTATGACCTCAGAATTTTTTGCTCCATTCATTTTATTTATACAAGATAATTTAAGGAATCCAAATTTATTAGTGTGTTTACAGCTTGGGATATTCTGGTCTTAAGGCAAAAATATGCAGAAAAGGTACAATCAAATAACCTCAACCTTCATTGTCAATTTTTTTCAGATTTTTAGCTATAAGAAACTCACATGCTACTGAAAACTGGTGATTTCCTGATTGGTTTACTTTGATTTAGGCCTGGATGAACACAATTGCTATTTATTTCCACCAACACTTAATGCTGATAATTTTATGGGTAAGTGGTGCTAATTAAACCCCTCCCCATGGCTGGGAGCTCAGTTTAATGCAGCCCAAGAGGTGCTCTGAAAAGCCAGCTTGGATTTGAGGGCAGTCTGACAGTCTGGGAAAGCCTTATGCTCCCACCTCCAACTTAATGGCAAGCTCAGATCTCCTTAAAAATCAGCATTAACCACACCAAGACATAAAAAATATGAGCAGTAACACTGTTTCAGGGTCTTCATTATTATTTTACACTGGGCAGGAACAGCAGCCAACTCCAGCTCCCGGTTTGCAGGCTGGGATTTCCTCCAGATCTGACCTGGTGCTTTTCCTGTTCAGGCTTCAACCAGTGCCAAGCAGAGCAGTGGTGGAGCCCTGGGCTGGGAATGAGTGTGCACAGGTGAGAAAGCAGAACATCCAAGGGTGTGTGTGAACACTGGGTGGGACATGCAGGCAGTGGTGACACAAGCTTCCCCAGGGACAGCCCGGGATGGTCCCTGCAGGTCCCTGGAGATGCAGACACGAGTGCCTGACCAGCAGGAGCACTCTGGGCTCCCCTGCTGCCCCCCCAGAGCCAGGCTGTGCCGGGAGATGCCCTGTGCCCACGTGCTCCACACAAGTCTGCTGGAATTGGTGCCATCACATCACTGCCTTTCCCATGGCCAAATGCAACCCCACTGGGCCTGGGGGATTCGGAAGGCTGTTGGAGCACCATCCATACAACACATTTCCACATTCCAGGGAGTTTTACATGTGCAATCTGGCAATCTGCTTCAACTTCAGCAGAACTGGACTCCCAGGTCAACAAAGTTGTTTTAGATGTAATTTACTCTTGCATTTATTTCTGTCCTTCCATGAGCTACAAATGCAAAAAAAAAAATTCTCATAAATAAATACTCACAGAGTGGAAAACTCATTTTAACTTGTGAAAATTTTTTGACTCTTCTTTTATTGTTATCAGATCATTCTAAAAACTAAAAAAAAGGTAACCAATAGCTGAGTCACAGTGCCATTAGGAAAATCAATTTAGCCAAATCATTGCCATTCACAATAAAAATTGCTCAATGGAACAACCTTCCAACAGCCATTCGAGATCTTCACATAAGCTCTTGCATTTGGGGAAAAACACTAAGTGAGGAATCAGGAAATTTAAAGCAAGACAAGGGAAAAGAATTGATCAGAGAAATTCTCCTTATTACCACAGCGATGGTCTAGATAGGACACTGAATTCACAGGAGGCTGACGGATAACGCTGTCCCACTCTGCTCCTGAAGATCAAAGCGTGTGTTTGCTACACACAGTCAATGCTACAAAAGAATATGGGTTCAGTGGAGAGAAGATTAAATGCTTTCTTTGAATAGAATAACCATCTTACTCCATTATAATTTATTAATCACGATAAGACTCCTGAGATGCAGCAAGCTCATTTTCAAGAAAATACAAAGGACTGGGAGAAAATACCAAGATGTTTGCATAAATCACTCTGAACATAAACTGAAATAATCTCACTTTTCCAAAATACACAACATTTAGATTAGCCCTTGCTTCCTTCATGTACATACAGCCCAAGTCCTGCACTTGTGTGATACACCTTTCAGCACTAACATCCCCTGTGTTACACTAAAAAGGCCGTTTCTAAAGCAAAGCACTTTCTTTTGCTCTCCTGCAGCAGAACAGGGACTTAGAGACACCTTCAACCAGCAGCTCAGGACAAATCCTGAGAGTGCCACACAGACCCAGCAGTGCAAATCACACAGCAGAAACTTGCAAGGGCGTCAAACACAGGACAAAAACGTGGCTGAACCTTGTCTAATATGTTAAAAGCTGTCTCAGACCCTTAGGTTTTCAAGGCTGAGGCCTAAGAGAGCTAACAATAAATCCTACGAGAGCCAAGGCAGGGTGGAAACACTTGACAAGTTCCGATGCCTGTGGAGGTTGGGCTGCCAGGAACAAACCCAGGGCTCAGTTTGCACACCCCAGGCTGCACAGGAACACTGCCACAGCTGTGAGAGCTGCCTCACCTTGCACTTTCTGAAATGTAACATTCAAAACACAGGCAAGAGCAAAGTCTCCAACCTGCTCAGCTCTGCTGCTCTAGGGCTAGCTGATATTTCCAAAAGCTAAGCAATATTAAATATCATTGAGGATCTTGATCAGCAAGAGCACTCATTTATGCTTCCTCTTTTTTTCCTTGCTCAGTGTATTTTAAATTATTTCCTGTTTTCAGTTTTCATCACTAAAGTTCGCTTCTGCCTCCCTGTTGGTCTCTCATTTTAGAAAAAGGCACACCCTGAACAGCAAATACTCCACAGAAAGACATTATTTTACAGTTTTAACTCCAAAGTGAGTCCGATGGCTGTGTGGAACAAATTCAATTTGATACTAGATGAGAATGCAAGAAATGTGTCAGTCTAAGGTTAGTAAGTATTTCCTTTAGATTCTCCCTCTGGTTTATTTCAGAGTCACACTAAAACAGACTTCTCCACCCTAACCAAATAAAATTAAACCACTCAAAAAATCAAACCAGGAAACAACAGCACCCTTTCCACGAGTAATTTATTATAAATGTACTTATCAATTAAATTCAAATATAACTTTGTCACAAAATACCACACCAGCAAAACAAACGCAGAATTAAAACCATGCATGAGATTCTACTACAGGAGGTTAAACACTGAGGCCTCACCATTCACTGCAGTAACTGCCTACAAAGGAGAACATACAAAGGCTGAACATTACTGCTGTTATTGTTTACAGGAATCCAGGTACATTGTTTCACAGTGAATTTAGAAATATGTTGTCAAGTCCATCAAAGCACCAACTTACAGTAAAGCTGGGCACTGGGAGGTGCAGCTCTCCCATTCACACCAGATACAATATTGAACTTACTAATTTTATTTTCCTGCCAGCCAGGGACCCAGCTTGCCTTCCAAACACCTTCCAAACCCATCTTCAAGCCAAAGCGCCGTAGCCTTCTGCAGGCATCCCAAATCTCAGAGGAATGTGACTCCAAGTACAATGGCTCTCCCCTACTCTGAAATAAACCCAGTGTCACTGTGAGGCTCCTCCTGCCACTCCTGCCCTACACCTGTCCCATAACAGCTGGGCCAAAACTTCACACTGACAGCTCAGGAAGGGTTTGGGACACTGACTCCTAGTGCTGCCCACAAAGGAAATTCAAATTGCACTTCAGCAGGAAAAACTACACGAAATTGTCCTAGGAATAACCAGAGAAGTTCTCTCCAGTTCTGATGGACCCATCAGAGGACAGGGACTGAACTCAGAGCTGGGACCTCCCTGAACTCCATGGGGAGCCCAAGGCAGTCACCAGCAAGACTGCTCTCCCCTTCCACAATGGTTGTGGCAGCCAATGGCTCTGTGCCCGTTCCTGCACACACAAGTTCACCTCGTGCTCCCAGGCCTGTGCTCCACAGCACACTGGCAATTCCCTCCAGTATCTCCTGGCCATGCCCTGTCTGACTCAGCTCTGATTCCCTGTGCCCTGACTTGGGGGACATGAAGCAGTTAAAGCGAGGGACTGAATGTGAGGACAAACTCATCTAAGCAGAAGCAGCAAGATATAGTACAGGGTGACTTCTTACCTGAAACTTTGTTTCTGGGCTTCAGATCCACCAATCCAGAATGAAAGGGGATTCGAATGGGTTTTCCTTCTCAGACTTGTCTGTTAAAAGAGAGCAGCCAATCATCTTCAGCTTGGTGTATCTACTTCTTTCTTGAACGAAATCCCAATTACTGCTAATGCTGTTAGAGACAAGGCAGCCCAGGCACCTGCCCAGCCCGGGACCGACTACGTTAGTGGGGTTGTCGGATTGGTGGATCTAAGACAGAGAAACGCATTTACAGACAAGAAATTGCTCCTTCCCTTACCCTGGGTCAGCCAAACAAGTGTCTTGGGGTACAGCTCATTTTGCTAAGATTAAGGAAGATCAGAAGAAGCTACAACACAAATAACAAAGCGAGTCCTGAAGCTTCAACCACCAGCTCACACCTTGCAGGCCTGCTCCAGGAACACAGGTTTGCGCAACAGCTCGATGCAGTTCTCCTGGTCTGCCACAAACATCCTCTAAAGCACTTTACTGCAATGATTATTTCCCTGTTCCTCCAAGCTCAAAATGACCTCATTTGCCTTACACATCTGCAGCACAAAGATGGAGTTGTCAAGACACTCCTGATCAAAACAACAGCACTGTATTCAGTACATTTGCAGTACTGCTGTGTCTCTGGAAAACAATCTAGAGCCAGATGAGAGTAAGATACTGTACACCACTCCTAAGACAAGAAACTGTCACCTCTTGCTAAGCAGGGAGATAAACGGCCACCAGCCAGTCCTGCCCACAGCACAGTGAGAGTGTGACTACTTTAAAGCAGCTAGAAAGTGACACCTCAGAGAAGATGCGGTCTGCAGAAAACTCACACTCCACGTGCAACAGAAAGCTCAGCCTACAGAGACCAAACCATGCAACTTCCACCAAGAGCTCCAAAATCTTTGGGCCATGGCCTACGGAGCTTCCCCTACCAGCAGTGAGAACACAATGCTGCTACACCCCCAGAGGAACGCATCACCACCCCTCTCATCCTCTCTGCTCTGCAGCCCCTCCAGAGAGCTGAACATCAGCCTCCACTGCTGTGGCCCACATTTCAATCTCCAGCCTCTAACAGAAGGGTGGAAAATCTGCCACAATCTCCAGCTGTGCCAAGAAACCATTTCCATGAGAACAGGACTGTCCCTGACTGCCCACAGCTCCCAAAGAAAGGAGCATCTTCATGGTGGGGTGATTTCCTGCAAAGGCAGTCCATCCCAGGGCAGCGTTTCAAGGACAAAGCAGCGCTGTAGGCCCAGTACCATGTCCAATGCATGATTTTTAAGGCTGCTAAGGAAAGTGCTAGGATGTCAAGGCATATGACTCAGAATTTTCGGAATACAACACAGCTCAGCAAGAAGCCAGCTATCAAATTATATAAATGTACAGATTTGCCAAGTCACTGCAGAGCCAGCAGGGTGCTGGAAGGAGAGGCACTTCTTCAGGAAGCCAAACCTCAACATTATTTGCAAGTGTAACAGCTCAGGTCTGATTTTTGTCTCCAGAAGGACTGGCATGCCGGAGACAGCCTGAATAACAAGTTTCCCTGGCTAGTCCTCCCCTGCCCCAAGAGAATTGCCAACGAGATTCTCTATCAAGTCCAAGCTGGAACTTACTAAGTTTTGCAAATTCCGAGTATAGATTTTCAAAGAGATTTAGGTGCTTTTATCTGAAAATCAGAAATTGGCTTCACTGCAAAGGTTGGAAGATTTGAAAACAGCCCCATCATGCAAACCATCCTGAAATACACGAGCTCACACCTCTCAAAAAGGCAAACAGTTCACATTGGCACAACTTTTATACCAAAACTCCACATTCAAGAACTCCTCAACAGAATGAAACTCAGAGCAAACTTGTAACACTGAACATATATATTTATATATATATAAATACAGTGATTCTCCTCTTCTCCTCTAAGTCAATGAGTAAACCAAAATTCTGTAGTGCTGTCACCAGCTTGAAGTTGACCCAAAAAGCTTTTTTTGTCCTTTTACCCAGAAAACACACCATTCCCTATTCCTAGCAAGTAGGTCCCTACCTACATCTTACAAATTTCCATCTGTATTCATCTTACAAATGGGCCCAGGAAACCAAACTACTCTTTGATCCCACACAAAACTGTTAATTTCCTGGGGTGGAAGTACAAGGATGCAAGTCCTGCGGGGACGTGGATTAACAAAGCACCAAAGAAACAACATGCCTTCAAATGTTCCCATTGTTAATTTAGCCTGTATGAGAAGCAAATTAAGTTTTCAGAAAGAGTCAGGTGCTTTTCGTTGTTAAAACATCAATGGCATTGTGTTATTTTTGCATTATCTGCTTCGGTCATGCATTGCTCGTATTGGGAAATGTGTGGAAATGGTACAGGAAAACAGAGTAGGCTGTCAGATGTCACACCACTGAGTTCATAAATACATCAATAAACTGGGGAAGGAAGGGAATTTCCAGAAAAAGTGGATTTTCTGTGAATAATGATGCCATAAAAATCAAATCACGAAATCAGATTACGTAACAACATAAACAGTGGCATCCATACAAAGAAGACGTCGCCCAACGAAAAAGCTAGAAGGAAAGAATTGTTACCCATCAGCATTAATTTAAACAACTCAGTCAATATTCTCATTTCCCTTCAATTCATTTTCTGCCCTGCAACAGAAAAATTCCCTCTCACAGAGCAGCCCTCTCATAAGCGGAGTCTCTTGTTCTCTCCCACACATCATTGCTCTCGCATTGGCACATTTGCTGCAACATCCATTTCATCTGAAAGCCATCAGCAATCTCCCTGAGCATGCTGCTGCACAAGCACTCCAAGCTGCCCAGGGACGGGCAACTGGAAATGCCAAAGCACCAGCGACCTCTAAATTGCAAGGCAATAAACCCAGCACATCCAGAGACACACAGCAAGTTGATTTAACAAGCAGCAGAGGTGTTTTAGAAAACATGAAATGAAATGAAAAGGTACATCATCCTTCAAAGAACATTCCCAGGTCTCTCTGAGGGTACAGCTTGTAACAAGGCGGGTTGTTTTGCTGCGATGCTGCTCACAACACTCCTCAGTGACCCAAATCTTAGCAGTGCTCAAAGCTCTGTATCCTGAGGGACACAGACAGCACTGTCTGACACGCAGCAAAGGCAGATGGGCTTTTCAAAACAGCAACCCCAGAGCACTTCAGAGAAAGCAGCTGCACCCACAGCAGCTGCCTGCAGAGACAGGATCTCGATCCACACGGACACCTGGGCAGGGATTTACTCCGGAGCTCCTGGCCCCCAGGCAGAGCTCTGGGGCTGAAAGCTGCCTGGTCACACTCACCCAGAGGAGCCCTGCACATGTTCCAGGCTGCAGGGAACTTCCTCTGCTGCACCTCACTAGCTCAGCACCAGGCAGAGCTTGGAGAACTCTGTCATGTTAGAAAATGTACCTGCATTGTGAGGTGAGAAATCTCTGAGTCTGGAATGAGGTATAAAATGCCTCTGGTGAAACACCAGAGCTCAGTCTCCCCAGGGATTGGTAACTTCCTTTCATTAAGAACCAATTTAGTTTCAGAAGTTCCCCCACAACCGGCACATCTGCAGCTTTCCTTCACCTGAATAATCTGATGGCTACTGTCACCATCATCACAAACCTCAGATAACTTTACACACTTCTGTATCTTTAAAGCTTCCTTCCCTCTGCCATCTCATTTCCCCAGTCAGGCCATTGCTTCAGCTAACCCTTCCCAAAAGATAAAGGGTTCCACACTCCTTTGTCCACTCCCCTCCTTTCACCACTCCACCGGTTCTAAGGGCAGTTGCCTTGCTCTAATTCATGCTCTTAAGCTCTTCCTTCCCATTTTCTGCACCGCTGCCAAAGTCACAGCAATCGCAATCTCTTCTATTCAGATTTGCTTCCTTCCTCTGCAAGGCACTCTCTGAAACGGGACTATCATTCTCAGAACCTGAGCAGCACACACCTCACATCTCCTGCCCCAAGGCTCATCCCAAGGCTGTGCCTTCCTCAAAATCCATCCCACCACCACCTCTTTAGCTGTTTGCTCCACCCATTGCCTCTTTCCCCATGTATGAAACCCTGCATGCTTTACTGTCCAACATGCAGCTCTCAACTCTGTTCATTTAGCTGCTGATTAAAAAAAGATACCAGCAAAGCAAACAGATCGTTATCCTGCTGAAGAAAGCATATCAAGGTTACACACAGGTTTACAAATGCCTTACTAACACTCCATCTACTCCAAGGCTTCAATTAAGAACCAGTCACATTTCAGCTAGAACAGTACCTCCTTTGTTTCAGCTGCAAAGATGATCATTGCCTGTATCTGTGTCGCTACAAAAGTCAACTCTTTGAAGGATTCCTCCAAGAGCATGTGAAAAAAAACCCCACAAATCCAACTGCCTGCTTGGCTTGCAATGACTGAGAAAAAAGCCAGAGCACTATAGCCCTACTGAGCTATATATACAGCAGCTGTATTTTAGCTTCCAAGCAGAATGTTGGGATTTATTTTGCACTTTGAGCTTTAAATAGTTTAGGGGCACAACCATGTCCAGCTGCAGTAACCCAAGGAACTTCAGTACCCCTGGAGTGACTTACAGCAGGAGCTGCTGCTGTGTGAAATGCTTCCTTCTCAGACTGGTACCTCTGAAATGAACACCCCCACCTCAAATCAAAGTCCTGCCAGGAGAAACAGATTTTTGGCAAGATATTAAATTATAATTCCTCATTTATTATTTACCGAGGTATTTAAACACTGGACACTTTTAGGAGAGCCAGAGAGAACCATTCTAGACATTGAAGGCCTTGTGTTAGGAAGATTATTTCCATATATATAACTTCAAGATACAAATGATAGCAGCGTGAATAAGTGAATAATTGCCCATTTTATTCCCAGGCATGGCCTTTTCCAAACCTTTTCATGCTCCTACCACAGAGCACTGAATGCTGAATTTAACCTGCCAGCACAGGGACCTGTGTTTGTTGAGCAGCTTGGGCAGCAAGGCCACAGTGAAACACGAGGGGCATAAGCTCAGTGAGTGGGAGAATTTCCACACAGCTGGATCCTGCTCAGGAGCATCTCCCATAGGTGGCTGGTGGGTACAGGAGCCTGGGAGCAGCAGATTTATTTTGTTATGCTGTCCACATCTCACAGCGCACAGCTCACCCATAAATGTATAAAATGCCTCCCAAACTATGTGCCACACTGATGTATTCTGTTACAACAACCTAAGCAGCTAACCCCCTCACACTGTGAAAGCTGCTGGTAACACTAAATAACAATTATGGAAAACTTCCTGGGAAAATTAAGAACAGGCTTTTAGCACATATTGAAGGTAAATGCAAATCAGAGGGCTGATGCAACTGAACACGGATTTTATACACAACTCGGATCTGCAGATAACAACTTATTTCACAAAGCATTGCAGCTGGTTCTTCAAAAGAGCAAAAAGGTCACAGTTATCTAATTTCACTGAGAAAACCAAAACCAGGAGCAGAACGAACCCTTTCAATGAGTGGTCCTCCATCTGTTCTGGATTACCTCCTCACTGCTCAGTCGCCTGCTGACACCCAGCATTTCCCTGAGCCCCAGCCCTGCCAGACACAGTGAGCCTCAGCCTGGGCAAACCAGTCAGTCCCAGCTAACCTCGGGGGTATCCCACCTGTACAGTGAAAGCTGTGGAATGGCATCCCTCAATGCTCATCCCCCTGGGAATGACTAAGGACAGCATCCACAGAAGCAGCACACAGCACAGGAAGACTTCAGCTGATCTGAGGGACACAGTAGCTTGGGAATACTCACTAAAACTTCACACAGCAAATCAAAGTTGTCACTCTGAAACCTTGAAATATTTATCTGAGATTCCAGCCTTAAAAATAGAACAGTATTATTATTTCCATGACTGATTTTCCTTTAAATAAATGCAAATGATCAATCCAGGGAAGGCACAGTTGAGGGCTAGAGCAGAATGTTCTGAAACTTATATGCAATTAACATGTTGACACATTACCTCTTGTTTATCAGCCCCTCAAAATTGCAGTGTATTTGCTCCTCAGAACTTTCAGATCACACATTTACTCCTGTATTTACTACAGATTCATCCCTGGCACTGGAGGGAAGCCATGCACCAAACCCCATCTCCCTGATCAAGAAGAGGTATAAAACATCTTTTAGGAATGTGAAACACTCTTAAAAAGAGCAGCATCCCCCCAAGTCTGCCAGGGAAGATCCTGGGATTGATTGGGATGTTTCCCACAGCACCAAGTCCCACGTTTCCAGATCACCAAGAAATCCCCAACAGGGAACTCAGCCCAAACAGCTTCTGCCCTGTGGATTCAAACCAATCTCCTGGCGAATCTCCCCTTCTGCACCACATCAGAAGGCAAAACCTCCACATCTGCATTTAGGAGTGATTTTCAACGCTTTTAGGGAAACATCTCCACTCAAACATAAGTGATCTTGTGTAAGCCTCCACTAAGGTTAACATTAAATTCAACTACATTGTAAACCATTTATACATTGTATACCATTTTCTCCTGGAAACCACAGAATTATTGTTCATCTTACTCAATTTTTATATTTATCAGTTTCTTATGAAAGAGAGAAAAGTGTACGTCTAAAACCTCCTACTACATACTAAAACTCCTATTAACCCCACAGATATTTGCATGGATTAGCACATTTCCCAGCTCCAGCAAGTGGAGGATACAACACTCAACAGCAAAAGTCCCATTTGCTTCCTCCTGATACAACCTGGCCGCAAAGAGGAGAGACTAAAATGGGAGAGCACTGAAAATACGGAAAAGCGGTTTTTGAAATTTGAGAGAGCCAAACCTTCCAGCTCCAAATGCTACCTGAGCACCTCACAGAACCCAAAGCACAGGAGTGTTGGTGACTGTTCCACGGAAGGAAAAAACCACCAGAGCACAATTCCCAGGAATTTAGGAGGCATCTCTCAGGGTGGCTGGCCCTGAGCTGGATCCCCACAAAGCTGCCCCAGCCCTGCCCTCCCTGCTGGGGGCACTGAGGGCTCTGATCCCCCCAGGGCAAGTGCGAGACCACAGCACCAGGGGAGGAGCCTCCCTAGGAACGGCTTTAAGCCCCTGCCCTCAGTGACCAGTAACATTAATGAAAGATACACAAAGGCTTTCTATGTTCCTCTTTTTCTTTTTATTTCTGCTTTTTGAGACCAGATAGCACACTTAAAGAAAGTTTGTATTTTCTGGATCAGGTAGTTTAGCAACAACTCAACTGGCTAAAAAACACATTTATGTCTCCACTGAACCCAGCTCACCTTCAGAGTGCATTAAAGGGAAATTATTTGCATTTTGCCCCTCAGTTCTGGAGAACTGTATGAAATTCTGTACGTGAAAGCAAATTACGCTTAGGAGAAAAAGCAATTATGCTTCTAACAAATAAATTAGAAGATATTTACCGACTACTATTCTCTTTCTGCTCCTAATTTAATTTTATTCATCGCTAATGCAGTAAAACGAGGGGTCTCTATTTGCCTATAGAGATCTAATTTGCTTATAGTAACAAAAAAAAAAAAAAAATTCAGCACCTCTTTCTACTGCTCCCACCTGGATGCCTCTCCACTAACGCGAAATTAGCGGCGTAAGCGTTAATTAGGAGTATAACCAATACACCAATTAGGTCTCGTTAGGTAATTCCGAGTGTGCTGCCCCGGCCGGGGCCCCGAGGCTCCCCGAGGCTCCCCGGCGGGGTCTGATTCGCCCCGGGGGTGCGGAGGGCTCCGGCCGGCCGGGGAGGGGCTGCAGCCGCGGCCGGAGCCGTCCCGCCCGGGGCATTTCGCTTTCGGTTCGTGCCCTCGGCCGGGCCTGCCTCCCGCCAGGTTCATTGTAGTTATTTATTTATTTCCAATGAAACGCAGCGCTCGTGGCGCCGCGGGCGGGCCGCGGCGGAGGCGGGAGCGAGCGGATCTCCCCGCGGGGCCGGCGCGGGCCCGGCACGGCCCCCGCGGAGGCCTGAGCCGGGGGGGGCGAGAGGGGCCGGGAGGGCGTGCGCGGGGGCCGGGGGCGACTCACCATGAGCTCGATGGTCTTGTCCTCGATGACCGAGTCGGGCTCCATCGCGGCGGCCGCTCGCTCCGCCCGCCCGGCCCGGCGCCGCCGCCGCCCCGCGCCCGCCAGGCCCCGCCGCGGCCCGCCCGCCCCCGCGCGCACGCGCACACGCACGCGCACACGCACGCGCGCTGCGCCCGCCGCGACGTCACCGCCCCGCGCTGCCCATTGGGCACGGGCGGCGCGCGGGGGGTGCCGGGAGGGGCGGGGCCGGGCGGGGGGAGCGGCGTGAGGGGCGGCGGGGGAGCGGGAATGGGAAAGGAAATGGGAAAGGGAGCGGGGAGCGGGAAAGGGAACGGGAAACGGGGAACGGGAGCGGGAAAGGGAGCGGGAAGGGAACGGGAATGGGAACGGGAACGGGAAAGGGGAGCGGGAATGGGAATGGGAACGGGAATGGGAGCGGGAATGGGAACAGGAAAGGGGAGCGGGAGAGGGAACGGGAAAGGGGAGCGGGAACGGGAAACGGGAGCGGGAACGGGGAACGGGAGCGGGAAAGGGGAGCGGGAACGGGAATGGGAGCGGGAATGGGAACGGGAGCGGGAAAGGGAACACGAAAGGGAGCGGGAATAGGAATGGGAACGGGAATGGGAGCGGTAAGGGAGCGGGAACGGGAATAGGAATGGGAACAGGAAAGGGGAACGGGAACAGGAACAGGAAAGGGGAGTGGGAATTGGAACGGGGACAGGAATGGGAAAGGGAATGGGAACGGGAATGGGAATGGGAGCAGGAAAGGGATCGAGAAGGGAACGGAAATGGGAGCGGGAACAGGGAAAAGGAAAGGGGAACGGGAGCGGGAATGGGAGCGGGAAAAGGGAGAGGGAGTGGGAGCCGGAGAAGGAACGGGAAAAGGGAACGGGAACAAAAGCGGGAATGGGCACGGGAGTGGGAATGGAAAAGGAATGGGAACAGAAAGGGAATGGGAGCAGGAACAGAAGCGGGAATGGGAACGGAAAGGGAATGGGAGCGGGAGCGGGAATGAAAAAGGAATGGGAATGGAAGTGGGAGTGGGAACGGGAGCGGGAATGGAAAAGGAATGGGAACGGAAAGGGAATGGGAGCGGCAGCCAGCGCCTCCGCGGGCCGGCGGGAGCGCCCGGAGCCTCCCCGCGCTGTCGGGTCCGTCCGTGTGGGAAAGGCCAGGGCGGGTTTGGTGCTGGATGTGGGGCATGGAAAGCTTGGAAAGCGCCCGGGAGACTCGCCCCCATCGTTCCCTCCGTGCCGGGCACAGGTGCCCGAGCGGCCGGGGCTGCCCGGGGTCCGGCAGTGCCCCAGGCCAGGCTGGACAGGCTGGGACAGTGGGAGGTGTCCCTGCCATGCACGGTGCCATGGGATGGGCTGTAAGGCCCCTTCCAGCCCAAACCATTCCGGGATTCTGTGGGCTGTGCACGTTGTACTGTCTGCTTCATAAACAGTTGTGTTTAATAACTCCTAATCTGTGCCTTAGGCCTGGCCTTGCTGGCACCACTGGGCATTTCCATGCAGCTGACCTCAGCCCTTGGCAATGAGCAGCTCATTCAGCCTTTAGGGTGGAGATCCCGCTGGCAAACTGCCTCAGGAGCCCCGGAGCATCCAGCAGCCATCCAGAGCTCAGCTGCTTTGGGGACCAAGGCCACTCAGCACTCAGGCTGCCCTCTGACCAGCACAGGGACCAAGTGCAGCCGCAGGCATTGGAAATTGGCTGCAAATCTGTTCTGAGCAGCAGTGTGCTGTGACAGCACAGCATTGGGCTTGCTGTGGAAATGGACCTGGAACTCCCTGCTAAGCATTTCTGTCTGTTACCTGTTCAAATCTCTGCCAAATGCTGAAGAGATGGAGGATGAACAAATGGAAATGCTGCAAAGTCGTTTCTTACTGACAGCTCACCTGCTCCGCAGGACATTGGCATCAGCAGAAATGTCCTTCATCCACTCCAAATCGCTTAGATCAATACTTACCGTGAGGTCTAAACCCTTTCTGGAGCATTTAAAGGGTAAAGCAAGAGTTGCACATGGCCCTCCCCATCAAACCCCTGCTGCTGCTCACAGCCTGGGGGTGACAAATGGATGTGCCCCAAAAACTGCCCCATTTCCATTTATGGGGACAAAGCCAAACCCAGAGATGCTCCTGCCCCAAAGTGAGACCACCCACAGCAGCACTGCCCCTCACCCCGACACCCCATTGCCATGGAAAATCCACCCTTTCCTGCCCAAGCCTGGCCTCCCTGGCAGCTGAGTTGGATCCTTCCCCTAATGAAGGATTTGCAGTGGAATTACACCCATTGTGTAACACCCCCACACAGGTGTCACTGAGAAAGGTGGGACAAAATCCAGCTCCATTCTGCTGTCCCTGCGATCAGCCATTGGCTCTGGACATCAACCAAGGCAGCAGAGATTTGTTTGGGACACCAAAGTAAAAAATCAGCATGTCTCAGTCTAAATATACCCAGGGCAGGGGTTTGCTGACAGCACAGCAATCCTGGTGCTTTCCGAAGCACAGCCTGCTGTCCTGAGTATGGGAAGGATTCCCAGGGCAAAGAGAAAAAAGAGGGGGAAAATCTTCCATTAATTTTCACAAAGGGTAAATAAATGTTGCCATCCCGGCAGTTCCAAGGGTTCCTGCACCACAGCAATGGATGTTGCACAGCAGGATGGGTCTCGTTCTGGCAGGAGGTTCCTGCAATCTGCTCTAAATGGTGTGCTAAAAGCAATTCCTATGATGTGAGAGAAGGAGAAAAACATAGAAATTAATTAAGGAAAGCATCATAAAAACATCAAATGTTTTGCCTTTAGCGTGGAACACCAAGGAAAGCAGGAGTGGGGATATCAACCTCTGTACCTGTAAATTAAAATTGTTTCTGACCAACTGACAACTTAAAACCTCATGAGGACTGAGCAACATGTCCAAGGCATATTAAGAATAAAAACTAGGTTTTGATACATTTATTCTGAGATAGACACTCACTGGGACTCCCAGGAGGAGCAGCTGAGGGAGCTGGGAATGGGCTGGAGCCCCCGGAGAGGCTGAGGGAGCTGGGAAGGGGCTCAGCCTGGAGAAAAGGAGGCTCAGGGGGGACCTTGTGGCTCTGCACAGCTCCTGCCAGGAGGGGACAGCCGGGGGGTCGGGCTCTGCCGCAGGGAACAGGGACAGGAGGAGAGGGAACGGCCTCAGGCTGGGCCAGGGCAGGCTCGGGGTGGGCAGCAGCAGGAATTTCCCCATGGAAAGGGGCTCAGGGGTTGGGAGGAGCTGCTCAGGGAGGTTTGGAGTGCCCATTCCTGGAGGTGTCCAAGGAAGGGCTGGAGGTGGCACTGAGTGCTCTGGGCTGGGGACAAGGAGGGAATCAGGCACAGCTTGGACTCAGTCTTGGAGGTCTTTTCCTCCCTAAATGTTTCCACGAGTCAAGCACAATATTCCCAGGCCTGCCTGGCTGCAGGAATTTGAGGAGCAGTCTCTGGGTGTGCCCTGCTCAGACGAGGCTGTGCCACTGTGTGACAGATCTGTGCCACACATCTGCACAGCTGCCACCAGGGTCACAGCTGCTAATTAGTGCTAATTAGGGCCCTGTTCAGGTGGAGGCACAGCAGAGAGGTGGGGCAGCTCCCGTCCCAGAGAACTCGCTCTGCCAGTTTTCCTGCGAGGATGAGGATGGGGGGGAGGTGGAAGGGAAAGTCCCAGCACCACCAACCTGCAGATATCTCCGTGTTGTGCAACAGGGCAGGGACTCCTTGAGGGTCACCTCAGCCTTGCTGTATGGAAGCAAAAGAAACCATGTGCTTAGAAAAACCCTGGAAACCTCCATCCCCCTGGGCTGACTCCGCTGGAACTCAGCCATTGGTTCAGCCCATGTTCTCTGTCCACTCATTGTCCCAGGGAAGGATTTGCTCCCTGGTCATCCCCACCACAATTCCCACACAGGCTCTGTCTGTGTCTCACATGTCCTGGCACCAGCACAGCACTCCTGGGGCAGGATTTTGGGGGTGACAACATTGGGTTTTGTCTCACTACATCTTTTCTGGATAATGAGCTGAACTATTTCTCCTGACATCCTCCCACACTGGGCTGTTCTGGAGCTGGCCAAGTTCCCTGGCAGCTGCACAGCCCAGACAAGCCCAGTGTCACCAGGGTCCCTCCAGGAGCAATTCCCCTCTGACCTCCACAGGCTGGCAGCAGAGCAGCTCAGGGGGACCTGGAGACCCCAGGAACCTCAGCCAAGCTGATCTGAAGGTTCCCCACTCCAAGCAAGTCCTGGAGCCTAAGCAGGGAGCCAAAGCAGCCACCTGGGCCTCTCCAGGCACATGGCAGGGAACAGCCAGGCAGGAAAACTCAGCTGTGGGGACCCCTTAGCTGGGGAGGAGTTTGTGCCGATGTGGGAACCTGGTGGCCAAACAGGTGAAGCAGCTTCTCAGGAAACTCCTGCCTGGAACTGAAAAGGGGAAACTGGTGAGCAACAGCTTTTGTCTCACAGCTCTAGAGGTGTCTGGGTGGAAGGGGAGAGTCCCACACAAGAGACATTCACCTGGACCTACAGAGGTCCTTCAGCAGCTCCTGCCTCTGTCCCAGCTGCCCAAGAGCTGCCATGTCCAGGGTGGGCCCTGCGGTGGCTTTGGGGAGAGCAGAGCTGCACACAGGGCACGGCCACGGGGCTGCAGCTATGGCAGAGCCAAGGGGGACATCTGGGGACACAGAGGGACGGGGGGAGAACCGACCCCAAAAGGGGCACAGTGAGATGAGCAAAGAGCCCAGAGCCACCTCGCCATAGCAGTGACCGTGGGACACCTGCACAGAGGGGACAGACAGGTGGCTGTGGCAGAGCTCTGGCAGGGCTGTGACAGGGCTGTGGCAGGGCAGTGACAGGGCTGTGGCAGGGCTGTGACAGGGCTGTGGCAGGGCTGTGACAGGGCTGTGGCAGGGCAGTGGCAGGGCAGTGGCAGGGCTGTGACAGGGCTGTGACAGGGCTGTGACAGGGCAGTGACAGGGCTGTGGCAGGGCTGTGGCAGAGCTGTGGCAGAGCTCTGGCAGGGCAGTGGCAGGGCTGTGACAGGGCTGTGACAGGGCTGTGGCAGGGATGTGACAGGGCTGTGACAGGGCTGTGGCAGGGCAGTGGCAGGGCTGTGACAGGGCTGTGAGAGGGCTGTGACAGGGCTGTGACAGGGTTGTGGCAGGGCTGTGACAGGACTGTGACAGGGCAGTGGCAGGGCTGTGACAGGGCAGTGGCAGGGCTGTGACAGGGCTGTGACAGGGCTGTGGCAGGGCTGTGACAGGGCAGTGACAGGGCTGTGACAGAGCTGTGGCAGGGCTGTGACAGGGCAGTGGCCTGGCTGTGACAGGGCTGTGACAGGGCTGTGGCCTGGCTGTGACAGGGCTGTGGCAGGGCTGTGACAGGGCTGTGACAGGGCTGTGACAGGGCAGCAATGTCTGACCTCTCGCAGCCCAGGCAGGGCTGGGGCTCCCCCACCTCACCCATTCCCAGCTCAGCCCTGCAGCAGCTCCAGGTCACCTCCTCATCCCGCTCTTTACAGCAGCCAGGACCTGCCCTTTGGTTTATTTAAGCACTGACAGCGACTCAAAAGTGTTGGAAGAGCAGTTTTTCACCACTGACTAAAAATAGCGGAGTGAAATTCCAGAGCTGCCTCCAGCGCCACCGGCCGGGCCCGGCTGCCCGGGACAATGGCATTTGTAGCCCACGAGTGACAACAGCACAGGCAGAGCTCCAGCTCCCGAAATAACAACTCAGAAAGGGCAAATTCTGGCTTTAATTACAGCCAGACAAAAAGGAGCATTTCAGAAGAGCATTATCAGAATATCTGAGCATGCAGTGCCAGCTGGAAACCGAGCAGGGAATGCAGAGGGAGCAGGGTGGCCCCACCACATAGACACCCCAAATTTCAGGTATTCCTGAGGCGGGGAGGCACTCACAGCTGGAGCTTTCAGAAAAGCTGAAGCCTTTGGCACAAGGCAAAACACCTTCAGGCAGCCAGAAGGAGCTGATGATCCGTGACAAGGAGCCTCCAGCCCCACATCCAAACCCAGGAGCACACAGGGATGGGGCCTCTCCATCGTGCACAGAAGCAACTCCATGTGACATCCTGGGAGTGACTCTTTTTCTCTCAGTTTCAGATAACCAAGATTAGATCCCTTCTGAGAAAACAGTCATTCTCCAGCAGAAAACCACCAATCCTGCCCGGCTTCCAATCCCAAACCTGCTGGAAGTGCCCAAACACGGCCCCATCAAACTCCCTTCCCAATTCCAGCAGCAATCCCATGTGCTGGAGGCAGTGGAGACTCCTGGATGGGGGCCCTGCCAGGTGATGCCCACCTGCAGGGAAGGGCATCCAGGGCAGGGAAAACCCACCTGATGCTCTGCAATATTTGGTGTGAAAAAATGCATTTTTGGATACAGAGCAACCTGAGCGCATCTGGAACAAAAGCCAGGCCACAGCAGAGCTGCTTTCTGAAGGTGAAAGGGACCCAGTGACCTGATCCTGGCAGCTGAAAAGAAACTTCACCATGTCTCTCTCCAGGGCCCTCATCCTTCCATGGGGGAGGAGCTGCTGGGAGAATTCCAGGTGCCAGGCACTGAGGGGACCCAGCACACGCAGCCACCCAGACACAGCTGTGCTCTCACTGAAACGTGCAGGGGAGAGCAGGAACCAGCCAAGCTCCACGGGGAAAGCAGCTCCAAGCACGGCTGTGACAGCAGAGGAGAGCTCTGGCATCCCCCCACAGCAGCCAGGCCTCGCTGCTTCCTCATGCATTGCACAACTGGAGAGCAGAAACCAGGCTTGGTGCTGCCAGTAAAGGGTCAACGGAGAAATATTTGGGATTTTATTAAGCAATACACACTCATGTGCCTGGCTGCACCAAGTGGGGAGACTGCAGAACAGTTCTCTGCAGGCAGCAGCTTCCCCTGACCACCAATTGAAGGGATTATTTTTGTACTTTTTGTACTTTCAATTTAGTGCTGAGCTCACCTTGATGCCTTTATCTCCAAGGGCTGGACAGTATCACTTTTGTGTACCTGGGTCACACACAGTGTGAGATTTGTGCATCACTTCTATGTCTGCTCCAGCAGAAACCTCCCATGTCCAAACTTTGGGAATCCAGAGAACAAGCCAGGCTGTCCCACCTGCCACAGCTGAGATCAGAGACTGTGTGAGGCAGAGCACAAACTTGGAAGTCTCAGCCCATTCTGCACAAACCCAAGTGTGACACCAACCAAGAGCCTTGCACCCAAATCTTGCTGTTCCATGGAAGGTGGAGGCTCAGTCTTGGCCAGAGAATCTCAGCTAAGCAACACCTGCTGAGAGGAGATTTAAAGCATCCTTTAAAAGCCCCAATATTAATGATGTCCTTCACAAATTGCCTGCCCAGCTGTGGGAGGAGGCAGGAGCTCCCTGGGCAGCCAGGGACACACATGGGTTGACCAGAGAGGTCAGAGCAGGCCCACAGAGCCAGGACACTTCTGCTTGGCTTGGCCCAAGAGGCAGAGCCCAAAGGCTTCTTAAAAAACTACCCTGGGGTTGTGGAACTGGGATGTTAAGGGCAAGGTGCTGCTGCAGGCTGTTCTTCCTCTGCCTCAGGTGTTCAGAGCACCTCAGGTAACACTCACAGCACACCTGCCTTTGGACTCTTGGATTTCTCCCTCCTTCTGAAATCAGTTTTAAGCTCCAGCTTCAAAGAGCAACTGAATGTGCTGGAGAAACAGAAGCATGGAATCACTGGGTTATTTAAGCACTGACAGCGACTGGAAAATCCCTCTAAGCCCACCGAGTCCAAGCTGTGCCTGATTCCCTCCTTGTCCCCAGCCCAGAGCACTCAGTGCCACCTCCAGCCCTTCCTTGGACACCTCCAGGGATGGGCACTCCAAACCTCCCTGAGCAGCTCCTCCCAATCCCTGAGCCCCCTTTCCATGGGGAAATTCCTGCTGCTGCCCACCCTGAGCCTGCCCTGGCCCAGCCTGAGGCCGTTCCCTCTCCTCCTGTCCCTGTTCCCTGGGGCAGAGCCCGACCCCCCGGCTGTCCCCTCCTGGCAGGAGCTGTGCAGAGCCACAAGGTCCCCCCTGAGCCTCCTTTTCTCCAGGCTGAGCCCCTTCCCAGCTCCCTCAGGGATTCTCCAGCCCCTTCCCAGCTCCGTTCCCTGCCCTGGACACGCTCCAGCCCCTCAGTGTCCTTCCTGCCATGAGGGGCCAGAACTGGGCACAGCCCTCAGGGGCCTCAGCAGGGCCAGCACAGGGAGAGACATCCAGAAACACAAACTGAGCTGTCAAAGAGCTGCCTCCAACCTCCAGCCCTGAAGCTGGCACCAAGCTGAGAGCAAACAGCAGGAGTTTCCTGGACTAGAGAAAATAAACCAGGAGTCTGTACTATATTCTTAAATATGGTTTAATACTCTTCTCCATTTCTGTACATCACAACACCAAGATATCACTGCTTGGGATCTCTCTGCAGAGGCTATATAGTATGCGAAGGCTAGGATCTCTCACCCCCACTGAGTGTGTTTGCATGTGTAAGTGTAATACATATCAGTATATATTGATATACACATCAATATATAATGCAATATATATCACTGAAGAGAACACATTGATTAAAGAAATACAAAAATTTGGCATCATTTCCAAACTTAAATAGTAAAAATAAAAACTACAAAAAGGAGCTGCATACCCTAATGTATCATGTGAAACAACAAGCAGTATATTCAAAAATGTAAATTTACAACCAATTTTTGTGGTCTTGTCATGTCACATTAGACCCATTTACAATGGCAAAATCCAGAACATACTGCTGTGAGGGCCAGGGCTCTGCTCAGCCCTGAGCAGACCCAGCCCCAGCTCCTGGGAGAGATTCCAGCTTGGATGCAAGGACGGCAGCAAAGCCGCCCTCCAGGTTAGGGACCAGGGGGACAAATGGTATTGCTCACAAGGACAGGAATTTTGGACCTCAAAGAACAGTGTGGCAGAAATTTGAAGTGAAGCTCCCTCTGTTCAAGTGAACCAGGACAAGAGGCAAAGGTTTGCAGCTGGAACAGGAGCTGCTCCTGAGGGAAGCACCGGGAGAAAAGCTGGGAGAGCCCCCAGGGAGAGAGCGGGACCTGAGCGGGACCTGCTCCCCTGGGACAGGACCTGAGCTGTGTCACTGCTCCCCTGGGACAGGACCTGAGCTGTGCCACTGCTCCCCTGGACAGGACCTGAGCTGTGCCACTGCTCCCCTGGGACAGGACCTGAGCTGTGCCACTGCTCCCCTGGGACAGCCCTGAGCTGTGCCACTGCTCCCCTGGGACAGGACCTGAGCTGTGTCACTGCTCCCCTGGGACAGGACCTGAGCTGTGCCACTGCTCCCCTGGGACAGGACCTGAGCTGTGCCACTGCTCCCCTGGGACAGGACCTGAGCTGTGCCACTGCTCCCCTGGACAGGACCTGAGCTGTGCCACTGCTCCCCTGGGACAGGACCTGAGCTGTGCCACTGCTCCCCTGGGACAGGACCTGAGCTGTGCCACTGCTCCCCTGGGACAGGACCTGAGCTGTGCCACTGCTCCCCCGGGACAGGACCTGAGCTGTGCCACTGCTCCCCCGGGACAGGACCTGCCCTTGTGTCACTGCTGCCCTGGCTGCACAGCCCCTGACCCCAGAGTGTCACCAGCAGGCTGGACACACCCCAAAGATGAGCTCCCTGATCTCTGGACGCTCCGTGGAATAGGCAGGACACAAAGCCTGGGCAGTCTGGGACCATCCAGAGGTGATCCTTTACCTCCTGAAGGGAACATCCCCACAGGACAGACAGCCCTGGGAACACACAGCTCCCAGCAGTGCACCACGGATCAGAATCAAATATTCCACACTCCCAGCACTAATTCAGCCTTCACACCACTGACTCAATATTCCTGTCAAACACCCACTTCCATTTAAGACCTGTGGGCTCAAATTCACATAATCAAGGAAACCTTATGCAGTCTTAAAGCAAAAAGGAAAACTTACTGAGGAACAAAAAGCCAAGTGTACCTTACTTCACTGAAATCTCATGTTTATTTTTGTCAAGACTGAAAAAAAATAAATTCCTGAAGGCTGCACTGCTCAAATCCAAATTAAGCCCAAGACTCCAGCAGCATTTTCATTGCAATCCATGAAGTGCATTTCCTAGTTTGTAAGAGCAGTGTTTCTGCAAATAGATTAAAGCACGTTCGGCTGGTGAGCCTCCCCAAACCATCAGAATTTGCAAGCCACATGTAATGAACCAGCACTCAGGTCAGTGCCTCCTCAAGCTTTTGAAGAGAATTATGGCTCCAACCTCGTTCCATTTCTTCTGCAGGCTAAGCTGAGAATGCCATGTAAATGGGTCACGGCGCTGCCAAATGCAGCAATTGATTTCTCCAATCAAAGTATAAAGAAACAAACCAGTAGGATCTTACTTCTATTAATTTTGGAAGGAAAAGGTTTACAGCAGTTAATGTATCATGAAGGTTAAAAAAATCATTTCCATAAAATACAAGAGCAACCAATTTCACCATTGAGTAAAAGTAAAAACTGGGATTCTTTTTAAATTAGTCCAAAGTGGCATATAGGAACTTAGTAGTTTGCTGCTGTACTGACACTATGACAAATCAAAGTGTAGGGTTTTGCTTTCTCAAATCCAAATGCTCGTGGATCAAGTTCTGGAAATGTTCCAATTCTAAGGCAGGGATCAGTTGTGTTTTCCACCATGAGTTTGCTCCTTGGGTTGGATGCTGGAGGGGCGAGGCACGTGTTGCCGGACCCAGCTCGACTACCTAGTAGTCATCAAGGTCAAAAAATTCATCGTCTCCTCCTTGGTATTCCATGCCCTGGAAATCCACCCGGTACCGCAAGATACCTGCCAAAGAAACAGCCTTTAGCTTCCCCAGCACTGCCCAGGCACAGCTTCCCAGCCCTGCTCCCAGAGCCTCCCAGTGACGTCCAGCTGAGGCCTGGCAACGACAGGCAGCTGCCCTGGGAAGAGCCACAGGGAATTTAGGAATTTAGTGCCCAAAGGAAGCTGCCCAGCCCGGCCAGCCTCCTCCTGGAAAAGCTGAGCCCGTTCTAGGGCTGCATCTTCACAAAACACCGGTGGCACATCACTGGTGCCAGTGCCACTGCTCAGATCCAGGCCCGGCAGTAAAATCCAGAGGGCACCTGGCACTGTGGGTACTTTTACAGTGCAGCAAAAGCAGGATTTCGTGTCTGCTTTCCTCTTCCCACCCCAAACACCAACCCAGGGTTCTGGAAATCCTGCATGCCTGGAATCATTTACTGAGGTGAAGGAGATTTTCAAGGACATTTCCTTTCAAGCCTACAGGGCATGGGAACAAAACAACCCCACCATGCAAAGAGGCTGGATCTGCCAGGAAATGAGAGACTCCTGGAATTACCGACCCTGAAAACTTAGAAACCTGTTGCTCCTTATGGAGCCAAACAATCCAAGGTTCTTTCCTCCCAACTGGTGTTCTCTGGGCCCTAGAAATTCCCTTTACAATGCACTCCTCCCTGGTTCACATCCACCAAAGCTGAGCCCAGCCAGTGGCACAGCTTTGTCCTGGAACCCCTGGCCAGACAGGACATGGAGCTTGGCAGGGCTGTGGGATTGCCCACATCTGCCCAGGATTTGTCAGACTGGCACAGGAACCACCTGCACCTCTGCCAGGCGTGGCTGATGCTCGGTGAGCTCCAGAGCAGGACTGGCTGTCAGAGGCTTCACTGCTCCAGAGGATGGACTAAAGAGACTTTTCTTTTGGAACGAAGCAGAAGTACAGGGAGGCTCTGAGAGATGAGCTCCAAGTGCTTCAGGAAGAGGGCTGGAGCTGCCACCAAAGCCCTGTGCAGACAGAGCCAGGCAGCTCGGGGCCCTCCTGACCTCCAGCAGATGCACAGGGGGACACAGCCCATCCCTGACCCCTGCCCAGGACACAGGAATTGAGGAACACAGCTGGAAAAGTGACAGGGCCCAACATGGACCACCATCCTGCTGGACAGGGAATTAATCCACCCTTGTGAACACAACTGTTTCTTGAACTGGTTTCATGATTACTAGGAATAAGATTAATCCCACTCCTGTTGGCACCAGATTATCAAACCAACCACTAAACAAGACAAACACATTTTCCTCTTGCAGTTTACCTCCAATTCCTCCAAATCCTTTCACAAATTGGGATCCTTCTTGTGATTTGTCTGTAACAATTTCCAATGTTGCTCCAAATTTCTTGTAGTTGTTTGCAAACCACTCCAGGAGGGGCATACTTTCTATGAGTTCATGTTCCTGTCCAGTCTGTGGAGACATTGGAGGGGAAAAATAAATAATAAAACCCTGTTACAGTCACTGTGTGTTCAGCACCGAGAAAATCCCCCCCAAAGTTGGCTCCACGGCTTTGTCAGCAGTAGCAGGGACAGCAGCCCCCATCTCCACAGGGACATTCCTGGGGGAAGGCATTCCTGGCACAACTGCACCAGGCAAGGGCAGGCACAACCACCAGCTCCTGGTGCTGCAGAATTTATCACTGACAGTGTTTTGGGACTCTAATACGAAATTTAGTGCAGAAGCAGAAGAAAAACCACCTTGATTCTTCTGCTCCAGTGTCACTCCATGCTACATTGCTCATTCAGACTTGCTCTGCCCCCTGCACAGACTGCAGCTCCCCTCATCCACCAGGCCCTGTCCTCAGGCAGGAACACTGATCCATGCAAGCACAGAGCCACAAGGCACCATTTTCTGAGCAGGAAGTGTAGTGATTATTGTGAAACAGAAACTCCTCACTGCAGGTAACATGCAAACCCTCCATGCACAGCAAGGATTGGCAGTCCTCACTCCACTAGGGAAAAAGCTGGAAATGGCCTCCAGGCACAGCCCAAGCGGGACAGATCCCCACCCTTTGGCAAGGGACACTTTTTCCCCCCAGTTAATTCTGCAAAGTTACACAGACCCCTGGTACACGAGGGCTGTTTGACCTGCACAGGCAGGAAACTCAGGCAGCAAATGACTGTTCCACATGTCAAATGCATCCCAAAGCAGGCACTCCGTTGGCACCTGATCCAGGTCACCATTCCTGACCTCACAGGGGTTCTGCACAACCAAATCAGTGCCTTGTAAGCAGGAAGCAATAGCTCTGGGGCCTTGCCTGCATGGTGCTACCCAACCCTTATAGGTGATGGTTCGGTGGTGGTCAAAGATCCCACACTGCCCTTTTACACAACCCTGGCACTGGCAGCAGGGAAGACTGGAGAAAAGCAGGTGTAGGATCCAAGGGGTTACACAGGAATGGCCACAGGCTCCTGCCCTGAGTGTCACTGAGTGGCAGGAGGTCACTGTGCTCAGGTGCTTGGGACAAACTTAGCCCAGATGTCCAGAGCTCTGCACCAACACACTGAGAACAAACCCAGACACCCCAAGCTGAAATACCTCCTTGTCTGTGAAGTGGGATTTATCCTTCTCTTGCTCTGGTGTCAAATACAGGATCTTCTCCTCTGAGAAGGAAGGAAAAATGATAATATTAGTTAGAGTAAGGCTACAAGATAGAGTTTAAAGACAGCAAGAGACCAAGCACAGCCAGCAACTACAACACAGAGGGCCTGGGCACCACCACTGCCTTCCTTCCTCTCCAAAGCTCTGTGAGCAACCCCACAGAGCAGCTGCAGAGCCAACACAGAGGGGGACAGGTCCTGCTACAGGCCCAGGAATTGTGTTTCTGGACACGAGGTCACCTCAGTCTCCCCTCTGGTATCACACTCACAAAGCTGGAAGGAGGTTCCAGGCTGGCTCTGGGACCAAGTGCCCCCCTAGCACTGCAATTCCCTCTGTGCACTGGAACCCTGCTTGTTCCAGCTTTTCCCCCACAGGGGTTGGGAAACTGCAGGTTGTGACCTGCAAAGTAACACAGAGCTACACAGCATCCCTGTGGTCAGATGTCCTCAGGGAGCTCCTCCAGCAAACCCATCCCAGTGAGGCACCTCAGGTGTCAAATCCAGGGAGTTTGCAGTGTCCCAGAGCACCACGTACCCTCTGTGCCTTGGCAGTGCAGGACGTATCTCATGATATCCAGGTTTTCATAGACTATCAGGATCTCTACTGCTCCCATTTCCAAAGCTTTTAGTGTATCTTCCACACCAAAGCAGTACTTCCCCGTGTCCTGGCTGATTTCATCGAAGTATCGTCCTGCAGGGCACACAGAGCTGCCATGAGCACTCAGCACAGCACACACACTCCAAACAAGCCTCATCTGAATGCAAGGAACTGCCAGAAGCAGCTGCCACCAGAAGGCCTGGAACTAAAGGGATCTCTGATGGAAGGATAGAGAAAGTCCAAGAAGTCTAGTGTGGAAAAAGAAACCAACCAACCCTCCCTACCCCTTACCAGCACCTGAGGTGTCCAGATGGCAAAAAGAACCACTGCCAAGTCCCAGTCTCAGCCAGCATGGCAGGGCTGGGGCAGCCAAGGGCACTGCCAGGAGGGTGAGAGCAGGAGCAGCACCTTTACCTCAGCCCTGGCTCAGGAGGGGGCTGCAGTGCATCACGTACCTATTAGCTTTTTCTCTTGGATGAATTTCACATTGGAGAGGACCTCAGTTGACAACTCAATTGCTTGATTGAAGCCATTTTCTCCTCCATATGAAATATCAACTAGTTTGAGCACTTTGGATTGCAACCGCTGAAGGAGAGAAGGAGACAGGAAATTGTAAATCCAGCCCAGAGCAGAGCTGTCAGACTCCTCACCCTGCCCTGGGAGTCACTGCTCCCATTTCTGCACTTCACCCAGTGCAGAGGCACCTCTGAATGCACACTACTGAGCCACAGTTCTCAGGCAACAGGGACACAGGATCAGGTTTACTGGAGTTCAGTTCCAATAAAGCTTCTGCTTTAGATTTGGGAACACAAAGAATGCAAATGCCAGTTCCAAACCAGGGAGAACAGATTTCTTATTAGCCCTGTTTCAAGAACAGGAGCTCTCAGCTCCTTGCAGGAGGTATTAGGAATGGTAGATTTCTTTGGATACATCACATTTTTAGTTTTGATCAAATCTCTTCAGATGCCAGAGTCACATTCCTCCAGAATAGCATCTTGTATCAGAGCTCCTGCTACAATCACCACCTCCCCGCTGACACTCAAAGGTGGGTCTGCTCAGAACAGCCACTCACCTGATCAAACATGTCAGATTGACTCAGCTCAGTTTTGAAGTCGGCCGAGCCGGCGAGGACGAGCCCGGCCACGTTGACCTTGTCCCCGGAGATGAAGAGCTGCACGGCCGTCTCGGCCACCTTGCGCACGTAGTTGTGCCTCTTCTCCATGCGCAGGCGGGCAAAGCGCAGGGCAGACTGACCTCCTCTGCCTGCAGGGAAGGATGGGGCAGCCATGGGGGACCCACTGCACGCCAGCAGCGTCCTCAGGACACAGCTGGCCTGGAATAACCACAGCCAAGGGCAGCTGCAGCCTCCTGAATTCAGTTTGCCACGAGCAGAGGCAGGGGCTGCCATGGAACACTCAGAGAATAAAGAGGGGTCATTCCCACCAGGAGATTTTTCTTTCTATAAAGCCTTGCAACTCTGTAGAAATTGAACATCTGAGCACATTCTCTCTCCCTGTACCTTCATGAGAAGCCCTCTCCTTTGTACGCTGCCTCTGCTGACGCAGTGCAGCCCAGCAGTCTCTGCTGCACAGCCTCACTTGGGGCAGTGTTTTTGTTTCATTTTGTCCCATCCCACTCTACAAAGGACAGCAGGCCAGGAGTAACCAGCAGACAATTTGCTGAACTCATCAGTGGCTGGGTACAACACAGCTCCACGGAGTGGAACTCGAATTTCCCTTGCTCCATGAGGCCTCGTGCTTCCTGCAGAGAGCAGCTCGCTGCTCCTCACTGTGGGGTGCACACAGCACCAGCACAGCAAACCTTAACGACTCCACTGAGCAGGATTACTGCTTCTGCTACTAAGACTTACTTAGAACTGTCCCAAAACCAAGGAAAGGGTCAAATGCAGCAAGAAATAAAAAGTGCCACCTCTGAGATCAACTGCATATAACTGTGATTCATTAATTCTGACAGAAGGCTCAGACTGGAGGCTTTGCTGTCAGATTCCAAGGGAGCACAGACTTCAGCAGAGCTAAACCCCCACAGGCCAAGTTCCCCACTCCCACCCTCACATCCCAGCCCAGGACAGGCTTCTGCCCTCAGCAGAGACAGACGAGTGTGTTACCGTGCTTCTTTGGAAGATCCACAGTGAATTTGTGCAGCACTTCCCGTGTGTTTCCTTGGAGAGTTCCGAAGAGTGCCCCGCTCCCATCTATTACAATAAAGCCAAACTTGCTGTCATCAGAGAGCAGCGCCGTGAGGGCCTGGAACAGAGAGAGGCCGTGAGGGAGGGCCTGAGACAGCACAGCCCCTCAGCCTCAGCTCACAGCTGGTCATGGCCATGCTTTTATTAGCAAAACCAGCACATTCGGGAGCTGTAACTATTCCAGATCATTACAGAATCCCAGGATTGTTTGGGTTAGAAGAGATCTTAAAGACTTTCCTCTGCCATGGCAGGGACACCTCCCCCTGTCCCAGCTGCTCCAAGCCCCATCCAGCCTGGCCTTGGGCACTGCCAGGGATCCAGGGGCAGCCACAGCTGCTCTGGGCACCTGTGCCAGGGCTGCCCACCCTCACAGGAAGAAATTCCTTCCATACATAATCCCATCTTGTACAACACTGTCAAGAGCACAGAGGAAACTCAAGTTTAATTTTGATCACAATTTCCCAGCTTTGCCAGTTCCCCACCTGAGGTCATGGGCAGGTGTGACAGCAAAACTCTGGAGATGGGCTCTGGAGAGTGTGAAGTAAAATGGATCCCACCTCTCTGAGGCTGCCTCACCTCTCTGGCTGGCACAACTAGAGCAGTAATTCTCCTGGCATTCCAGTCAGGAAAGCAGAACTTGCTCAGTTCATTGTCAGTTCAGTTTTGTACTCCAAAGCATTGACACAACCTCCCTACCACCACTACTGGTCTGCTGCACCTGCTGACTTCAAGTCCCACAGGCAGAATAATGAAATAAATCTACAGTGGCTGTGGCAAATTCAGCCTTACAGAGCACAAGGAACAGCAGCAATAATCGTCCTGTGCATAACTGGCTGTGGAGAAGACACCCAGAACATTTACTGCAAAATTAAGTTATCCTTCAATTTTCCTCCCTTTAAAAAAAGCAGCTGAATATTTCCCATAAGGTCATTCACGTTGCCCAACCAAAGCACAGAGCAGTATCAAGGTTTTTGAGTTCATTTTGCCCAAGCACCCAAACTCTGCACTCCTTTCTCAAGGCAATCTCTCAGCTGCTGTTCCCTTAGGGGCTGAGTGGGTAGAAACATCCAGCACACACACATACTCCTCTCATTTACACATGCCCAAAAAAGCAATAGCCAGAATCCTCTTTCTGGCTGGCAAAACCACATCAGTAGGATGAGGAACTTGTCAAAACTCCAGATTGCTTGAAGTCACCAGTTTAACACTGAAAGTGATGGTGCTGGGTTACTGCACGGGACCTCGAGCTGCCTGCAGGGCTGTCAGCCTGATTACTGGGCTGAACTGAAAGGATAAAACCCATCAGTCATCTTCCAAAATCCACACAACCCTGCATGCAGCTCTCAAGCTTAGAAGAAACGGAGGCTAAGGTTTAATGGAATGCCCTGGCCAAAGTAAATATTCTGCATTAATTCCTCAGCAGTGGGATGAATGAGAGGAGGAAGTGGCATATTACACTGCAATCTATTTAACTGGGAATGAGCCAAGCAAAACGTGTGACTGGAATGAATGCTCCAGCCAAGGTATCAAAGCAAGTCATTGTAAATCCTACTCCTCAGACACACATCAGGGCTCACAGCCCCCTGGGGGAGTTACTTCAGTTTCACACAGGCAATAAAATATCTAGGAGAAATTTTATCAGATGTTCTTGCCTGGCATTGATTTCCTCTAATTTTCACAGTACCAATGATCAGTGATTCCCTGATCAGCTCTGGCAGCAATTGCACTGTTTGACCTGTCAAGCATCCAAGAAGGGAACCACTGCCTTTGTTCTTCTTTCAGCCTAGACTGAGCTTCCTCTCTGCAGCTGTAGCCCAAAGGTGAAGACCAGCTCCTCCTCCTCCTCCTTCCCACCCTAACTTTCCAGGAAAGCTGTGGGTGCCCGAGCAGCTGCCCTGGCTGTCAGCTCAGCTGGGGGAACCACGGGGTTCAAGGCTCTACAGCCAGAGAGGGACAAAGGCAGAGCTCAGAGCTCACAGCCCCAGCTGGCTGCAGTGCAGCACAGGCAAGACCCAGGGAAATAACCACACACCCCACAGCCAGGGGAGAGCACAGAGCCTGGGGCAGGGGGGCACAGCTGGCAGTGATCCCATCATCAGGAGCAGCAATTCCCACAAATTCCCCTCAGGTCAGCAGTGCCACCACATAGACCCCTGACATTTCCTGTTTGTGCTCTTTTGCCCCGCTCTCCACATGGACACCACAGAATAAAGAGAGCTGTACCAACAGACCCTGGGGTGAGAGCCTCTTTTGAATACCTTTCCCCTCTCCTGGTATTCCTCCCCTCACAGCCCCTATCCCTGAGCTAGTGGGATTATTCGGGGGCTGTGTGAGGGGGGGAAACTACAGGCCTGGCATCCTGGCTCCTGACTAAATTCTCTTTTTTGCCTCTTGCTTTCATTCATCTGTGGACACAGGGACCCAGCAGAACTCCAGACCTGTGACTGTGCAGAGGTTGTTATTCCTGGGAGATCAAAAGCATGTTGGGATTTCATCCTTTGTGGGGAGAAAGAACAGTAGGGATGGACCTCACGTGTGTAACAAGCACACCTCTCCCTGCTGTACTCTGCCCTCTGGAAGCCACTTACGGCTCACATCTCCACAGATCCCAACAGATGAGCAGAACTACATCACTGGAGGGCCTGCCAAGCCCATGTCAGATGGGTCTGACATTAAGTCAATTAGGTCACAGGCCACACATTTATTATGGCAAACATCAACGACGTGAGGGGCACTGCAAACATTGAGACCACTGTACCTGCCAGAGCCAAAACAGCCTCAGAGGCAATACATTGACTGCTGTGATCCACATTTCTTTCAATATGCTTCAAACCATTCATCTAACTTAATTAGATGTTGGATAAAAATAATCCCACTTCCCCCCAGACAGATTAGGCACATGCCAGTTCTCCATCAAGGCTCTCAGTTAACACATCTGATAGCAAGACTGGCAACACCGATATTATCTTGGCAGTATTTTAAAGCCTGACTTGGAATAGTATCTATGGGCCTCTGTGGTTAAGGAAAAAACCACCCTTCCTCCAGTTACAGAGAGAAGCTCCTGTCTGTGGGTTACATAAACTCAGGGGTGGGAGCACTGGGCAGCCCCTCAGCTCCTTCCAGCATTCCCCATCCCCTGCAGTCCCAAGCCTCCCCAGGGCATGTTCCTGCTGCTCTCCTGCCTCAAGCACAGTAAGGCCTTGCCCGCCCAGACCTTGGCTCCTGCAATGGGGGAGTCCTTACCTCCGTGTGGAATTTGTTGTCACACAAATACAATGATGTATTGATTGGTTTGAAAGGTTCAAAGTCAATGTTGACTTTCTTCTCTTTTCCTTCTTCTGTCACAATTGTTCCACAGTAAACAACCAGACCATTTGGAGGTACTACAAACGACACAATGCAGGTTTAGATCACTAAGGAATGCGGCAAACTGTACCCATCAAAAACTAAATGCCAACCCTTGAGACTCATAGTAGAGTTGAAATTCAAGCTCCCAAACTTTCCATTTTCCCTTTTCCGCACCTCATTCCCTCCCAGGTCTCTACAATGGGAAACAAGCTCATTTACTGCACCTGTAGCAGATGTGCACCTGCCTGTTAAACCCATGAGTTTGCAAGCTCCCAGCACCCAGAGAAAGGCTGAGCAGCCCCAGAAGCTTTGCTGGTCCCCACGCAGGGATTTGCAGAGTGGCCATCCCAGGGAAGGCCACAGGCCAGTGCAAAAACAGTAACAATGAACTCTTCCAGGGCTCATTTGAGATGGCCTGGGTCTGCTCCCCCCAAAATGATGGCAGCTGCTCAATGCCATGCTTAAGGCATATATGCTTAAGGAAAACAGAAGTTTCTGCTTAACAGAAACGCACTATTTTAACACAAATGAACTATTGCAGACTATCTAGCTCTTAAGTCTGGCCAAGTTTAGCAGAGTCAGCACTAAGAACAGAATCATGACCCCACTCCTTACAGAAAAGGACCACCTTACTATTCTAGTCCCAAAGTCCACCCCTGAAGTAGCCATCCAAGGGCAACATACCTGGAATATCAGTGCAAAACAGCAGCACAGGCCAACAGATTTGATTAGCAGAAAACTGCATAGTGCAGGAACTTAAGGCTGCTTCCAAGAAAGGGAAGTGTGCCAGCATCCATACAAGCTAGAAGTTACCTTTGTTATAGAGTTTCAGTCTTTGCTGTACAGATGTAATGGCTCCCAGTACTGAAAGGCGATTCACTCTGGACTTTATGTTGGAGGCAGTGCCAAACTCATCCGCTAACATTTTTGCCACTCGCGAGATCTGGTCTTTGGGGGGAATGATCAACGAGATCATGCTGGTACCATTGCTGGGGAAGGAAAAAAGGGATGTGAGCAGGCAGCAAAGCAACAAGCACCCTCACACCATATCCCATGTACACAGTTCTCTCCTCTCCTCCCCCAGGAATGCTTCTTCACTGTCTGCTGGACAATAATGGGAGAGGAAAAGAAACAAACCAAAACAGGCTCTTCTTCAGTGCTCAGCCTCTACCAAGCAAGTCCTCCAAAAGCTGCTTGTTAACTCTGGGGTGCTACATGAGAAGAAAGAGCACATGTACAGACCAAGGGCTGCACAGATCAAGGGCTGTGAGCAGAAGGAATGGAAGCAGCTCCCAGCAGAGATTATTTAAAACAATGCAGCCACATACTTCAAGGACATCTCAGAGCCCATTTAATTTGTTCTCAGACAGCTGGAGCACTAAACAGTCAAAGTGCTTTCTTAACACATTGTTTTCCTCAGATTAATACAGAAAATGGAACTGTAAGGATCCCTTTGTCACAGTGGGTCTTTTCTGCTTTCCCTCTATCATTTTTCTCCCCAGGGCAACTCATCAGCTCTGGCAGCTGCTTTAACTGAACTGTGCTAAGCACACACTGCTGCTTCACCAGCACCAACCCCAGGCACAGAGTCAAGAGATAAGACCCCACAAATCACAGAACTGGCTTAAATTAAAAGAAAATAAGTTTGATATTCATTTTTCCTAGGGCTTTGGGGTGGGTCCTGCAGAATTCTTAATCCCCAAAGCTGCCTCATGGTTCAAATCCACCCAAAGCTAAAAGGAAAATTGTGGGAGTCCCTATCTGCCTTCCAGCAGGTACCTCCCATTTGCCATTGAAGTATCCCAGATGTCTGAAGTGCTGCCTCTGCATTGTCTCAGGTTCAACCCAGACTTCATGCTTCCCATCAGAGTAATGGCATAAAAATCAAATCCCTCATCGTATCCTCCAGCTCTCTCAAGGGCAAACCAGCTAAGCTCTGTGCAAAAGCCTCCTCTCAGGATTCTGAGTCAGAGCGCCAACAAAGTGCTTTTCAGACATCAAACCCCAGGGTTTTGCTCTTTTACATTTCTTATGGAAGGAGCCTACCCCAGCCCCTGCTCGCTGCTGTTTCAGGCTGCCACATACCAGCATCCTGCTGAAGTGTTTGGGCTACAGAGGCAGCAGGGAAGTGCTTTAAAAAGCATCAGTTCATTAGCTTCTTTACACAAGTTGTACAGCCATCTCCCAAAGATCCTCAATCCAGGCCAAGTTGAAACAGAGGCTGGTAGGTCAAACAAGTCCTTGACCTTAAAGACAACTAATTGGTTTTAATATTCCAGCTCCCCATACACACCAGTCAAAGTCACAAAGCCACAGTGGCCCGTGTTATTCCTAGGAGGAGCTGAGCCATGCTGGCAGCTCTCAGGCTTCCAGGTCACCCCAGCCAAGAATCCTCCACATCCCACTCAATTAAAGCAGTTACCCACCCCAGTGAATGGCACTAGCCTCAGGGGACAGGTAATGGCTATCATTCCCAGCAGGTTCCTTTGAGCAAGAGTCTGATCAGAATGAAAGCAACTCTTCCCCACTTTTGTGAAAGCAGCACTCCTGAGTTTTCTCCTCTCAAAGAAGAAAGTCTTAGACTTCCCATAGATTAGGAAGCTCTAATTAGATGAGCCCATCACACCTAACTTCCTGCATTCCCTAAGGGCATCCCAGTGTGGCAGGTGGGAGTGGGACTGTTATGCCTCTTTTTCTCCAAGCTGAGAGAAAGAGGCATCTCCCCCCAGCCCCTCCTCACAGGACTGACTCTCCAGATGCTTCCCCAGCTCTGTGCACAGCAAGGAGGAAGGGTGGGTGTGCACTCCCAAGAGCAATTCCTCAGTAAAAAGTAATTTGAAAAGCTTCCTTCAGTCACCCCCTTCAGATGCCAGCCCCTGACCTTGTGCTGTGCTCCACTGCCCCAGAAACACTGGTGCAAACACAGAGCACCCACTGGGGCTGCTGGAACTGGAGGTTATTGATCCTACACACAGCACCTCATCCATCAGGCAGGGTCACAGCACTGCTCCTTAGGAACACCCCACCCAAGGTAACACAGTGGCCTTCACAAGCCTTGGTGATTTATTACTGCAAACAAACAAATTAAAAGGGTCTCAGAGGATGCACTCCCGCTCATTTAAATCTCCAACTAGTTCAACACAGCACAGTACTGTGCCTGGGCCAATCCTTCAGCAAATTCCAGTCTGGATTTGTATCCAAAAGCACCTTCTACTACCAACATCAAGTGCACTTCTCAGGTTTGGCACGCTTCACCACTATTTAGAGTCAGAGTTATTTCAGGCTCTAACCAACTCCTGCAGAATCCAGCAAAACAGCTGGTGTGCAGCTTGCCACAGGAACAACCTTCTGCTGGAAGCCCAGAGCACAAGGAACCAGCCAGCTTGTCACCATGTCCCCACGCACCCAGCACCCCAAGGGGTCACTAAACAGCCAAAGACTGAGACCAGTAAGACACCAGCTGAAGCAGATGGGCACCAGCACTCAGGGTGGCTGCAGAACTCCCTCACACACTGCCAACACCTCATTACCCGACCATGCAAGAACAACTTTCCTCTCTCAAAGCAACCTTGTACCTATCTGTGACCCTAATGCAGTATGGCAGGGTCTAAAAAACCCTGTGGTGCATCTGCTAAACTCACCCCAAGGAGACAAAATGCTACAAAGAGTTTCTAAGAAAGCTGCTGTTCAAAAACACTCAGAAAATAAATAGGTTATTCTGCAGAGTAAGGTAATTTCCAAGTCTCCTCTGGGTCTTTGCAGCCTCAACAAGATAAAAGGTATTTCTGCAAATCCCACCCTATCTCCTCTGGAGCTGAGGGTTGCAGAGTACACTTACCTGGGAATGAGGTAAGGAATTTCCCCACAACCATCCTAAGGCCTCCCAAAAAGGGGCACAGCTGCACCACACACCTACTACAAGGCACAAACAAGTGATCTAGTGAGATCAGGGGCACTGCTCACACTGGCAGCTCGGGGTGGAACATGCCAGGAGCTGGGTCTTGCCTGCAGCACCCACAGCACTCCTGAAGGAAGCATGGACCCTATCCCAGATTATATCCTGATTTCACAGCACTGCTGAGGTACCCCCTGGTTCAGCACACCCTAGTTCCACCAGAGCAGCTGGGAGCTGATGCTTTTGCACCACACTAAGCCAGGGGCTTGCAGAGCTCAGCCAGCTCCTGACCCTATTCTGGCCAAAGAGCTGCCAGTGCCACCCAAGGGTGGGATGCTCACGATGGAGGGAAACAGAATCCCAGCCCACAGGCCAGCCCCACAAGTGCCACTGCTCAGGGGACGGAGGAAATAATCAGGAGCAGAGGGGCACCAGCCCCCACACTACAAAGAACCAAGGGGGCAGCTGAGTACCAGCTCTGAAGAGGCAGAAGGCCTGCACTGTGGGTACTGCTAATGGTGCCAGCCCTGCCAGGAACAGACAATTAGCTCAGATTTATCAGCACCTGCCGTGAGCACCATTAGGTACCTCTAGGAGAGAGGATGAGGATCAAAGCTCCAACTTTCCCACACCTCAGCAGATGAGTGCTACTTTCTCCCACAGTGTGCTACAGGGCTGTTTGAGGGAAGAGGGGAAGCAAAAATAAACTTATTTTGCTCTTTGGAGACAGCAAGTTCCTCAGAAAACCAAGGCTTGTGGATAGGACAGCTTTTCTATTATTAAAACTCTGATGTTACTACAGTCGGAATTTCAGACAACTGTGCCACCAAACAGCTTTCCCAGATACAGGGAGACCTCAGAGCAACTGCTGACAAGTGATCACAGCGAGTGGCAGTGTGGGCAGCGCTGAATCACCACTAACCCAGTCCCAAAGCTGCAGGGGAGAGCTGTGCCACTCCTGCAGCAGCTGCTGTGGCACCCCAGCAGCTCCTTTCCCTGCCAGGAGAGGAGGGATCAGGCAGGAGCCCCCCTGTGCCGTGTGTGCAGGCCAGTAGGGCGGCTGGGTCCCTTCCAGGAGCAGGGATGGGACGCTGGCACAGCTGGGTCCCTTCCAGGAGCAGGGATGGCACACTGGCACAGCTGGGTCCCTGCTCCCAGCCCACCACACGCAGTTCCAGGAGCGGGGCCCTCTGTGCTCTGTGCTCCAGCACGAGGGAGGCACCAGAGCAGGAGCCAAGAGCACAGGGCAGGCACTGCACCCATCTGGGACGGGCTGCATGTGCACCCCGTGGCTGCTTTCCATGGCAGCTGCCAAAGGAGCCTCCTGCTCTGGGTGCCACTCCACCTGCAGGGCTTTGTCACCACGCTCCTGCTGTTCCTACCATCCTGCCATCAGAAGGAACAGCTGAGCAGATCCTCAGACCTTCAGCTTTCAGCTGGCACTAGACAGTAACCTAGTGGTTTTCCAAAAGGCTCCTACCACCTTACACAGTGCTGTGCCACTGAAATGGGTCCTGCACTGCCACACCCCACACCAGCAGCACCCACCACAGCTCCCCCTTACCAGGCAGACAAACACCAGCACTCTGAGGAGGAGCAGTCAGTCAACCTGTCTCCTGCAATTTGGGCTATGAGCTGGCACGGGAGAGCATTAATTTCACAGCCTGCTATATAAATAGCAGTTACTGGCCTGCCCTGTGCTATCAGAGGAGACCTGACAAACAGCAGCTGAGCTGTAGCTGCTCCACAATGAGACATTTCACACTAATAGCACACTGTGGAATGTGGGATGCAGAGGCAAGGGAGGGCAGTCATTCCCCAGGACTCAAAATGGGCTTATTTTTATGGGGCACAGCTTCATGAGCATCCTGCTCTCCCCAGGAACCAAGGGCAGCACCAGGCCTGTGTGCTCCTACCAGAGCACAGAGCCAAAAGCTTCCAGATAATCTGATCCCAACCACATTCCACAGCCAGGAAGCTTTCTATGAAACAACTGTTTCCACATGCTGTTCCAAGCCACAGTACCTTCCCCAGGTAACCTCTGCTGCTCCACCCAGGATTGTGCATTACTGGGCAGGCACAACATAGCCCAAGGAGCCCAAGATGCCTGGACAGCCAAGGCTACCCAGGTTATGTGATGGCTAAAGCAGCTCCACATGCAGCCAGCTGCAATCCTAGGCAGAACTCCATCAGGCACATCCTAGAGGCACCAAAGAGCTGCTTCTGAACCAACACCACAGTGCTGCAGGCACGTGGAACTTCAGTGAAGGACTGTGCTCAGGGCACACAAAATCACTGATGAGGAAAGAATATTTGAGGGTTTTTCATGCTGCACCTGAGCAGAAATGTTGAATGGAGGGCTGTAAAAAGGAAGTGTCCTTTGGGACAGGCAAGTACAAAATTGCTGGTTTGGGCTCCCTTACAATACCCAGACCATCAGACACTCCCTGCTCATCCAGCCCTGTGTGCAAGAGCACTCACCTGGCCAGAGGGAAATTCTACACACACTCTTGCAACTTATGAATTATGGCTGTGAAACAATCAGGTCACAGCTGTGCCCATTAAAGACATTAAGTCTTTTATTAAGACAAAGCCTTCATCAAACTCAAAGTGGCTCAAGTCCACTTGAGATGCCAAATCTGGAGAGACAACAGCAGATGAAAGGGCTGCACAACTTTTCCTGGAAAACCTGCTAGGAAAGAGCAGGGAATTAAAGAGTCCAGGATCCCTCAGTGCTTCAGAGGCCACATCACATGGAAGCCAAAGACTGCACAGCCTGTAGGAACATCAGCTGAATGCTCTGCAATGAACCAGCCAACACATAACTGCTGCTCAGAGGCACCAGGGTTTTGGGATGCCTCCACAGAGGCACACGAACTCCCCTCCCTGCTCAGCCCATGGGCCCCTGGCACAGCTGGGGCAGGACATCAGCACTGCACAGACACCCAGCCAGGCACACAGCACTGGGGAGCTGAGTGGGACCAGCACAGCTCCTCTCAGGTTTAATGTGGAGCTGAGCCAAAAGCCAGGCAGAACTTCCTACAGCACAATTTCAGCAGGAACCTCCCAATCCCACAGAGGCATTCTGCATTTCACCCCAGTGTGCAGCAGAGCTCAGGATCATCTCCTAAAAGGCAACATCAATACAAGTCATCCCTCAAAGTCTTCCATGCCATCCAAAGAAGGGTTTGAATGTATGGAAGGGACCAGTTCCCAAGCACAAATATGGCAGAGTTCACCTCTCTGGATCCACTGACACCTCAGAAGCAGAAAAAAGGAACAAGATGGGGGCAGGGCAGGTATGAGGAGAGGATTTGCAGAGTCAGGAGACCAAGTAATTAATTCTTCAGGAATCCTTTTCAGCATAAGCATTAATTGGAGAAATTGAGGCCCCTCCCTCCACTGAATTGAAGAAACACACCAGACACTGAATTCCTCCATCAGTCTCTGAATGCCACCTCTCCCCTGGACAAAGGAAAACCACTTAACTGCACAGCATGAGACCATGCAGCTATTCCACCATGGCTCACATAATGTGAGATTCTCCTGCTGCAGTCCTGCTCCCAAGCCCACGACAGGAATCTTGTACACCATTCTCCTCTAATGCTGGCAGACTGGGTAGAAAAAGCACTTCATGTAACCAGAACCAGCTTGAAGGAGACACTCAGACTGTCCTGGAAAGGTATCCTGCCCTCCTACCCTCACCTACCAACCTTCTCAGAGAGGAAACGCCTCCAGGAGCCAAGCAAGTTCTGAGTGCCAGCCAGGGAGAGAAGCACCCAGCCAGAACCCACCCTGGAAAACACAAGTGAGCCTCATTTCCTTAGCACACCCCTGGCTCCAGCGGCCAGGGAAAGCTTCCCACAGGGAGGCAGCAAATGGCTGCTCAGCAAAGGAGCAGAGCCTGAGCGAGGGTCAGGCGAGGCAGTGCTCCCCCTGCACAGCCACGGCTGCCTGCCAGGAGCTGCTCCTGAGCTCAGCCTCCCTCGCTCCCAGGACACAAAGGAGGTGAGACAAGAACCAGGTCACGGACTTCTACTCCCCTGCACAGCAGTTTGGCAGCTCTCGTGTGTGCGAGGGCTGCAGAGGTGGCAGGTGACAGTGAGCCCTTGGCCCCTGGGCCACCACGCTCCACCTGCCCAGAGGGACACGTCAGCAGCTGTCCCCAAACTGGGGCTGGCTCTGATCCTGCTGCTCAGGCTGCCACAGCGTCCCCATCCCACATCAGACATGCAGCTCCAGGAGCAGATCCCAACTTCATCCCAAGCACTGAATCAGCACAAGTGCATCCTGCACACCCCTCAGACAAGGTGAATCGATGTTTCTCCAAAATCCTTGGATCAAAAGGAACAAACCACAAAACATAATTGCATAGGCATGTTTTGAATAGGCCTTATTGGCTGCATCTGACCTCATGCAGAAAGCCCGGATGCCCAATTACTGGGAAGTGGAACAGACATTTCTGCACTTCAGACATTTGTGACTCACTGGGAGGCTCAGTTTTGCCACAGCTCCCCTGCTCTCCCTCCTCCTTCTCCAATTATTAATGCTCCAAGTTTAAAAGACTTTTTGCATTATGCTAATGGGCCATTTGGGTACAAGATGTACACTGAGGGACTGAAACAAATCCAGATTTGCTTATTAAGATGCTAATGCCCCAGAGCTACATGGGAATAGGTGGCTAACAGGAGGGAAAAGAAATCCAGTTGCCACAAAGCCAAAAAAGTCTGTCCTCTTTTGAGGTGCTTGTTCCCATCTCCTACCACGTCATTCCTCAGGGGCTCATTCATTAGCTCGATGTGAATGATGATCTGTGCATGAATCACACTGCTCACTAATGATTCACACAGTTGTAAAAGAGGTACCAGGCACTGAACAGCCACGGCCTGTCAGACACTCGCTGGAGTTCTGATCTGGAGCCACTTTTCCAGCTCAGGTCCTCCTCAGCCACTTGCGAGTGAGCTCTCTCCAAACACACTTCCTAATTGTCGCTGTATTTCAAGAGGAACAGGTACAGCAGGCAGGTGAGAGCCCAGGAAACGTTTTACAACCATTAGACTGAGTCAACCAGCAGGATGTCAACAACCCTTTGGACATTGTCCCTGGCTTCAGCTTCCCTGGTTCCTCTTCCCACCTGGCACAGCTTTCTCAGACCACCACTGGAACACGAGACACACTGCTCAGTCCTGAGAGGTCTGATCAGCCCTGCTTACACGAAATCCACACTCAGCTTCTGCCCCAGCACTGTGGACACTGGCAGCCTGAAGAGGTCCAACAGAGCAGGGAAATGGTGTGGAAGCATCTGCTGTTCATCCCACATGGTTTTCTGCCACAGTGCCCTCAGCTCTCCCTTCTGCCCTGGACTGTTTCTGTTTGAGCCTCTCTGCAAACACCTCCCTCCCTCTCCTCACACTACCAGAAGCAAAAGGCAGTATTAACATTATAGACTCTGCCTCTCACAGAAGCATGACCTCCTTTAGGAACTCCCCCTGCCACAGGCAGGATGAGAAAGCACAGCTCGGAGGAAGCAATCTGCCTTGGGTAAGAACTTAAACCACAACCCCTTCCCTAAACACTCCACACTCAGGTCAGATCACCAGTTCAAAGCAGAAAACTCACTGTCAGCAAAGCCCAATTCCTGCAGACCCACCTGTTCCTCCAGCCCTTCTCCTACCCATGCCTCACATTTCCCAGAGTGTCACAGCCCAGCTCAATTCAGGACTTTTCTGCAAGAGAGGCCACTGGAGACACCAGCTCACAGGAAAGATCCTCAGGCCTATCCCATGGCACCAGCACAATGTAACAGCGCTGCACCCTCAATACCACAGCAGAGTCAGAAAGCCAAGGACCACCCTGGCACGGCTCTGCCATTCTCAGATGCACCAGGTGACCCAGCCTAGGGCAAGGAGTCCATCACACGCCCCTTCCTGAGGTGAAAGCTGCAGAAACAGCTCCTGTACCAACAGCTAAACTGATCCAGAGCTCAGGTCCGAGGCACAGCCAAACGACAAACAGATCCTGATAAAGAAGGCAGGGAAAGATCTGCTGGCAGGCTGGGAGCAGGAGAGAGCCTCTGGACTGATACATCTCTGGCACTGCAGGCAGACACCAGTCAGTACTGACAGATCACACCAAATGCTCCTCCTCGTGTGTGACATCCCCTTGAGCAGAGAGCTGCTCTGGTACCTGCCTGGGCATGGTGCTGGTGTCACACTGAAGCGAGAGTACACCCTAAATCTGCTGTGCTGTGTCTTGTACGGAGCAGGAGAATCCACACTGGAGTTAACTCAGCTATGACACAGTCCCACAGTTATCCCAGCACAATTCCACCTTCAGCACTGCCAGCAGAACAATCCATCCACAGGACAGTGCTGCAGGAACTCTGCCTAATTCAGGAGGGAAATACAGCTCACTCAGGCAGCACAGGAGAACCCCAGCACCACGGCTTCCCAGGACTTTATTCACAAGAAACTGGGAACAAGGCAAAGCTGTGCAGGACACAGCTGTCAGTGATACCAGTCACCCCCTGACCACCCCCCAGCAGTGGTGCTGCCACAGCTCTGCCCACAGTGCTGTTAACTCACAGCCAGGTGGGCTCTCAGGCCACTTCTGGAAAGGCCCACCAGCCTCACAGAGGAACAGGTTAAGACTACCTTATTCCCCAGAACCACCAGGTTGTCCAAGCACATCTCAGCCCTGCCAGCTGCCCAGTCCCAGAGCAGCACCATCCCAACACATCCCAGAACAAGGTGTTCAGGCTGGGAAACAGCAGCGCCTTGAACCTAATTCCAAGGTTGGGCTTTTCCATCAGGACTAGCAAGACTCCAGACAGACTGCAAGAGATTCCATCTGCAAATGATGCTGGGCAAATCTCTTCTAAGCAACAGGTGAGCTTGTTCACCCTCACGCAGAACTATGTTTCATTTTCCAGGAATTCAAGGAGAACTGTCTCTCTTTGCAGGAATCCTCAGGTATTTTCAGGCCTCTGTCCTTCATGGTGACTTTATTTCTCTCACTTTCTCTTTCTCCCATATACCAGATGGAAGAATCCAAACCCAGGCAGGAACTGCAACACTTTGCTTTCCTCCCAAGGCTCTGGAGACACCAAGATGTGCCATTTCTCTTGCCATTTCTCCCTCCTCCAGCTTTGAAACATTTCTTCCAGTTACAACCAGAATAAGTGTTAGTTGTTCAGCCTTTGTTCCTGCATTTGCCCTATTTGACCTACCTTCCAGAGCATACAATTTGGAAAAATGTTTTTCCCCACACCAGCCTCAGTTGTGTCTGCAGTCAGCGCCTCCAGTGACACCTCAATCTTCACCTCCTCTTTCATGTTTCACTAAAATAACCAACAAGGGCTTCTGCTCCCAACAGAGCAAGCTCAGGACAGGGGAGATGTCTCCAGAGAGCACATTCCTTAAAAGTTTTCCCATTGTAAGGGAGCTCCACAGCCAGCATTCTCACCTGGGGTCTGAAGCCCATCTGGCCAGGGAGGTGTCAGTACCATTTGTAACCAGAGGTATTTGCAGAAGAAAGCATTTCTAAGATCTGGAGAAGTTTCCAAACATGATTCCTGTGACATCTCAGATCCTCTCCCAGCAAAGAGACTGCTTGCTGTTGCTGATACTTGATTTTGCCAAGTATTTACAGCTTAGATTAGCAAAAAACCCAGCTGATAGCCCAGCTAACTATTCAGAACTGCAGAGACCAAAGGAACAAAGAGGGATTGTCAGTTTAGCACTGACACTGAAAAACTGCATGAGGCAACAGCAGAAAAGCCCTGAGAGGAGAAAGGAAAACACAGTGGCTAATGCTGCTTCTTCTTGGGCTGCTGCAGCTCCAGAGAAAGATACAGCTGCAGCTTCTGGGGGGCCCAGTGTTTCCTCAAATCTGCTCTACAGAACTGAACTGTGTACTGAAATCAAAATGAATCCCTCAGTAGGAGAGAAGCAGAGATGTCCAATGAAGGTCTGAGCACTCCAAGCTCTCAGAGATGCATGACAAGGTTAAACTTCTGGAAAGGCCACAACTGGCTCATCAGGAGCCTTTTACTCCCATCTTCTTCTGGCCACAAAGGTTAATTGCCTGCAGTGCTGGACTGGCCCCTCTGCTCCTCCTCACAGCCTGTGCAGAGCCCAGCTACCCCCTCCACCTCACCAAATCAGAAACACCAACTCAGCCACTCTGCACAGGATCACACAGTTTGCAGCTCAGCTTTGGAGAGCTGGAGGGAGATAACTTCTGGTTTAGGAAGCAAGACACAGATAACAGCTCTTTCTAGGCCCTGTTAGCAGAGACAGGGCTTTGAGGCAGGGTTGGGGAGTTAAAAATTATTTTTCATTGTTTTGAACTGACACATTATTTCTACAGAGATCAGTGAGAAAGCCAGATTTCCTTAGCAGGGCTGGGAAAATAACACAGGGCATTCCCACTAGGGTGTTTCCCTCCAGGTTTGAGAGGCAGACCTACCCCTGCTGGCCTCCAGCTGATCAGCTTCTGGGAAAGCTGAGGTTTTAATCTTTCCCTTGGGTGCTCGACCAAGCACTGCCCCTTTCCTCATCAATCCCATAAAAGCACTTCCTCTCCCTCTGCTCACTTGACTTTTGTTAACACCCTGCAGACTCCACTGAGGTTTTACCACACGAGCTGGATCAGAGCAGAGGTGCACCAACCACCACATGCCAAGGGAATGTCTAACTCCAGCTTCCTCCATTTCCCGTCCCTTTGATCCCCTGCAGGAACAGCCAGCACACGAAACTGGGACACTGCTGCTGGGTCACTAATGGAGCACATGAGTAAGGCAAGGTGGGGACGCCAGCGAGGCCCTGGCCCTCCACATCACCCTGCTGGAAGGCTTTGCCCCCTAACCCACCCAGAACAGGTCTTCCTACTCCACAGGAAGAGGAAGTGACTCTCCAAAGGCCAGAAAAGCCTGTTCCACTGCCTCACACCTCCTGTGCCGGGAGCCTGAGCCAGCTGGGGCTGAGGCTGCAGCACCTCTCCTCCTTACTGCACCCAAAGCAGGATCACTCTGGCTAGGCCTCCCTGGAACACACTGAAGCAGCATCACCTTGCTCAGAGAAGACTTGCTGGCACCAGCACCGCCTTCCTCAGGAGCTGGTTTAGCAGCTGGCACAGTTTAAATTAAGGGACAGCAGCATCACCACACCCAGGAGATGGGCTGGATCCAAGGGGCACTCCAGCTAAATCCCTTACATGGATCTGATTGTGCCTGTGGCACCTCTGCTGCACAGCAGAGCTGTTCCAGGGATCACTGCAAGAGGGAAGACAGGGCAGACACCTGGGCTGTGGTCCCAGGAAGCTGATACCACAAGAGACACCTGCCCTTCAGCCTCCCAGGAACACTCCAACCCTGCTGAGACCTTCTCTGCAGCACTCATTTATCCCAAACAACACAAGAGCTGACACTGAACCGGGCACAGCTCGAACCAGGGAGAGACAAAACTCCAACTCTACATTTCTAAAACCCACCCAGGCTCCCTAAGTGCTCCTGCACAAAGCTATGTCACAAGCCCCAACAGATTCCTGGGGCTTCCCAAGCCCTTTCAGCTTCCTGGGATCCCTGTGAGCACAACCTGTGCTGCCCACACCATGCCCAGGCCCAGCCCAGTGATCAGCTGGGGCAGCCAAAGTCCACTGTGCCACAGGGAAGGGCAGCTCAGGCTCCCCATTCCCCTTTCCCACTCATCATCCCTGTACAGCTACATCATAAATCAGAGTGAAATAACTCAGGGAGACCTGTGACTCGGGTTCCCCTCCTGCCTGGGTTAGTTTTCAGCTGAACGACTCCATGTGTTGACTCTACACACAGAGCAAGCAGCAGCACTAAGGACATGACAAGACAGCAGCTCCACCTCTGCCAGCTGGCCCCAGGCCCCTTGGGGGGGAGAGGGGGCACAGAATGATGCCAGTGCTGCCCCAGCTACAGCAACACCTGCTCAGGTGAGCCTGTGGAAACTGAGCCACAAGGGTGGCTAAGGAGTGACCCCTCATTTTTATTTTACCAGGCTGTCTACCAAGACACTTTCTTTGCTATTTTACAGCCCCAGAACCTTGAAATCTTGCAATTCCTTGGGCCCAAGAGGGTTCCCAACTGATGGAACCAGCCACTGCCAAGCTGCCCTCTCAAACAGGCACCTCTGGCTTGGGGCAGGCTGCAGGAACAGACATTCTGGGGGAAAAAAAAAAATTAAAGTGCAAGGATTAAAGCAGGATTAGAGACTTTAAATTTCTCACTGTCCAAACTTTGGAAGAGCTTGCTTTCAGGGAAATGGAGCTGAGCACCTTTGCTGGGAGGGGAAGGGGTGAGAAATATCAAACAACTGTCAGTAAGGAAAGCACCGAATAAGCGCTGCCTCAGCCCCTGCCTCCCTGCCCTTACCCCGCCGCCTTCCCCGGCCCAGCCGGTCCCTTGGGAGCAGCCCGAGGAACACAGGAGCGTCTCCTCCGGCTGGAATCCGCCTTTCGCCGGTGCCAGCTGGCACGGGGCGGCGGGACGGGCCGGGAACCGGGGACACAGAGCTGTGCCACCCCCGCCGGGGCCGGGTGCGGGAGCCGCTGCGGGGCTGCGCCGGGGCCCTTTTCCCTTTTCCCGTGCGGGCAGCGCGGCCACGCTTGCACCCCGCGCCCTGCACGGCCCTGCCCTCCCGACCCCGGCCCGCCTTCCCCGCCTCCCCCCGGCCCCGAACGGCCGCCGGGTCCCACGCGGCCGCACAAAGGCCCCGGGGCCGGGCCGGGCCGGGCCGGGCGGGCCGGGGCCGCGCCTCCCGACCCCGGCGCCGGGCGGGCCCGGCCAGCGCCCCGGCCGCGGCCCCGCTCCAGCCGGGACTCCCGGCGCTCCGGGGCGGCGGCCCCGCGGGCCCGGCGCTCACCCACGGGCCGCCTCCAGGCTCTTGATCAGCTTCTTGATCTTCCAGATCTCCACGTTGCGGTCGGCAGCGCTGGGATCGTCCGCCATCTTCTCCCTCCTCCTCCGGCTCCGGCTGCGGGTCCTGCCGCGGCGGCGCGGCGCGGGGCGGGCGGCGCGGGGCGCTGGGGCCGGGTGTGTCCCGGGCGGGCCCGGGTGAGTCCCGGGCGGTGCCGGTGCCGCTCGGGCCCCGCCGCTCGGTGCCCGCTCCCCCCGGCGCGCGGCGCTGACGTCGCACGCGGTGCTCGCGCTCCCCCGCGCCGCGCACCATGTGTTGCAATCGCCTCACATCGGGGCCCTGACGTCACTTCCGGGGGGAGCCGGCAGCGGGGCGCCGCGCCATTGGCCGCCGCCCCATCCCGTGCGCGCGCGCGGGGCATTGTGGGGCGCGTAGTTCGGGGGCCGCCGGGCGGGTCTCGCGAGAGCTGCGCGGCACGGCCCGCGCGCGCTTAAAGGGCCCGCGCTGAGGGCGCTGAGGGCGCTGAGGGCGCGGCCCCGGGATGGCCCCGCGGGGACCCTCCGCAGCCTCCCGCACATCTCCTCGGGGCAATCGGCCCCTGGAGAGCTCCCGCTGATCCCCTCATCCCAGTCACTCATCAACAGACCCCGCTCGGCAGAGGCTCTGGGCTATGGCCCCCGTGCCCCTGTTCCCCCATCCAGCCCTCAGGGCCCATGAGCGCTCCTCCAGCAGAGGCGGTCCGAGCCCCGCTGAAGCCTCCAGAGACAATGTCCGCTGCTGTCCGCTCATCCAGGCAGGTCTGCTCCATTGGGGCACACACAGCTTTCCTTAATGAACCCACACCGATTATTCCTCATCACACACTGGGCCAGCTCTGTCCCCTCTGGTGGAAACTGTCTTGAGTGCCAAACGAAAACCATCCTTTACTCCCCACTAATACTTGAGTCGGCAGGACAAAACAGCTGCAAACACAGTTACTATTTCAGTTCAAGAGACACTGAGTAAGAGATGGGGACATTCATGCCCCTCCCTGCGAGGCTGGGCTGCTGGAAGCACAGAGGGTAAGTGCAGCTCAATCCTGGAGCCCCTTTTGTAAGGCTAAGCCCAAGCACAAGGTGCCTGACGGTGAAGTCCCACTGCTGCTGAAGTCACAGGACTTGGGGCACCTCGTGAGAGCAGCACTGACTGTCCCAGAAGAGCCCAACCTCACCTGACACCAGAAACCTCCTTTTTGCCTGTGAATGAAGCACAAGTTCCAGAAAGTTACAGCTGCCTGGCTGTTCTCTCTGCAGCTGTCACAGGCAGTAAAGTCCTCATGTTCTCCATCAAAGGCCAGGAGACCAGGAACTCCATGTTGGATACTTTTCTGCTTTTATTTAAAAAAAAAATCCAGAACGGATCCAGTAACAGTTTTATTATCAAGGAAATTGTTTTACCATAAGCAGAGAACAGACACAGGATGGAGCAGAAGGCTTAGACAAGCAAAGTACTGAACTTCCACGCTGCCTCTTTTCTAAGAAATTATGTTACAGCTGAGTTTGAAGTAGCCCCTTTCCTTCAGAACAAAGGTACCAGCCTAGCTCAGGGCTCAGTGGTCTCCAGCAACATCCCCCGTCTTGCCCCTGCTGCCCCCAGGCCTCCACCTGCTCCAGCTCCTCAGATCCACAAGGAGGGGCCATGCAGGCCTTATTCTCCTCCCCCTTCCCAGAGAGCTTCCATCTCCACCCTCCAATTTCATGACATGGTTTCCAAGCTTGGATCTCGGATTTACTACACCATTGTGTCAAGTATTAAATGATCAGCCAGTCCCCAGGCGCTCAGGGAACACACCAGGGCCAAACTCGTAACTTTGTCTGGCATGAATTAACTTTCATCAAGTGACAATTTATCTAGCAGACACATCACTAAGTTTATACATTGAAGAATTTTATATATAGAATACTGCAAAAACACAGTAAGTCTGAATTCTGCCCCTTGCTGCTCAGGAAGGTCCCTTCTCTCCCAAGCATCAAGAAAATCGACCTCTTCATCATTCTCTCATCAAGGCAAGACAGAGACTTCTTATTGCTTCTCTTCCTTCTGATCTCCTGGACTTCCAGAACCCTCTCGCTCCGAGGCCATCTGTGAACAAACAGGTTTATCACTTCTGGTAACACACACTGCTTCTCCTGGCCATTTTCCCCTGGCTGGCTGCTCAGGTCAGCTCCAGCCTGGAGAACCTTCCCTTCAGTGCACGAGCAGTGTCCACTGAGAAGGGAAATCTTCTTATCTGCCTGAGCTCAGAGGGAGAGAACAATGTTCCTTTCCCAGGGGATGTAACAGGCTGACACTGCAGCACCCAAGGCTGGGTTTGACATCAGGAAAGCAGCTGTTCCCAATAAGGAGAGCTCAGCACCAAGGTCACCTGGGCACTGTGTCACTGCCATGCTGGGACACCTCCCCGCACAGGCAAGCACACCCTGGCCAGTGCCAGTGGGTGCACGGGCCTTCCACTGGGAAGGAGGGGGAGAAGAAAATCCCCAAGGCCTTTACTGTGGCTTTAGGCAGACTGAACAGGAATTGTCTTTTACAATCACTCTGAAGAAAGTTCAGGAGTTACCTTACTCCTTCAGGCACTGCATGCACTGAGGGGAAAGCCCACTCCTTACTCTTCTGGATGCTCCTTACTAGGAGTTTCCCCCCTTTCCAGGGAATGCAGTACAGTAACAGAACACCAGCCTGGAGGCATGGCTGGGATTTCAGGCTTTCAGCTCTCCCTGACAATCCACAGCTGTCCCTTCAGCCAGTGTCACTCAGAGGGAGCTGCACAGAGGCTCAGCACCACCTCCCACCCAAGAGTTCAGTGCCCTAACTCTCCCCATCTGAGGGTTCTGAAAGTGAACTGGCCATGCACGTACCTTCTTGTATGCCATTTCAAAGAGTTTCAGGGAAGCCTGCTGCAGGCTGGTTGCTGCCTGCCTGATGTTCTCTCCTGTTTCACTATCTTTACGAGCCAGAAGTTCTCTCATTTTAGCAATTTCTTCCTTTAATTTGTTGCACTGCAAAAAAGACACAAAGGTGAAACGCTGCACTTGGTCTGTTGTTAATCTCCACGCTGTCATTTCACCACCTGCTGGCCACCTTTGTGCCAGAAGCCATCAAGTGAAGCCTCAGAGTGAGTGTGCAGAGCCCAGCAGTGTGCCCAGCTCCCATGGGCACCTGTCCACTTCACTAACAGTGTCCCAGTTGGCATTAATGGGGCCGTTTGCTGTCTGGGCAGAGGTGCCAAGAACAGAGCTCTGCAGGGCCTGACCAGTGGCCAAGGCCGTGCTCTGTGCCTGGCACAGCTCACCTGGCACAGCCACGCCAGGGCAGGGGACAGCAGGCTGGTTTCTGTGGATACTGAAGGCCCTGCCCTGGTCAGTCCCTGTGCTGCCCGTGGAGCAGAGCTCAGAGCAAACCCGCAGAGCCATCTGTCAGTCCCTGCACAGGCTGGCACTGCCTCCTTCCCTGGCAGGCTGGAGAGGGCTCCTGGGCACAGCTGTGCCAGCAGGGATGGCAGACATGGGCACAGCTCTGCAGCACACCACAGGATGAGGACATGGAGTGACACCAACCATCAGCACCAGCCAGCACCGGCTGCCCCACCTCCCCAGGGGAGTCACAGGAAACAATCCCTGCAGGGAACAGGGTTCAGGCTCCGTGCTCCTGTGAGAGCAAACTCTCTCACTTAATTCCAAACAAAGAGACAGCCATTATCATGGAACCCCAGAATGGTTTGTGTGGGAAGGGACTTTAAAGATCATCTCCTTCCAACCCCCCCGCCATGGTCACTCAACCAAGTTGCTCCAAGCCCTGTCCAGCCTGGCCTTGGACACTGCCAGGGATCCAGGAGCAGCCACAACTTCTCTGGGCACCCTGTGCCAGGGCCTGCCCACCCTCACAGGAATGGCTTCCCTCCACGTATCCCACCCATCCCTGCTCTCTGGCAGTTTAAAACCACTGCCCCTTGTCCTGTCCCCATCTGCTGGCAGAGAAACAGCCTTTAACTGACAGGAGGCTACTACCAACAAACTCCAACTGTGCTCCCTCCGACACCTCAGAGCCCCCAGGAGCCCTTTAATTCTGCTTCCCAGAGTTGTTAAATTGGTACTTGGGCACACTCCTCTAAACTTGGCTTTTGAAATTCACATTGCACTGCCTTTGAGTGGTGTGAAAAGCACTCTTGGATATTAAATACCCATTTCATTTCTAAGAGAGAAAAACTGGAGTTAAGTGAGCACCGATTTTTCTTGCCCCCAGGTTCTTGGGTACAGTGCATGCACTGCCAGGAGAGCACAGCAGCTCTGCCCTGTCCCTCTGCTAACAAGGGCAGACCCTGTCCACAATCTCCAGCCTTGGAGCAAACCTCTCCTCTGACGAGCCAGCCACAGCACAGTCCTTATCACTGCACTGCAAGGCCACACCAAGGACACAGTTCTGTCAGAAACCTCTCATCAGCAGCTTCCCAGGCGCTCAGAGCCTCAGTGACACCAACCTGGCACTTTGCAGTAGGTTATTTGCCAGCACCCAAACCCTGCTCCCCTAAGGATGACTGTCCATCCTCCCCTCACCCAGTGAGTGCCACAGCCAGAGCTGCAGGGCTGTGCCACCTTCACCCAGCACGGAAACACGGCCAGAGCTGCAGCCACTGGCCAGAGCCAGCTGGGAGTTAAGTGGGAATGCGAGCAATGATTTTGTGAGGAATTTCATGTGCTGTAGCACTCTAGGGTCAGGAACCACCTACCTCATCTGCTGGCAGCTGATCCTTGAACTCTTCCATCTTGGACTCCGTGTCGTGGATGATGCCCTCGGCCATGTTCACGGCCTCCACGCGTTCCTGGGGTAGAGAGCTCATCAGGGCTGCTGCCACACCACTGGTGACACAAGGGTGGCATTGCACGCCCCAAACTGCCAAGTTCCTCTCAAGTTCCCACCCAGGGTCCTTCTTAATGGCACGAGGGCAAGAAGAAATGCAAGCAAACCATTTCTAGGTGCACTCCCCAGAACTACAAGTGACCAATGCATCACCATTGCTGGCACATGGGAAAGGACAGACACCTCAGGGACAGCACAGCACACTGGTCCATGGGAAAGCAGCTGAGCTTTTGGAGAACATCCTGAAGCTTCTCCAGCAACAGGGGCACCAGAGACAACTCAAATGCTGGGTGGTTTTACTCATGGTCCCTTATTACAAAAACTCCCATTTATGCATTCCTGATGCTTTTATGGCAGTAAAAGCAGGAGCAGAAAATGTAACGAGGCGGATGTTGAAAACTCTGGTTACCACCTTGCTCTGTGAGCTCACTGGACAGGGGTGAGTCCCACTTCAGGATAACAACAGAGAAGAACTTATCCAGCAATTCAAGATTCAAAGTAAGGCAGCAGAACAGTTTTCAGTGCAGCCTCTTTAGATGCCAGACCTTCCCCTACACTCCACTGCAATGATGAGGTTATTTGAACAGTGGGACTCTCAGAGAGAGGTCTTTGAAGGTTCTCCAGCAAACGTACAAATGCCCTGAGGCCAGGCAGAGCTGCTTCCTGGGGGTTTATTCCATGCCTTCGCTCCTTCAGTACTCTTTTGATCCCTTCCCTACTGGGGACAAGACTTACAGCACTGCCTGGACACCTGAGACAGGCTCCTGCAGACTGAAGGACACAAAGTGGATCAATTCCATGTGCCAGTTTCAGCAATCACTGAACACATGCTGGTGCCACATCCCAGAGTCAGTCTGCGATATGTCTGCTTCAAAATCAATGCTCTATATTTAGTTACATAATTCATTAGTACTACCCTTATTAAACCATGTAGTTCCAACCATTAATCCTGTGTGTATTACAGGTTCAGTCACTCCTCCATGGCAAGTGCTATCTCTCCTCAACAAGACCAGTGAGGATTTCCATCACCTCCTTCTGGCCTCACTTGCACTGAGGCCAGCACTGCTCACATGGACACAGCATTCCAGGTGCCAAATGCACAACCAAGGGGGACAGTGGAGAGCAGCGATGACAGAAACCCTCCCCAGAGCTGCAGAGCCGTTCGCCATGAGCAGCGGGCAGGTGGGTTTGCTCACTGCTGCCTCCAAATCCCAGGAATTCCTCAGGGAGCAGAAAAGTGCAGTCACACAGGGCAAGGTACCCAGCCTCAAAACCCAAATGCCTCAGCAAACACCTCTGTGCAACCCTGGAGTGTCAACTGCGTGTAAGGGAAGGAGCAGACTTGGTAAGAGCTCAGAGAGCAGAGCCCTGGGCCCCAGGGTGGGCACACTCAGAGCAGAGTGGTGAAAGCAGCAGGTCCTGTCAGCCATTACCTTTCTCCGCCTGTCCTCCTCCGCGTATTTCTCTGCGTTCTTCACCATATTCTCAATTTCATCCTTGCTGAGGCCACCAGAGGACTGGATAACAACTGCAGCAGAGAAGAATGTGAATAAAGGATCTACTCCCACCTTTGAGGAAAGAATTATTCCCCAGCCTAACAGCAGCAGCCTCACTCACAGTCTGCAGCCACAGAGGCCCTGTGGGCAAGACAAAAACTGTGACTCTTCAAAGAGCCACTGATACTGCTGGCAGGTGAAAGCCTCATCTCCAGGATCTGCAACTCCCCAGCTCCACCACACATTCCCTGCCTGCTAGCCTGCAAGTCACTCTGGCCAGTCCTCACTTAATCCTCCTAGACAGTGAGGGTGCACCAAAACCCTCAAACCAAAGGAGCACCCCAGATTAGAACCACAGAACTAAAATAAAAGTTAAAAAAAAAAAAATCAAAACTAAAACCCCTCAAACAAACAAGCAAACCCTCCAGCAAAACCCCAACCAACAACAAAAAAAAAAAAAATCCAAAGAGAAGGAATGGTTTCACCAAAGATTCCTTTCCCTGTTGGAAAACAGCCCAGGCTTGGTGGCAGGGTAAGACAACATTCCCCACCCAGCTCCTCACATTGCCCTTAATAAGGAATGGAACATGATTCTATGGGCAGGCTCTTACACGCCCCCTCCTTGGTAATTTCCTTCTATTAGTGTCAAAAAGCACAGTCTAGATTCAGGCTTTACTGCAGGAATTAGTCTAATTTCATTGAAAGAGAACCAATATGCAGGATATCTCAATTCCCACAAAAGTGCATGCTACTATCACCATTTAAAGGAACTTTTCTATGGAATATTTTTGTCAATGGTACAGAACCCTGAACAAAGACACACACAAAGAGGTTTCGTTTGGATACTTATGTGGGATGAGCAATTCAGCTTTGTAATTAGGACCACATCTACCTACAGGTGGGCAGCTAAAAGTAATTCTGGTTGCCTGTCATCAGGAGCCTTTTACTCAGCAGCAGAATGCTGCCACACATTTAAGACCTCCAAGGAAATCCAAGAAACAAGCAGGGTGGTTTTGGCCCCAACCTGTTGCCAAAGCACCAAGCAGTGTGATTAAAAGCAGCATACACCTTCCAGCTGTGCACAGTTAATACTTCTGCTAACTGGAGCACATCACTGCTCAAGGGTTCTCTCCAAGTAACAGCTGAAGGGCAGTACAGAGGCTTCCAGTGATACGGAAGAAGAGAGTTTTATCTTCTATCAGGGGAATCTGTAAATGCTTAAAATTAACCTCCTGAACCCAGCACAGAGCTTTAGAAACTGTCAGCTATGTCATTAATTACCCCAGTACACAGGGCCCGACATATCACTCTATCACAGACCAGAATACACTGGTCTATACAACCTGAACTCCCTAAGCCTCCTGCCAGCTGGAGACACTTCCAGACTAAACAGAAGAAAACGGACAAGGTGGTTACAGGGAAAACCTGATGCTTCAAAATACCCCAGTCTCCAGACCTTTATAATGTAGTAACTACAAACAAACAGGGTCTCGGCACAGGGCTGGTCTGCTCAGTAGTACATGACACACCCTGAAGTCAGAGATCCTCCTGATTTGATTCTCCCTTCAAAGCTGCCACCTTCATGCAGCCAGGCTCACAGACAGCAATCCCTGCGTGTTCCTAAAGAAACAGCACTCCCACATAGCTCAAGGACAACTCATACACAGGGCTGCATTCCAAACTCCAGCTTCTGTCCCCTCAGGGTAACACAAGGCACACATGACTGCCCCAAACACCTCGGTGACAGAGCACAGCCCACCAACACCAGTGACCCTGCAGTGAGCCACCCTGTGTGCCCAACACCTGGGCACTGGGACACAGCTGATCCATACAGGAAACCCAGGAAACAGATGCACTCTGCTCTCGTGTTGCTGCAATCATTCCAGATGGCAACACCAAGGCAGGACTCTCACAGGGCAAAACCACTCGGAATGTGGTGAAACCCTGCCAGTGAGAGCGGCCTTGACATTGGCATAGGCAGGTGCTTCATCTCTGCCTATCATGCAAGGAGAGCATCCACTGGCAGCAGGTTACTGGAGAGGGCAAAGGCTGTGTGCCTACAGAAGCTTTGCTGCCCTACAACGAACCCACAGCTCAGCTCTCACTTATCCCTTTGCCCACCCTCCTTTCCAGGGGAGACACAGGCTCAGATGACTTCAGCTGCATCTGTGCTGCACTGGCAACAGCCTGAAGAGTGGGGGTGACCCAAGCATGGAGCCACATGCTCCATCCCCACCCTGACTGTGGGACACCATCCAGGCAGCACTGGAGCACACTCCACTCCCCCTGGAGTGTCCCCCCCTCAGCACCCCCTGCCCCAATCCCCGCCAGGCCCAGGGCACTCACTCTGCTGCTCCCGCCCGGTACCCTTGTCCTTGGCTGACACGTGCACGATGCCGTTGGCGTCGATGTCGAAGGTGACCTCGATCTGGGGCACTCCCCGCGGCGCCGGAGGGATCCCGACCTGAGCAAGGACAAGGGCTGGCATCAGCTCCCACAGGGACACAGCTCAGGGGACAAGGGCTGGCACATCACCCTGGGGATCTGATGCTGAATGAACCACCAACCAGCCCTCAGAGCTGAGTCCTCTAAGTGCCTGTTGGCACCATGCTGTGCACTGAAACCTGGTTTCTGCCCTGGAAAAGTGCACAGAAATCACAAGAGAACCCCCAGGTTTGGTTCCAAGGTGGTACAGGTTCTGCTTTATTGTTACACAAGCCCCTCTTCCATAGCTCTGGCAGGATGCTCTATTTCCTCAGTTCTGGACATAGATTTCACTGGCCACCTCTGGGAAACCATTTTAAGACAGTGAGAGGCAGTACAGCTTCCTTCAGAAGTACAGAAGGGCAACGTCCTTCCCTTCTGCAGGGCTTTTCCGAGGAAGTTCACACAAACTTGAACAGTTTAACCTGCCAAACTTTACCAGTACTAATCAAATCCATTTTGTTCAAGGAGCTGGTTGGGCAGCCCCCCTCTGCTCCCAGCAATCCTAGAACACATCTGTTCCCCAGGGAGCAGGGTGTGGGCTCAGTTCACAAAGTCTCCACACAATTCTTCAGAATGATGTGTTGACAGTTTAACATCATGGCACACACACTGCAATCCCACAAACACACATACTGGGGTACCCTGGCTCACACCAACTCTGCTCCCAGAGTCTCACTAGGCTAAATGGGCATCCCTGGGGACTGCAGGTATCCTGGAGATGCTCCAGCTCCCACCTTGGCTACACTAGAGGAGAGGCCAGCATTCAGATTATCTGCTGGTACTGCACAGGATTTTTTATACCCAGAGAGCCCTTCCTGCTGAACCAGGCCCAGCAGCCCGAGTGCCACATTGAGAGTGCTCAGAAACTCTGAGTTCCATCTTCAATGCCCGTTGGTCCTCAGTCACAGAAAGGCTGTCCTATGGCCAGGCTGTGCCTCTGGAGGCTGCTTTTGTACTAGAAAGGGGTCAAATGTCTTCTGTAAGATGACTTCCCCTCAGCACTGCCTTCAGGGGGCAGCTGAAATGGAGAAGGCTCTGGATGTCTCCAAGAAGGTCAAGTCTAACGTCAAGAATAGAGAAGCCAACGTACCAATGTGAACTGGCCAAGCAGTTTGTTGTCACTGGCCATCTCTCTCTCTCCCTGGCACACTTTGATCTCCACTTGTGTTTGCCCATCAGCAGCTGTAGAAAACACCTATGGAAAAGGAAGTTACTGTATAGCTAATCAGAACACAAACATCTGCAGTTACAAGCTGACTGAACAAGGAAGCTGCTTGGAAGGAAAAATCATTAAATGCTTGCTGCTCCTCTGACAAAACTCCAGGGCATCAAGGCTTGCAAGAGCCAAGCCACTGTTGTTTTGCCCTGTATACACCTGGGGACACAAAAACTGGCCATCTGTGGCAGGAGCAGGTTCCAGGGCAGCCACCACACCCCAGAAAAATCTCCCCTGAAGCAGCAGGCTCCAGCCCACACCCCAGGCAGCTCAGGTGCTATCAGAGAGCACACAGCAGCAGGCCCAGACAGAGCCAAGGGAAGGAAGAGATCACACCCAAGGCACCAGGACATTACAATGCAGAGAGAAGATAACCCCTTCCCAGGCACTCAGCCAAGCAAGGGCTCTCCCATGGGCGTGGTGCTCAGCCTCAGAAGGGCTCCACACAATCCTTCTTCGGAATGATGTGTTGACAACTGACATCATGGCACACGCACTGCAACAACCCTCACCAGGCCACAAACCCCTGGCCTGTCTTGTCATCCTTAACTGCCCTCCTCTCTTGGGCACAGCGATAACCAGAAATACTCAGTGGCTGACATTAAACCTGATTTCTCCACTGCTTCTCTTGTCAGCTGAGGAGGCAAAACCATCTACTGTAATGCTCTGGGTGGCCTTTCCCAAGTTGTCTGACAGCACCAGCAAAGTCCCACCCATCCATAGTCAACTCTTACCTGGCTCTTCTTGGTGGGGATGGTGGTATTCCTGTTGATGAGCTTTGTGAAGACACCTCCCAGAGTCTCAATGCCCAGGGAGAGGGGAGTTACATCCAGCAGCAGCACATCTGTCACATCACCAGCCAACACTCCACCTTGGATAGCTGCTCCAATGGCCACAGCCTCGTCAGGATTGACGGCTTTGCTCGGAGCACGGCCAAACAATTCCTGCACAGTCTGCTGCACCTGAGTGGAGACACAACACAGCTCATCCACGGGAGAACCACCATGGCCACAGCAGCCTTGGCTCAGCTCTATGTCCTTATGCTGCTGCTGTGATGGAAGCCTGAGACAGAAACACTGAGCCTCAGCTCTGTGCCTGCTCCCTCACTGCCCACCCTCCTGCACAGCACTGAATGCTCTCATTCCAGCCCAGACAGCCCCTTCTCCAGAGGCTCTGTGTGTGCCAGCTGCAAGGCAGCCCCTTCAGTGCCTTCACACAGCCCAGCCACATTCCAAGGGGATCCTTCCAGGCTTATCCGGGAGTCAAGGACTGCTCCCTGGGAGCTGTGCAAGCCAACACTGAGCAGGACACAGCTGCCAAGGTCAGAACAGCTGTGGAAGAGCACAGGGAAGGCAAAAGATCCAGCAGCACAGTTCATGGTTTTTGTGTGCAGTAAAGGGAAAAAAAAGGGAGTTGTGTGAAGAACAGTATTTTCCAACTCTTTATTTCAGCAGAGGAGATGTGCTTTGTCAGCACTCTGAGCTCTGCTGTCAGCTCTGCCCTGCTCAGCCCATTCTCCAGGACTGTGCTCATGATCCCAACAGATTTCACGCTGAAGCATCCAGACAGGAATGCATGGAGGGTCTGCCCCAGAGCACAGCTCAGAATTGCCCTCCTCTGCCCTACAAGGGAAGGCTGTGGGGTGGGGCCTTCTCTCCGAGTAGAGGTGCTGGGCACACCAGCCCAAGTTAGTGGGATGTGGCTGGAAAATTGCTGGAAGCAAACACCCAGCTGTGCACTGCAGCCAGGAGACACCTGCCCAGAGTGCTCATTACAGAGGAGGACTCTATGTGTGAACATGTAATTAGATGCAAGTCTTTTCCTCCAGAGGTGTATTTTACAGTACAAAGCAATACCTGTAACCACCCACAGTCCACCTCCCAGAGTACTGGCCATGAGAGTGCTCCACAAGAGCCACATTCCCTCCTAGCAGGGAGAAGAGAGCAGAACAAGGTACCCAAGAGAAGGCTTGGCTGTGTACAACACACTGGCACCAATTTCAGAGGCAGAGCTGTAACTACAGGCACTCAGGAAAGCATTCTGTCAGCTCAAAGCTACACATGCTGGGGGTTATGAGGGGAAGAAGGAAAAATGAAAATCAGTATTTAAGCTCTGTCTTCCACCCCTGAAGGACACACAGTATTTCAGGAAAAGATTTTGTGTTTGTCATCACTTTATACATAGGTAATCACACCACTTTTCCCTTATCCAGCTGAAACAACAAGGACTTCGGGAACATACAGCAGTTACTCCACCTGAGCTTTGGCCACAGCAGGAGCTTCTGTTTATCTTGCTGCTCTGGCTTCCCTGCCTGGCTGACCTTCTGCTCACACCAGTATCACCTCCAGCCACCAGGGTCATTAACACAGGCGGGAAAAGCTCTCCACCAAACCCCAAATCAACCCCAAGCAGGACCATGTACACACCTACTGTCCTAAAGAGAACCTGCAAATCACAAAGCAACCAATAGTCCAAGCCTGAGTGATCCCTCTGGAGGGAGACTTTGGTGCTCTCTGCAGGAAAGGCCAAGCTGTACCCTTGGAGGGAGCAGTGAACATCCCTGTTCAGCTCTGAATGGAGGAGCAGCAGCAGGCATGGCTGGAACAGGAGCAGTAAATCACCTGCAGGCAGCACTAATCTGCACAACTGTGCATGTCAGCACAGCAGGCTTTAAAGCTACCTGCTGAGCTTATCTCCACACAACCTAAGGGCCAGGCTTTAGATAAGGAGTCTCTGCAAGCGCCAGCTAAATGGGCCTGCCAACACCAGCCTCCAACAGGTAGCTCTGATTACACACAGCCAGCAGGTACCAGAGGGGCTCTGCTGGTGGAGGATCTTCACAGCTGAAGTGCTGGAAATCCCTTGGAAGGCACAGATTGCTGACAAGTGGCGGCCACTGAAATGCACCGTTACGACACTGAGTCCACAAGAAGAGGAAATGCCCTGCACTTCCCAGCAATGCTGCCTGTGTCCAGCACACACCAGAGTGTCGGGCTGCAGATGGACTTTCACCTCCCAGCACGTCCACCGTGACTCTGCACAGCGCAACTCCAGCCCCCAGGTCCTAGCTGGGCAAAGCAAACAGAACAAGAGGCCCCGGGCACTGCTCCCACGGGACCCTCAGCACTGAGTTTGCCCTCAGCACTCCCAGCTCCTCTGTCCTGATCCCCCAAACTGCAAGCACAGGGCAGCTGTGCCAGCCCTGCCTCAACAGGCCCTGAGCTCATACCTTTGGCATTCTGGTCATGCCACCAACAAGGATGACTTCCCCAATGTCACTCTTGCTGACTTCAGCATCCTGCATGGCTTTCTGGCAGGGGGCCACTGTCCTCTTGATCAGGTCAGCCACAATGCCCTCGAACTGCGCCCGACTCAGCTTCATGTTCAAGTGCTTTGGTCCAGAGGCGTCCATGGTCAGGTAGGGCAGGTTGATGTCGGTCTGTGGCATGGAAACAGGCTCAGGGAAAACCAGGAATGGGCTTTACATCACCTTACAGGTTCTGTTTGGCCTGTACTGAGGTATCTGCGTGGCTGTTCACCCTCCAGCCCAGTTTAAGTGGCAGCAGGTACACCTCTATGTTTGACATTTCAGAAATAAGACAATTAATTTGTTCAATACCTCATGGTTACAACTGTTAAACCCCAGTTTTAAGACTGTGTTGCTTCAAGGTCTTTCACTGTTGAGCAAAACAGTTTGTCACAGCCAGGAAGTAAGAGCAGTAACACTGGATGAGACAATCTTAATGCTGCTCCTTCAGCATAACAGAGAAGAAAGCCCATCTGCAGAGTTCCAAAGGTTCTGCCAAGTGACTGATACTCCACATGAGTTAAATTCTTTGAAGGTATTTCCTTCCCTCCTGGCTGCTCTCTAAATGCCAACAGCTCATGTTCAACAGCCACTCTGCTTCAATTTATACTTATATTATATTATTATACTATTAGTTATTATTTATATTTAACACAAAGTTAATTAGAGCAAGGAACCATAATCCCCACTTTAATGGCTGCTTGTCACACGGCTGGATTTTTAAAGTAAATCTTATACTGAAATCATCTGATTCAAGTGCTATGTCATGCTGATGTCAAAAGACACTACAATCCAAAGCAATTAAAACATTAGTGCTTAATCTCTAGAGATTTTTACACAAGAATTAAAGCCATGCTGCTGACTAGAAGTGTGTGTTCACTTTATACACAGCATGGTCAGAAGTATTAGGGAAAAACAGGACCAAAAGCAAGTTGTTTTCACTTCACTGCTAAAGACGTAAAGAATTCAGTCTTTCCTGGTATGAACAAACTACATTTGCCAGCTGTTGAGCTCATAAAACAGAGCTTGCTATGTCTCTGGCAGAACTATGCAGCCATTGTGACTGCTCTCAGCTCCTTGCTATGAGCTCCCCACTGGCCAGCAAAAAGACCACCATCAGATAAAACTGAAGATGCTTATTCAGAAGCTAGAACTTGGCAGACTCCCCATTTCAATTACTACATAATTGACCTTAATTTCACTTAGCCAAGACTATTACACTCCCAACTTGCTGCTTCTTCAGTAATGAATAAAAGACATGCTTGACTGCATTAATATACAAAGTTGATGGAAAAAAGGAGGGAGGGTCACTGCTGCCCACTGTCCAGCCAACTTGTCTATAGGCAAGTAAGTCAAGATTCTGTATAGGAATTACTACACAAATTAGCTGTTTCAGTGGAATGAGTAGCACCAAGGTTTTGGAACTGCCTGCACAGAGCTGTAAGTGGTCCCAGTAACCCAGCAGCACTAGCTAAATTCCCTGATGCCCATCACACTTCTGAAGTACAGAACAGGTTGGATAGGTCACATTCTGCAAGATCAGAAGGTGTAGTGCCAGAAAAAGGGCAAAAACCAGCACGCAACAACTCAGCTTCCAGCAGCTCTCTGTCGTCTGAAAGCCCACCCGGCTGAGTGACCTCCTGTGCCAGTGATGCCACTGGGTCACACAGAAGAAAAAACAGTGTCAGAGAGCTTAATAAACAAAGCCAGTGCAGAACTCAGTGTCTCCTGCTGCTGTAGTGCATGCTTGGGATCCAGACACATACCTGCACAGATGATGAAAGCTCACACTTGGCCTTCTCTGATGCTTCTCTCACCCTCTGAAGGGCCATGTTGTCTTTAGTCAGGTCAACTCCAGTCTGAGTGACAAAAACAGGGTTAACAGACTCTCAGCACCTGCTCAGGAGCTGCACTTCACCTTCTCAGAGCTCTTGACTGAAAAGCTATTTTTAGAGCAGACTGCCATGTGCACTGTGCTGCTCTCTCCCTGCTGCTAGGGGTAGTCAGCATTTCCAGTCTGCCAGCCCTCTCTGCTCTGCAAGTGATCATACAGTGAATTACAGACTGGACCTTGAATTCTGTGCTGCAGCACAGAATAAGACAGGACTGAATTAGCAAAGGAATTGGAATTACATGGCCGTTTCCTCCCAGCAACCCTTGTTTGTCTCTGTCCTGTCTTTCAGGACATTCAATTGCACCACACATGTTTACTTTTAAAAGTAAGCAGACTGTGTATAGGACAGTCCTGCTACACCAGAGCCAAAATGGCAGAAGTTCTGCTATTCTCTGTCTTCCAAGAAAGGAATAATCCACTTCAAGAAAAGAAGTGGAAGAAGTGGAAGCCAGGCTAAACAGTGTCTAATCCTCTTAAATTCCAGCAGCACCAGAGGTGACAAGTCCTAAGAATTTAAGAGAATGCTCATTCTTCTAAAGAAGTGAGGCTGAAAAGCAGTAACACAGGACTGTGCTCTCAAGAAACATCTTACCTCTCTCTTGAACTCTTTCACAATATACTGTAGCAAAGCCTGGTCAAAGTCTTCTCCACCCAAGAAAGTGTCACCGTTGGTGGACTTCACCTCAAAGACTCCCTTCTGGATTTCCAACACAGAGATATCAAAAGTGCCACCACCTAGGTCGTAGACTGCGATGCTGCAGGGAGAAGCAGGACGAAATTACTTTCTCGGCAAAGATGAGTGGCTCAGAACACCCTCTCCTCAAGAGATGATGTGCAGAACGCACACTGGTGCCCACGCAAGTTCAAAGCCTCTCTAAAGACAGCAGTGAACAATCTCAAAATGTCCATACCCCCTGAGCACTCAAATCCATGTGGGGGACCCAGAAAATGTGCTGCACAAAGCCTGACCTTGCCAATTTTTTCAGAGGGTAGATCCTGCCTCTCCAAAATGATACATTCTCAAATTTAATGACAAGCAGGGACACCAGAACTATTATGAAATGTTTTTTTCCCCAAATGTTTTAAATGTAATGAGACTTTCCCAGCATTATCACTACCTCAGAAATACAGAATGTCTAACAAAAGCCTGCACTTCTGTACCCACCCCTGACAGCAACAGAGGACGATGCAGGCAGGGGAGCTGCAAGCCATGGACAGCTGGCACAGCTCAGCACAGCTCAGCACAGCTCCTGTGCTGCCCATCAGCACCTCTAGTGACAGCCAGCTGTCCTCAGCCACACCCACCACTGCCACCGGCAGGTAAGGAAATTAAATTGACACTCAGGTTGGATAATTAAGTTGTAGCTGCAAGTTATGAACTCTCTTTAACAAGGCTGGTTGGCACAGAACAGAGATGACATTACAGAGCTCTCACTCGCAGCTGAGTCCACCTTGGATGAACTCCAAGTAGTGCTCTAAAACCCAGCAAGCAGAGGAGGCAAATCCCAGCAGGTTTATTTCAGAGGGTTGGTGTTATGCACTTACACTTTGTCTTCAGACTTGTCTAGCCCATAGGCAAGTGCAGCTGCTGTGGGCTCATTAATCACCCTCAGGACGTTCAAGCCAGCAATCTGCCCAGCATCTTTGGTAGCCTGAGGAGGAATGAGGAGAGTACTGACTGCCCAGAGAAACTGAATGCAATTTATGAGCCTCAACATCTCCCAGCCTGATGAGTACCTGTCTCTGAGAATCGTTGAAGTATGCAGGGACTGTGATCACGGCGTTCTTTGCTGCATGTCCCAGGTAATTTTCTGGAAGAAAAAGGAGACAAAACAGAAGTTGTCATTCAAAGAATCACAGAATGGGTGGGAAGGGACCTTACAGCCTATCCCATTCCATACCCTGCAAGGGGTAGGGACACCTACCAGCCTGGCCTTGGACACTCCCAGGGATCCAGGGGCAGCCACAGCTTCTCTAGGCACCCTGTGCCAGGGCCTGCCCACCCTCAGAGGAAGAACTTCCTCTTACTGTCTAACCTGAACTCACTCTCTTAGTTTGAATCTACTGCCCCCTGTCCCATCACTACATGCTTTTGTAAGTAGTCTCTCTCCAGTAGTACCTAGTTTGAAATTATTTCTCCCAACCAATAGAAGACAGGCTTGCTGTTTTCTGGGAAAACGCAGAGGGAGCTGTGCAGCATTCCAGCCCTTTCACAAAACACTGAATAGTTTGTAGACTTCTGGCAGCATAGCAATGCAACTCTGCAATTGCATCAGTGACTGGATGCCACTGTAATGAATTATCTGAGAGCTTGGCTTTTTATTGCATGAGACTGAACCTGTACTCGGTTTACTGCATGTGATGCACTAAAAGTGACTCATTTTCATCCCATTTACAGAATCTGTTACACTTAGACAGCACAAGCAATGTACATATACTAACTTTATAAGTATTTGAGACACCAAGTCAGAAAAATATATATCACATCCTATTTTAAGGTCTCAAAAAAGAGAAGTCACCAAATGCACATTGAAACCTACTAAAAGATACAAATGTGCACAAGGCAGTGTGGATGCACAGATAGGACTCATGGCTGTGCAGCAGTCCTGCACAGAGCTTACACACTGCACTGCTCTCTGCTGCCTGCAAAGCCACTGCTGAGGCCATGCAGCACCCAGGCCAAAAGCCAACACCCCTCCAGGAAGCAGATCCCTGCTGAAGGCAGATCAAAGTAAGTCAGATCACTTCTAGATGTTCACACACCACGTACTTGTATTTTACTACTGGTGGACCTCTAGCAAGTGCCCAGGACCTAATACAGAAAATACAGTAATTGATGAAGCTTCAGTCCTGCTCTCCTCATGCTCAATGGACACAGTGTTTAACAAGTGAGGGTGCAGAAGGCACTACTGACTGTTCCCCCTCTGTGCTACACTCAGGTTCCCCAGAAACCCCTTAAGGAATTGAGAAAGAGAGGACTATTTCCCCAGGCCAATAGGTATTTTACCCTAGTGAAGATTTAAAGTCACCACTGGCTAATTAGCTATTAGGGCACAACAGTGGGGTCCCTTGAACACTCCCTCTCTCCCTGTGTGTCACATACCCAGGAGCTGAACAGGAACAAAGCCACTCCAAGCCTGGCTGCCCCAGCCTGCGCTCAGCAGCAGCCAGGGAGGCACATAGACTGCAGCTTCTGGAAATGGAGCTCCCCCTTCTGAGTGCAAATTCAATTAAAATCAGAATCAAACCAATCAGCAACCAATTCTGATATCAGTATCTTTTAAGTAAAGCACTGATATTTTGCCAGAGATCCAAGACTGAGGCAGATACTGATCTTCCTTAAGGCTTCCTAGGAGCCCACCCTGTTCCCTTCCCCCATCCACAGCCCTCCTCTTCCAAGAGAGAGGGTCTGGTACCAAGAAAGCAGTGTTATGGCTGCAGCACTTCCACATACACAGCACAGAGACAGCAAACAGCGAGCTGTACCAACCTGCAGTCTCCTTCATCTTCATGAGGACAAAGGCACCGATCTGGCTGGGAGAATAGAGCTTCCCATGAGCCTCCACCCAGGCGTCCCCGTTGGAGGCACGGACAATCTTAAATGGCACGTTCTTACTGAAAACCACAAAACTCACACTCAGTTTCTGCAGCAGCACAAACCCCATACCACCAGTATCAGCAGATAAACACGTGCAGCTCTAAACAAAGACACTGAACTCGCCACAGAGCCTCAGATCCAGAGTCCCAGAGGTACCAATGACAGATTGCTGCTGCCAACGCTTACACAATACAAATAATGTGCATATACCACCTTTATAAGTGAGACAAGTCAGACATATATGCATTACACCCTATTTAAGGTCTCAAAGAAAGAGAATTAAGTCATCAAATGCACAGGCAGGACTCATGCCTATGTACCAGCCCCGCAGAGAACTTACACACTGCATTGTTCTCTGCTGCTTTAATCAGACACCTCATCTAATCACAGGCCTGAGGTATGATCACACAGCTTTGATTGCAAATATCCTCAAGAATTAGAAAAGTCTGCACTGCAAGCACCATGAAGTCTTTTTTCTTCTTCTCTAGAAGCCTTAATGTGATCAGCAGTGAGTGCAGCTAAATACAGCCTGGCCCTCAGACAGAAGCACTGCAACCTCGAGAGCTGAGGGCACAACGTCCCCCAGAGCAGGGCTGTGTTCGGAAGCAGAGCAGGTCACGCTACCCCCATGGTGTTTGCTGCCCTGGGGCTGGCAGTGGCACTGTCCCCTCACTCACATGTCCTTCTTCACTTCAGCGTCGTCGAAGCGGCGGCCGATGAGGCGCTTGGTGGCGTAGAAGGTGTTGTGGGGATTGGTGACCGCCTGGCGCTTGGCCGGCATCCCCACCAGGCGCTCGCCCTCAGCCGTGAACGCCACCACCGACGGCGTGGTCCGAGCGCCCTCCGCGTTCTCCAGCACCTGGGCACAACGGCAGTGTCACAGACACACGCTCACCTCAGGGCCACACTGGGGACACCCCAGTGTAACATGCCTGATTTACTCACTTTTGCTTGCTTCCCTTCCATAACGGCCACGCAGGAGTTGGTGGTACCCAGGTCAATCCCAATAACGGCGCCTTTGATTGCTTCTGAGCTGGACAGCACATCACGGGAAAGCAAAATTACCATTAAAGAAAAACAATTAATTGCAAAAATATGTCCAGTCCCAAAGACAGGACAAAGTGATTTTCCACTCATGTTGAAGCAGATCCAGGCTGTATCCTGACCTAAGGTGTTCTCTGACTTACACTGAAATTTAGGCTTGTGCCTCTGTTCTGAACCGGATGACTTACAGGTACACTTTACTTGTTAAGATAAGCATATAAAAATATTATTCTTCTCCAGAATATCTTTATTTCATATATATATCTTCTTAACAACCCTTGAGAGTTTGGTATAAAAAAAGTCGTAACTAATTTTGTCCCTACAGACAGGAGTTGTTTTGGATTACTTTTGATCACAGAATCCCAGACTGGTTTGGGTTGCAAGGGACCCTGAAGCTCATCCAGTGCCACCCTCTGCCATGGGTAGGGACACATTCCACTATTCCACAGTGCTCCAAGCCCCAGTGTCCAACCTGGCCTTGGACATTTCAAGGGATCCAGGGGCAGCCAGAGCTGCTCTAGGCAACCCTGATGTTCAAACTTGTTTGAAAACGTTAATCTGGAATGAAAACACAAATAAACTGCATTTGTTTATTTATCATGGCTTAGCATGGGGAGAAGAATCCACAGTGATAAATCACTTGGCCCATGCAGGGTGCTCTGAGCCAGAGCCAAAGCAAACCACATTCCTGATCCTCAGGAGCAACAGGTGAATTTAGCCCTGAAAAATGGGAACGGTTCTCATACAAGACAAATTTGAACCCCTTCCTCCTGTCTGAGAAGAGGGCATTACCCCCTCTGAAGCTCAGAGAATCCCTGAACATCAAACAAACATCTGAGTAAGTCATACAACCAACTGCTCCCTTCTCCCATTATCTTGCAACAAGGAAAATGAGTGATTCAAATGCACATTTGAAATTAATTTTAACTGCAGGGGAATGGATCCAGGCATCACCCATACCATGTCAGTGTAAAACACTTTGTCCCAACAGCGTTTGGATTACTTTCTGGTTGGTTTTAATCAAACAAAGCTCAGCAACCCACATTTTGTGGGCACTGCTAGTGGGGGAAGCAGCAGGGAACAGCAATTCTCAAAGCTCCCCAGGAAAGAAACAAGATATTAAGAAACAGCCTTAGAGATGTTACCTGGAAAACTGGAGGAGGTTCCAGTTTTATTCTGCTGGTTTGGCTCTGTTACCCAATCCCTAGCTCCAATAATCAGTTCTGGTGTCAGGAAGAGAGTAAATATAAACACCAACAGCCAAACATGACAACCCCAAGGAGCACTTACGCATATTTCCTGCTGGATGCTGCTCTGAGAACGTTTTGGCTGAGTCCATTCCAAAATGTCTGTGAAACAGAGACATTCAAATGAGAATTTACTTAAAAACATCAAGAGATCTTCAAACCAAGGTTTTTAGAGGCAATGACAGAAGCAACACTGTCCTACTACAGTGTACCCTCTTTAAACACTTAACTGCAAATGAACTTTAGCAAGACTCAGACTGACATAAACAGCCCCCCGAAATACTGCACTAATTATCTGCCACAACCCGAATTTCTATGACCAGAACCGAGGTATTTCCCTCATATAATACAATCTGTGAGGATGCTACCAGGCAAAAGACGTCTCAGTAAATCAACATTGAGCCTTCAGCATTCCACGAGCAGCAGCAGATAAACATTAACCCCATTTCCCAGAGCTTTGTGCCTGGTCAGCAACCAAAGCCCCACTGCCTCTCCCTGAGGAACCTGTAGCTGAGATTTTGCTGCACAGCTCCAGCTCCGCCCCAGCCTGACCGCCTCTCTGCACGTGCAAAGCAGCATCCTGGGGAGCTCGGGAAGCATCAGCCCTCTTTCTGATTAAGAACGAACTTCGAAAAATATATTTTCATGTGAACAAAAATGAGCCACGGCTACTTTGCTGATACTTAAAGACGTACGGCCAGGCGCAGTGCATGGAGGGCTCAGCCTGCGACAGAGCAGAGCCATCAGGGCCCGCACAGCGATCTGCGCTCTCCGCTTGTCCCTAAATCGCCCCACGCGCCCCGCGCTGCTCGATCCCCGCCGTCACCATCACATGCGCGGTGAGGAACCGAGCGACCTTACCACAAACCTCCGTAACACAGAACAGACCCAAACACAGGTAACACGGGTTCCTCTACACCCCCCAGGCCCGCATCGCCCCGCAGCCATATGAGCTGCTCTTAATAAAATCTGCGCACTGAGGAGCCGCGGCCCGGGACCGGACAGGGCTCTTCACTACTGCCTCAGCCGCGGTGCGCTGCCCCGGCCCCGTGTCCGGCCCGCGGTGCGCTGTCCCGGCCCGCGGTGCGCTGTCCCGGCCCTGCCCCGTGCCCGGCCCGCGGTGCGCTCCCCCGGCCCGCGGTGCGCTCCCCCGGCCCTGTCCGGAGCGCTCGGGCCCCGTGCCCGGCCCGGCCCCGTTCCCGGCCCGCGGTGCGCTCCCCCGGCCCTGTCCCGGCCCGCGGTGCGCTCCCCCGGCCCCGGCCCGGCCCCGGCCCGGCCCCGAGCCCGGCCCGCGGTGCGCTCCCCCGGCCCCGTGCCCAGCCCGCGGTGCGCTGCCCCGGCCCCGTGCCCAACCCGCGGTGCGCTCCCCCGGGCCCTGTCCGGAGCGCTCCCCCGGCCCGTGCCCAGCCCGCGGTGCGCTGCCCCGGCCCGTGCCCAGCCCGCGGTGCGCTCCCCCGGCCCTGCCCCGTGCCCAGCCCGCGGTGCGCTCCCCCTGTCCCATCCCGCGGTGCGCTGCCCCGGCCCTGCCCCGGCCCTCGGTGCGTTCCCCCGGCCCGTGGTGCGCTCCCCCGGCCCTGCCCCGGCCCGGCCCGCGGTGCGCTCCCCGGCCCTGCCCCGGCCCTGCCCCGGCCCGTCCCTCAGGGCGCTGACCTGCGCGGGGCGCGCGGGCGGCGCGGGCGCGGCGCGCGGCAGCAGCAGGGGCAGGCGGCTCGCGCTCAGCATGGCGGCGGCGGAGGACGGGCGCGCGGGGCCGCGGCTCTTCTGGAAACCTCCACCCACGTGGGCCGCGGGGGGGCCGGGACGCGCCGCAGGACCGCCGCTGGGGGCTGACCCAAATAATGCCTGATCGCACCGCTCGCTTTCGGCGGGCCGCTCGGACTCCGGCACCGGCGGCACAGCTCCGCGGCGGTTTCCCGACACAGATACACAGCTCGCTGTACCGGCTGCCGCGGGCCGAGGCGGGACACGGGCAAAGGAGCGGCGCGGTGCACACCGGCGCGGCTGTGGCAGCTCGGGTCCTGTGGCGGCCGCGCACTCAAGGTCGGACAGGATAAAGCGCACGGCGATTGCAGCGGCCTTGCGTCAGGCCCGTGCTGCGCATGCGCGGAGGGCCGGGGCCGTGCCGCCCCTCACCGCGCATACGTGTGTCAGCGGCGGGTCCCTCAGCGCGGCACAGCGCGGCCTCCGAGCCCAGAGCGGCACAGCGCGGCCTCCGAGCCCTGCGAGCCGCGCTCCGAGCGGCACAGCGCGGCCTCCGAGCCCTGCGAGCCGCGCTCTCACCGCCCCGAGCGGCACAGCGCTGCTGCCGAGCCCTGCGAGCCGCGCTCTCACCGCCCCGAGCGGCACAGCGCGGCCTCCGAGCCCTGCGAGCCGCGCTCTCACCGCCCCGAGCGGCACAGCGCTGCGCCGGCAGCTGCGCTCGGGAGCAGCCGTGCGGCTCCACACCCATACGGGAGCTCAAAGAAACACCTGTGCGGCTCGTGAAGCGATATGCGGAATAAATAAATAGACTCCACAACTCGATATAGTTATGAAGTGGGTATGTATAACAGCGCTCGGCACAAGTGAGATAACTCTCCGAAATCTTGTGCCCCGAGCTGAAGTCTGCCCCCCAATTTTATTCACAAAGGTGTTCCATATGCAATATATTACACAACTTTTCTATGCATATTCAACCCCTGGCCCTGCCTGTCTTCTCCTCTCATGCTAAATAGGTCCACACCTTTCTGGGCATGCGTGGTTTTTTGTGGGGGCTTTTATGGGGGTCTCTGGTGGTCGTTGAGCTTTAGACCATCATCTTCCTCTGCATTGAACTTTTGAACTCTTCTCCTCTGCACTTGCGCTTTTGGTCCCTTGCTATCTTATCTGGATAAGTCCATCATCCTTGACATGTTTAGAGACAGAGGGGCTTCCTTGTCTGAGTTCTTTGCATTCCTGTTTTTTTCTGGTATTTGTCTTTTTGCAAGAAGCTTTAAAGATCTTTGTTTTCTTTCCTATGCCTTTCATGCAGAGGTTTCTTAAAATTCAAGACATGATTCTATAAACATGATACATTCATTTTTGATATATTCATTTTTGATACATTCATTTTTGATACATTCATTTTTGATACATTCATTTTTGATACATTCATTTTGTTAGCTCAAGTGATCTCTGGAAAATCTTTCGTTTCACTCGGAACCCGTACGTAAGCTCAAAGAAGTACCTGTGCGGCTCGAAACCCATTCGTGATCCGCCCCAGAGGACAAACAGCACTTTAAATCAAACCAAGTAGCTGCCATGACACCTGTGTCACCCCTCGTGCTGTCACAGCCCCCCCGGCTCAGCCCTGAGGGTGCTCGTGGCCAGCAAAGGCCCAGAAGCGAAATGGGAGCCCAGCCCGTGGCAGTGAAGGGAGCAAGGGGCAGTCAGCAAGAGGCCTGGGGCCACCAGTGCCCCCCATAGCTCCCAGGACGCTGTGGCGCAGCCAGCTGGGAGCAGCCTCTGCTCTGGCCTCACAAGATCCTGCAGCTCCCCATGTCCAGGGAGCTCTCCCAGCCTGGCTGCCAGCTCCAGCTCCTTATGCTGTCACTCGTATTCCCGATACAGAATGCCCCTTCAGACCCTTGGAGCTCGTTTCAGACGCTGGAAGGCACTGGGGGGTCTCCCCACAATAGAGACTCCCTCTCTTCTCCGGGAAGAGCAGATCCAACTCTCTCAACCCGCCCACACAGGCGAGCTGCTCCCCTTAGCAACCTGGTGGCCTCTGCAGCAACACTTCTGTGTCCTGATGCTGGGGACACCTGCACTCTAATCTCTGCTCCAGGTGTGGCCCTGCCTAAGCAGGTTCACTCTGCAGGGTCAGGATCCATGTGGGGCCGGTCAGTCCCAGCTGCTGTGACTGGGCAGGATTAGTGCACCCACAGGATCACCAGAGTGTTTCCCATGGCTCACAGCTGTGGATGTGGTAGTCTGGCCAGAGAGCGAGAAAACCAGACAGGTGTCACACTGCAACACGAAATAACTCACAGAAGCAGGCTAGATGTAAAAGGAAAGAAAACCCAAAAAAGCAAACTTTATTTTCTGACTCCAGTATATATACAATAACATAAATGACAGTGGATTTGAGGGTGAAACTGCCACCTCTCCAACCACACTGGTCAAACCAACAGTCCATCAATTCTCTCCACCCACAAAGAAGAATGCAAAACAATCATTATTTACATGAACATGCATGAGAAAATTCAGTTGAAATATACTTTTAAAACTATCAAAAGAACAGGGTGACAGACAGGTTTTTCCAGAATCGTCCTGAGAAACTTTAGGGAGTTGAAGTTAAAAAATAATAACTTATTATTATAAACAACCTTTCCTACTTTCTATTTTCTTGTTTTTCTCAAGGATTGTTTATAAGAAGGGCATCTTGTTAATTAGCCAATCAAGTGAAATGTATTAACTAAATTGTCGGAATCTGTGCTATTGATGATTCCGAGATTGTAGAAAGTCTCTGTCTGTCAGCCCCGTTGCCAAAGCAGAAGCCATAATTGGTCTGTGCTGGTTTCAAGGTTGTTTATTCTGTTTATCTCTAACATGTTCTGCTGCCCTGCCGCAGCTCTGTCCTGCAGGGCAGCGTGTGGGGCTCTGCCCTCAGTGGGATGGTACAAACATTAAATACCACAAACTACCTGTGCTGGATTTACAATAACGTGCCAATATCTGTCACCTACGTTGGACAGTGTGTCCCCAGCCTGAACCAACAGAAAAATGCCAACCCCACAGTGAAACATGGAGGGCATGAAGAAGGAGAAAAAGGACAAGGCACACCCAATTTCCTCCATCTTGTCCCCTTTGAACCCCTAATCTAGAATCTTAAAATTTTACTTTTTCACCCGTGCCACACTTAATTATTACTTATATCAAACACTCAGAGATTGTAATTCACCCTGTAAGATTGAAAACTCTTTTCCATGGACAGAGATCACAGACAGTGTCTCTGGGGGCTCTGTCCAGGGCGGTTCCTGACCCCTGCCAGGGTCCCAGGGCAGCCAGGGCAGCCAGAGGGAAACCCTGGATTCCCACACTAAATGACCAATGAAATCTACCTGGATCGGAACAGTTTCTAAAAAGGAGCAGTTCCAAATACATGGTGCACAATATACCCATAACCTTCTGATGAGTCTGTCATTTCTTACTCGATAGCAACACACAACCGCCTGACTTCATCCCGCGGCCATCTCTGCTGATGGAAAGCTGAGTCCTCCATGGGCCAGCTCCAGTGTGGCAGGAGGGTGCCCGTGCCAGGCTCTGCAGTGGCCAGGCAGGGGCAGCAGCCGGCCGTGCTAGCGCTGCTGCCGCTCTGAGCCACAGCAGAGTGACAGCTTCACTGCCGGCACGGCAGCTCCCAGCTCTTGGCAAGTGCAGACACCCTGGGAAGCAGCTCCAGGAGCTCTGCTGCCCTTCCCCTCCAGGGGAGGAAGGAAGGGAGCAGGGTTGCTGTCCCCTCAGAGCCCCTGGCTGTGATGGGAGCAGCTTGTGCAGCGCCCATGGAGCGACAGGCACACGTATCAGCAGTCTAGAGAGGGGCTAAAAAGAGGAGTAAAAGGAAATTCTGCTCTGAAGGTCACCAAATCCCCCTGTGACTGCTCCTCTGTGGGGTGTGGCCTGCAGCGGCCCATGCTGGGGTCTGGTGACTTGGGGTGTCAGTGCATGAAGCGTGTCCATGTTCCATGTCCCTCTGTGCCCACAGCAAAAAGCCAGCACACACCTTCAGCCTTCACTCCTCAAGTGCAACACCTTCTCCTGCTCTCTTTGGGCTTCAGGCTGCCTCGGGTGCTGCTTTCAGCTGCCCCACTTGCAGTGGAGTGCAGTCCTATGTCCCCACACACTGATCCCTCAGGAGGGGCCTGCCTCATGTCCCATCTGCTCCCCAAACTGAGCTCCACAGTGCTGGCCAAGCACACAGCCATAGCCCCTGGTGGCAGCGGGCTCACAGCCCCAGCAGCCCTGTGAGAGCCCCAGAGCTGCCACCCGCTGCCTTCAGGTGAGCCAGAGCACACTGCAGTGGGCAGCATCAGCTCCTGGGCTTGCACTCCCCTTCCCTCGGCCCTTCCTGGCAGGGAGGGGACTGCAGACCAAGGCTGTGTGATCCCTCCTCTTGGACAATCCACAGCAAGGACCTGGCAGCCCTTCCTGCAGTATGGCATGGGTAGGGACATGGGCACGGCCCGTGGCAGCCCGAGGAATTTCCTCCCCATGAACTGCTGCCAGACACGAGGCTGCTAGGGAGCACTGGAGAGGCTGTTCTTGCAGCCCTGGGCAGGTGTGAAGGCAGAGCTCCTCAGGGAAATCCCATCCCTGCTCCCACTGGGAAATCCCATCCCTGCTCCCACAGGGATCAGCAGCAGAGCATTTGTAGGAGCACAGCAGGGCCATAACTCCATCCCTAAAAAGCCTCCAACCTCAGGGGTGCACTTGTCAGCCCCGCAGGCATCTCTCTCAGAAGGATGTCACTGGGAATTACAAAAATGGAAGGAATTATCCTGAGTTTTTCATGTAAGCAGCACATCAGAGGCATCTGGCAGTGCCAAGGCAGTCCCAGAGCTGCTTCCAGTGTTTCAAGGCCTGTCGGGTGGGCTCCACATTAACTCCTCCACCCTCCTTGTTTCCCAGGGGCAAGGATTTGAGAGCAGCTCCTGTTTTCTGGGCCCACATGCACTGAAGTTATCCTGAGTGATGCTGGCCTGGCTTGAGGTGACTGGGTGTGAAAAGGCTCATTGAAGCAGCTGCCAAAACAGCCACACTTCAGCTGCTTTCCTGCTCGCTGGGTGGAAGGAAATGGGAAAAGCAGTGATGGATCAAACACAGCATGACATCAGGCAGCACCCTGAGTCAGGCTGAATCACACTGTCCCCCACGCTGTGTGTGCAGGAGGGAAGAGCAGCCCTGGGATCCAGGGTTACCCTCCAGGCTCACCTGGCTGGAGGAGAGGGGCTCCAAAGGACAGGAGCAGTGGGAAGGGGCAGAGGGCAGAAATAAACCCACTGCAGGGGTGGGAGAGATGGAGGTGTTTCACTCAGGTGTTTAATTGCTCCAGTGGTGCAGTGAAGGATCAGATGCTTGGCTAAGTAATCATCGCAGGGGAACCACACAGGAGCACAAGGACTTAGGGTGGGCATTCAGCACAGAGCTGGTCACCCTCCAGCATCCTTTCCATGCTTCCCTGGTTTCACCCCCATGGTCCCAGTTGGGCTGGCAACAGGCATCAGCCTGGAGAACACCACAGCATAAATTGGAAAGTAACCCTGAGGCAGCAAAGGCAGCAAGAAGGCAGCTGGGAGGTGCCTGTGTCTGCCAGCAGCTCACCGGCCTTCCTACAGGGCAGAGCCCTGTCACTCAGCAAGGAGGCAGGAGACCAGAGGGAGCACAAACCACATCTCACCCCTCCATGACTCCAGCTGCCTTAACAAGGATCCAAGGTGCCTCCAGAAGCCACAATAATGAGGGCAATTAGCGCAGTACAAACGAAAATTTCCAAGTGCGGCACTCTGCAGATTTTTTTACCTTGACCTGAAGCAGCTGAGGTACAAAGGCAGGGGTTTTGGGAAGGCTCTGAAGGCTGGTCCCAGCCCTGCTGAGGGGACAGACTGGCCTGAAGGTCACCAAGCTGTGCCACGGTGGGAAGGCTGACAGGCAGGGGAAGGCCGGCCCTGGGGACCCCTCTGTCAAGGGGTTGTGCACTGGCACAAGTCTCCCTCTGCTCCTTGCTGGCCTGGGCTGGACCCACTTTCCCTGGCCCATGGAGGGGTTTTCCAGCATAGCCCAACCCTCTGCTCTGGCCTGGAGCCTCAGAGTAGGTTCATCCACTCTCCCACGTACCCTGCAGCACCCCAGCATGAGCCCCAGACATCTCCCTGTTCCCGCTTCCCAAACGTTTCCCTTATCAAGTGGCTTTGGAAGGATCCTGTGCCTCTGCTGCACAAATCTGTCCCTCCCTGCTGGCCCTCCTGTCCTCCCCATTCTCATATTTGCAGAATCACTAAATTCACAGCTATGGAACTCCAAGTACTCTGTGCTCCCTCCTCCAGGCCGTCACAAGGGTGTGTCACTGTGTCCCCACACCCTCCCCGGTGAGCCAGTGTCCCACTGTCCTCTCACCTGTGCTGGTTTCAGCTGCTCTCTGAGGTTCTGCCACCACCGAGAACTAACACTTTCCATTCCCAATGCAGCCCAGAGGATGCAAAACTCCCCAGCCAGTGTCTTTGTCTTTGGAGGAGGAGCACAGCTTTTTGTTCTGGAAACAAAAAGAACCACTCCACTGATCCATACCTGCTCTTGCTTTTGTTATTCTTCAGTACCTGTCCTTCCCTTTGGAAACCTCGGAGCCAGGAGCCTCATCAGCTGCTCTGTGCAAACACACTTTGCTTTGTGCTGGCTGTCTGAACACAGAGCCAGGAGAGAGAGGCCAGCAGCTCCTGGTGGATCAGCTGTTGCCAACACACGTGGCCCAGGTAGAACCTGTGATTTATTTAATATGTACAGTTACAATCATTTCATTATGGAATCAGCCTCATGAGACAGGTGTGAACAAAAGGGTAACATTTGGAGGAGGAGAATTCCTGATTTGTGCTCAGACAGAAGAAATTCTCCTTCTTTGCTACCTTGGCAATAACACAATGAGGGAGAAAAACAAAATCCTTCACATTCCCAACTCCCTCCTCTTCAATAGCACCAACATATATTTTGAAGAGCCTCAGTGCAGGTTTTTACTGCAGAAAATAAAGAATGAATTGTGTCCCCCACAAACAGCAGCAAGAGAAACATCCTGACTGCCTCCAGCCTCAGCCGCTCACTTCCCGCTTGCTGAGCCTTCTGGCTCGACCAAGCCACAGCACAAACATATTTGGCACCAGCCAACCCCTTCATTGCTGAAGGACACATCCAAGCCTCCACATCTTGAATTCCAGGATCTCCTGCAGCCCCTGCTTAGCTGGGCAGGGGTGCTCGGCTGGACCGGGATCGCTGGAACGCCCTTCCCCAGCTCCCTGCACTGCCAGGGCGGCACAAGGAGCCAGAGCAGGCCCAGGGACAGCTTTTAACGCGTTCAAACAGCAAATTAGAGAGTGTGACAAACGACTGCTCACTTTAAAAGTTACAAATACGACAAAGGCCATCATAAGTAAAGAGCACCACGGACACCGTGACCGACACAGCCCCGGCCCCCACACGGCCGCTCCGCCCCTCACAGCGCGGCGGGCGCCGCCCGCCCTGGCCCCGCCCACGCCTGTCAGTCAGCGCCTCCCTGCCGCCCATTGGTGGAGAGCATTTCCTGCCAGTTGATTGGCGGGCAGCTGTTGCCATGCCACGCCCCCAGCAATGGCGGCGGGCCGGGCAGGGCCGCCCTCACACCGCGGTGTCCGTGAGGGAGGGCAGTGTTAAACAGCGAACTGCGGGAACGCGGCTGTACAGCAGCGGAACTTCACTGAGCGTACATGCCATATCCATTCCGTAACTGCGAAAGCCACTCATCACGTTACCCATCTATAACGCAAAGGCCTCACATATGTTTCTCTCCTGCAGGAGAAGCCAAAGCCCCTGGGTGTCATTAGCAAGTGGCTGCAGGGCTGAGGGACAGCTCAGGGGCCGTGTCCGAGCTGCTGCTCCCATGTCTGTCCCTCAGCAGGAGCTGGCTCCTGTGGGGCTGTGGGGAAGGAGCTTCGTGCCAGGGTCACACCCCACATGAGGCTGCACTGCTGGTGACAGCCTGATGGACTGCTGGTGACAGCCTGATGGACTGCTGGGTGACAGCCTGATGGACCTGCTGGGTGACAACCCGATGGACTGCTGGGTGACAGCCCGATGGACCTGCTGGGTGACAGCCCAATGGACTGCTGGGTCACAGCCTGTTGGCCATGCTGGGTGACAGCCTGATGGACCTGGTGGTGACAGCCTGATGGCCATGCTGGGTGACAGCCCAATGGACTGCTGGGTCACAGCCTGTTGGCCATGCTGGGTGACAGCCCGATGGACTGTTGGGTCACAGCCTGATGGCCCTGCTGGGTGACAACCTGATGGCACTGCTGGGTGACAACCTGTTAGCCATGCTGGGTGATAGCCCGGTGGCCATGCTGGGTGACAGCCCAATGGACTGCTGGGTCACAGCCTGTTGGCCATGCTGGGTGACAATCTGATGGACTGCTGGGTCACAGCCTGATGGACCTGCTGGTGACAGCCTGTTGGCCATGCTGGGTGACAGCCCGATGGACCTGCTGGGTCACAGCCTGTTGGCCCTGCTGGGTGACAGCCTGATGGACCTGCTGGGTGACAACCTGATGGCCATGCTGGGTGACAGCCTGATGGCCATGCTGGGTGACAGCCCGATGGCCTGGCTGCACCCCTTGTGCCTGTGACACCCCGCCATGTCCAGGAGCAGCCCGAGGTTGGCCCCAAGCAGTGATGTCTCTGTGGGGACCCAGCCCCTGCATGAGCCTAGGGACAGCACAGGCACCCCTGTGCAGCCTGTGGGAGCCCTACTCAAGCCAGCCAAAGAGGAGGTGTCCGTGTTCTCTGGTGCCCTGGGCATGCAGGGGAAGCCCTGGACTGGGATTTTCCTGCTCTCAGCACTCTCCAGAGAGCTCCAGGGCCCCCTGAGGGCCCCCCACAGCACTGCCCTGGGTGTATTGTTCTGCTGCCTGGGTGTATTGTTAGAGCAAATGAAGAAACAAGGACACGCAAACCACGATTCACTCAAACTCATGCAGTAGATTGGGGTAAATACTGCCCTGAGGTGTTTTCTCCTTGGATCATGTCACTCGTTTATCAATCCATCAGCCCTGTGTGTTTTGCAGTCTTTCAAATGCTCGCCTGACCCGCAGAGAGGGAATCCAGCTGTACCCAGGGCTCATGTGGTTGCTTCACTCCTTGCTGGGGGCTGTGAGCTCCATCCCTAACCTGAGCCACAGTTTGGCCTCTTCCAGACCAAAAGTCTCCACTCCTTGAAGCCAGGAACCTGTGTCCTTGGGTGAAGAGGATCAGGAAAGGACAAGGTGGGGAAAAATACGAGTGGTGAGCTCAGCACCAAGTGTGTGATTTCCACAGAGGCCCCTCAGTTGCTTCCAATCCTGGTGTGTTTTGGAGGGAGGGCATCATTTCCAGTATTGATTCAAATGACCTCCACATTAATCTTTGCAAGTGATTTGGTTTTTTTTATTCCTCCAAGAGAACAGGCAATTTTAGCCACTGCATCATCCTGGGGGGAGAGGGACGTGGACAGCTTTGAAGGCACCCAGCTCAAAGCCCGAGTTATTCTCCCTGCTTTTCCCTCACCACCTCAGCAGCAAGAACACATAAATTGTGTGTCATAGCTGCCTTTTCATCTGTCCCAGGAGTTATAGACTGCACACATAAGACAATTCGTGTTCCTCTGCATAATGAGGTGAGTTTTATAAATCATAAATCTTCACTTAATATGCAGGTGGTGTTTGCTGCCAGGTTTAGGAAAACTGATGTAGTTGCCAAGTTCATGAATGTCATAAATCATTCATGCTAAGGTAGTCTGCAATTGCTCAGTCCTTTGAGACAGACCAATTTCAAGGTGGTTGTTTAACACACAAACACGATCTTCATTGATTGTTTATACAAATATATATTTTCATTAAGTTTTTCCCTCTCTATTTTTTTTCCTTCTTTAGGTGCCGAGAGTGATGCCCCAAAGAGTCCCTGCTAGTGGCTTTTCTCCAGTTTCAGAATTCCATCAGAAATCCATTACCAAATGCATAAAAATCCATGGATTTGTAATAAAATGAGCCCCCTAAAGCTCAGAAAATAGCCTGGCTGTCTCCATAAATCCTGATGCACGTGATTAAAGAAAACAGAGCAAGAGCGCGTCTCAATTCGTCACAGGGTCATTTTGGACATCCACTATTTTCTGCAAAATTGACATTAATTAAAGGTTTGCTGGTCTCAGCAGGGTTTTCATCGCTGCTGTAGCTGCTGTGTGTACCAGAGTAGGTAATGCACTTCCCATTGGGAATACCCCATGTGCTTCTGGATTTATTTGAGCCTACACACAGAGCTTGCTGGGTGCTCTGCAGCCCCCTGGGATGTGCAGGATTCTGTGGGAAGTCTGTTGGGAAAGCAGCTTTCCTAGGAGATGTGCAATTTTTAGCAGGGTGGAAAATTAGAGCTGTGTAAATCCTGCAGGTAGCTGGGAAGAGCCTTCCCCCAGTGCCAGTCCTGAGGGGCTGAGCATGGATCTGCCCAGGGCTGGGGGAGGGTCACCAAGCTCAGTCCTGGTGGGATATGCTCCTCTTGGCCTCACATCTCCCAGCCCCAAATGCCCCTTTTTGTGCCTCATCTTCCCCTCCCACCACCTCCTGGGCTTTGCTCTTTGCTTTCTGGTTTTCTGTGACAGCATTATTTCTAGGCTGGTCTAACGAGGGGAGCGCTCTGTCCTGTCTTGCAGTGTTTGGGGTCATCCAGGGCGGGCTGTCACCTCCACTGCAGAAGCAGGGGTTGGGTTATCAGCCTTTCACTTCCCATTTACATCTCAGAGACATCCAAAAAACCAAGGCAACGGTGCTACTGGACAGAGTAGTACATCAAAAAATGCTCAGGCTCAGACTCACCCAGCTCTTGAGAGGGTCTGATATTGAACTCCATATTAATTTTGAGTGGATCTGAGAAAACTGTGTAGGTGGGAAAAGGCAGAGAATTTTGACTGCTGTTCTGTCTTCCATCATCCTTTTCCAGCGTAATTAACTCATCACAAATAATTCAGGCACTGAGTTCTTCTCTTCATTTTCTCTGTGATCAGCCAACAAGTGCTGAAGTTTCTGAGTTTATTCCTTGTTTCAATTTACTCACTGAATCATTGTTGCTGTTAAGTCCCCAAAGGGAGGAGGAGGCTGTTCCTCAGCATCTCGCTGTGTGTACCAGCCAGAGCAGGAGATCTAGGCCAGACTGGTTAGTTTTGGTCAGATCTGGAGTTTGCTCCTTTGATTTGATGAGCACAAAACCTAGAAAAGACTTTTAGGGGAAAATATTACTTAAAATTTGACTTGCCACTAATGTGGCATTGGATTGGCTCCCAGCCTGCCCTGAGATTTCTGTGAGGTCAGTGTTAGTCTTCCTAATTCTTCTCTGATCTTATGGTTCTCAGATGGGTGCAGCAGCCTGGTTTTCTTCCTGCCTGCAGACCACTTCTCCAGGATATGATTGAGAACTCAGCCCTGGGCATCAGCACAGCCAAAGGGAACACCCCCTCCATTCCAGCAGCTCCAGGATTTCAACCTCCTTGTTGTGAGACGCCTTTCAGAGAAGCATCATTCTCACTGGAGTGGCAGCTGATTCTTCCCACTAATCCAGAGCTGAGATAAAACCTCAGGGAAGCTGCAGAGCTGCAGGACCTTCACGGCCATAACTCTTCCCTCTGCAAGTATTTATGTTCTCGAGACTGATTAAGCTGGGTTTGTGCCATTCCTCACACTCCTTGAGGGACTCTCCTCCTGCAGAGGGTGACATCTCCTGGGAGCAGCAGTCAGGGATCTGGGATGTCAGGGAGTGAAAGCTGAGAGCCCACCAGGAATGATCTGAGGTGAAACCTGGTGAGCAAAAATCTGAACTCGCCAAAATCCAGCAAAGTTATTCCCACGCCATCTGAAAAGGGAAGGAGCTTTTGGGGTGGTTTCTCTAAGGATGTGTAGGGGGGACTTAAATCTTCCTTTGATTGTTCCTCCTGGTCATAAAGACAGGGAAGATATTTCTGTGGAAAACACCACTGCTGGATGTGTCACCTCTTACTCAGGATATCCCTCAGGGACAGGGCAGCAACAAAATGCAGCTAGAACTGGGTAAAAGGAGAGGAGAGAGAAGAAGAAAGTCAAATGAAAATAGGGGAGAGAAAAGCTGCAGGGTCCTGCTCCCTCAGGTCCCTGGTGCCAAGGCAGCACCTAGGCAGGCACAACAAACTGGCTGGGGCTGCCACACGGGATGTGATTAACAGAAAACTGTATTTTCCCCTAACACTTTGAGTTAAAGTCTCTTCCCATAGCCTGGAGAGCTGCTCACACTCAGAGGGGTATGTGGGGTTCCCTGGGTGCTGGCTGGGGTGGGTGGCTCCAAGGAATGCTGCTGTGCCCAAAGGAGGGGAGGTGCCAGGGGTGGGCCAGCCCTGGGAGCCAGGCTGTGCCAGCCACAGGCAGCAGCGCTTCTCCCTTCCCTCTCATCCCTCTGCACACGTCCTACTTCTGCAAAGCTCCTGGCCACCCCAGCTCCCTCTCCTTTCTCCAAAGTGTGACATTCCCACCATCTGTAAGGCTGCCAAACAAGCGACTTTGCATTTCCCTGCAGGGCTGTGCTTCAATTAAAAGCTTTTCTTGATGTTTTAACTTTCACCTCGCTTAATTGAGGTTCCCTTTCCCAGCCTCCTCCTCCTTTTTAATGAGAGGCTAAAATGCTGGTTAATAGTGTTTGCAACGGGCAGCACCAACTGTGCTTCAGAGGGCAAAGGCTGCTCCTGGCCTGGCTGAAAGTCATGGAGTCTGGAACAAAAGCCACTGGAAAAATATAGGATCCAGGCCACAGAGGCAGTGATCCTACCCTTTTACAAGCTCCTGGGCTTCCTCACTCAGCACTTCAGCAGCAGCACTGCTTCTTTCCTTGTTGGAAAAACAAGGGTCCAAGTGATGGAGCCCAGTTGGGCACAACCAGGTGCTGCTCAGCCTGAAGTTCCCCTTCTGGAGCATCACTGCAGCACTACCACCCCCAAATATTTTAGAAGCGTGGGCTGGGTTAAATGTAGTGAAATTAAAAAAAAAAAAAAAGCAAAAAAAAAAAAAAGCTGTACAACCTCTTTAATTTGCCTACTAATTTATGAGCAGGTAAGCTGCTCCCCTGTCAAGCTTTTCTTCACCAAAAAAAAAGGTTAGAAACACTTCATAAAAAATACTGAGCACTTCAGAAATCCTACAAGTCCTTGTGCAGGGGTGGGGATGATTTTTTGTGAATTACTCATGTTTTAGAGAGGATAATGCATGTGAAACAAAGCACACCTTTATTTTACAGCCAGCCTAGGCTGTGTTCAGGAGGCTCCCATTAGGTACATTCAGAGCTGCTCACTGGTGAAACCCAATCTTCTGAGGAAAGAAGGGACTGGAAGCTTCCAGGGAATTTCCCTCATGCTGCTGGGAGCTGGGGAGGAAGGCAGAGCCATCAC